>NC_092715.1:95451653-96068172 GCF_047496885.1 Scyliorhinus torazame
ATCTAAAAGAGAAAGGCAATTGACATTTCAGATATGACCCTTCATCATGCGGCCAATAATGTAACATCAAAAATCTTGTACTGTCAAGAGCTGAGACGCGATGCTGCTATGTACCAATTTGGCTCAATGTAGTTTAATGTAAAGAGTAAAAAAATCACAAAGCTCATTACACCATCAATATATTTAAATTGAGAGCTAAACAATAATGCGACTGGAGTGCCTGAATTCCCATTCCCAATTGGTGCTGAAGAAGATGATCATTTTTGTTCTTTACTCTTGGCAATGTAAGGATTAAATGGTGACCCGAACTGATTGAGCTGGCTAACTGGCAAGAAGATACAACTTGCCTTTAACCAGGCATCTCTGTTTCAAAAGGCCAACGTGTTCTACCACTAGTGGAATCCACTCTTCATTAATTATGTAGTTGGGGGTTTCCAAAGTTTTTCACAGTGGAGCGGGCTGAAGGGTGCACGCCGTTCCAACATATCTGGGTGCCATATTTAAAAGGCACCCAAACATCAACTTACCCACTGTTGAAGGAAGGAATTGCCCACTGATCATAGAGACCCCTGGACCCCAAATCCAGTGATGAATCCTTGCAAGTCTTTCTCAATGCAGTGGAGACCAGGAGAGGCATTCTCCTCCCCCAGAGGATTAAAGGGAAAGGCTGAGTGTTGTGCCAACCCTGCATGGGAGGAAGTCTCCAGGGAGGTTAGTGCCCAGGATCTCCGCCAGAGGACTGCCCAGCAATGCCACAAATGGATGAATGATCTCATCCACCCTGCCAGGGTAAGTGAACCCTTGATTTATCACATTCACTTCACTGAATGATACAGGAACATGGGCCTCAGTGGCAACGACCTCCCCACAGTTATCCTTGATCCCTCCCTATCACCCAGCTGAATGTCGACGTCACCTACCTTCCCGTGAAGCCCACCCCTGTGACAGTAGATCTGCTCTGCTTCATTCTTTTAACCTCCAGAATCTGCTTCCCCTTCCAGGGAGGCGGTGGGACTGGACCATTAACCCAGGTGGGCCAGGATTCAAATTCCACAACAGAGCTGGTTAAATTTAAATTGAATAAAAATCAAATGATGACCATGAAATAATTATTGATTGTTGTAAAAACCCATTTTGTTTACTAATGTTCTGTAGAGAAGGAAATCTGCCATCCTTACCTGGTCTGGCCTACATGTGACTCCAGATCCATAGCAATGTGTTTGACTCTTAAATGACCCTTGATCCTTTCAAGGGAAATTAGGGATGGGCAATACATGCTGATCCAGCGATGCCCACAGAGCATGAATGAATAGATCAAAGAAAATCCCCTTCAACAACTCTCAGTGCCCCTTAACCCTCCATCACCGAACTCTCACCCACCCGCCTACTGGCTTCCACTGCCTCGTTTAACCCTCACCATCCCTTCATTTCACCAAGTCCCTCAGTGTGCCCTCTCCCAGGGCTTCCCTTTGAACCACTCTCCCCACTTCTCCCCCAGGTCTGTTCATATCTGCACAACACCCTCCCCCCACCGCTCTTCCCCTTTATACCTGCACATCTCCCCCTCCCCATGCACCTTTATAACTGCATACCCACCATGTTCGCATATACACACCACCACCCATGCCTCTGCCAGCATTCGAGCATGGCCCTTCTCACCCTCCC
The DNA here is from genome assembly GCF_047496885.1 of Scyliorhinus torazame. Classification (NCBI taxonomy): domain Eukaryota; kingdom Metazoa; phylum Chordata; class Chondrichthyes; order Carcharhiniformes; family Scyliorhinidae; genus Scyliorhinus; species Scyliorhinus torazame. Next base: position 95,453,319 of record NC_092715.1, read on the forward strand.
ATTTAATACCACCTCACTTATTACACAACCCCTACAGCATCTCTCTGTTTGTCCCACCAATCCCAAACTCCTTTGCCCACCTCTAGGCCCCCACACCAGCCCTACCTCTGCAGTCCTCTCCTCCTCATCTAAACACTCCCCCCAATCCTCCACCATAGACTGCCATCGCCCAACAGTACTTCCTGCAGCTGTTCACCTGCAGCTTGAAGGTCCACCTCGTGGAAGAAACTGCTGCGAGAAAATCCACGTGGTTAATGCTCAACCCACCTACTGATATAGGTGCTGTTCAAGGGTCCATGGTCACTGAAGGCCTCCATCCCAATCACTGGTGCAGGCCTTCTTCAGGTAAGTTCTGACATGTGCATGTCATGTTGGTCCAGACATGTTCTGGACCAATGTGAAATCCTGCTGGTGATACAGATGATTAGACAGGCAGGAAATCTAGTCGGGCCCTCATCTGCAAAATGGTTTCATGCCGGCCTCTGGTGGAAATGCTGACTCACCATGATGGACGGGGCAAGCCCATCATTAAACCCACTGAAAAACTCCGCCCATTGACTACACTGGTAGTCAGAAGCAATTCTCCAAAAATAATATGCTGAACATGCAAACGAAAATGGACACATTTATAATCCATCCCCATCTGTTTTGCGCCTTGGAGGCACATGTGATTCATCAGGCTGAGTGCGGTCCACGAGACATTTTCTTGACTGTGGTCCATGCACAGAGATGCTATGTAGCTTCTATGCTACTGGCAGAAATGATGTTATACGCTTGTGAGGCAAGGGCGTGTGAAGTGAGGTGCGTGCTGATTGCACGCAACATTGACTGGGAGAGGCGCCTCTGCATCCAATCATGTGTAAGTATTTATTTGTTTTTAACCACTTAAACCACTTGATGACAGTGCTATTAATATATGAACGATCAGGCTTTTTCTATAACTTATGAAATATTTGCAGCAGGATTCTCCCTTCTGGGGACTAAGTCCCCACGCCGGCGGGAGAACCGGCGCCAACCACTCCAGCATCAACAGAATTCTCCACACTTCCGGGGGCTAGGTGGACGCCGGAGGGGTTGGCACCGCTCCAGAGTTTGCGCATGCCCCGAAGGGCCGGCGTGATCTCGCGCATGCGCGGAACCGCTGGCGTGGTTCCTCGTATGCGCAGACCAGCCGGCGTATTTTGGCCCATGCACGGGGAGTTCTCTTCTCCGTGCCGGCCACGGCGGAGCCCGACAGGGGTGGGCGTGGAAGGTAAGGAGTGCCCCCACGGCACAGGCCCGCTCGTAGATCGGTGGGCCCCGATTGCGGGCCAGGCCACCGTGGGGGCCCCCCGAGGTCAGACCCCCCTGCCCCCCGAGGACCGCCCCAGCCGACGTACCTGCCAGGTCCCGCCATGTGGGACCGTACATAACCCACGCCGGCGGGACTGGTCAAAAACGGACGGCCGCTCAGCCCATCGGGCCCGGAGATTTGCCGGGGGGGGCGCTGCCAACAGCCCCCGACCAGCGTGGCGGGAATCCCGCCCCCGCCCGAAAACCGGCGCTGGAGAATACGGCAGCCAGCGTCGGGGCGGGATTCGCGCCGCCCCCTGTGGATTCTCTGACCTGGCAGGGGGGTCGGAGTATTCCGCCCTTGTGTATTAAATGTATTTAATCTAATTCAAGGGCCATGGTTAACGAACAAGCCTGATTTCAACCTTGTAGCCACTGCGATGAAGGAGGGCCACTTGTGCGGCCCACTCACTAGCTTAGGTTGCCCATCTCTGCCCATAAGCTCTGGATTTCCTTCTCTAAGGGCGCCTGAAAAGCAGCTCACTGCAGCACAGCGTGGCCGATAAAAGCCGAGAGACTCCGCTCCCGGGACATACCTGGCTCACAACGCCTCATCCAACGCGATCTCGCGAGGCGGTGTGATGTAAATCCTGCCCATTGTGGACGGGAACACTTTTTGGCAAATCTGCATATGAAAGAGAGACTGTTAGTCTCACTCTACTGTGCAGATTCCCGAGGAACCTGAGGCTTTGGGATTCATCCCCTTCACCTCAGAAACATTGGGTGAGCACTGGGAACCAGACGGAACGGCACTTATGGGGGTCTTCCAGGGGATTGGAGACCCCCACGGTCACCCTTTGGGCAGGGTGATGCCCTGGCACTGCAGGTGACACCTTGGCAGTGTAAGTGTGGCACGCTAGCAGTACCACCTGGGTGCCAGCTGGCAAGTGCCCTGCCAGGTTGGCACTGCCACGGTGTCACTAGCATTTTCTCCATGCGTGAGATCGGGCTGGGGGTGCCCTGTATGGGTGCAGGGGGGCGGGGACCCTCCCATAATGTATTCAGGCTTGGAGGAGGATCGGGGTTGCTTCGGGGGCCTCAGAGATCGGGGCACCATTTAAAAAGTTCTGGCGAGCACAGTTCCCCACTCAGGCCCCTTATACAACGCAAGTTGCGTAGTATAGCCACGTGTTTCTCAGCGCTGAGAGCACAGGGAAATACACGGCTAAATGTGCTCGCTATGGAACTTTTTTCCCAATTAGTTGAATCGTGCCCTAAACCTCTCTACTTCTGGTTCTCCTTTCAGATAATCCTTAAAACCTACCTCTTGAACTAAACTGTTGGCCATCTGCCCACAAGTGTCACATTTTGTTCGATAACACTCCTTTGAATCATTTTGAAAAGTTTTACTACTTTAAAGCACTACACAATTGCAAATTGTTGCTGTAAAATCTTGAACTTTAAACTGGCTAATATATGGAGCAGCATGAATGTCCCTCCGGCAGGGATTTTCACTCTTAAATCAGATCAAACTTGACTACGGACCGGGCGTATATTGACAAAAATAATCAGCTTCAAACCAACATCAAAGTTAAAAGTTATTGAAAATATGCAGCCGTCTTGGTGCACTCTTGCCATAAATCCGATGGGACAAAACAAAAGATCAGTGCAACAGAAGGCCAAGCCACTCATGCCAAACATGGCGTCTTCCACCAGTCTATGCATGTAGGTAACTTGGAGGCCCAGATTTCATCAGCTAGGAATCCACCAATTGCGTGATGAGAAAAGCAAGGCATGCTGGCTGAGTGAGCTCACCCTGGGTCCAGGCTCTGGGTCATGGGCTGTACACTCAAGAATATTATTAAGTGGCAGCACGGTGGCGCAGTCCCTGTTGCCTCACGGCGCCGAGGTCCCAGGTTCGATCACGGCTCTGGGTCTCTGTGTGGAGTTTGCACATTCTCCCCGTGTTTGCGGGGGTTTCACCCCCACAACCCAAAAGATGTGCACAGTAGGTGGATTGGACACGCTAAATTGCCCCTTAATTGGAAAAAAAAAATAATTGGATACACTAAAAAAAAAAAATTTCAAATAAAAAAAAAAGTAATTTTTAAAAAATGTTATTATGTTTGAAGTTTTTCTCAGACAACTTACAAAGAAGTCCAGTGGGTTATTAGTGACATGTTTCTGGGCCACACTGGTAAATGCATCACCCCTTCCCCGAGCAATGCCAGACAAAGCAGCAACCGCTATATTTGTTAAATGTGGTAGCGCGGCCCCTTTGAGGAGGCAGACCATGTGACTGGCATTGGAGCACGCGAACCCCAGCCATTAGTGAGTTTGCACAGAGCACTGGGAGCAGTGGCACGGGCAGTGTGGACCCTGGAGCCAGACAAGACCCAGCCCATTGTTTTCTGTGTCTATTAGTACCACCTCTTCCTTTCATTAACAAGTGCCTTTGTTACTACTGGAAGTCTCCAGAGTGTTTGTTGAGGGGGACTACTTTCGTTATTGGGGAGGTGGGGGGTGGGAACCAAAAGACCTGCCATTATCAAGAGTATGTTTCCGATGTAATTGACGGGGTCATATTGACGCACGTTGCCGTGCAATGCAAATTGTGCCAATGTGAACCAACAGCAGCAGCAGTCCACAGCACCACTGAACATAGTGGAGAGGAGCTCTGAAGAGGAACACACAATGTACCTTTTGAACACAGTCCAGCTGAACAAGTCGACCCAAGTTGAAATTATCCTGAAGGTAAAGAGCAAACCTTTGAAAATGCCGGTTGACACCAGGGTCTCGATGACAGTTATGGGGAAGCAGACCTTCAAGTATATCCGTGTCAGAGCTCAAGCTTTAAATTTGAGCAGCACCACAGCCAAGCTTTCCATTTACACCGGGGAAACCTTGAACATCCTTGGGACCGCCAACACACGAATGGCTTATAAAGAGCAAGATGCTCATTTAACTCGAGTTGACGTGGAAGGGCACACACCTAGCCTCTTGGGCAGGGACTCATTACCGCAAATCAAATTCAATTGGCTAGAATTTTTTTAAATTTCCAACGTTGTCCTTCAACAGTGTCAAAGGTGTCAAAGCCAAAATCTACGCCAATCCGGACTCAACACCCAAGTTCTTTGGAGCTAGACAAGTTCCATGTGCCCTCCACTAGAAGGTTGAAGCTGAGTTAGAAAAGATATCAGAAGAGCTGTGCATAATCAGACCTGTTCAGTTCTCCGGGTGGGCAGTCCCAAAGTCCCCTTTCTCATGCCGGATCATTCCATAAGAATCTATGGGGATTATAAATCAGGCTGCCCTAAACAGGTTGCCCGAATCAGGCACCCCAGGTGGATAGGTACCCGATCCCTTGGATTGAAGACCTCTACAGCAAGCTGGCGGGAGGCCTCATGTAATCTAAATTAGATCTTAACCATGCATATCTTCAATTAGAATTGGACGAAGAATACTAGTGGCTGCCACCAGAAACACCCACAAGGGCCTTTCTAAGTAGATGAGATTGCCATTTGGTATAGATACACAGATATATAAAAGACAGGAGCAGAAGGAGGCATTTTGACCCATCAAGCCTGCTCCGCCATTTATCATGATCTTGGCTGATCATCGAACTCAATAGCTAATCCTGCTTTCTCCCCATAGCCTTTGATCCCATTCGCCCCAAGTGCTATATCTAGCCTCCTCTTGAATATATTCAATGTTTTAGCATCAACTACTTCCTGTGGTAATGAATTCCACAGGCTCACCACTCTTTGGTTGAGGAAATGTCTCCTCATCTCTGTCCGAAATGGTTTACCCTGAATCCTCGGACTGTGACCCCTGGATCTGGACACACCCATCATTGGGAACATCTTCCCTGCATCTACCCTGTCTAGTCCTGTTGGAATTTTATAAGTCTCTATGAGATCCCCCTCATTCTTCTGAACTCCAGCGAGAACAATCCTAACCTAATCAATCTCTCCTCATAAGACAGTCCTACCATCCCTGGAATCAGTTTGGTAAACCTTCGCTGCACTCCCTCGAGAGCAAGAATATCCTTCCTCAGAAATGGAGACCAAAACTGCACAAAATATTCTAGGTGTGGCCTCACCAATGCCCTGTACAATTGCAGCAACACATCCCTGCTTCTGTACTCGAAACCTCGCGCAATGAAGGCCAACATAACATTAGCTTTCTTTACCGCCTGCTGCACCTGCATGCTTACCCTCAACGACTGGTGCACAACGACACCCAGGTCCCATTGCACACTCCACTCTCCCAATTTATAACCATTCAGGTAGTAATCTGCCTTCCTGTTTTTGCTTCCAAAGTGAATAACCTCACACTTATCCAAATTAAACTGCATCTGCCATAGATTTGCCCACTCGCCCAACATGTCCAGATCATGCTGTGGGATCTCTGCATCCTCGTCACAGTTTACCCTCCCACCCAACTTGGTATCATCTGCAAACTTTGAGATGTTACATTTTATTCCCTCATCCATATCATTAATATATATTGTGAATAGCTGGGGTCTCAGAACCGATCCCTGTGCCACCCCACTAGTTATTGCCTGCAAATTTGAAAAGGACCCATTAATTCTTACTCTTTGTTTCCTCGCTGCCAACCAGTTTTCTATCCACCTCAGTACAATTTCCCCCAAACCGCGGCGCTTTAATTTTGCACAATTATGCAGCACGGTAACATTGTGGGTAGCACAATTGCTTCACAGCTCCAGGGTCCCAGGTTCGATTCTGGCTTGGGTCTCTGTCTGTGCGGAGTCTGCACGTCCTCCCCGTGTGTGCGTGGGTTTCCTCCGGGTGCTCCGGTTTCCAAAGATGTGCAGGTTAGGTGGATTGGCCATGATAAATTGCCCTTAGTGTCCAAAAAGATTAGGTTAGTTACGGGGATAAAGGGGATAGGGTGGAGGAGTGGGGCTTGGGTAGGGTGCTCTTTCCAAGGGCCGGTGCCGACTTGATGGCTGAATGACCTCCTTCTGCACTGTAAATTCTATGATTCTACGATCTGCATCCCAGAGTACTTAAGGAGACGGTTCTGGAGATAGTGGGTGCATTGGTGGTCATCTTCTGGGATTTTATAGACTCTGGAACAGTCCCTGCAGATTGGAGGGTAGCTAATGTCACTCCAATATTCAATAAACGAGGTAGAGAGAAAACAAGGAATTAGAGACCAGAAAGCATAACATCGGTAGTGGGGAAAATTCTTGAATCCATTATCAAGGACTTTAGAGCGGAACATTTCGGAAACAGTGGCAGGATCAGTCAGTGTCAGCATGGATTTACGAAGGGGAAATCATGTTTGACAAATATGTTGGAATTCTTTGAAGATGTAACCAGTAGAGTTGGCAAGGGGGAAACAGTCGATGTGGTATACTTGGGCTGTCTGTGTGGCGTCTGCACATTCTCCCCGTGTCTGCGTGGGGGTTTTCTCCGGGTGCTCCGGTTTCCTCCCACAGTCCAAAGATGTGCAGGTTAGGTGGATTGGCCATGCTAAATTGCCCTTAGGTTAGATGGGGTTGCTGGGTTACGGGGGATCGGGTGGAGGTGTGGGCTTAGGTAGGGTGATCTTTCCAAGAGCCGGTACAAACTCGATGGGCCGAATGGCCTCCTTCTACACTGTAAATTCTATGATTCCATGACTCTATGATTTCTGATATGTATTTAAATGCTCAGCTATTTCTTTGTTCCTTATTATGCATTCCCCTGTTTCTGTCTGTAGGGGGCCTACATTTGTCTTTACTAATCTCTTTCTCTTCACATATCTATAGAATGGGGCAGCACGGTAGCATAGTGGTTAGCACAGTTGCTTCACAGCTCCAGGGTCCCTCGATTACCGGCTTGGGTCACTGTCTGTGCGGAGTCTGCACGTTCTCCCCATGTGTGCATGGGTTTCCTCTAGGTGCTCCGGTTCCCTCCCACAGTCCAAAGATGTACAGGTTAGGTGGATTGGCCATGATAAATTGCCCTTAGTGTCTAAAAAGGTTAGGTGGGATTACTGGGTTACGGGAATAGGGTGGAGGCATGGGCTTAAGTGGGTGCTCTTTCCAAGGGCTGGTGCAGACTCAATGGGCTGACTGGCCTCCTTCTGCACTGTAAATTCCATGAATTAAACTCTTGTGTCAGTCTTTATGTTCCCTGCAAGCTTACTTTTGTACTGTATTTTCCCCTTCTTAATCAATGCCTTGGTTCTTCTTTGCTGAATTCTAAACTGCATCCAATCTTCAGACCTATTATTTTTCTTGGCCAATCTGTATGCTTCTTCCTTGGATCGGATACTATTTCTAATTTCTTTTGTAAGCCATGGATTGGCCCTCTTACCCATTTTGCTTTTGTGCCAGACAGGAAGAACAGTTGCTGAAATTCCCCCATGCGTTACTTGAAGGTTTGCCATTGCCTATCCACTGTCATCCCTTTAAGTAACTCTCCCCAATCTTTCAAGGCCAACTCACGCCTCATATCTTCATAGTTTCCTTTATTAAGATTCATCACCCTCCGCACCTTTAGCAGTCTCCGAATCAATTACTTCACTCTCCATCTTGATAACAAATTCTATCATGTTATGGTCGCTCATCCCTAAGGGGTCTCGCACAGCCAGATTGGCAATGATTCCCTTCTCATTACACAGTACCCAGTCTAAGATCACCTGTTTTCTAGTTGGTTCCTCCACATCTTGGTCAAGAAAACCATATACACTCCAGAAATTCCTCCTCTATGACATTGTGGCTGATTTGATTTGCCCAAACTATGTGAAGGTTAAAATCACCCATGATCACCGATATTCCCTTCAGCTTTAGCCTGCGCTGTTTTCCAGAGTACGATAGAAAGCCTCCTCAAAAGGATCCCCAAGGTGATGGTCTATCTTGACGATGTGTTAGTCACCGGCGCTACACCTGAAGAGTGCATGTCTAGCCTAGAAGAGGTGTTAAGAAGGTTTCGAGCTGCAGAGGTCCGACTCAAACACAGAAAATGTACATTCCAGGGATCAGAAGTGACGGATTTAGGTTTTCGCGTAGATGCTACAGGAAAGCTAAATGCCTTACTTCTGATGCCTGAAATGTACATTTTTCACATTTTGAAAACCATCTTAACAGCTCCCTCGAGCTAGACATGTCAACAGGGTTGCATCTCCTCAAGGAGTAGGTCAAGGCTAGCTGTAAAGTTCCAGCACCCAAGAATGTAAGTGAGCTTGATTCTTTCCTCAGCGTGGTAAATTATTATGGGAGATTCATTTCGAATTTAGCCACAATATTGGCACAATTACATCACTTTTGACGTCCCCATGTGCTCCCTCCTTGTGGAGACCCCATGTCACACCCACACCCACTCCCAATGATATCAAGCTCTGCACCCAATAACGTTGAGCTCCGCTCCAATGATGACTCGGGTGGTCTGGTCTTGACCTTTGATGACCGTGTCTGCTCCTGACTGGCTGCCTGGCTGCTGCTGCTGGCTATCTGGCCTGGCCCCTGCTCTCTCTCTGTCACCACCCAGTCTGGTTGCTGCCCAGCTCTCTCACTCTCAACCCTGCTACCTGTCTGGCCTCTGGCTTTGGTCGAGTAATCAAGTTCCCGTTGCCGCTGCTCCCTGATTCCCCGAGGCATGACATTGGTGCTTGCCTGGCCTTCTTCGTACCTCCCAACTAATGCTATGTTCATCTCTCAGCCCTCATTCGGGTGGCTGGGCCTCAGACCTCGACCCTTGATGACTGTTTGGCTGCCTGACTGCTACTGCTGCAGGCTATCTGGCCTGGCATCTGCTTCCGCTCTCCCTTATTGCCTGGTCTGGTTGAGCCAGTGCTGCCTCTCATTCTTAGCCTTGCCTGGCTGGCCTTTGGCTCTGGTCAAGTTGCCCGTTCCCAAAGGCCGCTGTCCTCCAATTCCCCGAGACACAATGTCGGAGCTTAGCTGGCATCCTTTGTACCTCCTCACTGCTGCTCTGCTTACCACGGCTCTCGCTCGGTTGGCTGAGCCTCAAACCTCGATGATCACGTGTTCTCCTGGCTGGCTGCCTGGCTACTGCTGCTGGTGATCTGGCCTGCTGGCCTCTTTTCTTTTTGGTTGGTTGCCCAACCACCCATCTGCCCTCCTCAGCCCTGGCCTTGAGGTTGAGAGTCCCTCAATGCTCTACTCGATGGCCGTTGGCCAACATCTTCTCATGACCTCACTGAAGGCTTTGCAGGCTCCTACCCCAATGTCATGTCAGCAGTCTCACTTTTGCTTCAGGCTGCCCACCAGACCAAATGCCAGAAACCTTGCTGCTGCTTTGCATCTTTCGTAAATAAAAGTTCAGAAACTTCACAATTCAGGAGATCCATTTTTGAACTGCTCTAAGTCTCCACCACCCTTCGATGTGTGGCAAACCCTCTGAAGGGTTCAGCCCAAGCCTGAATTTCGTCCAAATCTTGCTGCATGCAAGCATGAGCTGCTTCAGTATCTGAGGCAGTGATGGGCAACCTACGGCCTGGGGGCCACATGCTGCCAGTCTGGGTTCTGAGAGCGGCCCATGAGACATTTGTTGACCGTGGCCCATGTGTAATGTTGCCACATTCCACTAATTTCCATCTGCGTTGATTTTTTCCGGCTGGTATAACTGAAGTGATATGTGCATGAAACAAGAGCAAGTGAAGAGACTTGTATGCTGACTGCACACAACAGTGACTGTGAGAGTTGAATGCTCCCTCTGCTCCCAAAGTGTAAATATTTTTTTTTTGTTTTTACCATTTGAAGTTGATGGGAGCTCTATTAATATATAAATGATGAAGCATTTTTTGATAACTCTCTATGAAATATTCAGTGTGCATTAAATGTATTTAATCTTATTCATGGGGCCATGGTTAATGAACGAGCCTGATTTCAATCTTGCGGCCTACTGAGATGAAGGAGGGCCACTTGTGCGGCCCAGTCACTAGCCTGGGTTGTCCATCACTGATGTAAGGTGTTGTGAATAATACTGAACACTGTGCAACATCAGCAAACATTACCACTCCTGGCCTTATGATGAAGGTAATGTCACTGATGAAGCAACTGAAGATGGTTGGACCTAAGACGTCACCGTGATGAACTCCTGCAGCGATACTCCAAAGCTGAGATGATTGGCCCTTTTCCTTACTGCTCGGCTTGACTCCAGAAAATGGAGAATTTTTCCATCAAGTTCTAGGTTTCGGTTTGAGAATTTTTACTTTTCCAGTCACTTGCTTGTCTTTGGAGATTAAAGTCTCTCCAAATAGTTTTGATCTGTCCTATCCTAATCCTTCACAATTTAAAAAACTTTAATAAAATTATTTTTCATCTTCGGTTCTTATGAAAATTGATTCAGTATTTCCAGTGTTTCTTCATGTCTTTATTTCCTCACATCAGGTAGAATCCGAGTGAATCTGTATCATACCCTCTCTGTTGCCCTAACATCCTGCGGGACCCTCAAATGGACACGATGCAGGGTTTGTTTGGTGAGGTGGCGTTTATGGGTGGAAGACTTCAACTGTAATCAGGGGCATCCAATAGTCGTCGAGAAGTGGTTGGAGGTGAGCTGGTTGTCGGCAGGGATCTGGTCAGAGTCAATCTCTTATGGCGGATGTGGGGGGGGCGGGGTGGGGTGGGAGGCGGTGGAGACAGACAGATCTTGAGATTTGGGTACTTACAGAATAGCTTTGTTGGTTCTGGAAGAAACATCCCTGCTGTACCTGTTTAAAAGCATTTACCTTTAGGATTAGCCTTTTATGTCTTCTTTAAACTGCTGAGTTTCTTGAAGCCTGAGTAATGCGTCTGCCTGGGATGAATTATCGAATTCCTGGTAGAATGAATGCAGGCAGCAGCCTCAGTATAATATTCAAATGGCCAATTGCTTCTAATGAACAAATTGGTCACTTGCCCCTCATCCTGACTCCATTAAAATTGGAGGGGGGCAAATTGTCCTGTTCCAAATAATTTGGCATTTTAACCTCAGAAATGGCATAACTGTGGGGAGTTGCCATGCAGTCTACATTTATTACCTTAAGACCCAATTTCATTAGTGTTTTTATGCTAATCTGCTTGAAGTGTTAGTATCTGTGAACCTGAACCCCTAATTCCACAACTCATCCCCCATTTAATGTATAACTGCTATATTTTGACCTACTAGTACTTCCAGCAAGCAGGCAGAAATAGCTAATTATTTCCTCAAAATGGAAGTCCTTACACTGATATTGTTGGATTGTAGTTCATTCATAATTGATAGTAACCTGACCATAAACATGATCACCAAAACTGAAACTCCAGTCCTCAGAATGTCACAAAGTGTTTTATTGTTAATGAATTATTTTTGAGGTTGAGTGCTTTCCATATTCTAGGCAAGCACAAGTAATTAATGCAGTGCACAGCAAGATCCCACAAACAGAAAGTGAAGGAAACCAGATGGCATTGGCGAAAGGAAGAATGTTAGCTGTGATGGTGGGAGAACTCACTGCTCTTCCTTAACTAGTGCTATAGGAGAGCCCAAAAGGCAGAAGACATTTTGTTTTCACATTTCACGACACAGCACTTTTGACAGTGTGGCATTCCTTTAGCATTCCTGACACTGTGGTGTCAGCCTGGCTGATTAAATTTGTGGTTAGATTACTATCAATTATGCCTAATTGACATTTCATTGATTCATTACTCTCCAAATGAATATTGTTTTGAAAGTTCTGAAATCTAATTTGCTAGTTTGATCTTGATCCTCCTTCCTGTATTCAAGGATGGTGAGGATGAAATGAAATTAAATGAAAATCGCTTATTGTCACAAGTAGGCTTCAAATGAAGTTACTGTGAAAATCCCCTAGTCGCCACATTCCGGCGCCTGTTTCGGGGAGGGATGTCAAGAATGCAGTAATATATTGCAAAAGGAAGTGAGATAAGGACAATTGTATAATCAGAGTCCCGAGCCAGTTTTATTATGCATTAGCAACAGCTTTAAAAACATAGAAATATTTGTTTTTATTTAAAACAAACATATTAATTGAAAAAAAATTTGCTCTGCAAATCAGAATCATTTGGGGTTTTCCAGATGTTCATTAACACTACAAACAGACATTTTTGAAGCGTAATATAATTCTTCAAGTGGCTGATGTGCACTGCTAAAGCAATCTCATTCAATGCTTCTCACAGTGCTTGGTGAGTAATGGTACAGGTTTACTGTGTGAACCTTAGCATCAGAGTCGTGGAAGCCCTTTGGAATGTTGGGTGCACTGCAGCAGTGCTCTGGGAACACAATGTCATCGAGAGTGAAGATGTATCATGATGCAGTGCGACATTGCACTGTGAGTCAATGTGTTAGCAGTGCAATACATTGTCTCCTCAATCTAGTCTAATATTCCATGCCACATTACTATGCAGAAGGTGGAGCTAGGAGAAAACTCCATAGCTACATCACCGTCCTAGCAGTAATAGTATTGTGACCCAGAATACCAATGGAATGGTTCAAAGAGATGTTTAAGCACTATTCCAATCCCCAAAATTCTTCAATTTATTGGAACACACTTTGACTGGATTCTGTAAATCAATATGGGCACGATTCTCCCAAAAGGGAACAAAATCCTCTACCAAGCACGTTTAGCCGTGGGTTTCCCGGCACTCGCAGTCCTGAGAAACACAAGGCTATTCAACAAGACTCGCGTTGCATAAGGGGCCTGACCGGGGATTGCATGGCCGAGGCCTCACATAACCCCGTTTTGTATAGTGGGGAGCTCTGCTCGCCGGATCTCCCCATTGTAGCGAGAGGGTGGAACGCCATTTCTAAATGATGTCCCGATCTCCGAGGCCCCTGAAACAATTCCTAACATTCCTTCAGCCCGAATGCAATATGGGAGGTTCCCCCGCCCCACCGCAACCCACCAACACCCACGCTGGGCAGCCGCGGCCCGATCACGCGCTTGCAAAAAATGCCAGCTTGGCACCCAGGTGACACTGCCAGTGGGTTGGGCTAGCACTGCCAGGGTACCCAGCTGCCACCACTAGTGTCAGGGCACTACCCTGCCCAAAGAGCATGCAGCTGGGGGTCTCCGATCCCCTGGGAGACCCCCACGAGTGCCGTTCCACCTGATGCCCGTTTGTGGGGACCAGTGCTGAACGCGCTCGCCCGAGGTCACTGAGGCGAAGGGAATGAATCCCAAAGCCTCAGGTACCTCGGGAATCTGCACATTAGATTGTCTCGCTCTAATATACAGATTTGCTAAAATGTGATCCTGCCCATTGTGGGTGGTATTCACATCGCAACGTCTTGCAAGATCGCGTTGAATCTCGCGAGGCGTTGCAAGCCGGGTAGATCCCGAGTGTGGGGTCTCCCGGCCTTCAATGGCAATGCTGCACCGCAGGGAGCTGCTTTTTGGGCACAGTGTGGCCATTGGATCGGGCCCTATGTCTTGTCAAATCATGTTAATTTGGAGACATCAATCAGCTTGTTCTTCAGCCCAATTCTCACCAGAATATCCGAGCCCATATGCAGAACATATTGATATTTATAAGAGATTTGTGTAATTCAATAAAATGTATTTTGGCATCATGGTACTACAAATTAATTTTATAATCAGCTTTACTGCCCCGTTGTGGGCGCGTTTAGCGGAGGTTCTCGCCGCTTGTAGTGCCGAGAACGACTCCACTATTAAACGGGACACTATTCTTTTTGCAAGCCTCAGCGAGGAAGGCCCCGCCGAAGCCGCACTTACTTTAATTACCTGCACTAAGGGGCTCAGCTCATCTGTGCAGGAAGAGATTGGGGCACCATTTAAAAATTGCGCTCTGAACTCTTGACCCCCCAAAACGGACCCTAGACCCCAAAGCCCCAACTTACTGATTAAGGGGTCCTCCAGCACCCCTCATAAGGACAGGGTAACCCATACCTGAACCCTGGCATGGGCAAGACAACACCTGCGCAGTACCAGGGTGCCAGCCTGGCAGGGCCAAGGTGCCAAAGCGGCATCAGCAGTGCCAGGGTACCACCTTGCCCAGAGGCCGACCACCAGGGGCCTCTGATCGCCTACGAGCGATTAAATTGAGGCTAACTGCTCACTTGAACATACAAATATGCAAATCCAAGAACAACAACAAAGAACAAAGAAATGTACAGCACAGGAACAGGCCCTTCGGCCCTCCAAGCCCGTGCCGACCATGCTGCCCGACTAAACTACAATCTTCTACACTTCCTGGGTCCGTATCCTTCTATTCCCATCCTATTCATATATTTGTCAAGATGCCCCTTAAATGTCCCTATCGTCCCTGCTTCCACTACCTCCTCCGGTAGCGAGTTCCAGGCACCCACTACCCTCTGCGTTGAAAACTTGCCTCGTACATCTACTCTAAACCTTGCCCCTCTCACCTTAAACCTATGCCCCCTAGTAATTGACCCCTCTACCCTGGGGAAAAGCCTCTGACTATCCACTCTGTCTATGCCCCTCATAATTTTGTATACCTCTATCAGGTCGCCCCTCAACCTCCTTCGTTCCAGTGAGAACAAACCGAGTTTATTCAACCGCTCCTCATAGCTAATGCCCTCCATACCAGGCAACATTCTGGTAAATCTCTTCTGCACTCTCTCTAAAGCCTCCACATCCTTCTGGTAGTGTGGCGACCAGAATTGAACACTATACTCCAAGTGTGGCCTAACTAAGGTTCTATACAGCTGCAACATGACTTGCCAATTCTTATACTCAATGCCCCGGCCAATGAAGGCAAGCATGCCGTATGCCTTCTTGACTACCTTCTCCACCTGTGTTGCCCCTTTCAATGACCTGTGGACCTGTACTCCTAGATCTCTTTAACTTTCAATACTCTTGAGGGTTCTACCATTCACTGTATATTCCCTACCTGCATTAGACCTTCCAAAATGCATTACCTCACATTTGTCCGGATTAAACTCCAGTTAGATCTCGTGAAGCTTAATGAGCTGGGTGAATTTCGCGAGAGGCCTCTGTCAGATCGCACGCAATATTTACTCAAGTAAAATCTAGCCCTTTATGGAAGCATAGACTGTTATTATTTGATATTGTTCATGATTCTGTCTCATTACCATTAGTTGGCAGTTAAACTTGACCAAATTTAGCGGTGTGGTCTTATATGAGTGATCCAGCATATTGAAGTTTCAGAACTGTGCTATGTAATGGTAAGGTTTGCATTGCACTCGTGATTATCCACACAATATACATTGCTGCCAGCCATAATGCCAAAGGGAGGCACAAAGTAATGATAAGCCATTGTCCATGGGGAGGAAATTTCAATGAGCCGCGTCTACCCTGAAATGACAGCTTACACCAACTTGGATATCTCACATGCTTCTCATGGACAGCGGGGCATCTCAGGAGTTCTTAACAGGATGGTGGTCAATGAGTGGCAATAAGCAGATGTGGGATGCGAAGGACAGAGATTAGCAGAAGTAGAAGCAGTCTGTGAGAAAGGTCTTCAGCAAGCTTTGCAGACAGTGAAGTAGGAGAAAAGGCAGAGATTTCAAGTGTAATATTGGCAAAGGGTGCAAAGAAGCTGGTTGAAAGACTCACATGCTCTTAATAGAAAAGAGAGTGGGCAGCAAGAAGCAACTGCTAGTAGAACAACTATGCAGCTAAACATCACAAAGCAAAGGAGCAATGCGTCTATAAAGGAATGTAATGGTAAGATTGGGGATCCTTCAATACATTCTCTCTGGCATGATTTCAGAAATGGGGATCATAAGGATCAGAGTGAGCGAGACTTGAGCTGCAGAGTTGCGGAATTCTTGTAGGTTATGAAGGGCCAAAAGTGGGTTGACGGGTAAGAGGTTTGGAGAAGTCCAGCCTTGTGTAATAAAAACATGGGTTAACAAACATTTTTACGATGAAAGTAAGTAGTCTTTGTGATGGATTGAATATTGGTGCAAAATCTCCAATTCAGCAATATTCTGCATCTCTGTTTTGGGAGGTAGCTGGGGAAGTTGTTGAAGTTAAGGCAGATGATTTATAGATGTGCTAATTAAAGGGACACAAAAAAATTCATAATCTAGCTGGTAGATTTGCATTTTTCTCATTTGAAATCCTTCCCAGTATACACTACATATCTGGCTTTATTGAAAGAAAATCACTCAGCCTGCAACATTCTTTGGATTCAACGTCAGAAGTTTGCAGCTAAAGACGGAAACCTTCTGTGTGCCAGCTTGCTATTAAAGCAATCCAAAATGAATCACAGTTCCCTGCCCTCTCCCCTTAGACCTGCACGTGTCACTGCTTCAAATATTTATCGCTGTTCTTTTTTGAAGGATCCAATAGTTCTTGTCTCAACTCCTTCGATTGGGCAGAATAAGAACATAGTAAGAATTTTTGACGCCAGAAACAAATTAAATGTTCAAAAATAAAGATAAAAGATGAGTTCTTCTGAGGTTAATATGCTCTTGTGCCGGTCTGTTTTCTTTGAATGCAACCCACAGTAAAGTTAGAGACTGAAATAGGCACAGGCACTAATTTTGTTTAGCTTCCCATGGTTTATCGTAGCAACTTTTGTCATCTCATTTTGGATGTTTCTGCAATGACCTGTAGGTGGTTAACTGTCTTGACTTATTTTTGAAGCAATCGTATGCTTCCCTGTCACTGAAAAGTGTACTATATTTTGACAGTAAACTGAATTCCTGATCTGCAGTATGTGGTTTGTTTAGCTCCAAGCATCTGTGTTTGGATTTGAGAATACTGATTGGGTCTCTGCCAGGGGCATGGAAAGGTCAAGTCGTTCTTTTACAAGAATTTTTTTCCCCTAAGAGTTCAGGTCATTAATCAGGGTAAAAAAGAGCGGCTCGTAATCATTTGGTTCCTTTTGAGGGATCTTTTTAAGCAAGGATTGTGGCTTAGTGTTAGAGGTTGAGTAAGCGTTTGTTAGGATCACACTGTCATGGTAATGACAGGTGACTTGATACTCCTTAAACTGACATTAGTTGTTATGGAGATGGATAGATTAATAGCCTTGGCGAGTGTTTTGATGACATTTTAATTTTTCATCATTGTTGAGATAAATAAGGCAAACTTGATGAAATATTCCTGCCATGTGCTTAAAATAAAATTAGGGTTGCAGCAGTTGACTGGTATCCTTTTGATGCAACTTTGATTTAATTCTAGGTTACAAACAGCACTGAAAAAAGATGATGGATGCGATTAAACTGGAAAAAAAATCTATGATCGCTTTTGGGCGGGGTTAGCGGGGTGTTTCTCAACGTCTGCAGTGCTGTTCAATGATTCGATATCTCAGGGGTTAGCACCCACGTTGACACAGGCACTAATTTCCTTGATCCTGAAGAAGGACAAGGATCCGATGTAATGTGGGTCAAGTCGGCCTGTCACGTTAAACGCTGACGTTAAGTTGTTGGCGAAGGTATTGGCAATGAGGCTGGAACCCTGTCTACCAGAGGTGATTTCAGAGGAGCAGACTGGATTTGTGAAGGGCCGGCAGTTATCAGCCAATATCATGAGGTTGTTAAATGTCGTGGTGTCTCCCTCCTCAGAGAGCAAACCAGAGGAGATAATTTTGATGGATGCGGAGAAGGCATTTGACAGGGTTGAGTGGGGATACCTCTTTGAAATCTTGGGGCAGTTTGGCTTCGGGCCTAAACTTGTGTCATGCATTAAGCCTTTATACAGAGCCCCCTCCGTAAGTGCACGTACTAATGCCCTGAGTTTGGGTTATTTCCAATTGGGCAGGGATACAAGACAGAGGTGCTTGTTGTCTCCGTTGCAGTTCACATTAGCAATCGAGCTGCTGGCCATTGTATTGAGGTCGCCTACCCGGTGGAGGGGGTTAGAGCGTGGAGGGAGGGAGCATAGGGTGTCCTTATTTGTGGATGATCTGTTACTATATATTGACTCCTTTTCGGGGTACAAGATGAATCTGAGTAAGAGCAAACTTTTCAGTTGAATCCCCTTGGGAGGGGAGCTGAGTTGGGGAGGCTGCCACTCCGTCTGGCCAAGAATAGTTTTTGGCATCTGTGTATCCGCGTAGCCCATGATTGGGCAATGCTTTATAGACTCAATTTTTCTGGTCTGGTAGATGAGGTGAAGGCTGACTTGAAAAGGTGGGATGCCCTCCCTTTGACCTTAGCGGGAAGGGTACAGACAGTGAAGGTGAATAAACTCCTGAGGTTTGCGTTTTTGTTCCAGTGTCTCTCAGTCTTCTTTCCCAAGACACATTTTTGCAGGATTAACGGGGTGATTTCTACTTTTTGGGTGGGTAATACTCCTCGGTTGCGTAGGACGATTTTGCAAAGGGACAGGTAGTAGGGAAAAGCTAGCTTTACCCAATCTGTTATGTTTATACTGGCCGGCGAACATTGGTAAGGTGCAGGGGTGATTTGAGGATCCGGAATCAATTTAGGGGCAGTTGGAGTAAGTTTCGTGCAAGGAGTCTAGTCCGAGGGCTTTGATTGCAGCACCACTTCCTTTTTCCTCAGCTAGATTCTCTTCTAGTCCGGTGGTGATAGCTACCTTGCGGATTTGGAATCAGTTTAGACAGCATTATAAGCTGGATTCCATGTCTCTTCCGGCTCCAATTTGTAGAAACCATGGGCGGAATTCTCTGTCCCACCAGCCCCTTTTTCCAGCATGGCCCGCTGGCAGCGGGATCCTCTGTTCTGGCAGCCGGCTAATGAGGTTTCCCATTGTGGCCACACCACGCCGTTGGGAAACCCGCGGACACGGGTGCGCTGCCAGCAAAATGGACGATCCCGCCAACGGTGAATCCCGCTGCATAGATTTGTGCCATCTGGCTTAGACTCATCGTTCAAGGCATGGGAGAAGGGAGGGCTGGAGAGATTTGGAGACATGTTTTTGGAGGGTGGGTTCACTGCCTGGACGAGCTACTTGAGAAGTTTCAGCTTCCGAGCGGAAATGTATTTAGGTACTTGCTAGTGCATGATTTTTTGCTAAACAAACTCTGTTCATTTCCTCTGGTGCCATCATCCTCATTTATTGATGGGTTGTTGGCCATGGGTGAGCTAGGGGATGGTAAGATCTTGGAGGTTTATGGACGGTTGATGACGATGGAGCAGGCTTCATTGGAGGAGGTGAAGAGGAAGTGGGGGAAGAGTTGGGTTTGATCATGGCGGGGGATGTGGAGAGAGACTCCGCACAGGATCAACTTACATCCTCGTGTATGAGGTTAAGTCTGATCCAGTTTAAGTTGGTGAACAGGGCACATGACTAGGGCGCGTATGAGTGGGTTCTTCCAGAGGTGGAGGCTAGGTGTGGGCAGTGGTCTAAGAGACCGGCGAATCACATGCATATGTTTTAGTCTTCCCCCAAGCTTGTCAGCTTCTGGGTCTCCATTTTTGATACGTTATCGGCGATTTAGGGTGTTCAGTTGGAGCCGTGCCTGTTGGTGGCCATCTTTGGAGTGTCTGACTCACCGGAGCTGCAGACAGGGACGAAGGCGGATGTCTTAGCCTTTGCCTCACTAATAGCTCGGAGGTGAGTTCTGTTTGGTTGGAGATCCCCGGTGCTGCCTAAATCCTTGGTTGGGAGATGAGATGGAATTTCTACAGCTGGAGAAGATTAAGGGCGGGATTCTCCCGAATCCCTGCGATGGCACGACGCCGGCGGAAAAAACGGCGCGAACCACTCCGGCGTTGGGCCGACCGGAAGTTGCGGAATCCTCCACACTTGGTTCCGCGCATGCGCAGACTGGCCAGCGTATTCTAGCACATGCGCAGGGGGGTGTCTTCCCTGCACTGGCCATGTCGGAGCCCTACTGTGGCCGGCGTGGAAGGAAGAAGTGCCCCCATGGCACAGGCCGGCCCACAGATTGCTGGGCCCCGATCGCGGGCCAGGTCACCGTGGGGTCCCCCCTCGGGGCCAGTTTCCCCCGCGCCCCCTCCGAGGACCGCACCAGCCGGCCTACCGGCCAGGTCCCGCCGTGTGGGACCATGTCCAATTCACGCCGGCGGGACGGGCCCGAAACCGACGGCCGCTCGGCTCGTCGGGCCTGGAGAATTGCCAGGGGGGTCGGGGCACTGCCAACGGCCCCCAACTGGCGTGGCGTGATCCCCGCCCCCTGCCCGAAAACCGGCGTCGGAGAATACGGCAGCCGGTGTCGGAGCATGGGCGGGATTCACGCCGCCCCCCCAGGGATTCTCCGACCCGGCGGGGGTCGGAGAATTACGCCCTAAGTATCCCTTGAGGGGGATCAGTGGAAGGGTTCTACTCGAGGTGGCAGCCTTTCATCTCCTTATTTTAGGGAGTTAGTTGCGCCGGCAGTTAGGGGGACGGAAAGCAGTTTGTCTTCTCAGTTGGATGGAGGGTTTGCTAAGGTTTTGTTTTCTTTATGAGGGGAAGGGGTTTGGGAGGTTGGGCTAGGTGTACTGAGGCTGTATCGTTGGTTTGTTTGTTTGTGATAACAAAAATTTTGCTTGAATAAAATATTTTTTTAAACGAGAAAATATTTAAGAAATGCGTCCTGATCTTTTCCTGCATCGTCAAGGGACAATGGTTAGATTCTCTCTTGCAGGAGATGGTAATTGCCTGGCCCTTGTGTGGCGCAAATGTAACTTGCCACTTTTTAGCCCAAGCCTGGATATTGTCCAGGTTTTGCTGCATTTGGACATAGACTACTTCATTATCTGAGGAGTCGTGAATAGTGCTGAACATTGTGCAGTCACCCGCAAACACCCCACTTTTGACCTTCTGATGGAAGGAAGGTCATTGATGAACATGTGGAGCATGAACACCAATATGGATCAGATTTTCCCTGTCCTAGCCCTGAACTTATATCTTTCTCTCTTTCTCTCCTGACTCTCCCAATGCCCTCTCCAAGCTCACCTTGCCAATACAACCTACCTCCTCCTCCCTCAACCCCAATCCCATTAAACTGCTGACCATCCAACTTCCCCTCTTGGACCCCATGTTAACCAAAATTGTAAATGGTTCACTTTCTTCAGATGATGTTCCTCTCTTCTTAAAATCAGTTGTCGCCATTCCCCTAAAGTATAACAATCCTTGACTCTATTGTCTTTGTAAACAACTGTCCTTCTCCAACCTTCTTTTCCTCTCCAAAGTCCTTGTCCCCTCCCAAATCCATGCCCATCTTTCCTGGAACACCATTTATGAACTGAAATGGTTCTTATCAACATCATAAACGACATCCAATGTGACTTTATAAATAGAAAATATCCCTCCTCATCCTTCTCAACATGTCTGCCCTTTTGACACATTTGACCACAACGTTCTTCTCCAACATCTATCCACTGTCACTCAGCTGACTGCTCTTACCTGGTTCGATTCCTATCTATCTAATTGTAGCCAATGAATCAGAAAGAAAAATCAAAGAGAAAGATCCTCTCCCTGCTGCTGCATCAATACCTCTGATTTCCCCCAAGGATCAGTCCTTGGCCCCCTCCTATTTCTCATTTACATACTACCACTCTGTCATCGTCCAAAAGCATAGCATTAGTTTTTGCATGTACTCGACCTTATCACCATCTCTCTTGATCCCCTCCATTGCTGATAAATTATTGGACTGCTCATCCGACATCAAGTGCTTGATGAACAGAAAATTGACCTCCTGACGTTCCAAGAGTTTTGCAATCCCAGCTTCAAACTCTGTTTTGTAGCTGCAGAATCATACCCTCTACCTGGCAATAGCCGAAACGAAGGGGGTGATTCTCCGGCTACATTACACCCAACGCAAAGCCCATTGTGTTGGGAAAATTCCGGGAGAGGTAGGAAACGGGATTTGCACCAGGCACCATACTGTTTCCGATGCTTCCGGCCTCCTCGAGCTGTGTAACTAGTTCACGCCCTTTATTGTGTGCAGTGGATTAGCATATTTAAAGCTTCAATTAAAAATGCAGCATCTGTTTTCAGCCAGATTCTCCTGGCTTCTACAATTTTCTCACCTGCCGGCCCAACTTCAAGCCGGCATGAATCACAACTGATCTTCACAAACTAACACCAGGCGTGATGACCACACTGGGGGGCCCATAAGTTAATGTAGCTCTCAGGTGGTTGGAGACATGGCAGGGCAGTGCTCTGGCACTGGCCCCTGGCCCCCTGGCAGTGCCAACCTGAAGGGGTGAGGCCTGAAGGGGCGGGCCCTGAAGGGAGCATTTGGCGGCCCCATAGTGAGGTGTCCAGAGATTGGGGAGTGGGCATCTGATGCCGGTAATGGAACAAGGAGGAAGGGCGCCTGATGCCAGCGATGGGGGGGATGCCTGTTGCTGGAAATTGGGGGGATCTTTGCTGGTGAGAAGAGGAGGCGTGGAGCATTAGTCTGAAATGGGGCACCCCGATTTCTAAGGAGCCGGACCTTCCGGCGCCTTCAAGCCCTGCAAACCTCATTCCCCCAAAAAAATTCTAAATGTGGGTAGATTGCAATCTGGATCACGCTAAACCACCCAGGGAAATCCCGCCATATTTCCTGCCAGAGACTACACTTAGAAATTAGCTCCTAAAACAGTCTGTTTGCAACCTTGCTGTCATATTTGAACCGAAGATGAACTTTTTACTATACATTCTTGCCATTAATAAGACGCCTATTTTCCAACATCATACCACTGCTCAACACCGCCATTGCCACTGCTCATCTGCTGCTGAGTTCCACATTCATTGGTTACCTCTAGACTTGACATTCCCAATTAAACCCGGCTGGCCTTCCACATTCTATAAGCTGCCATCCAAAGCTATGCTGCCCATGTCTGAGAGAAAGAGGAAATTAAAGCATTTATCTCCCATGTGTTTATAAACATTGTGGTTAGCTTCAAAGCAGGGTACTTGAGATGCATTCAAACATGAAGGGAAATGAAAATAAACAATCCAGACACGTGGTTGTCTT
This sequence comes from Scyliorhinus torazame, assembly GCF_047496885.1. Lineage (NCBI taxonomy): Eukaryota > Metazoa > Chordata > Chondrichthyes > Carcharhiniformes > Scyliorhinidae > Scyliorhinus > Scyliorhinus torazame. The sequence continues at coordinate 95,476,378 of NC_092715.1, forward strand.
GAAGCTATTACCCTGTCAATGACAGCCTACTAAAAGCTATTTCTCTTTGAAAGTGAATAGAAGCCTCACAGATTAAAGCATCTGAGGGGGTTTAAAGCCTTGTGATGTGTTTTGGCTTTCCATGAAGTAACAACTACTGCTGTCAATGCTTCTGTTTGAGGCAGCAGGTGCAGGTAAGTGAAAAAGCAGCAATTTTTCACTATTTCTGCCTGGACAGCTCTTCAACCTCCCGTCAGGGATGACTGATGGGGGGGGGATCACTGATGGGGGGGAATCTCTGTTGGGGGACCGCTGATGGAGGGGGACTCTCTGATATGGAGGTCTCTGTTATGGGAGGTCTCTGATTTGGGGCAGCACAATGGCACAGGGATTAGCACCAGGGACCCAGTTCAATCCTGGCCTTGGGTGACTGAGTGTGTGGAGTTTGCACGTTCTTCCCGTGTCTATGTCAGTTCCGTCCGGGTGTTCCGGGTTTCTCCCACAGTCCAAAGATGTGCAGGTTAGGTGGATTGGCCAAACTAAATTGCCCCTTAGAGTCAAAAGATGTGCAGGTTAGGTGGGGTTACGGGGATAGGACAGGGTAGTGGGCCTTGATATGGTGCTCTTTCAGAGGGTTGGTGCTGACTCGATGGGCCAAAGGGCCTCCTTCTGCACTGTAGGCACTCTATGGGGATCTCTGATATGGAAATCTCTGCAGAGGGTTTGATGGGTGGTTCTGTTGGGGGTCTCTGATGGGGTTTCGATTGGGGTCTCTGATGGGGGGGGGATCTAATGGAGGGTTGTGAGGAGGGTCAGGTCACCTTTATGCGTGCATGCTGTGGGCATCACTCCTGGAAGCCGCTCCTAGCACCAGTGCAGACCAGGAGCGGTTCTACTCCAGTGGGAGAACTTAGTCTCATTAACAAAGAATCTTGCCCCTGGTCACCACAAGGCATCCACTTACCCACCCTAGCTACAAATCTCCCACAGCCACACGACATCTGATGTCGCCCATCAACCTCACCACCAAACCCCAGCCCCTGACCTCTCCCCTCCATATCTTTAGATTGACAATCTACAAGATAAATTCCTTTACCCCACCACATTGATCCCCTCCATTCTGCTTCCCCTGGTGACCCCACTCCTCTCATTCCCTACATTCAACCCCCCCCCCCCCCCCCCCACCACCACATTATAACCATTGCCACCCCCATCCCAGCACAGATACAGGGTATGGCAAATTTCATTTTCCCACAATATTATGACCAACCCACTCCCTGCATATCCAGTAAATAAAAATTCAGTCTATTGAGTGATTTTTTTATTTTATGAACAACTTTATCAGTATAAGCAATGACATCTAGGCACTCGATCAAGCAAGGTATATATTGCAGGATTCACAAGTTTTCAGCAACTGTGACTGTGTTTGAATCAATTGTCGGTTAAGTGTTCCTCATTGCTGGGTTTCTAATGGTACATCTCCTTCATTCTGATTATCCTGCAGGATTTACCGTTCACATCCAGAAATAATAACCCATATTACTGACTTGTGTGATGATATTTTTATTGTTAATTTACAGGATGTAGGGGTCAGTGCTGTCATAATATACATCTATGTATACAATGGAGTGCAGACAGGCAGTGACTGACACACAGGATGACCAGTAAGCACACAGAACAGAGCAGCCAATCACCAGACAGGACACGACCACTATAAAGCCAGAGGGCACCAGTTTTCCCGCTCTCTCGGGACCCAGCCTCTGAGACAGTCAGAGTTAGTGAGCTGGCCAGTGCAAACACCGTGTGGTAACTGGTAAGTCTGGTTAGGCTAGTATCAGGTCTCCAGTCAAGTCAGCATAGTATCAACCCAAAGTTGATCATGTATAAGAGTTCAGATGTTAAATAAAATCGTGTTGCATCTTATCAAGTGTTGGAGGTCTGTCTCTCGCTACACTGTATCAAGTGCAGTCCACATCGACCTAGCCTACCCAGCACATCATGGTACCAGTGAGTGATGCTGAAAATTGACGGACCTACCTTGAGTGAATCAGCGTTGACCAGCAAACAGCCATCCGGTGACATGGAAAATGTCGGCCGCAGCTCTGCATCGCCGGCAACCTCGGCGCCAATTGGAAGATCTTCAAACAAAAGTTCCAACTCTATCTAGAAGCCACCGACCCTGAGGCCGCATCGGAAGCCAGGAAGATCGCACTATTCCTCTCCACAGCCGGGGACCACGCCATCCACATCTACAACTCCCTTACATTCGCTGAAGGCAAAGACAAGACGAAATTTAAAACAGTCCTACTGAAGTTCGACAGCCACTGCTACATTGAGGTGAGTGAGAGCTTTGAACGGAACGTTTTCCAGCAGAGGCTTCAGGGTAAGGATGAACCTTTTCAGTCCTTCGTGACCCATCTCCGCATCCTCGCGCAGTCATGTAACTATGACTCGACCACTGATTCCATGATCCGGGATCAGATCGTTTTCGGGGTCCACTCTGATTCCCTTCACCAGCAGCTCCTGAAAGTCAAGCAGCTCACCCTCACCATCGCCATCAAAACGTGCGTTCTCCACGAACATGCTAACAATCGGTACTCCCACATCAGGGCGGCAGAAACGGCAAAGCTAACCTCCCACGAGGCGGAACGGGTGCAGGCCATCGTACAAATGCAGGGCCTATGTATCGATGAGAGTGGCTATCCCGTGCGCTTTTCCCGGGCCCCTGCGTATGCACGCCACGACCGAGGGGACGGCAAGACCGACGACCAGACTGCGCAGGTGCGTACGTCGTTCAACCGCACTGCGCATGCGCGATGGCGCACGGAACGCGCTGACGTTGGCGTCATGATGTGTCCGAATTGTGGCTCCGCCCATTTAAAGCGACAATGTCTGGCAAAATCACGACGGTGTCTACAGTGTGGCAAGCTTGGCCCTTTGCAGATCTGCTCCACTGCCCAGCATCCAGCAATCCCAGCCGCAGCGCAGAAGCATCCGTTCAATACAGCAGGCCATGCCAGACTCCAACCCCGACAGCGCAACAGATCCTGATGCTGCGTGCCTCAAATCTCCATACCGGGTGGGCATCATTACGAAGCATGCGCTGCCTTTCTCCAAGACAGCGAAGCACCTCCCGATCCTCAGCGTGGATCCCGACGACGAGTGGTGTGCTGTCCTCACAGTCAACAAGGCTCGCATCCGGTTCAAACTGAACACCGGCGCATCGGCGAACCTCATCTCCAAATCCAATCTTGACACCATCCGCGTCAGACCAAGCATTCTTCAACCGGCCTGCCAGCTCCTTGACTACAATGGCAATTTCATAGCTGCCAGTGGCTCATGCCAACTCGGAGTTTCCAATAAGTCATTTAAAGTGACACTGCAATTTGAGATTGTGAGACCTGACAGAGCATCCCTGCTCGGTGCTCGGGCCTGCAAACTCCTGAACTTGGTTCAGCGAGTCCACACCATGTCATCCTCACAGGCGACGGCCTCACCTGATGAGAACTTCCAGGCTGAAATTGATGACATCATCACGCAGTACCATAGCTTGTTCGACGGAATGGGCACACTCCCATCCCGATACAAAATCCAGCTCAAACCAAACGCCACGTCTGTGATCCACGCACCACGTCGGGTGCCGGCACCCCTCAAGAACCGCCTCAAGCAGCAGTTACAGGACCTCCAGGACCAGGGCATCATATCAAAGGTCACAGAACCCACGGACTGGGTGAGCTCCATGGTCTACGTCAAGAAGCCGTCAGGGGAGTTTCGAATCTGCTTCGACCCCAAAGATTTAAACCGCAACATCATGAGGGAACATTACCCGATACCAAAACGAGAGGAGTTGACCAGCGCGATGGCTCATGCCAAACCCTTTACGAAGCTGGACACCTCCAAGGGGTTCTGGTAAATACAGCTGGATGCATCCAGTTGCAAGCTGTGCACATTCAATACCCCGTTCGGTCGCTACTGCGACAACCGGATGCCTTTCGGCATCATCTCTGCCTCAGAGGTATTTCACCGCATCATGGAACAGATGATGAAGGGTATCGAGGGGGTGCGCGTGTATGTTGACGATGTCATACTCTGGTCCACAACTCCTCAAGAACACATCGATCGCCTCAAATAGGTATTCCACAGAATCCATGAGCATGGTCTCCGACTCAGCAGAGCCAAGTGCTCGTTCAGTAAATCAGAAATCAAATTCCTTAGTGACCACATCTCGCAGCAAGGCCAGATGCTGACAAGGTCTCGGCGATCAATGCCATGAGGACTCCAGAGGAAAAGAAGGCGATCCTCCGCTTTCTAGGGATGGTCAACTTCCTCGGGAAGTTCATTCCCAACATGGCGGCACACACGACAGCCCTCCGCCATCTCGTCAAAAAGTCAACGGAATTCCAGTGGCTGCCCGCTCATGAGAACGAATGGCGTGAGCTGAGGGCAAAACTCACCACAGCCCCGGTTCTGGCGTTCTTCGACCCTACCAAAGAGACCAAAATATCCACTGACGCGAGTCAGGACGGTATTGGGGCGGTGCTCCTCCAACGGGATGACTCCTCCTCATGGGCCCCAGTTGTGTATACCTCCAGAGCCATGACGCCCACTGAGCAACAGTACGCTCAGATCGAGAAGGAATGCCTGGGCCTCCTAACGGGAATCGACAAATTTCACGGCTATGTGTATGGCCTCCCAAAATGCATGGTTGAGACGGACCACAGGCCACTAGTCCACATAATCCAGAAGGATTTGAATGACATGACGCCTCGGTTACAACGAATCCTTCTCAAGCTACGCCACTATGACTTTGAACTTGTCTACATGCCAGGCAAAGAACTCATTGTTGCAGATGCCCTTTCCAGGTCTATCACCACACTGTGTGAACAAACTGACTTTGTTTGCCAAATCGATGCGCAGGTGCAATTGTGTGCCTCCAACCTTCCGGCTACTGATGAGAGGGTCATCCAAATTCATGAGGAAACGGCCAAGGATCCTCTGCTACAGCGTGTCATGCAGCACCTCACGAATGGCTGGCAGAAGGGACAGTGTCCCCAGTTTTACAACGTCAAGGACGACGTGAGGGTGGTGGACGGCATCCTCATGAAGCTCGATAGGATTGTGATTCCGCAGAGCGTGCGAGCTATGGTGTTCGGCCAACTCCATGAGGGTCACCTGGGGGTCGAAAAATGTTGACGCAGAGCTCGAGAGGCAGTCTATTGGCCGGGCATCAGCCAGGACGTTGCCAACACGGTCCTCAACTGCCCCACATGTCAGACATTTCAGCCAGCTCAACCCAAAGAAACTCTGCAGCAACATGAGATAGTGACCTCGCCATGGTCCAAAGTTGGTGTCGACCTTTTCCAAGCCAAGGGGCGTGACTATGTCCTCCTAGTCGACTACTTCTCCAATTACCCTGAAGTGGTGAAACTGTCCGACCTCACGTCGAAGGCGGTGATTAAAGCATGCAAAGAAACGTTTGCCAGGCATGGGATACCGCTCACGGTGATGAGTGACAACGATCCCTGTTTTTACAGCCAGGAATGGTCTGATTTTGCCCGCCTATACAACTTTCGCCATGTAACCTCCAGTCCCCACTACCCGCAGTCAAACGGGAAGGCCGAAAAAGGGGTCTATATCGTCAAGAGATTGCTATGCAAGGCTGCAGGCTCAGGCTCCGACTTCAACCTGGCGCTGCTGGCATACAGAGCATCCCCGCTGTCCACTGGGTTGTCTCCCGCGCAGATGCTCATGAATCGCACTCTGCGAACCACGGTTCCAGCCATCCATGTTCCAGACCTTGACCACCTCACGGTCATACAAAAGATGCAGCAGTCTCGGGCCCAACAGAAATCTGCATACGACGCTCAGGCCACGGATCTCCCCGAGCTGGTCCCAACTGATCGTGTTCGTGTGCAGTTGCCTGACGGTGGCTGGTCTGCCACAGCTGTGGTGGTCAAGCAAGTGGCCCCGAGATCGTTCCTCGTCCGCATGGCTCCTTCCTACGACGCAACAGACGGGCGCTGCGCAGAGCTCCACACCCGCCACCTAACCGCCTCACACAATGCTTCCTCTGGATGTGCCCTACCACGATGCCACCGATCTACCAGCAATCCTGTCGACCCCTGCGACCACCGCATTGGCGGTGGTCCCGCCTATCCAAGTGAAGGTGTCCCCTGATCCACCCCTGAGGCGGTTAACCAGAATTCATCGCCCGCCGCAGAGATTAAACTTATAGACTGAACTTTTGCACAACTGTGTTACCTTCTCGTTTTGACCTCTGTAAATATTGTTGTTACTGTTTCATCTGCCCTATATCTGCACTAGCGAAACCTTCCTGTGTTCATAAGGTCATTTTAGCACATTCTGTATATAGTCATGCACATATACACATCCACACGCACATGCACCTTAATATTTATTATCTCAACACACACAATACAGAACAAAAAACAAAGGGGGGGGAGATGTAATAATATACATCTGTGTATATAATGGAGTGCAGACAGGCAGTGACTGACACACAGGATGACCAGTAAGCACACAGAACAGAGCAGCCAATCACCAGACAGGACACGACCACTATAAAGCCAGAGGGCACCAGTTTACCCGCTCTCTCGTGACCCAGCCTCTGAGACAGTCAGAGTCAGTGAGCTGGCCAGTGCAAACACCATGTGGTAGCTAGTAAATCTGGTTAGGCTAGTATCAGGGGCGGGATTCTCCGCAATCGGCACGATGTCCGCCGACCGGAGCCAAAAACGTCGCGAATCAGTCCGGCAGCACGCCGCCCCAAAGGTGCGGAATCCTCCCCATCTTGAGGGGCCGAGCCCTCACCTTGAGGGGCTAGGCCCGCGCCGGACTGATTTCCGCCCCGCCAGCTGGCGGGAAAGGCCTTTGGTGCCCCGCCAGCTGGCGCGAAACTGACTTTGCCATGCGGCGCGGGACCGTCAGCGGCCGCTCACTGCATCCCCGCGCAGGCGCAGTGGAGGGGGTCTCTTCCGCCTCTGCCATAGTGGCGACCATGGCGAAGGCGGAAGGAAAAGAGTGCCCCCACGGCACAGGCCCGCCCGCGGATCGGTGGGCCCCGATTGCGGGCCAGGCCGCCGTGGGGGCACCCCCCCGGGGCCGGATCACCCCGCGACCCCCCAGGACCCCGGAGCCCGCCCGCGCCGCCTTGTCCCGCCGGTAAGAGAGGTAGTTTGATTCTCGCCGGCAGGACAGGCATTCCAGCAGCGGGATTTCGGTCCATCGCGGGCTGGAGAATCGCCGGGGGGGGGGGGTCCGCCAACCGGCGCGGCGTGATTCCCACCCCCGCCGAATATCCAGTGCCGGAGAATTCGGCAACCGGTGGGGGCGGGATTCACGCCAGCTCCCAGCGATTCTCCGATCCGGCGGGGGGTTGGAGAATCCCGCCCCAGGTCTCCAATCAAGTCAGCATAGTGTAAACTCACAGTTGAACATGTATAATAGTTCAGATGTTAAATAAAATTGTGTTGCATCTCATCAAGCGTTGGAGATCTGTCTCTCGTTACACTGCATCAAGTGCAGTCCACATCGTCCCAGCCTACCCAACACATCAACGGCTAGATCAGCATTTATTGCTCATCCTAGTGACCCTTGAGATGGTGGGGCAGAGCTGCCTTTGTGAACCGCTGCAGTCCCTGAGGTCTAGGTGCACAGCTATTAGGGAGGGAGCTCTAGAATTTCGACCTAGTGACAGTGAAGAATGGATGGCGAGTGGCTTGGAGGACAGTCTCTTGGTGGTGGTATTCCCAGGTTTCCAGATATTTATGACAAATAGCACAAAGGAAAGGAGCGACAAAAATATTTGTAAGAATCAGATCTTGGCTAATTTAGTTGAATTTTGCAGCAGGCTTCAGGATCCTGACTTCAGGACCAAATGGGGGTCCAAAGCCAGCAAATGCTGGCAAAAAGACCGGTTTAGTGATCCTTTGGGAGGCGGCCTCCTTATTGACCGTTTATGAGCTCACCATTCAATTAAGGGCGGAAGACGAGTTCTCTGTGCTGCAGGCCCAATCAGTGAGCTGGCAACCCTGGAGGCTCAACAGCCCCAATGCGAGAGATGGGCACAGCTGAGGCAGGTCAGGGAGCATGAGGGTTCCTCAACATGGAGATGCCCTCGCGGGCCTACACAGCAGTGCAGAAATAGAGGAAACCTAGACTGGCAGGTTCACGGGAATGGTCGGGAGACCCCTACACTGGATCAGGTTCCACCATGATTGCAGGATTTCATGTTCTGGCAATGAGCCATGGATCTTCCATTCTGATAACCCCCAGCGTGCCACAATTTTTGATGCCACCATCTACAAATCTACTGAGGCTGAGAACATTCAACCCAGTCAGCGTTAGCTTTGAAAAAAAACATACATATACTTTTATATTGTGGAGATAAGTGTCATTCAAGTGTAATCCAATCCTACATGAACAGGCCAGCCACTGCCCTCTCTGTGGTGATAACAGAGGAGTGAGCTGCAGCTCACCCTTTAAACTAATCAGGTCTATGAAACAAATTAATTCCCGTTCAGAAGAACAGTATTGGGATTCAGATAGCTTTGCGTTAAGTCCACCCAGGAGAAATCTTAATTTCCTAATTTCATTTTCAGTGGAAATTTCTAAAAGGCAAACCTGCTTCCAAATATCTTCGGCGGGATTCTCCGTTCCTGAGACTAAGTATTGATGCCATGGCAGGATTCGTGGACTTGCACAATAACAAAATTTCCACCGCACCGGGACCGATTCAGCAATCATGGAGGGGCTAGCACTGGCACCATGTGGAACCCAATCGATTCCAATGAAAAACGGTGCAGGATTCGCCAGATCCGTGATTGACACTCGGGAGGCTGACAAGCTGCAACCGCATATACACATTACACTCCCCACACACACTCATCCCAGCCAACAAGATGGCACTGGTTGCACTGGAGTTCGGCCATCCCGCTGATGGGTAGGCTGTGGCTAGAGGGAAACTAGGGGGTGCCCTGCGGGGAGACGCATACGACCTGTGGCCTTAAGTTCATAGTGAGCAGTCAGTGGCGTGCGCAGCTGCATGGCTGCCTTGCAGGCTGTGGCAATGGTGTTCCGTGCCTGTCCATCTCCACCCCGCAGCCCACCTCCTGGATACCCCCCGCTACTCCCCCAGCCCTGGCTTACGACCCCCCGGCCAGCGGCATGATTGTCAGCAAACTATGGCGATGTTGGACACTTTCCGTACCCCTCTCCTTCAGCAGCCACATCGCCTGTTTCACGATTTTTAACAGCACAAGTGAACCTCTCCATTGGGAATTCGCCCTAGTGGTGGCAGAGCATCACGGAGGAACCGGGTCAGGCCCACTAATGATATGCCAACGGCGTTCACTGTATGTGCATTCTGGAATGCATTGACGCTGCTGTCGAGGCACCGGAAAATTGCAATTTGCCCGCCATGATTTCAACATCAAAACCAATTTGCAACGCCCAATTGCGTTCCCGATTCCAGCATCGGCGCATGGAGAATCCCACTCAATGTGTTTTTTTATAAAACTTTATTTTTTAAATTACCTCTTATGGGGCGAAATTCTCCCGAAACGGCGCGATGTCCGCCGACTGGCGCCCAAATCGTCGCCAATCAGACGGGCATCGCGCCGCCCGAAAGGTGCGGAATGCTCCTCATCTTTGGGGGCCAAGCCCCAACATTGAGGGGCTAGGCCGGCGCCGGAGAAATTTCCGCCCCGCCAGCTGGCGGAAAAGGCCTTTGGTGCCCCGTCAGCTGGCACGGAAATGACATCCCCGGGCTGCGCATGCGCGGGAGCGTCAGCGGCCGCTGACAGCTTCCCACGCATGCGCAGTGGAGGGAGTCTCTTCCGCCTCCGCCATGGTGAAGACCGTGGCGGAGGCGGAAGGGAAAGAGTGCCCCAACGGCACAGGCCCGCCCACGGTTCGGTGGGCCCCGATTGCAGGCCAGGCCACCGTGGGGGCACCCGCCGGGGCCAAATTGCCCCGCGCCCCCCCAGGACACCGGATCCCGCCCACGCCGCCTTGTCCCGCCGTTCAAAAGGTGGTATAATCCATGCCGGCGGGACAGGCAATTTATCGGCGGGACTTCAGCCCATCCAGGCCGGAGAATCGAGCGTGGGGGCCCGCCATGATTTTACAGTCTGGACTCCACATCTTTGGTCACATGTTCTGTTTTGGATTGACAACAAGCAGCAACAATGGGCTCCAATATTTAAACAATGCCTGTGAATTTTGAAAGAAATGTACTGTGTGCACTGTATCTTTGTTATTTCTTAGCTCGATGGTGACTGAATTGCTCGATTAAAAACGAAAGCATCTATGATATAGGGACTGTGTCATAAACTTTTATTCCCCAGCCATGTTGGAAAATCAGTAGTGACAGGCTAAATGGACCCAGTGGCAGTAACAGCATTGAATGTTTTATGTAAGGAGTCAAGCTTTCCCATTTTGGTATGTATGTACTCAAAGGTTAACCTTAATCTACATTTCGTAACGCTCTCACCACTTCTAAATCATCATAACTTAAAAGTGAAAATAAATATTAAATATAGTACACGGATACTGTATGACAACTGTACCAATGTGATGATAACTGACGGAAGACATGTTTTCTATTGCCTGAGGAATTTTAGTGAATGTCTACAAGCATGTAAAGCAGCTAAATGTCTCTGAAATAACATACCCGGCATCTGGCTCATTTCCTTTTCAGTGTGTGAATAGTAAATTTCTACTTAAAGCAATTCTGTAACAAGAAAGAGGATAAATAAGACGTAAAGCCCCAGAGAACATTTTGACTGACATCCAAAACATGGAAGGCGTGAAGCTGCCCCAACTTAATAAGTAAACCCTGTTCCTGTTCATGGTAAAATGGGTAGGTGGGGGTTATAATGGGAATATCATATTTATCCAGTGAACACGATCATATTGAATAACACAGGAACATTCCAATGTTAAAAAGGAAAGGCAAGGAGGTGGATATTTGCCTTCACCACCTATCAGCACAGTGGGCTAAACAGCTGGCATGTAAAGCAGACCAAGGCCAGCAGCGTGGGTTCAATTCCCTTGCCAGCCTCCCCGAATAGGCGCCGGAATGTGGCGACTTGGTGCTTTTCACTGTAACTTCATTTGAAGCCTATTTGTGACAAGCAATTTTCAATCATCTGTAAAGAATCACTTGGCAAACTATCAAAAGAAACATGAGGACTGATGGGCAGCAAATTGGACAGGAGAGGATTTCATGCCCATAACCCATGCCCAGATTGCTTTTGTTTAAATTAATGGAAGAAAAAAAAATGGTCTCCATTATTTCAGCGCAATCCTCCTGCCTGATTTTCCTCCATTCTGTCTGTCTTTTGCCAAAGTAATGATTTGTGTCTATTGACAGTTGAAAAGTGGTTGTAATAAGACTTTCCACAGACACCAGTTTGTGATTTCCTACTGTAAACTGAATTGAATGCAATCCCTTAAAACCAGTAAAATGCACAGCATCCAATTTACCAAAAGACCTGGATAAAAGCAAATTACTGCGGATGCAGTAATCTGAAGCCAAATAGAAAATGCTGGAAAATCTCAGCAGGTCGGGAGGGAGAGAAAAGAGCTAACGTTTCGAGTCCAGATGGCCCTTTGTCAGAGCTAAAGGACATAGAAATGGGAAATATTTTTACTGTGGGGTGAGAGAATGAAAGATGAGTCATAGCCACAGAAACGAAGGGAACAGAGTGCTCATAGCCAAAGAAACCAAGGGGAAAGATGCTAATGGCAGTCCCCAGAGAGAACAAAAGGTGTGAAAGGCCAAACAGCAGAGAAACTAACATCAGAGGGTAAACTGTGACAGATGTAGGTCTGCTGGTGATGGTACCATCTGCTGGCGATAATATTGTTATGGGCCAGGGCTTGAAACTCCAAAATATGTTATGAAGTCCACTTGACCTACAATCTTTATGTTGAATTTGGCGAGGATGAGCACAAGAACCTTCCCTTCAGGTATGATTCAACAGTCTTCCTAGACACTTTAATCAAAATAAGCTTTATTCTAAGAACGTAGTTAACATTTATATAATCACACAGCAAGAACTTTATCAATTCCAAACACAAAGACACCCCACAGCTACAGTAATCTATGTATAACACTTAATGAATTCCCCCTTAACTGTTCCAATTCAAAAACAAAATCCCATAAACCAAAAACCCCTTTTCAAGGGCGTGGTCCAGCACTCTGCATTCTCACTTGAATAAGACTGGCTTTCCCTGAGATTCTGATCCCGTCTCACCAGCAGGTTTAAACTCTTCCAGAAAGCAAACTATATCTTTTAAGTTACCAAAGAAGGTAGCTATAATCAATGTTTTTTTTTTCAGGAACAACTCTTTAAAATGAAAGTAGAGGGACAGGCCAAAACATTTATTTTCTCTGTCTGTAGTCCACAGTAGTCAAAATTGAATGCGAAACCAAAAACCTCACACAGCCTCATCCCAGCTCCACCCACACAATGACATCACTGAAGTCATGTAATAAGACAAAAACATTTCTGAAAGGGTCACTCGCATGACAATATTAATTGGAGTTCAGAAGACTGAGAGCTGATCTTATTGAAACATATAAGACACTGAAGTGGCTTGACAGGGTAGATGCTGAAAGGAAGTTTCTCCTCATAGGGGAATCTAGACTGAGGGGGCACAGTTTAAAAATTCAGGGTCTCCCATTTAAAACCTGGATTAGGAGGAAGTGAGAGGGTCATTAGTGTTTAGAATTCTTTTTTCCAGGTAGCAGTGGAGGTTGGGTCAGTGAACATATTCAAGGCTGAGTTAGACAGATTTTTGATTGAGAAGGGAGTGAAGGGTTAAGGGGGTGCTGCTTATTGAATGGGGGAGAAGGCTCGATGGGCTAGATGGCCAACCCCTATGCCAATTTCTTATGTTGTTATGTTCTTAGGAAACTTAAAAATTTCCCTTGGGCAATCAACCCCTGATTGAACTGTGGAATTGGAAAAAAGCACTCGCAGAGACAAAGATTTGCAGGGCTACAGAGAACGGGCAAGGGAGTGGGACTAGCTGAGATGTCCTTACAGAGAGCCATTATGGTCACAATGGGCCAAATGGCTTCCTTCTGTGCAGTAATCGTTTGATTATTCTAAATATGGGCGGTACGGTAGCACAGTGGTTAGCACTGTTGCTTCACAGTGCCAGGGTCCCAGGTTCGATTCCTGGCTTGGGTCACTGTGTGTGCGGAGTCTGCATGTTCTCCTTGTGTCTGCATGGGTTTTCTCCGGGTGCTCCGGTTTCCACCCACAAGTCCCGAAAGATGTGCTGTTAGGTGAATTGGACAGTTTGAATTCTCCCTGTATGTGCAGGCGCCGTATGTGGTGACTAGGGGCTTTTCACAGTAACTTCATTGCAGTTTTAATTAATCTAAGCCTACTTGTGACAATACAAAAAAGAATGTTTTTTAAAATCAATTGGCAGGAAAGTTGAAAATTCAAAACGTTACATTTTTCAATAAATTTAGAGTACCCAATTCTTTTTTTCCAATTGAGGGGCAATTTAACGTGGCCAATCCACTTATCCTGCACAACTTTGGGTTGTGGGATGAGATCCAAACAAACACGGGGAGAATGGGCAAACTCCACACGGACAGTGGCTCAGGGCTGGGATCCATCCCGGGTCCTCGGTGCCGTGAGGCACAGTGCTAACCACTGTGCCAACGTGCTGCACTCTGATGATCCTTCTTTACTGGCAGAAGTGAATAGCAACAGCCTTAAATATGTTCAGAAACCTGATCCCAGGACTTTGGCTATTCCCTCTCACGCTACATCTGCCTCCAAAAGCCCTTTATAGAATCTCCAAGCCACGCCATTCAAATGTTTTACTTCAAAATAAGACGACTCGCACTGTACATTTTTTCTCTGGGCTATTACATGGAGTTCTTTGTGGTTCTCTTCTTCTCATGTTTTGGCATGTCTGTGATTGAAAGGGCTGTTTGGGGCCTTGGGTTTCTCACATGCAATAACTGAATAGTTGCAATGTATTCACAAAGGTTCAGTGTGTGATCGTTTGTGATGCATAGATGAAGCCAAAGCAGCTGCTTTTAGTTTAAAAGTCCATTAGGTTCTGTAAAGTGTTCAGGATGGGGGCATGGGTGTTACCTTAAGGTCTGATACTTACCTGCTTAAGTATCTCACTGTAATTAGCTTCAACAAATTGGCAACTTCAAAGAATCATTATTAGTCGAAAGGCTGCTCTACAGAGCCTGTCAGAGCAATGGAACTGAACATATGCCCTTGAAGTCAGGAAGGGGATGCTCGTGATTAAAGATGAAAAGAAAAACTTTGAATGTCGAAAACCTGAAATAAGACAGAAACACTGGAAGTGCACAGCAGGTTAATCAAGATCTAAAAGATAAATCTAGGTTAGTGTTTTGACTATCATCCTTCATTAGAAATCTAGCTCCTGCCAGATTTCCCTGGTTGGACCTGCTGAGCACTTTCTGAATTTTTGTTTTCAGGTGCCAATGAGTGTCAGATAGTTAGTTCACTCATGAATTCTGTTTCACACAGAGTCAGGCAAAGCTTTGCTTTATTTTGCCATAATGCTCCTTTTTATTGGAACACAAGGGGGACTGTACCACAGTGATAATGTTACTGGACTTGAATTTTGATCTCAGACCTGACCCCAACAGTGGCTAAAATACAGGACAGATACCCCAATACTTTTATTTATTTTAAGCCTGTGCAGAAAGAATGATTTGCTCCAGGGGTGATTGCATGAAAAAATTGGGTTTTGATATTTCTAGAACAAAACCTTTTTAAAAAGTTTAGAGTACCCAATTACTTCTTTTCCAATTAATGGCAATTTAGCAGGCCCGGAGGGCGACTGTCCAAAGGTTGTCAGCCGCCCAGTTTCGGGAATGGAGGGTGCACATGAGGTTCTCTGCTGTGGGGTGCAGGGCTCACTCGTGCCTGACACTGTGTCGATCCTCACCGCCTCTGGGGGACTCCCAGAATCTGGCACATCATAATTGAAGGTTATTTTGTTTTTCTGCCTCCGTAGATAGTTCAGGCAGTGCCCTATTGGCTCCCCCCTCCACCAACACCCCGACTCCCTCCCTCCCCACCACCCTCCTTTCCCCTCTCTCCCATCACCCCCCTTCCTTTCTCTTCAGTCGTACGGAGGTGAGGGTATCTGGGCCGGGATTCTCCCCTAACCGATGGGGTGGGGGGTCCCGGCGGGAGGGAGTGGTGGGAACCACTCCGGCGTCGGGCCGCCCCAAAGGTGCGGATTTCTCCGCACCTTTAGGGGCCAAGCTCTCACCTTGAAGGGCTAGGCCCGTGCCGGAGTGGTTGGCGTGCCGCCGGCCAGCGGGAAAGGCCTTTGGCACCACGCCAGTCGGGGCCGAAGGGACTGCTGATGTCATCCCTGCGCATGCGTGGGGGGGGGTGTCACTTCCGCATCGGCCATCGCGGAGGCTATGGCTGAGGCGGAAGGAAAAGTGTGCCCCCACGGCACAGGCCCGCACGCGGATCGGTGGGCCCCGATCACGGGTCAGACCACCGTGGGGGCACCCCCCGAGGTCAGATCGCCCCGCGCCCCCCCCAGGACCCCGGAGCCCGCCCGCGCCGGTAGTCCCACCGGTAAGGTAGGTGGTTTGATTCACGCCAGCGGGACTGGCATGACAGCAGCGGGACTTCGCCCCATCGCGGGCCGGAGAATCGCCGGTGGGGGCCCGCCGACCGGCGCAGCGCGATTCCCACCCCCACCAAATTTTTGGTGCTGGAGAATTCGGCGGCCGGTGGGGGCGGGATTCACGCCGCCGCCCGGCGATTTTCCGACCTGGCAGGGGGTCGGAGAATCCCGCCCCTGGTCTCTCCCGCGCAAAGTTTAGTGCTTGTACCATTTGTTTTTTGTAGAAATGTGTTGTGAACTGTTTTAATAATCAGAGTATCCACTCCCTCTCCCCGTACATTGGTACTGAGGGGAGGGCACCCTGTTTCTCCAACACAAAATTACTGTTTGTACCGTTTGGCCTTGTATATATATTTTACTGTTTTAATTAAAAGATATGGCCAATCCACCTAACCTGCACATCTTTGGGTTGTGGGGTTGAAACCCATGCAGACACGGGGGGGGGGGGGCAGACACGGGGGGGGGGGGGGGGGGGATTGTGCAAACTCCGCATGGACAGTATCCCAGGGCCGGGATCAAACCCGGGTCCTCAGCGCCGTAGGCAGCAGTGCTAACAACTGTGCCACCATGCTGCCTGGCAAAGCTTTATTATGAATACAACATTAAACTTTTAACTTCACACCCCAACAGAACAAATTACAATTACCCCTTAACACAACAGTACACTTTCCTGCTAAACAGCAAGAAAAGAAACATACAGGGCGGGATTCTCTGATTCTGAGGCTAAGTGTTGCCGCTGTCAGAAACGCCGTCGCGTTTCTTGACGGCGTCAATGTGGCCTCAGGAGCAGCGACTCTGACCCCAACAAGGGGCCAGCATGGCACTGGAGCGACCCACGCCGCTCCAGCTGCCGATCCTGGCGTCAGATGGGCACCACGGGTCTGCACATGCACAGTGGGACCAGCGGCAAATGCACGCATGCGCGGTGGCTCCCTTCTCCGGTCCGGCCCTGATGCAACATGGCGTAGGGCTACAGGGGCCGGCGCAGAACAAAAGAAACCCCCAGCCCGTGAGACCGGCCCGCCGGTCTGTAGGCCCCGATCGCGGGCCAGGACACAGCGGTGCCCCCCCCCCCCCGGGGTCAGACCCCCCTCCTCTCCCCCCCGCCCCCCCACCACCATGCCGCCCCCAGATGTATGCACGCAGAGGTCCCACCGGGTAAAAGCAGGTGTGAATGGCGTCGGCGAGACTCAGACTTTTTTGCATGGCCTCTCGGCCCATCCTGGACGTAGAATCGGTGGGGGGGGGGTGTGCCGTGTAGAGTGGCCCCCAACCGTGCAGGCGGCAATTCTCCGCTCTCCGGTGAATCGGCGGACCGGCGTCGGGGCAGCGTCGCGCGATTCGCACCCGTCCCGGCAATTCTCCGGCCTGGTCTAGGCTGAGAGAATCCCGCCCACAGCTTTTAATCCATCTTAAAATTAGCAGAGCATAGAGTAATACTTGTTTTATAAAACAGATTTGGCTCCAGTTGGAACCCCTTCAGACTCTGGCTGAATATATTCAAATAGCTACTTCAACTAGGTTGTCTTCGTACAATACTGCTCTGTTTCAAAATATTGCTACTCTTTTTTTATATGCTAACCTACTGGGAAAGTATTGTGGACCCAGGGTCAGGCAAATCAGAAATTTAGCTTCCCGCTCTCTTTCTCAAAGCTGTTCCAAAACTCATGCCCTTCTGCTTTCCTGGGTCCACACAGCAATTACCTAATCTCTCCAAGCTGAAAAACAAATTATCTGCAAATTATTAGTCTGCAAAAACACAATTACTCCCCAGCGACCTCCCCTCCAATCCACATTCTCTGGTCAATTTCACTTGCTTGTTCCCAGAAGCAAAAAAAACATGACCATTGCAGTCAAACACACGATCCCCCCAGGCCTTTAATTCCTAACTTGTCCCAATAGTTAGAATCCAATATTCCTAAAATCCTCCAATCGTCGCACATGTAAATCAGAGGCTCCAACTATTGGTCCAGACATATGAGTTCAAATCCAACCATGACAGCAGTTTTCCCCAGGGAATTGGCATTGTCCACTGTGAAAAGGTGGCACTGCAAGCAACGTTTTTAGTCCCAGATATTTTATCCATATTTATACAAAAGCTCTCATTAGGTCTGAAACTGACTAGTCCTGGTGGAACCCAAAGTGAACATCGGTGAGCAGGTTGTTGCTGAGAAAGTGTCTCTTGATAGCACTGTCGATGACATCCTACATCACTAGGTTGCTGAATGAGTAGACTGATGGGGCTGTAATTGGTAGGATTTGGTTTGTATTCCTTTTTGTGGACCAGACATACCATGACCATTTTCCACTTTGCTGGATAGATGTCAGTGTTGTAATTATACTGGAGCTGCTTGGCTAGAGGTACAGCTGTTTCTGGGGATCATGTCGTCAGACTTTAGCCGATACATTGTCAATGCCAAGAGCCTTTGCTCTATCCAGTGCGCTAAGCTATTTCTTGACATCATGTGCAATGGCCAATTAACTGCCACTTAAGGGGCACGTGACTCTGCTGCATGTATTTTACCCATGGTGGATTGGGGCCTGACAGATTTAGCTACCCAGGCTGATGTCGGCTAGGAGGGAAAACTTCCTTTTGTGGGTCCCTTTGGCTCATCAGAAGCACCGTTCCCCCATAGACTTTCTGTGGTAAACCACTGTGTTCTGATATTAGAGGTTCTACGGTAGAACCTGCACTACAGGTTCACCTGTGGCCCCTGCATGCTAGCTGCACCCAGGAGGCGGGTTATAAATATGTGTGGCCTCCAGCTCGCAGCCATTTCGCCAGCTGCTGTGGGAGGCCACACATCTGATACTAATAAAGCCTCAGTTTGGATTCAACTTCGTCTCCAGTCAAATTGGTCGTGCCTCAATGTCCCTCCTTTACCCTTCCGCCTTGGCTCACGAACCAGCAGCCCCCTCCCTTTTCTCCTCATCCCCTCCTCCCTTACCCACGTCGCCAAGACCCTGAAATTCAGACTTACTTTGGATTCAACTTCGTCTCCAGTCAAATTGATCGTGCCTCAATTTATTAGTATCAGATTCAGAAGATGGACATCCGGATTAAACCAGATCGCCTGCAGCTGGATCCACACTCAAGCGACGCCAGAAAGAACTTCCAGCACTGGCTAGCTTGTATTGAAGCGTATATCAACGCAATGTCGACCCCTGTTCCAGAGGCTCAGAAGATCCAGATATTGTACTCCAGACTCAGCTCCAAGGTCTTCCCACTGATCCAGGATGCGCCCAATTACGCTGATGCCATGACTCGACTCAAAGAAAATTATGAGCAGAAGACGAAGACGCTCTTCGCCAGACACGCGCTCGCAACGCGTACTCAACTACCTGGTGAGTCAATCGAGGACTTCTGGAGGGCCCTGATCCCACTAGTTCGGGACTGTGACTGCCAGGACGTTACAGCTAAGGAGCACTCAGATCTCTTTATGCGGGATGCTTTTGTGACTGGGATTGGGTCTGATGTTATCCTCCTAGAAGGGGCCACGCGCGACCTCGCAGAGACTAAAACACTAGCGCTCTCCATGACGGTCGCGCTGCACAATGTTCGGTCCTACGCCCCCAACCGCGTGGCCCACTCCTCCTATGCTTCATGGGCCCCACACGCAACCGCCCCAGCGGGGGCGCTACCCACCCGATACTCCTGCGCTACGTGCCAGCCAGTGATCTCTGGGGGGCCCCGATGCTATTTTTGCGGTCAGCAAAAACACCCCTGCCAACGCTGCCCAGCCCGCGCTGCCCTTTGTAAGGCCTATGGGAAGAAGGGCCACCTCGCTGTGGTGTGCCAGGCCCGCTCAGCGGCCGCGATCGCCCCCAACCCCCCGGTCACTGACAATGGGCACCGCCATCCTCCACTCCTCCCCAGGCCATGTGCGACCAATGGGCGCGGCCATCTTCTCCCCCACACAACACGTGCGTTTCATGGCCGCCGTCATCTTGCTCCACCCCCGCAACATGCGTTCCATGGGCACCGCCATTTTGTAATCCCCAGGATCTCCGGGCGCCGCCATCTTGTCCACCCTGCAGCACATGGACACCAACGGCATTCCAGGACCTCAACTCAACGGCCGCCTCACTATCCGACGATCAACCACGGCTCGCCTCCATGGCAATCGACCAGTCCCGACCACATAATCTGACCAACGCATCCACCAGCGTGAAAGTCAACGGCCATGTGACCTCCTGCCTACTGGACTCCGGGAGCACCGAGAGCTTTGTACACCCAAATACGGTAAGGCGCTGCTCCCTTAAGGTACACCCTACCAATCAAAAAATCTCCCTGGCCTCCGTGTCCCATCGCGTAGCGATCCGGGGGTACTGCACGGTCACGCTCACAGTCCAAGGCGTACAGTTCCACGGCTTTCGCCTCTATGTCCTCCCTAACCTCTGCGCTGCACTTATCCTCAGCCTGGACTTCCAGTGCAACCTCCAGAGCCTGACGATTAAATTCGGCGGACCCTTACCACCCCTCACTGTGTGCGGCCTCGCGACCCTAAAGGTCGATCCTCCTTCCCTCTTTGCCAATCTAACTCCAGATTGATAACCCGTTGCCACCAGGAGCAGACGGTACAGCACCCAGGATAAGGCCTTCATCAGGTCCGAGGTCCAGCGGTTGCTTCGGGAAGGCGTCATCGAGGCCAGCAACAGCCCCTGGAGAGCTCAAGTGGTCGTGGTTAAGTCTGGGGAGAAAAACCGAATGGTCGTGGACTACAGCCAGACCATCAACAGGTGCACGCAGCTCGACGCGTACCCCTCCCACGCATATCTGACATGGTTAACCAGATTGCACAGGACCGGGTCTTCTCAACGGTGGACCTGAAACCCGCTTACCACCAGCTCCCCATCCGCAAATCGGACCGGCCATACACCGCCTTCGAGGGAGATGGCCATCTATATCACTTCCTTAGGGTCTCCTTTGGCATTACCTACGGGGTTTCGGTCTTCCAAAGGGAGATGGACCGAATGGTCGACAGGTACGGTTTGCGGGCCACATTTACGTACCTAGACAATGTGACCATCTGCGGCCATGATCAGCAGGACCACGACGCTAACCTCGCTAAATTTCTCCGCACCGCCACTCTCCTCAACCTCACGTATAACAAGGAGAAGTGTGTGTTCCGCACAAACCGCTCAGCCATCCTCAGCTACATGGTCCAGAATGGAGTTCTGGGGTCCGATCCCGACCGCATGCCCCACCTCATGGAGCTCCCCCTCCCCCACTGCCCTCAAACGTTGCCTGGGGTTCTTCTCATATTACGCGCAGTGGGTCCCAAACTATGCGGACACGGCCCGCCCACTCATACAGTCCACTCATTTCCCCCTGATGGCCTAGGCGCAACCAACAGGCTTTCGCCCGGATCAGAGCTGATATTGCCAAAGCTGGAATGCACGCTGGAGATGAAACACTTCCTTTCCAAGTAGAAAGCGATGCATCGGACGTCACCCTTGCCGCCACCCTCAACCAGGCAGGCAGGCCCGTGGCATTCTTTTCCCGCACCCTCCATGCTTCTGAAATTCAGCAGTCATCCGTCGAAAAAGAGGCCCAGGCTATCGTTGAGGCTGTGCGACATTGGAGGCATTACCTGGCCGGCAGGAGATTCACTCTCCTCACTGACCAGTCGGTTGCCTTCATGTTCAACAACACACAAGATCAAAAATGATAAAATCTTGCGGTGGAGAATCGAGCTCTCCACCTATAATTACGAGATTAAGTATCGCCCTGGCAAACTCAACGAGCCCCCAGACGCCCTATCCCGAGGTACATGTGCCAGCGCACAAGTAGACCGACTCTGGACCCTGCACGACAGCCTTTGTCACCCAGGGGGTCACTCGGTTGTACCATTTCATTGAGGCACGAAATTTGCCCTACTCCGTCGAGGAAGTAAGGACAATCACCAAGGACTGCCAGGTCTGTGCGGAGTGCAAGCCGCACTTCTACAGGCCGGACCGCGCACGCCTGGTGAAGGCCTCCTGCCCCTTTGAACGCCTCAGCGTGGATTTCAAAGGCCCCCTCCCCTCCTCCGATTGACACACATATTTCCTCAGTGTGATCGATGAATACTCCCGGTTTCCCTTCGCCATCCCATGCCCCGACATGACGTCTGCCACCGCCATTAAAGCCCTTAATTCATTCTTCACTCTGTTCGGCTTCCCCGCCTACATCCACAGTGACAGGGGATCCTCATTCATGAGTGATGAGCTACGTCAGTTCCTGCTCAGCAGGGGTATCACCTCCAGCAGAACGACGAACTACAACCCCCAGGGAAACGGACAGGTAGAAAGGGAGAATGGGACAGTATGGAGGGCCGTCCAGCTGGCCCAGCGGGCCAGAAATCTCCCGGCCTCCCGCTGGCAAGTGGTCCTCCCTGATGCACTACATTCCATTCGCTCATTACTTTGCACTGCTACTAACAGTACACCACATGAACATCTTTTTGCCTTCCGACATCCGGGGTATCGCTCCCAACTTGGCTCACAGCTCCGGGAACAGTGCTTCTCCGTTAACATGTGCGGCTCCACAAGGCGGATCAGGTGGTGGAAAGGGTGCCCCTGCTCCACGCAAACCCACAGTACACCTACGTGGCGTTCCCCGACGACCGCCAGGATACCGTCTCCCTCAGGGACCTGGCACCAGCAGGTTCCTCCCCCACACCACTCCGTCGCCCCGGCGCCACCCGCCCCTCCCCCGCCGCCCCCATCATCCCCCTAGGACCGTCCGTCCTCCCCCTGCCCACCCCCGTTGATGAAGAGGATTTTGGCACGCTCCCGGAGTCAACTTCGACCACGACAGCGCCAACATCGCCGTCACCACTTCGTTGATCTCAAAGGACCATCAAGGCACCGGACCGGCGGAACCTCTCACCGGCCCGCCGGATGACCAGAGACATTTTTTTTTACTGCTCTGTAAATATTAAAATTTCTAATTGTATATAGTTATCCACCACCCCCGCCGGACTCAATTTTAACAGGGCGTGAATGTGGTAAACCACTGTGTTCTGATATTAGTGGTTGTACGGTAGAACCTGCACTATAGGTTCACCTGTGGCCCCTGCATGCTAGCTCCGCCCAGGAGGCGGGTTATAAATATGTGTGGCCTCCAGTTCGCAGCCATTTCGCCAGCTGCTGTGGGAGGCCACACATCTGATACTAATAAAGCCTCAGTTTGGATTCAAATTCGTCTCCAGTCAAATTAGTCGTGCCTCAATGTCCCTCCTTTACCCTTCCGCCTTGGCTCACGAACCAGCAGCCCCCTCCCTTTTCTCCTCATCCCCTCCTCCCTTACCCACGTCGCCAAGACCCTGAAATTCAGACTTACTTGGGCTCCAGGCGCGATGTAGTCCCAGCAATTGCCCGAACCCCTGGGATTACAGAACTGTTGGCCAATCAGATTGGCTGGCAGTTCTCTGAGGAGGGACATCCTTCTGAGATATGAGGCAAAAAGTCTCGCCTTAAAGCAATTAATATTGCTCCCAGCATTAAACCGCTGCGGGGCAGACATTGGGATAGTGGGTGGGCTCCCTGCCATAAAACCCAGCCAATGAGTGAGAAATATGTTGGGCCATAAGGTTACAGAATCGTGGTGGAAAACAATTCTACTGCTCCTGATGGCCTACATCTCAGACATTCCCAGTTTTGAGTTGCTAGATCTGTTTATCACTGTAAGGATGGTCTTCAACTCCATACGGACAGTGTGGGGGTCACTCCTACCAATACTGAATAGGCAGGCGCCTCGGCAACATGTAGATTGGTGAGAATTAGGTCAAGTAGGTTTTTCCCTTGTGTTGGTTGTCTCAACGCCTGCCATTTGCCCAGTATGGCAGATAAGCACTTCAGGAATCAGCCAGCTTGGTCAGTAGTGGTGCTACTGCGTCATTCCTGGTGATGGACATTACATTGAAATTCCCCACCCAGAGTACACTCTGTTCCCTTGTGACCCTTAGTGCTTGTTCCAAATGGTTCCAAAACATGAAGGAGTGCTGATTCATCAGCTGAGGGAGGGCAGTAGGTGATAATCAGGAAGAAGTTTCCTTGCTCATGTTTGACTTGATGCCCTGAGAATTCATGGGGTCTGGAGTCACTTCCAGGTTCTCTCCCTCGTGATTGTATACCACTGTTCTGCCACAACTTTTGGGTTTGTCCTGCTGATGGGACAGGAAATGCCCAGGTATGGTGATGGAGGAGTCTGAGAATTTGGCTGAAAAGTACGATCCTGTGGGTATAACTAGATCAGACTATTGTGTGATTAGCCCGTGGGACATCTCTCCCAATTCTGGCACAAGCCCCCAAATCTTAGTGAAGAGGTCTTTGTGAGGTCGACCAAACTGGATGTGCCTTTGTTGTGTCCAGTGCCTAGGCTGGTGCCAAGTAGTCCATCCATTTCTTTGTTCCCATCAGACATTTTACGTAGATGATATGACTGAATGACTTGCTAGATCAGAGACCAGTTAAGAGTCAACCACATTGCTGTGCATCTAAAATCATATATAGACCAGAACAGGTATGGCAGCAGATCTTCTTCCCTTAAGAGTATGAGCGAACTAGATGGGTTTTTACAACATTCCGGAGTTTCACGATAACCATTACTCAGACTAGCTTTTTATTCTAGGTTTATGGGGTTTTCACAGTAACTTAATTGCAGTGTTAATGTAAGCCTACTTGTGACACAAATAAAGATTATTATCATTATATGTAACTGAAAGTAAATTCCTCAGCTGCCATGATGGGATTTGAGCTCACGTCTCCTGATCATTGGACTCATGACCTCCGGCCTCTGGGTAGCCTCGTAAGATAATGACTATTCACTACATACCCCAATCCTTGGCAGTGCAATGCCAGGCTATAAATCTATGTTCCATTTGGTGTTGGTAGGTTAATGGAGGTGTCCAGATTTATCGGTAATAAAGTGCACCTTCACTTTTCACATTTCACTTTCTAACCCCCATGAAATTTGAATGTTCCAAAATAAAAAGCTCGGCTCTTCATCCAACCAATGGTTAACTGTGCTGCAGAAGACAAACAGATTTTCGACATTTTTCCATTAGCCTACCAACACTACATGGAAAATAAATTTATACCCTCACTTTGCACTGCCGGGGATTGGATCCCTCATTGGACCAGCAGCTAATTAAAAGAAGTTAATTGAATTAAATTTAAAAAATAGAGTCCAGAAAACACCTTTGTTGCTGTGGTTCCATTAGTAGACAGTAACTGATTGGCCACAATCCGCCACTACAGTAAAGAATTTTTAGCGTATGGAGGCCTTTATTTTATTAAAAGTGACAGGTCAAGCTGAGGAGATCGGAATTGGGGAAAATGGTTAGCACAATGTGCTTTAAGTATCCTCCTGGAACTTGGGTTTGAATCCAGAGCATGCTGAAGGCAGATTTTCTCCACTGTGCGTATCCAATGTGATATAAGTTGGGAAGCTGACTCTTTTCCTTGTGGACATGGTCACCAGCACAAAAGTGCCCACATTTCAGATTGGCAGTAAGTAAGCCAGAGAAATGAATACTGCAGGATTTGAGAAATCAAGTAAGACTAACACCAGTGCAGTATCAGAAGCCCTTTACAGGTTGGGGTTGCAGTGATTTTCTGCAGCAGAATATAGCAACTTTGATTCTGCACTTTGCAGTACCTTGGTCTAACTATAAGCACTCAAAATAAAATTTGCCAAAATACATGCTAATTTGATAAGTTGTAAAAATGAATTAAAATTGTAAAGAAATAATTTGAGACAAAAAACATGTATCAAGTTATCCAGTCTCAACCAATTAAGTATATTGGGGTGGATTCTCCATTGCCCGACACAGGTATCAGGATTCCCGATTGGGCAAAGAATGGTGGGTCGCCCAAATCATGCAATTGGTGCCGGATGTATCTGGTTATGGTCCCTCAGAATCTGGCCTATATTTCTGATGCCTTCAGTGATGACCCTTTGTGAATGGGCCAAGTTCTGGGGCACCACAGTATGTCCATTTGAGCCTGGGACATGTCCAGCTATAGCTGCGCCCTCTGTCCTGCGCTTCAACCATGCACATCACAGTCTACCCTCAGCCTTGGACGTCTGACACATGGCTAGGAATTGTTGCCCCAGGCCTTTCACCACGGACGGCACCCTTTCAGTGTTGGCTTGAGTGCCATACATTGTTGGCACCATCTCCTGTGCCTGGAGACGACTGGACTCCTCCAGCTGTATTGGCAGGCATTGAAAGGTTGCTGACACACCCTCCTGTAGATTCTGACTCTGCTCTCCAGAAGCGCATCATCTGTCAAGGCAACAGCTATTCCCTGAGATCGGGCAGCCCTCCGTCCGTCCACTCCCTCGGGAGTCCTTGCCTCCACCTGATGTGCTGCAGCTTGTGTATGGTGCTCACCAGAGGGTTACCCATGAGCCTGATCACTAACATTACCCACTGAGGTGATAGTCTTTGCAATGGTGGATGGTGCAGGTGAAAGCCATGTTGAAACATTGGTGTCTTCCCCGGAGTGGTGCTTCGGGGTGTCGTGAGGGCCTGGATGGGGGGCAGTGACCCCGGATGACCTGGCCTCATATGATGGGGAACCTGCAAGACAAAAGACAGGGCTGAGATGTTTGAAGGACTGGCCTGTGGGCGAGGGATGACTCACATGCTGTAGGGACATCTGTATTGCATTGGACTCTCACTTGTTTGGCACATGCCAAGCTCCATTCCTGCTACTGCCCTCTCCTCAACCTCTCCCGCGTGTTGCAGGGCCCTTTCCTTGGGGAGGGGCTGTACCCGAATATCTCGGATGCCCACTCCTGTTTTCTGTCGCGCCTGGCGACTTTAGCCCACTTTATCCTTGGGGACACAGAAAGGACATAGTGAGATACTGGGCCTCGGGTTATGTGAGAGTTTTGTAGCTGGTGGCATGTGTATGCAAGGCACCTGGCCAAAGAGGATAAATACATCTATTGGGGGTTTTTGGAGGGTGGTTTGTAAGGAGGTTGCAGGCAGGTGGGGTGTTGTTGGTCTCACGGGGATTGGGGGCTGATGTGAGGAGTGCAGGACAGGAGTGATGCCAGGGGCACAGAGGTGGTTACTCACCCGAGCTGATTGAAGGAGGTTGCCCATCTCCTTACGGCATATTGTGCCGGTCCTCATGGTGAGGCTGGCAGCACTCACAGCCCCTGCCACTTTATCTCAGGCCCCATTCAGGATCATGGGCTTGATTCTCTCCTCCCCCCCCCCCCCCCCCCCCCGCCACCATGAGGAAGAGGGTATCCCTCCTCTCCTCCATGGTATCCATCATGCGCTCAATGTCAGAATCCAGAAACCTTGGTGCTAGTCTTGGTGCAGCCATCACCTTGACTGGAATGACAGTCTGTGCTGAGTGGAGTGGTTAAAAGTTGCTGCAGCCTGTCAGGCTCTGAACGAGAATCATGACCCCAGTTAATCAGACGCCTGCGGGCTGGGACTCGGGCAGGCTGCATGTGGGCTGCATGCTGGCTTATTTATATGGCATGAATTGCTCCCCGGCACTCCTTGTGGCAGCATGCAGTTACTGGATTCTCCACCGGCGGCAGCACTTGGTCTCCAGAACGGAGAATCCAGGCCATTTGTTAACATTTGCTGTTCTTTCATTTTTCTAGAAGTCCAGCTGAGTGGTATAAAAATGCTTTAAAATTAATATACTTTGCCCTATATAATTGAACTGTTTCCTATCATTTAGGTGAAAACAGTTGTTTAATATTGATGCAACTTACAAAGTGGCAGCAAACTTATCAGAGCAGCTCACTGACATCAGCTAAATCAGTTACCAACAAAGGTTTTCATACAAGTGTAGGTCAGTGGCCTTGTTGGTTCTGAATGCTGATTTAGAAGCATATGGGATGGGAAACATCGGTGCATGTCAGGTACTTCTTTGATATTACTGATGCATGCTTTCAGTCATGACCTCACACAATGTTCCAGGGAGAAGGGGCAATAAAGAATCCCTGTTTTGCTGTTGAACCAGATATTCTGCCCTTTCCCTCAGGTGGTGTGTCATCATCTTGCTATCCCAAGCACCAGGAGAACACCACTGAGCTGTCATTTCCATATTTGAATATGATTACTAGTGGAAACTATTGCTTAATGTCAGTGGGTAGATTTACTTCTGGCAACGATCTATTATCAGAGGTAAAGCCAGGCACATGTATGAATTACAATGCCTATTATTTACACATTTCTGGGAAGAGTGTTAAACAGGTCAGGATCATTGTGAAGTAGACCGAGAGAGTGTGAAGCGGGGCATGGATCATTGTGAAGTAGACCAAGGAAGTGTGATAGGAGATTCAATAGTTAGGAGAACAGGCAGGTGTTTCTGCAACTGTAGACATGAATCCAGCATGGTATGTTGCCTCCCTGATTCCAGGGTCAAGGATATCACTGAATGGCTGTAGAGCATCCTGAGGGGGAGGTGCGTGAACATCCAGCAATTGTGGTCCACATTGGAACCAATGACATAGGTAGAAGGATGGGTGTGGCCCCATAGTCAGAATTTTGGAGGCTGAGTCGGATATTAGCAAGCCCAACCTCAAAAATAGTAATCGCTGGATTACACCTGGTAGCATTTGCAAGTGACTGTAGTAATAGGAGGATAGAGCAGATGATTTTGTGGCTGGAGATGTGGCGCAGGAGGGAAGGTTTTAGCTTCTTGGGACATTGGGATCAGTTCTGGGGGAGAGGGAGATCTGTATGGACATGATGGGTTTCACCTATACAACCTGGATCAAATTCTTTGTGGAACAATTTGCTAGAGCTATTGGGAAGTGTAACTAACTTAGCAGAGGTGTGTGAACCAGAGGTAATACTAGAGAGGGATACCAACGTACAGAGAATATTGAGAGAGACAGATAGTATTAGATTAGGAAATAGTAAAGTAGTAGGTAGGTTCAGCGTAAGAGGGCAAGTAATAAAGTCTAAATTAGGGTAACAGTACATGTATGTGAATGTGCGGAGTGTGGTAAATAAGGTTTGTGAGTTGTAGGTGTAGATAGCCATGTGTAAATATGGGGTAGAATTCTACGGTTCCCCACCGGCAGGTTTGTAGGCATGGGAGGCCCTTAAAATTGCTGGATGGCCTTCCCGCGAGCCCCGACCTTTTTGCAATTTTACACCTGGGCTGGTCCACCTGCCCTTGCCCTAATTGAAGCCCTTAAGTTGGAATCTAATGACCATCCAACGGCCGTATTCTGCCTCAATGTTGAGCAGGAGCAGAGGGGAAACCCAGAAAATCACCCTGTTCAGGCCACAATCTCCAACAGCCTCCATTCCACTTCAGGTGCGGGCCCAAGATCTGACTCCTGGGATGCTCCCTCAACCTCCCCTCACCCTCTGGCTTCTCCGCCAAGTCCTCACACCTCTCTTTCCCCTCTCCGGGCCTCACATCCCCATCCTGCTAGGAGGCCACCTGCACTTCATTGGTCCGGGACTCTGGGACTTTGAATGGGGGAAATGCTTTTAGTCCCAGTCCTGGCTGGTATTGCTATTGGTGCCACTGGGACTAGAGAGCCGCTGCCAGCTAATTAGATTGGCTGTCAGAGCTCTGAGGTGGCATTTCCTCCTGAGTGAGGAGTGGAAGTCCTGTCTCCAGCCAATTAGCATTCCTTGGAGCATCAAACAGATGCAGAGCAGCCAGTGTCATTGGGCAGGAAACCCTGCCACCTGAAAAATTCTAACCATGATGTTGTAATGGAGACCTGGCCTATTATAGGATGGGACTGGGTATTAAATATTCCTGGACACAAAGGTGTTCAGAAAAGATAGGAAAGGAGGAGGAGTGGCAGTATTGACTCTGGAGAAAATTGTAGTGCTGGAGACAGTGCCGGGAAGTGGTGATGCAGTGGTATTGTCACTGGACTAGTAATCCAAAGACCCAGGGTAATGCTCTGGGGATCCTAATTTGAATCCCACCATGGCAAATGGTAGGATTTGAATTTTATAAAAAAAATCTGGAATTAACAGTCAAATGATTGTCAATTGTTGAAAAATCCACTTGATTTCACTTAATTGTGAAAAGCCTCTAGTCGCCACATTCCGGCGCCTGTTCGGGGAGGCTGGTACGGGAATTGAACCGTGCTGCTGGCCTGCCTTGCTAATGTCCTTTAGGGAAGAAAATCTGCCATCCTTATCTGGTCTGGTCTACATGTGACTCCAGACTCCAAGAAATGGCCCAGCAATCCATTCAGTACAGGGGCAACAAGAGGTGGGCAATAAATGCTGGCCTTGCTAGTGATGCCCGCATTCCACCAAATAATTTTTATAAAAGTGGATGTGCAAAGTAGTAAATGACAGAATCTTTTTGGCTAGTTCTAAGGAGCAAAAAGCTGCAATTATATCACTCTATAGGACAGCAGTAGGAAAGATGTAGAAGAACAAATTTGCAAGGAAAGTATAGAGACTGAAGATTTTAATGCAATAATTATAGAGTAGTTATAATAGGGGACTTTCATTGTCTGAATATAGATTGGGGCAGTGCTGGTACAAAGGGAAGAGAGGGGAAAGAAATCCTAGAATGTGTTCAGGGTACATTTCTGTTTCCAGTCCAATGAAAAAGGAGGAATTGCTGGGCCTGGTTCTTGGGAATGAGGTCGGTCAAGTGGATCAAGTGTCAGTAGGACAATGTTTAAGGGACAGTGATTATTGTATTATAAGGTTTAAGTTGGCTGTGGAAAAGGGCAAAGAACGATCTACAGTAAGAATAACTTACGGCGGTATATTGCACAGTGGTTAGCACTGCTGCTTCACAGCTTGTGGGACCCGGTTCGATTTCTGCCTTGGGTGACTATGTAGTCTGCACATTCTCCCTGTGTCTGTGTGGGTTTCCTCTGGGTGCTCTGGTTTTCTTCCACAGTCCAAAGATGTGCAGGTTAGGTGGATTGGCAAAGCTAAATTGTCCTGTGTCCAAAGGGTGGGTGGGGTTATGGGATTACGAGTGAGTGGGTCTAGGTAGGGTGCTCTTTCAGAGGGTCGGTGCTGACTCAATGGGCCAAATGGCCGCCTTTTACACTGTAGGGATTCTATTCTAACTACCGGAGGGAAAGTGAACTTCAGTGGGGTAAGAATGAATGTGGTCCAGATAACTTGGTGACAAAGGATGGCAGGCAAAATTATACCTGAACAATGGGCTGTCTTTAAAGAAGAGACAGTTCAGCTAGAATCAAGGTATATTCCTACAAAGGGAAAAGGTCACGCAAACAAATCCAGAGCTCCCTGGATGATGAAAGAGGTAGAGATTAAGGTAAAGCTAATTGACAAATCAAAGAAACATATGAGGAGAGACTGATAGCTAATGTAATTATGCATCCAAAAGTCTTCTATAGGTATATAAACAGTAAAAGGGTGGTAAAAGGGGCCAATTGGGATCAAACAGGAGATTTATGCATGGAGGCCAAGGGCATGACAAAGGCATTAAATGAAAACTTTGCATCTGTCATTACCAAGGAAGAAGATGCTGACTAAGTCATGTTAAAAGAGGTGGTAATTCTGGCAATTGAATGGTTTAACATTGATAAGGATGGTACACTGGTTAGGCTGTCTGTATGTAAAGCTGATAAGGCATGAGGAATAGATGAGATGCATCCAAGGATACTGAAAGAAGTGAGGTTGGAAATTGTGGAGGAACTGGCTATAATTTTCCAATCTTCCTCAGACTTGAGGACTGGAGAATTGTAAATATTACACCTTTCATCAAAAAAGGTAAGCCATTAACTAAATGACAATCAATTTAACCTCGGTATGGAGAAGCTTTTGGAAACTCTGGACGCGATCTACCTGCCGGGATCTACTCGGCTTGCCACACCTCGCTGGATCTAGTGGGATCTCGCGAGACATCGTGATCTGAATACTGCACATTATGGGTGGGATCAGTATTTGGAAAATCTGCATATTAGAATGAGTATCTAGTCTCATTCTAATATACAGCTCACCTGATCTACCCGAGGCATTGGGAATGAACCCCTTGCCATGGAGACCTTAGGCGGGCACCGTTCAGTACTGGTCCCCACAAACGGGAACCAGATGGAACAGAACTTGGGGGTGTCTCCCACGTGGTTTCCCTCTGGGCAAGGTGGTACACTGGCATTGCTGGTAGCACCTGGACACCGTGGCACTTTCAGCCTGGCACCCTGGCAGTGCCACCTGGATGCCAGCCTGAAACTGTACAGGTGACACTGCCAGGCTGGCAGGGGCACTGCCAGGGTACCAAGCTGGCATTGTGCCTGCACCTGGGATCGGGCCCAGGTGTGCCGTGTCCATGTCAGATGGGGTGTGGGGATGGGATCCGAGGACCCCTTATAGATAAGCTTGGGCTTTGGGGGGTCCGGGGTCAAGTTGGGAGTGGGGCAAGAGATTGGGATGCCATTTAAAAATGGCGTTGCGATCTACTCCTACACAGAGCTCCTCAGATTGTGGTTCTTGCCCGCATGCCAGAGGATGGATGCTAATGGATGCAAATGGGTCATTTGGGCCTTAGTAGGCCCCGCACTAGAGTCTCCAGGCTCTTACAATTTTCCGGTTCTCCGGGCCGGGATCATGTGGCACGGATCATTACTGGTACTTATCAGTGTGGCCCCGATGTCGTGGACCTCACCATGGGCCAAGGGGATAACCCCTTAAGAGAGTTGACCCAAAGTCTACCCGAGGGCCACCTTCCCCCCCCACGCAATGCCATGACACACCCCACAAAGAGACCCCCTAGATAGGGAGACCTACCGCAGAAACCCAAACAAAAGGGACCCCCGCCCACACACACCATAACTAAATGAACCCCCCAAAGATCTCCTAACTAAAGGGACCACCCCCAGAGGTCCCTAACTACAGGACCCCCACAGACCCCCCCCCAGACAAAAAACCCATGTCTGGAAGCCAGACAGCAGTCCAGACAGGGAAGAAAACTACTGTTGTAACCTGGGCACACATCTGCTGGCTCA
The DNA here is from genome assembly GCF_047496885.1 of Scyliorhinus torazame. Classification (NCBI taxonomy): domain Eukaryota; kingdom Metazoa; phylum Chordata; class Chondrichthyes; order Carcharhiniformes; family Scyliorhinidae; genus Scyliorhinus; species Scyliorhinus torazame. The sequence continues at coordinate 95,508,989 of NC_092715.1, forward strand.
GACAGAGGAAACACCGTGTGTCCATTCCTGAAAGAGAAAAGCAGTGACCTGTATTAAACCCCTCAAATCCTTTAGCTGCAAGCCATTCATTCATTTCTCTTCGTGGGCTGTGATTGACCACTTACACAAACACAACTATTAGCCTTGCTACATTCATCTTCCTTTATAGAGGAGTAATTCTAAGTGCTATAACCACAGTGTTGACAAACATCAGCCACATCAAAGAGAATTAAGTACATTCCAATCACAACCCTTCATGCTTGAGGGATTTCGAAGTGCTGAGCTGGAAATTGACAGCACTTAATTGGTACATTGCTACACAACAGACTTGGGAGCAAAGTTACTGCCCATGGAATTAAAGAGACAGTAGTAACATGGATATCAAGTTGGTCGAGTGACAGGAAACAAAGAGTTGTGGTAAATGGTTGTTTTTTTTTGGCTGGAGAAAGATTTATATTGGAATTTCCACAAGGATCCCTGCTTTTCCTGATATATATAAATGACCTAGACTTGGGTGTATGGGGCACAATTTCAAAATTTGCAAATGATGTGAAACTTGGAAATATTGTGAACCATGAGGCGGCTAGTGTGAAACGTCAGAAGAACACGGGCAGGTTGGTGGAATGGGCAGATAAATTTGCAGATGAAATTGAATTCAGAAAAGTGTGAAGTGATTAATTTTGGTAGGAAGAACATAGATAGACAATGCAAAATAAATGGTACAATTCTAAAGGGGGTGGATGCATGAGCAGAGGGACCTGGGGTGAAGATGTTCACAAATCATTGACGATGGTAGGACAGGTTGAGAAAGTGGTTAATAAAGCACATGGGATCCAAGGCTTTATCAATGGAGGCATAGAGGGAAAAGCAAGGAAGTTATGCTAAATCTGGATAAAACACTGGTTCGGCCTCAACTGGAGTATTTATTCCCATTCCACCACCACACTTTAGGAAGGATTTATGGATGCAGGAATGATCGATGAAAATGGTTCCAAGGATGAAGAACAGCAGCTATATGGAAAGATTGGAGAATTGGGACTATTCTCCTTGGAGAAGGTTGAAAGGAGATTTGATAGAGGTATTCAAAATCATAAAGGGCAAGAAGAGTGGAAAGGATAAAACTGTTTCCATTGATGGAAGGATCAAGAACCAGGGGCACAGATTGAAGGTAATTAGCAAAAGAAGCAATGGTGATATGATATGAGGGAAAACGTGTTGACACAGCACATTGTTTGGATCTTGAATGCACTGACTGAGGGTATGGGGGAGGCAGAGTCAATTGAGGCTTTCAAAAGGGAATCGGATTATCTAACAAGGAAAATATTTGCAGGGAAAAGGCAAGGGAGTGGCACCACATAAATTGTTCCTTCAGAGGGGCCAGCACACACATGACAGGCTGAATGGCCTTCTTCTGTGCTTTAACTGTTCTATGGTTCCATTAGATTTTTTAGTCTTTAAAACTTTTAATCAGTTTTTCATATCCTTCTGCCATCTGCCACTCTGTCATTTCCTTTTTGCAGGTGTTTGAGTTTTTCTCATTTGATGAAAATCTGTAATTTATCGGGTGGGGAAATAATGAGGAGATTTCTTACAAGATAACAAGGAGGAAATGCAGCTGGAACTAACGGTTTCCACATTCAGGACCACAGAGTTTGAGTTTCAGTCACATTGCAATTACATGCAGTTTTAAAATTACAATAAAAGTTACAATAAAATTGGAGGAAACTGAACACAGTCATAGTTCTGCATACAATTAGCCCATGTATGTCATCATCAGTCCAGTTTGTAATGGGAGCCGGTTTATCTCAGATGGCTGGACAGCTGGTTCGTGATGCAGAGCGAGATCAACAGCACGGGTCGAATTCCTGTACCAGCTGAGGTTCTTCATGAAGGCCCGTCTTCTCAACCTTGCTCCTTGTCTGAAGTGTGGTGATCCTCAGGTGAAACCACCACTAGTCAGCCCCCCCCCCCCCCCCCCCCCCGCCGCCACCGGTCATCTGGGACTATAGAGTCTTTACTTGCTTTAATTTGTAATGTGTGAGGTTAAAAAAAAGTTCCTGACAACCTCTTCATTTGATAGCACAAGAACTTTAGATGACCCTAGAATTCCATCTGAAAAAAGTAAGAATGTTTTTTCTGATTATTTTGTAACCTGAAGCAAAATCTCACAGCTTCAGCTCACCCAGCGTAAATAATGTTAGCATTTAAAAGAGGCTCCTTTTCTCTTGTACTGTATTTTCCCTGTTTGGTTTTAACTCCGACATGTCATGAACCTCTCTCACCAACGAAACAAGCAGGGAATTGGCTTTGAGTGTAACTTGGTCACTATTGGGAGATGTACACAGCTGTGATTCTCCAACAGTTTGTCTGCCCTCATTAATCTGAGGTGGATTGTGAACCTGTGCGTTAGGAAAATTGTCACAGCAATCCTATGCAAAACTATATAATTATTTTATGATTATCCCATACAGAATTTGTGCCAATGTTTGTGAGCTGTAGGTTTGTGGATAATAACATTGGAAATTACAAAAGAAAGGCAATGCCTTCTTGACCTTGTTTAGTCAATTGGTTTAATGCTCCCAGATGCCCTATATCCTAAACTTGTTAGGTTTACATGTGCTGGTCAAAGATGACTGGCACAAGTTGGATGAATTGTTGTAGCAACTGCTTTTGGGAAATGTTGCAATTTTTCCAATTAATTCTGCAATCGTTGTTTATGAATATCAAATGAAATTACTCTTCTGAAGTTCTTATGTTTTCCCTTTATCTAGAAAGTATTTGCACTCATTAATGTTCACAATAAAACTAAGAGCATTCAGTATGCCCAAAACATAATTATATTGTTGAATATTTGAGCATGCAAGCTAATTAAAAGCTATCCTTCTTCTCCTACCTCTACCTTCCTCTTGAATGCAACCCCAGCAGATTATCTCAAACCTCCAGGCTTTAATCAACCAGTTCCTGAAATTCTATCCAGAACACCATGCTGTATTTTTCCAGCAATTCCTAGTAGAAAATACCATCATTAATGTTCAAACATTTGGGAGAGTGAACATAAAAGCTTTTCAGATGCAATTGAACAAATTGAGAAACATAGGTGAGAAGCATAGTTCAGGCATAATTTTGCCTGAAAGGAGTTGGAGGGAAGACTCTGTCAACTATTTAGGCTGAACCTAAATTGTTTTTTTTTTAACTGTATGTTGTACGAGAAGGGAAAACTGGGGGAAATAAAGAGTTGCACAGTTTTGAAAAAAAATGACCCGGCTTAGGTCATGGGACAATGAATATTCATGGCAACACAGTGAGGATATAGGCACACATGTAGGTGGCTTTGAGATTTAGTCCAGGAGTACATTCTCTCGGGTTTATTTTTAAATGTACTGATCTGAACTCATCAATAGCAGTGGTTCTTTATACTCCATTAAAATTGACTTTGCATTACTGACCAATCAAGTGGAAGTTAAATTGCTGTCAACTTCAACTTTTTGTGTCACAAATCGCCAGAAATGTACATTCTCCAAATCCCAGTGACACACATTTGCCATTCTATTAGAGTGCTCCCCAATAGTATATTCACCCCAAAAGTGATATTCTAAATGAATTGCAAAACAAAATACTGAGCAAAAAGTTAACATTTTCTAAGATGTTATATAATAATAATAATCTTTATTAGTGTCACTAGTATGTTTACATTAACACTGCAATGAAATTACTGTGAAAAGCTCCTAGTCGCCACACTCCGGCGCCTGTTCGGGTATACTGAGGGAGCATTCAGAATGTCCAATTCACAAAACAAGCATGCCCCTCGAGTTTGCTCCACCATTCAATAAGATCATGGCTGATCTTTTTGAGGACTCAGCTCCATTTACCCGCACGCTCACCATAACCTTTTATTCCTTTACTGTTCAAAAATCTATCTGCCTTTGCCTTAAATCATTTAACGAGGTAGCCTCAACTGCTTCATCGGGCAGGGAATTCCACAGATTCCTCCTCAACTCAATCAAAGTACAAAGAAACAAAGAACGATACAGCAAAGGAACAGGCCTTTCGGCCCTCCAAGCCTGCGCCGATCACATGTCCTATCTAGACCAACCGCTTGTATCCTTCTATACCCCGTCTGTTCATGTGCCTATCCAGATAAGTCTTAAATCTGCTCACCCTTATTTTGAGGCTTTGCCCACCTAGATCTAGATTCACCTGCCAGTAGAAACAACCTTCCTGCTTCTATCCTATCTATTCCCTTCATAATTTAATATGTTTCTATAAGATCCCCCCCTTGTTCCTCGAAATTCCAAAGAGTATAGTCCCAGTCTATTCAGTCTCTCCTCACAAGCTAATCCTCTCAACTCCGGAATCAACATAGTGAATCTCCTCTACACACCCTCCAGTGCCAGTACATCCATTCTCAAGTAAGGAGACCAAAACTGTACACAGTACTCCCAAGTGTGGCCTCACCAGCACCCTATACAGTTGCAACATAACCTCCCTGCTTTTAAACTCCATCCCTCTAGCAATGAAGGACAAAATTCCATTTGCCTTCTTAATTACTTGCTGCACCTGCAAGCCAACTTTTTGCGATTCATGCACAAGGACACCCAGGTCCCTCTGCCCAGCAGTATGCTGCATTTTTTTTACCATTTAAATAATAATCCATGTTGCTGTTATTCCTACCAAAATGGATGACCTCATATTTATCAACATTGAACTCCATTTGCCAGACCCTTGCCCACGTACTTAAACTATCTATCCCTCTGCAGTTTCAGTGTCCTCTGCACACTTGGCTCTACCACTCATCTTAGTCATGATGTGGAGATGCCGGCGTTGGACTGGGGTGAGCACAGTACGAAGTCTTACAACACCAGGTTAAAGTCCAACAGGTTTGTTTCGATGTCACTAGCTTTCGGAGCGCTGCTCCTTCCTCAGGTGAATGAAGAGGTCCTCTTCATTCACCTGAGGCAGGAGCAGCACTCCGAAAGCTAGTGACATCGAAACAAACCTGTTGGACTTTAACCTGGTGTTGTAAGACTTCGTACTGTACTCATCTTAGTGTCATCTGTGAACTTTGACACATTATACTTGGTCCCCAACTTCAGATCATCTATGTAAATTGCGAACAATTGCGGTGCCAACACTGATCCCTGAGTCACACCAGTAGCCACTGATCGCCAACCAGAAAACCACCCATTTATCCCCACTCTTTGCTTTCCATTAGTTAACCAATCCTCTATCCATGCTAATTCATTACCCATAACATGTTGCGCCTTTATCTTATACAACTTTTTTATTATTACTTTGGCAGGGAAGAAACATTATAGCATCACTATCATTAACATCAGTATTAACATTTCCATTTGAGTTAATAGCTCAACAAATGTCTCTCCTATCTTTATGAAACTTGGGAGGTATATTCATTGTGCTAATAGGGATAACATAGGAAGCAAATTAGGACAATTAGATCTAATTTACGTATGTAAAGTAGGTTAGTCCGTGAATAGCTTTTCCCCTGAAGTCAAAAACCCATGTCTTTTATATTTATGAAATGTAGAAGCTATATTTATTCAGCTAAAAGGAAGAAGAATAAATTAAATATTCCAAATTGAATCTTGTATACAATTGATGCCTGTAAATTGGGACATCCCATTGGGAATTTGTATATGCTGATTAGTTTCATTACTAAATAGACTTTCCTTTGTACAGCAAGAAATTGTTACACAGCTATGTTGACTGTATCCTTGTATACACTGGACATGACTGATAGCCCTCAGCAGCAATCTCCATCAGCGGTAGGGCGGTAGGAAATATCCTTCATAGTGTACAGGTTTACTTTCATAAATATACATCATTGACAGTTTTGCTTCAAGTAAAAGAGTTCCTTTTTCAGGCATTTTACACAATTTATGTTATTCTCAATGCAGCATAATGTAACCAGTGCAAGCAGCTGTATTCTATTCCACACCTGTCCTCAATCACTATTTTACTTGCAACCCATCCCCTGGCGAATTGTGTTTTTCAGAAACGACAAACTCATTACATTACAAGTGGCAAAGGAAACATACAAATTTATTTTGCACCAAAAGTTGACACCGAAACCTATTGGAATCGGGTGAATTTTTAAAATTAGGTTCTAAATCTTCATCATCATCAAATGTGTATTGCACATGACAAGTCCACAACAAAATCTGAATAAATATCACAGCTGTGAATACATTAAGCTTTAATTAATGCTACATTAAATTACACTGGCAATTAAGAGCCAATAATCTTAATGTTTATTGCAGTAACCACTAAAGTAATTGATAGGTTAGAATAAGTTACTAACCCACAGAGAGACGAATATCTACTGAGACCATAAAACACTGTCAAGCTCAGCTGCCTAGAACCTAAGGTCTGGAATTTCCTCTCCAAACCTCTTCCGCTCTCTATCTCTCTTTCCTTCTTGAAGTTGTTCCTTAGGACTTACCACTTTCACCAGATTTTTGGTCATCTACCTTAATATATCCTCAAGTGGCTTTGTGTCAGATTTGCTTTGTACCACCTCTGTGAAATGCCTTGGGAAGTTTTATTACATTAAGGGTGCAATTTGAATACAAATTGCTGTTGTTAAACAGAAGCAAAAAACTATGGATGCTGCAAATGAAAATAGAAATTTTGGAAATATTCAGCACATCAGACCGCATCTGTGAAGAGAGGAACACAGTTCACGTTTCAAGCTGATGATCTTCCATCCCAAAGCATCATGTCCTGTGCATACCTTGAGAAATAATTATCAATCGTAACACACGAAAGAGTTTGTATTGTGTGGCAGTATTGTTTGACAGAATCACAGAATTGTTACTGCGCAAAAGGAGGCCCATTGTGCATGTCCTGGCTCTCCGAACAAGACATATATTTCTCCTGTAAAACACAATCTAAATTTACAAATGGGATTTTGTTTTCAAGAGTAACATGGTTCAGGAACCCTCTTTGGGCATTGGTTTCATGTTAAGGGCATCACACCTGATTTTCTCCTATGGTTCTCAGTAATATTCTGTAATCATATTGGTCATAGCCATTAGGTGAAAGGCAAAATTCATAACATAACTAATTCACCTGAAGAGAAAGGTGAGTTAACGAAGTAGGCAAGAACCTACATCAGAACATTAACCTATCTTTCTCTTTAAGGTGTTGACTGTTAATGATTTTCCTTTATCTTATATCCCATGAAAGAGAATGCAACCAGATTGTGCTACAAAACAATTGCATATAAAGGGATTAAGCTGATGCCACAAACTGGACAAAGGAAGCTTGAACAGTTTGTCAATGTCATTTTATTTTAATAAGCATAGCTTCTCCAAAGTTTCTAAATCTCCAAAATATATTTGAATACAGAAGAGCAGCAAAATTCAGTTATGTAGCGGAGCTGGTCTCAGTGCTATGGGAGCTCAGAGATGAACACGAAAAGGTGGAGTTGCTCCAAACAATTTCTTGTGCAGCCCATGCTGATCATCATGTTAGGAAAGGCAAGAGTGCAGGTCCTCTATATATGTATAGACAGGTTATGATATCAGCCAGCACCTAAAGTTGATTTGGCCTCTAGCCTGTTGTTCTGGACCTCATCGGTTTTGATAATGCTCTCTCTTAAACATGCAAGCAAAAATACACATTCAATTGCATGATGGACTCCCCTCCCATGCACCACCCCACTGGATGGCAGCAGTCTGGGCTGGCTGGCTAACTGACACAGCAGGCACAATTTAAAGCGTACAAAAAAGTCCCATTTTGGGTGGGTATAGAGGGGACTTTCTCAGCGCCTGCAGCACTGAGAATCACCCTACTATGAAACAGGACTCTGTCGTTTTTTTCTGGCCTCAGTTGGGAATGCCCTGCCAAGGGTACTTACCTCACTTTCTACACTGAACTCATCAGTGCAGGAAGAGATCGGGGCGCCATTTTTAATTATTGCCCTGATTTCTCGATCCTCCTCGGCCATCCCACCATGGCCACTGGACACCCCCCCCACTTCCCCAACTTATCTCTTAGCGGGTGCTTGAACCCCCCCCCCCCCCCCCGACCACCCCACCACACTTCTTAAGGGTAGGGTACCCCTGGCCTGATCCCTGGCATGGGAAATCCATGTGGCACTACCAGGATGCCTTTGTCATGTGGCAGAGCCATGGTGCCAGGCTGTTAGTGCCAAGGTCCCCGAAAGCCAGTGGGAGTGCAAGGGTACCACCCTGCCCAGAGCCCAACCACCCGGGGGTTTCTGATGGCCTGGGAAATCCCCCAGGTGCCATTACGTTTGGTCCAGGTTTGTGTGGACCAGTACTAAACGGCGTCATTGTGACATATCCTAGGCGGGGGCAACGTTCCCGGACCTTGGGAGAATCGTGTGCCGACATATTTAAATGAGCCTAATGGCTCACTTAAATATGTAAATCTGGATCTCGCCCAGATCGCGACAGCTTTTTAAATCTCACGAGGCATTCCAAGCGTCACAAAGTTAACGGCCTTGTTGAGTCACCAGGTCAGGCGCGACGAAGCCATTCGATCATACCCAGCATGGCACTCTGGATTGACACTTCTCGGAGCACCAAAACTATAAAACTGCTGGAGCACGTATTGCTGAACTGTTGTGAAATCTTGCAATCCCCTTTGAGCACTCGTATCCCCATGATTGCAGCAGCCTAAACCTGCATGGCACAAAGCTGGACTTTCGCTGCAGCTCTCAGAGGTAGTATGGCTGCTCCCCATGTTGCAATGGAAACTGAGACATCAACGACCAGATACTGTGTCCACAGGCACTGCTGTGGAGTTGGCCACCACTTACACACTGGAACGGATGGGCTTCAAGTTCTGCAGAAAACTATGTGCCAGTCTGAATCTGGCCAACTCCATGTTCCTTGTCATTGACAATGAGCTTTCTGAAAAGCTTGCAAATGCGCCAATTATTTTGGTGTCCATGCCTTGATGGAATCTTCTGCAACAGAACTACTTTGCGACCTTGCTTTCTGGGGAATTCGCTCATGGGCGTTCTCTTAGAGGAATGTCAGTGAATATGTTGTCACGTCTTTGGATGATGTGTCTGCCATTGGTGAATAGTTAGAAATATGTGGAAGTTGTAAGATTTGGGTGTGAGGATTGCAGCGATGGTAAGTGTATTAGAGGGAAGCAGAGCACCTGAATGTTAAGCTTGAGTCCTGGTTACTAGAGATTGCTGATGGTTGAGTGATGGTGATGTGGTGCATTGAGTAGTAGATGGAATTTAAAGATGTATTCACTGACTTTGACAGCCAGACTCTTGGTTTGGACTTCTGTGACTATCTGCTCCCATTCTCTTCTTTGTGTATGTCCAGAGACCCTCCTGATTCCCTGTGGAAAAATTACAACCCTTTACCTTTCCACCTCCTGCACTAAGACTTCCAGTACTCTACCTGATAATCTGGGACTCCTCGCTCTTGTTTTCTGCTCCATTGTTCTTGTTTCTTCCTTCAGGGAAACTCATTCAACACTTCTTCTGGTCTCTGCTGCAGCAAAATGTAGCACCCTTTTAACAGACAAATTTAAGAAGTGCAGTCTGGCTATAATTAGTGCTCGCCTCTAACAAACCTGGGTCCCCGACTGAGCCGGCACACATTCGGCAGTGCAGTTAGTGCTGGCTGCAAGCCACAATCATGAAGCTTGAGCAGGTAGCACAAAGTTTGCAAGCTGCCTGCATCAATTCCATTAGGTGGAGGGTAATTGCTCATCACGATCCTCGTGTCTGTTAACGGGATCTACCAATTTTTAGATGACGGTATGTTGCTATTTGTTGGTTCCTATTCCATAGTTTACACTAGAAATGTGTCATAGAAGACAGATTGCAGGCTCCTTACAGAGTCATCACATGGATTGACGAACAGTAATACGAAGATCTATTTAACCAAGTGTTATAGGAAAAAGTCATACTTTCTCAAGATTTACAATAAAGATACTTTGCTTGATAGATTGCTTGTTAGAATCTATTGGGCGTCATTCTCCGCCGGCGGGAGTCTCCGTTTTGCCGGCACCAGGGGGTTTCCCGACGGCGTGGGGCTGCCCCACAATGGGAAACCCCATTGACCGGCCGGTGTTACGGAGACTCCCGCCGGCCGGTCGGCGCAGAAATGTGGCGGGGCGGGTAGGAGAATTTCGCCCATTGTTTCTGAGAAATAACAAAGTTCCTCAATTAATTTCAATCCTATGGAAGCCTGCTTGATGACGTCTATGGCAACAAATCTAATGTCCCTTTAAAAGTAGCTCTGAAATCTTACAGGAAATTTAGAAATTTCAGCTGTCTGCATTACAGATGTTGACCTATTGATTGTTTTGCTGAAGAGGTCTGCTTAAACACTATATTCAATAGACTTACTGGTACGTTTCACCTATTTACACGCCCAAATCAGGCACACTGCTGCTCTGCGCTAATGGACAATTCAGCGTGATGACATCAGCTCAGCAGAAGACCTACCAGATCCAAAATCGGCAATCCATCCTCCAAGATTAAATCATTAATTAACAAGCTATTAAGCTTGTTAACAACATAAACATCAACCATTTTTCATTTCCACTGCATTTTTCAGGTGTCGAACACAAAACTTTGTGAGTCTTTTACACCAGCGGGATGGCGCAAGGGCTCTAGAAAATTAAAATACTGCAAATGCTGGAGATCTGAAATAAAAACAAGGACCGGGATTCTCCCCTAAGCGGCGGGCGGGTCATACCAGCAACAAAGAGTGACGTGAACCACTCCTGCGTTGGGCCGCCCGGAAGTTGCCAAACGGCGCCGAATGGCCCCCGCCGGCCAGCCCGAGTTGGCGCGAGTTGGCACATGCGCGGGAGCGCCAACATGTTCTGCAGCATGCGCAGAACCGCTGGCGTGAACCCTGCGCATGCGCTGGGAGTTTCTTCTCCGCGCTGGCCATGGCAGAGTTTTATAGAGGCTGGCGCGGAGGGAAAGAGTGCCCCCACGGCACAGGCCCGCCCGCAGATCCGTGGGCCCTGATCGCGGGCCAGGCCACCGTGGGCCCCCCTGGGCCAGATACCCACGCGCCCCCCCCCCCCCCCCCCGAGGGCTCCGCAGGCCGCCCCCAGAGCCAGGTCCAGCCTGTATGGACCTTGTCTAATCCACGCCGGCGGGACTGGCCGAAAACGGGCGGCCGCTCGGCCCATCGGAGCCTGGAGAATCGCCGGGGGGCCACTGCCAACGGTCCCCGACCGGTGCGATGTGATCCCCACCCCCGCCAAAAAGCCAGTGCCGGAGAATTCGGCAGCCGGCGTCGGAGCGGGATTCTCGCCGCCCCCCGGGCGATTCTCCAACCCGGCGGGGGGTCAGAGAATCCCGCCCAAGATGTTCTGGAAAAACTCAGCAGGTCTGGCAGCATCTGTGGAGAGAGAAACAGAGTTCAATATGATCCTTCTTCTGAGAGCAGACAGTAGAAAAGGTCTGCCACTGGGACCATGGGTGAATGCCCCAGCAGATTCTACAGGCGAAGGTGGCACTGTATGTATGATATTTAATGGGCACGATTTAATGGAAAAAAAGAGTCCCGTTTTGGGCGCGTTTAGCAGGGCACTTCTCAGCCGGCGCCTGTATTTTTTTCGGTTTCCGCTAGGAAAGCTTCACAAATCCTGCACTTACCTTTATTTCTCAGGAAGAGATTGGGGTGCCATTTTTAAATGCTGCCCCAAACCCATGACCCCCACCGCGGAATCCCCGCCGCGGCCTCTGGACACCCCAACTTCGTCACCGAGTCAGGCGCAACAAGGCCATTTGATTGCATCCAATTACTTGAAAAAATCTTTTTGGCACCTTCAATGAATGATAAAGATTGATTTTGGGAGCGGGGGCCTTTACATTTCTAGCCGTGACTACAACATTACCCTTCTGCCTCATGGTGTACCAGATTGCAGTGTTGATTCTCAGAACCCACAAGTTATGTCTTCACCAAGGTGTGATTCATATTACAAAGTGAATGTCGCTGAAAGAAAAATTCTACATTATATTATTTGGTACATTAACTGAAAGTCACAAGTACTGATTATGTTGTGGCATCTAAAAACTGGCCAAACTGGCCCTGAGGAAAAACTGCAAGGTTGGAATAGAACAAGGGAAGAGGTTTGATGTCAAGAAGCGAGTTTCCTATGCATCCTTCCCATTCAGCCCATGGTTTCTAATTGTTCTTAAAACTGAAACTGTAAGCTAGATTAAGATAACCCTGATAAATAGTGTATTATTACATATGTATACCCCTATTACAGGGATCCTGGGGGGGGGTTCCTGCTATTATGGGATCCCTGGGGGTGGGGTCCCCCTATTACAGGCATCCCTGAGGGTGGTCCCTCTATTATGGGTTCCTGGGGGGTTCCCCTTTATTAGAGGGGCCCTTGCGGTGGGTCGAGGTTACAAGAGTCTGGGGGGAGGGGCAAGTGGGGGCTCTGGTGGAGGGGGGTAGGCAGGGAGGGTCACGCTCTGGTAGAGACCACAACTGATCCGCACCCACGTGATTCCCGGCCACAGGTACCGGAGAATCATAGAGGGCCAGGGTTTAGGGTGCCGAGCCCACTAAATGGATGCATATGGGTCATGAAGACCCATTTGAATTCATTTACACCCGCCGTTGGCACGTGGCGCGGACCTCGATTCCGGGTCGGAGCATCGCGTTCAGGTCGGCGCCCGGCGTCGATTCCGCTTTTGCCCCAACGCCCGATACTCTGTCTCATTGGGGAACAGATCCGGGCGTCGCGGGATGGAGAATCCTGCCCGAGTAATTTAATCCCTTGGCTTTATTCTAATATCATGGGAAATCTGCTCTCTAGAATACTTGGCACCTTCTGAGAGGCGCTACTTGCCGAGGATCCTCAAGTTGCCTCTGCTCCACTTCCTCGCCATCCAAAGAAGATGGCAATAATAGCATTCATGATGATTGGAGAAGGATGTGAAGTAAAGTAATACAAACTTACGGGATAAGCATTCTGAAGGCTAGAGAGACTCACCTGGCCAACCAAACAATGATGATCCAGTGGCCCCCACTGTCGCAGCTGCACACCACTTTGATTATAGCCTCAGTGAGTCTGTGAGGCACCAATGCCACTTATTAGCTGTTATTAATACGTTTCAAGGGGTGTGGAACCCCCTGTTTCAATGTGCTTAAAACATGTTGCCGCACGAGTTGCATTAGCACCATATTTTACATGGCAAGTTGACCTCTGCTTGCCTGGGGTGGCAACCCTCCTGAATTAGTATTCAACTCATTTAAAATGGTATGGGGTGGGAATGTGGTACAAACTTCCATTCTCTCCTACACCATTTTAACTACCGACCAACCCCACTCGCTGCACATGTTTGATTGAAATGTAATAATTCAATCAAAACGGTAATTTTGCACGAATCAGATGGTCAATTTGTCATGGTTTTAACATATTCAGTGTTTTCAGGGCATTTTGTGGGTAGAGAGTAATTCCATTATATTTCTATTTTCTTTCTTTTCTATTTTCCTTATCTTTCCATTGACTTTTGATATCCTGAGAAGGTTATTTATTATTCCTCCCATCCCAGTCTAGGTGTTTGTTATATTTATTATAGCATCGCTCCAGTGCAGAAGGAGGCCATTGGACCCATTGAGTCTGCACTGACCCTCTGAAAGAGCACCATATCTAGACCCACTCCCCTGCCCTATTCCCTTAACCACACCTAACCAGCACATCCTTGGACACTTGGGGGCCATGTAGCATGGCCAATCCACCTAACCTGCACATATTTGGACAGTGGGAGGAAACTGGAACACCCGGAAGAAACCCACCTAGACACAGGGAGAGAGTGCAAACTCCACACAGTCACCCAAGGCCAGAATCGTCCCCCGGTCCCTGGTGCTGTGCTAACCACTGTGCCACCATGCCAACCATTGGGCATCTAGGGACAGTTTTCTGCTGATCCTTACATCATTAATAGCAAGCCTCAGGACTGTGATACGTGAAAGCTTCACTTCTTTTGTTTTCTTTCTTTTCCTTTTTTAGAATCATAAATTCCTGAACATTTTAGTATTAATTAGGATTCCATGATTGGTGCTTCAGCAGGTGAAGACAACGCTGAAATAAAAATTCAGTGATGCAAATTGTCATGGTCCTCAATAGTGAGACCAAAATACTCAATGTTTGAAATATAAATGGATGATTTTCATTTACTTCAGCATAACAAATTTGATGGGCTAGATGTCTGTGCCATTAAACATCTATTTTCATATTTTGTGCAACTAAACTCCCTGTTCTACTCCAGCTGAATGGGTCTAATTGTGCATCTGCTTTGATTGAAGCATTTTTAAGAGGCTATGGAGTGGGAGATATATTAAAGGGACTATACTGATGGATTGTGTTCTCACACGCTACAAGAAAATCAACCGGACGTGGCTTATAGTTTTGTTTGTGGTAATATAGGAAAAGAAAGGGAAGCCATGTTTAACAAACTTATTGGAGTTCTTTAAGGAAGCAACATATGCTATGGATAAAGGGGTACTGTATTTAGATTTCCAGAAGGCATCTGATAAAGATCACATCAAAGGTTATTGTGAAAAATAAAAGCTCATGGTACAGGAGGCAAAATATTGGCATTGCTCAAAGATTGACTAACAGGAAGGCGAGAGTCAGCACAAACCGGTCATTTTCATGTTGGCAAGATGAAACGAGTGGCGTGCCACAGAGATCAGTGGTCAGACCTCAATTGTTTACCATTTATATAAAAGACCTGGACAACATCCAGGCTTGAGCTGACAAGCTGCAAGTTACATTTGCATCACACAAGTGCCAGGCAATGACTATCTCCTACAAGAGAGGATCTAACCATTGCCCCTTGACATTCATTGGCATTACCACCGCTAAATCCCCCACTATCAACATCCTGGGGGTTAGCAATGATCAGAAACTGAACAGGACTAGCCATATTAATACTGTAGACAGCACCTTCCAAACCCACGACCGCTACCACCTAGAAGGACAGGAGCAACAGATACCTAGGAACCCCACCACCTGGAGTTTCCCCTCCAAGTCACTCACCACACTGACTTAGAAATATATCACCGTTCCTTGGCTGGGGCAAAATTTTGGAACTCCCTCCTTAAAAGCACTCTGGGTGTACCTACACCTCAGGGACTGCAGTGGTTCAAGAAGGTAGCTCACCACCACCTTCTGAAGGGCAACTAGGGATGGGTCCCTAACCAAGGACGCCCACATCCTGTGAATTAATTTTAAAAACTTGGAAGAAGGGTCCAAAGGTATGGTTGCCAAATTTGCTCATGGTACAAGGATCGGTAGGAAAGTAAGTTGTGAAGAGGACATAGTCTACAAAAGGATATACATAGGTTAAGTGAGTGGGGAAGGATCTGGCAAATGAAAAATAATATGAGAGAATGTGAAATTGTCCATTTTGACAGGAAGAATAAAAGAGAAGCATATTGTCTAAATGGTGAGAGATTGCAGTTTTCTGAGATGCAGAGGGATCTGGATGTCCTTGTGCATGAATCGCAAAAGGCTAGTATGAAGCTACAGCAAATAATTAGCAAAGTGAATAGAATATTGTCATTTATTGTGAGGGGAAATGAATACAAAGGTAGAACATAGGACATTACAGCGCAGTACGGGCCCTTCGGCCCTCGATGTTGCGCCGACCTTTGAAACAATTCTAAAGCCCATCTACACTATTCTCTTATCATCCATATGTTTATCCAATGACCATTTAAATGCCCTTAATGTTGGCGAGTCCACTACTGTTGCAGGCAGGGCATTCCACGCCCTCACTATTCTCTGAGTAAAGAACCTACCCCTGACATCTGTCCGATATCTATCACCCCTCAAGTTAAAGCTATGTCCCCTCGTGCTCGACATCACCATCTGAGGAAAAAGGCTCTCACTGTCCACCCTATCCAATCCTCTGATCATCTTGTATGCCTCAATTAAGTCACCTCTTAACCTTCTTCTTTCTAAAGAAAATAACCTCAAGTCCCTCAGCCTTCCCTCATAAGATCTTCCCTCCAGACCAAGCAACATCCTGGTAAATATCCTCTGCACCCTTTCCAATGCTTCCACATCCTTCCTATTATGCGGCGACCAGAACTGCACGCAATACTCCAAATGCGGCCGCACCAGAGTTTTGTACAGCTGCAACATGACCTCATGGCTCCGAAACTCAACCCCTCTACCAATAAAAGCTAACACACCGTACGCCTTCTTAACAACCCTCTCAACCTGGGTGGCAACTTTCAGGGATCTATGTACATGGACACCAATATCTCTCTGCTCATCCATACTACCAAGAATCTTACCATTTGCCCAGTACTCTGTCTTCCTGTTATTCCTTCCAAAATGAATTACCTCACATTTTCTGCATTAAACTCCATTTGCCACCTCCCAGCCCAGCTCTGCAGCTTATCTATGTCCCTCTGTAACTTGGAACATCCTTCCGCACTGTCCACAACTCCACCAACTTTAGTGTCATCTGCAAATTTACTCACCCATCCTTCTACGCCCTCCTCCAGGTCATTTATTAAAATAACAAACAGCAGTGGCCCCAAAACAGATCCTTGTGGTACACCACTAATAACTGGACTCCAGGCTGAACATTTCCCATCAACCACCACCCGTTGCCTTCTTCCAGCTAGCCAATTTCTGATCCAAACTGCTGAATCACCCTGAATCCCATCCCTCTGTATTTTCTGCAATAGCCTACCGTGGGGAACCTTATCAAACGCTTTACTGAAATCCATATACACCACATCAACTGCTTTACCCTCGTCCACCTGTTTGGTCACCTTCTCAAAGACCTCAATAAGGTTTGTGAGGCACGCCCTACCCTTCACAAAACTGTGTTGACAATCTCTAATTAAATTATTCCTTTCCAGATGATTGTACATCCTGGGCGTGATTCTCCGCTCCCGCAACGGTTGGGAGAATCGCCTGGGTCGCCAAATTTTCCTGCGACACCTGTCCGACGCCCTCTCGCGATTCACGGAAGCGGCCAGACCGGCACAATCTCGTTTTGCGCGGCGTGGTACAGTGAATCGCCCAAGACAGCCAAAATGGCGATTCACCGGTACCCCCGCGATTCTCCGGCCCGGATGGGCCGAGCGGCCTGCCCAAAACGGCGGGTTCCCCCCGGCGCCGTCCACACCTGGTCGCTGCCGGCGGGAACAGCGCGGGAACGCTGGGGGGGGGGGCAGCCTGCGGGGGGGGGGGGGGGGGCGGGGGGGGCGAGGGGGGATCCTGCACCGGGGGGGGCCTCAAATGGGTTCTGGCCCGCGATCAGTGCCCACCGATCGTCGGGCTGGCCTCTCTGAAGGAGGACCTCCTTTCTTCCGCAGCCCCGCAAGATCCGTCAGACATCTTCTTGCGGGGCGGACTCAGAGAAGACGGCAACCACGCATGCGCGGGTGACGCCAGTTATGTGGCGCCGGCCGCGTCATGTATGCGGCGCCGCCTTTACGCGGCGCCTTCACGACGGCGCGAACACTCTGCCTCCATTTCGGAGAATCCCGCCCACTATGTCTTATAAACCTTTCCAAGACTTTGCCCACAACAGAAGTAAGGCTCACTGGTCTATGGTTACCGGGGTTGTCTCTACTCCCCTTCTTGAACAAGGGGACAACATTTGCTATCCTCCCAGTCTTCTGGAACTATTCCTGTAGACAATGATGACATAAAGATCAAAGCCAAAGGCTCAGCAATCTCCTCCCTAGCTTCCCATAGAATCTTAGGGAGGTTTGCTTCAGTTATGCAGGGCACTAATGAGACCACATCTGGAGCTCTGTGCACAGTATTGGTCACCTTATTTAAGGAAGGATGTAAATGCATTGGAAGAAATTCAGAGAAGCTTTACCTAATACTTATAATGGGTGGGTTGTCTTATGAGGAAAGGTTTGACAGGTTAAGTTCATATTGCTGGTGTTTAGAAGAGCCAGTGGGAAACACCTCGCCAAACTCACCCAAAATAATATTTATTTTTTGGGTGAATCGTGTTCAGCATCTTTACAAAGTGCAATAAAGTATTTGGTTCTTAACTGGAGATATATAACAAAACGGCAAAGAATCTGGCGGAACAATACACCACTGACCGTGGGAGTGATTTAACGGGACAAAAACAGAGTTTTCCGGGCGTGTATAGCGGGGTGTTTCTCGGTGCCTGCAGCACTGAGAACGACTCCGCTTTTTAACAGCACTTTGCCGATTTTTTTGGGTCACAGCGGGCACTTTGCCGATTTTTTTGGGTCACAGCGGGCAATGTCCCATCAAGAATCCGCAGAATGCGCAGGGGAGGGGGTCTCGTCCCGCCTCCGCCGTGTCCCAAATTCTCCGCCACCAGAGTTTCGGCGGGGGCGGGAATCACACCACGCCGGTCAGCGGGGGCAGGAATCGTGCCGCGCTGGTCGGCAGGCCCACCCCCAGCGATTCTCCGGCCCGCTGTCAACTCTCTCCCTCCGGCGTGGATTAAATCACCTTTTGAACGGCGGGACAAGGCGGCGCGGGCGGGCTCCGGGGTCCTGGGGGGGCCGCGGGGAGATTTGGCCCCGGGGGGTGCCCCCACAGTGGCCTGGCCCGCGATCGGGGCCCACCGATCTGCGGGCGGGCCTGTGCCGTGGGGGCACTCTTTTTCTTCTGCCTTCGCCATGGTCTTCACTATGGCGGAGGTGGACGAGACCCCCTCCCCTGCCCATGAGCAGGGATGACGTCAGCAGCCGCTGACGCTCCTGCGCATGCGTCACCCGGCGAAGACCTTTCGGCGCCGGCTGGCGTGGCGCCAAAGGCCTTTCCCGACAGCCGGCGGAGCGGAAACCACTCTGGCGCGGGCCTAGCCCCTCAAGGTGAGGGCTTGGCCCCTAAAGGTGCGGAGACTTTTTAAACTAGATTGGCAGTGGGGTAGGATCCTCAGCAGCAGGGAAGCAAATGAGGGGCTGACAGGAGATGCAGTATTCAGTAACGGCTAGCTGAATAGACATGAAAGGCAGGAGCATGGCAGGAGCGGGGGAAAGATATTGGATTAAATTGCATCTATTTCAATGCAAGAGGGCTGACAGGCAAGGCTGATAAACTCAGGGCATGGATAGATACATGGGACTGGGATATTATAGCCATAATTGAAATATGGCTAAGGGAGGGACAGGACTGGCAGCTTAATGTTCCAGGGTACATGTGCTTTAGGCGAGACAGAGGAGGAGGAAAGAGAGGAGGAGGAAAGAGAGGAGGGGGAGTTGCATTTTTGATTAAGGGGAGCATCACGGCAGTAGTAAGAGATGAAAAAACCGAGGGATCATCCAGCCAGGCTTTGTGGGTGGAACTAAGAAATAAGAAGGGGATGGTGACCTTATTGGCGTTGTACTATAGGCCCACAAATAGTCAATGGGGATTAGAAGAACAAATATGCAGGGAGATTGGGGAGACTTACATGAGTAACAGGGTTGTCATAGTAGGGGGTTTTAATTTTCCGAACATAGACTGGGACTGCCATAGTGTTCAGGGCTTAGATGGGGTGGAATTTGTTAAGTGTGTTCAGGAAAGTTTCCTCAGACAGTATGTGGAGAGGCCTATTCATGAAAGGGCAAACCTTTGACCTACTCTTGGGAATTAGGGCGTGGCAAATGAATGAGGTGACGGTGGGGAACCACTTTGGGACCAGTGACCATAGTTCCATTAACTTTAAAATAGTTTTGGAAAGGGACAAAACTGGTCCACAGGTGCATGTTCTAAATTGGGGCAAGGCGAATTTTGATGGAATTAAACAGGAGCATGCAAGGGTTGATTGGAGTATCCTGTTGAAGAGCAAAGGGACCTCTGGCAAGTGGAAGGCCTTTAAAAGTAAAATAGCTGGAGTTCAGGGTCTATATGTTCCAGTTAGGGTGAAGGGCAAGGCTGGCAGGAGTAGGGAACTCTGGATGACAAAACATATTGAGGTTTTGGCCAAGAAAAAGAAGTAGGCATGGCTCAGCTTCAAGCAGCTGGAATCAAGGGATTCCCTGGAAGTGTACAGAGGATACAGGAGTATACTCGAGAAGGAAATTAGGAGGGCAAAAAGGGGGCGTGAGGTAGCTTTGGCCGAGAGGATTAAGGTGAATCCAAAGGGATTCTTTAAGTAAGTTATAGGAAAAAGAATAACTAGAGGGAGAATAGGACCCCTCAAGAACCAAAGTGGACACATATGTGTGGAACCGCAGGAGATGGGCGAGGTTCTCAATTAATATTTCTCCTCTGTGTTTACCATAAGACCATAAGATATAGGAGCAGAATTAGGCCACTCGGCCCATCGAGTCTGCTTCGCCATTCAATCATGGCTGATATTTTCTCATCCCCATTCTCCTGCTTTCTCCCCAAAACCCCAGATCCCCTTATTAATCAAGAACCTATCTATCTCTGTCTTAAAGACACTCAGTGAATTGGCTCCACAGCCTTCTGTGGCAGAGTTCCATAGATTCACCACCCTCTGGCTGAAGAAATTCCTCCTCATCTTTTTTTTAAAGGATCGTCCCTTTAGTCTGAGATGGTGTCCCCTGGTTCTAGTTTTTCCTACAAGTGGAAACATCCTCTCCATGTCCACTCTATCCAGGCCTCGCAGTATCTTGTAAGTTTCTTTAAGATCCCCTCTCATCCTTCTAAACTCCAACGAGTTTCTCCAACGCAAAGTGGCGTGGCGCCAAAGGCCTTTCCCGCCAGCCGGTGGAGCGGAAACCGCTCCGGCACGGGCCTAGCCCCTCAAGGTGAGGGCTTGGCCTTGGCCCGACGCCGGAGTGGTTCCCGCCACTCCATTACGCCGGAACCCCCCGCCCCGCTGGGTAGGGGAGAATCTCGCCCCAGGTCTTTGAGGACTCCCAGAGTCCTCAAACGTTCCTCATACGACAAGTTCTTCATTCCAGGGATCATTCTTGTGAATCTCTTCTGGACCCTTTCCAAGGCCAGCACTTCCTTCCTTGGAAACGGGGCCCAGAACTGTGCACAATACTCCAAATGGGGTCTGATCAGAGCCTTTTTCAGCCTCAGAAGTACATCCCTGGTCTTGTATTCTAGCCCTCTTGATATGAATGCTAACATTGCATTTGCTTTCTTAACTGCCGACTGAACCTGCACATTAACCTTATGTGAATCGTCAACAAGGACTCCCAAGTCTCTTTGTGCTTCTGCTTTCCGAAGCATTTCCCCATTTGAAAATAGTCTATGCCTAAATTCCACCTTCCAAAGTGCATAACCTCACACTTTTCCACATTGTATTTCATTTGCTACTTCATTGCCCACTCTCCTAGCTTGTCCAAGTCCTTCTGCAGCCCCCTTGCTTCCTCAATACTACCTGTCCCTCTCCAGGGGCGGGATTTGGCGGGGGCAGGAATCGCGCCAGACCCCGGCGATTCTCCGACCCGCGATGGGCCGAAGTCCCGCTGCTGGAATGCCTGTCCCGCCAGTGTGGATTAAACCACCTTTTGAAAGGCGAGACAAGGCGGCGCGGGCAGGCTCCGGGGCCCTGGGGGGGGGGGGCGCGGGATGATCTGGCCCCGGGAGGTGTCCCCACGATGGCCTGGCCCGCGATCGGAGCCAACCGATCCGCGGGCGGGCCTGCGCCGTGGGGGCACTCTTTTTCTTCCGCCTTCACCCGGCGAAGACCTTTCGGCCCCGGCTGGCGTGGCGCCAAAGGCCTTTCCCGCCAGCCGGTGGAGCGGAAACCGCTCCGGCGCGGGCCTAGCCCCTCAAGGTGAGGAATTAGCCTTGGCCCGACGCCGGAGTGGTTCCCGCCACTCCATTACGCCGGAACCCCCCGCCCCGCTGGGTAGGGGAGAATCTCGCCCCAGGTCTTTGTATCATCTGCAAACTTGCGTTGGAGAAAGACGTGAAGACTTGGGAACCTGGGAAGGTTAGTGGCGATATACTGGGGACAGTTCACATTACAGTAGAGGAGATGATGGACGTATTAAAATGTATGAAGGTGGATAAATCTCCTGGCCCTGACCAGGTATATCAAAGAACACTGCATGAGGCTTGAGAAGGAATTGCGGGAGCCCTTGCTGAGATATTTGCATCATTGTTAGCCACGGGTGAGGTACCAGAAGACTGGAGGGTAGCAAATGTTGTGCCCTTATTTAAGAAGGGCTGCAAAATAAAACCTGGGTATTATAGACCGGTAAGCCTAACATCTGTGGTGGGTAATTTACTAGAGAGAATTGTGAGGGATAAGATATACAGGCATTTGGAAAGATAGGGGGCGCGATTCCCCACTCCCACGCCGGTTGGGAGAATCGCTTGGGCCGCCAAAATTTCCAGGGACGCCGGTCTGACGCCCTCCCGCGATTCTCCCAAGCGGCGGGGAACGGCCCGGCCGAGTTTCGCGGGCCGCAGGCCGGAGAATCGCCGGAGACACCCAAAATGGCGATTCTCCGGCACCCCCGCTATTCTGAGACCCGGATGGGCCGAGCGGCCAGGCCAAAACGGCGGGTTCCCCCCCGGCGCCGTCCACACCTGGTCGCTGCAGTCGTGGGCGGTGCGTGAACGCTGGGGGGGGCGGCCTGTGGGGGGGCGAGGGGGGATCCTGCACCGGGCTTCACCTGGAATGTGGGGTGGCCCGTGATCGGTGCCCACCGATTGTCGGGCCGTCCTCTCTGAAGGAGGGCCTCCTTCCTTCCGCGGCCCCGCAAGATCCGTCCCCCATCTTCTTGCGGGGCGGATTTAGAGAGGACAACCACGCATGCGCAGGTTAGCGCCGGCCAACCCGCGCATGCGCGGATGACGCCCGTTATGCGGCGCCGGCCGCGTCAACTATGCAGCGCCGCTTTTACGCGGGCGACAAGGCCTGGCGCGTGTAGATGACGCGGCCCCGATCCTGGCCCATTGTCAGGGCCTGAATCGGTCGGGACCGGGGCCGTTCCATGCCGTTGTGAACCTCGACGGCGTTCACGACGGCGCGGCCACTTCGGCGTGGGAGTGAAGAATCCCGCCCAATGTTTGATTCGGAGTAGTCAGCATGGCTATGTGCATGTGAGATCATGCCTTACAAATTTGTTAGAGTTCTTTGATAAAGTGACCAGGAAGGTTGATGAAGACAGGGGGATAGATGTAGTCTATATGGACTTCAGTAAGTCCTTTGATAAAGTTCCACATGGTAGGCTGCTCTGGAAGGTTACATAACATGGAATCCAGGGAGAACTGGCAAATTGGATATACAATTAGCTTGATGGTCTTAAGCAAAGTGTAATGGTGGAAGGATGCTTGTCGGTCTGGAGGCTTGTAACTAGTGGTGTGCCTCAGAGGTCAGTGCTGGGCCCATTGCTGTTTTTAATCTATATCAACAATTTGGATGAGAATGTACAAGGCATTATCAGTAAGCTTAAAGATGACACTAAAATAGGTGATATTGTCGACAGTGAGGAAGGTGATCATAAATTGTAGCAGGATCTTGATCAGCTGGGGCAGTGGGCCAGGAAATGACAAATGGAGTTCAATACAGATAACTGTGAGGTGTTGCATTTTGGAAAGTCAATTCAAGGTTGGACTTTCACAGTGAACGATAGGACCTCAGGGAGTATCATGGGATAGAGGGATCTTGGAGTTCAGGTGCACCATTCTCTAAAGGTGGAGTCGCAGATAGGTAGAGCAGTGGAGAAAGCTTTTGGCATGCTGGCCTTCATCAGTCAGGGCATTGAGTAATTGTACAGGACATTGGTGAGGCCGCACCTGGAGTATTGTGTTCAGTTTTGGTCACCTTGATGTAGGAAAGGTGTAATTAAACTGGGGAGAGTGCAGAAGAGATTTACAAGGATGTTG
Source organism: Scyliorhinus torazame (assembly GCF_047496885.1). Lineage (NCBI taxonomy): Eukaryota > Metazoa > Chordata > Chondrichthyes > Carcharhiniformes > Scyliorhinidae > Scyliorhinus > Scyliorhinus torazame. The sequence continues at coordinate 95,532,761 of NC_092715.1, forward strand.
CCAGGACTCAAGGGGCTGAGTTGTAGGGAGAGATTGGACAGGCTGGGGACTTTTTTCTTTGCCGTGTAGGAGACTGAGGGGTGATCTTATAGATGTGTAGAAGATCATGAGAGGCATGGATAGGGTGAATGCACTCAGTCTTTTTCCCAGTGTTGGGCAAACGAGATCTAGAGGGGATAGGTTTAAGTTAAGAGGGAGAAGAATTAATGGGAACCTGAGGAGCAACCTTTTTACACAAAGGGTGGTACATATGTGGAATGAGCTGCCGGAGGAAGTGGTTGAGGCAGGGACATTTAAAAGACATTTGGACAGATACGTGGGGCGTCATTCTCCGACCCCCCAGAGGGTCGGAGAATGCCCGTTGGCCGCCGTGAATCCCGCCCCCGCCGAAATCTCCGAAGGGAGAAAAGTCGGCGGGGCGTTAATGGCGCCGCTGTCGCGGAGAATGTCACGGGTCTGCGCAAGGCAGCCGATTTTCGGCCTGCCGATATTCTCCCTTCCGGATGGGCCGAAGTCCCGTCGACGTGATGACCGTTCACGTCGACGTGAATCAAACCTCCTTTTCATCGGCGTGACCCGGTGCTCCAGGCTCACACCGACCAGCGAGGAGGTGAGTGACGGCCTGGGGGGTTGGCTCTGGGCAGGAAATGGCGTGGCCGCAGACTGATTGCGTGAGGAGAGGTGTGTCCCGGCTTGTATGTGTGTGTGTGCGGCGGGGGGGGGGGGGTGGTTAGAGTAGGCTGGGCTCCGGGGGAGTGCCGGGAGGGGGTCCGTGCCGGGGTGGAGGTGGGGGGGGGGGGGGGGGGGGGGTCCGTACTGGGGTGGAGGTTGGGGGTTGGGGGGGGGTCCGTGCTGGGGTGGAGGTTGGGGGTTGGGGGGGTCCGTGCTGGGGTGGAGGTTGGGGAGGGGGTCCGTGCCAGGGTGGAGGTTGGGGAGGGGGTCCGTGCCGGGGTGGAGGTTGGGGGGGGGGGGGTCCGTGCCGGGGTGGAGGTTGGGGGGGGGGTCCGTGCGGGGTGGAGGTTGGTGGGGGTCCGTGCCGAGGAGGGTGATGGGAGGGCAAGTGAATTGGTCCACCTTGCCAGGTGCCAGCCTCCAACAGTTGGACCCATGCGGTCCATGCCACCTGGCTGGGGGGAGGATGGGATATGGGCAATGATGACATGTCGTCGTTCCCCTCCCCCCCACCAGGCCGTCATGTTTTCAGATCATCCAGCGATGTTGGCCGCCGTGGTGGCAGCCGCTCATGTCTATGTTGCCCTGGATGTGGAGGAGGAGGAGGAGCGTGCCAGAGAGGCGGCGCAGGCTGCCGCAGAGGGGCAGGCGGCAGCCGCCCAGGCTGGAGGGACACCTGACCGACAGGACGAGGAGGGGGAGGAGGACGTCGCGGCCCCACGGCAACGGAGGCACCCGAGGGCGCCCCGTGTGTACCGGCCCCGGCAGTCGTACCAGGACCTCACGGACCGGGAATGCAGGAGGAGACTCCGGATGAGCCGGGAAACCGTGGCACACATCTGCCACCTGCTGGCACACCTGTCACCGCGTGGCACTGGCGGGGGACACCCTCTCCCCGTGTCCGTCAAGGTTACGGTGGCCCTGAACTTTTATGCAACGGGGTCATTCCAGGCACCGAGTGGGGACCTGTCCGGCATATCGCAGACATCGGTGCACCGGTGCATCCGGGCAGTGACAGATGCCCTTTATGCCATGGCGCACCGCTACATCCGCTTCCCCGTGGACCGGGCCAGCCAAGATGCCCGGGCCGTGAGCTTCTCTGCCGTGGCCGGGTTCCCCATGGTCCAGGGCGCGATCGATGGGATGCACGTCGCCGTGTGGCCACCTGCAGATAACAGGGCCGTGTTCACTAATAGGAAGGGGACCTATTCGATGAACGTACAGGTGGTCTGCGACCACCGCATGATGATCCTGCACGTCTGCGCCCATCACCCAGGCAGTGTACACGACTCATTCGTGTTGTCGCGGTCATCCATCCCCGGCATGTACGAGGGACGCCATCCCCGGCTGAGGGGCTGTTTGCTGGGCGACAGGGGCTACCCATTGCGATCGTGGCTGATGACGCCTATATGGAGGCCACGCAATGAGGCGGAGAACCGCTACAATGATGCCCATGTAGCGACAAGGGGAGTGATCGAGAGGTGCTTTGGCGTGCTGAAGATGCGTTTCAGGTGCCTGGACCTCTCTGGGGGCGCCCTCCAGTATCGGTCAGATAGGGTCGGCCGCATCATTGTGGTGTGCTGCGTCCTGCACAACATAGCCCAGCAGAGGGGCGATGTGCCGCAGGCAGAGGCGGGCGGAGTGGAGGAGCAGCAGGAAGAGGCACAGTCCTCCCCAGATGAGGGGGATGGGGGCAATGGTCAGGGCAGACGGGGTAGACACAGGCGGGTGGCTGTCCACCGTTACCGGCTGGCCCAGCGGGCACGGGACAGACTGATAGACGCCCGCTTCACTGACTAGATGGGCGTGGGAATCGGGTAGTATGGCCACAGACCGCACACCATGGCAACAGCCGACCACCCACACCCCACACCCATCCACCCACCCAGCACCCTCACCCCCCTCCCCAACCCCACCCACCCCACCCGCATGCACACCACCCCCCCCCATTGCCGATCCACCGGCGGCACAACGGCCGGGCTCACACAGTTGCGGGGTGGACGCGTGTCTATCGCAGGCCATGGAGGATGATGACAACCCGCCCTGCGATGAGCTCCTGGCTCTACATCGTTGGACTATGTCTGACCCATGGCCACAGTACCACCATCCACCCGGACCATCCCTGCATGCGGCTGTGACACTGCAGCGCACGGTCCCGTCTTCTGCCCGGGGGATGTTGATGGCGGCACAGGGGGAAGGGGGCAGACTCACCTGGGGCTGAGGTAAGACCACCCCTCACACACACACTTGCGCTCAACGTACATGACACGCCCGCACACTTTGGACAGAGCACAAAGGCAGCTTCGGTAGGTGTAACATTGACTTTAATAACCAAAGGAGTTCATGCACGTGCCCTAGCCCCTAAAACCCATCTGTGCCCTGCACCCGTGCCAACTTACTCAGTGTCTAATTGTTTGGCCTTACGGGCCCTTTGACTACGTCTACGTGGTTCCCCAGACGGTACAGCAGAACTGGAGGTGGACTCCTGTGATTCCTGCCCTCTGACACTGGATCCCTTTGGCGGCCGTTTCCTGGGGCGTCCTGGCCTAGATGGGCCAGGCTGCGGCCCGGGCGACTGGGATGGCGAGCTGCCAGCCTGTCCTGCCCGTTGCCCACCCGATGCACCTGGGACGGAAGGGGGGGAGTCCGAGGTGTCGCGGTGTACCGGGACCTCCCCTACAGAGGGAGCCGGGACGGACCACACCACCTCCTCCTCCCTCGGGGTGCCCGATGGCCCCCAGGCCTCTACATGGGTGGGGGATGCGAACGGACTGGCCATCCGACGCCCCCCCCGACATCTGGCGCTGCCAGTCCTGGAGGCCCGTGCTGGTATCGACAGGGGTCTGCAGGTTTGCAGCCATGGAGCCCAGGGTGTTGGCAAACCCTGTCTATGACAGTGCGACGCCGGCTCGCACATGGCCACTGGCGCCGATGCCCTCAGCGATGGCCTGCTGAGACTGGGCCATGGCCTGCAGAGACTGGGACATGGCCTGCTGAGACTGGGCCATGGCCTGCTGAGACTGGGCCATGGCCTGCAGAGACTGGGCTATGGCGTTGAGCGCCTCTGCCATCTGGCGCTGGCACTGGCTCATGGCCTTCTGTGAGAGGGCAGCCATTTCCTGGGCCACAGACGCCGCCTGCACGGATGGACTCAGGCCTCGCAAACCTTTCCCCATGTCTGACACCGTCGCAACCATTGCCTCCACCGCGGACGCCACCCGTGCGGTGTCAGCCTGGGTGGCACGCATGACCGGGACCACTCCCAGCTCCTGGACGCGGGTGGACTCCTCCACCTGCGACCGCAGCCGCCGCAAGCCGCCCGTCACCCTCTTCGCTCGTCTCCGGGTCGGTGGTTGCATCGGATCTATGTGTGGGTGTGGTAACTGCAGGAACCCGGGATCCATCTGGGCGGCAGATGTTCGCTTGGCCTGGGCTGCCCTCCGACCGCCCGGTCCCTCTGCTGCTCCTACCTCCACCTGCTGTACCGGGACGGCTGTGTTGTGCGCACCAGTGAGTGTACTAGACGCCTCATCACTAAAGTGCCCAACCGTGGTGAGTGTTTCTGCGATGGTGGAGGGTGTTGGTGACAGCAGTGGCGTTGTGTCGTGCTCTTCGTCCCACTCTGAGTCCATGGCACTTTGGGGTGGGGGTTCGTCTCCACCCATCCACTCTGAGTCACTGTCCGGTATTTCGTCTTCCTGGGTAGTGCTGTCCCGGGTAGTGCTGTCCCGGGTAGGGGTGTCCTGGGTAGTGGTGTCCTGGGTAGTGGTGTCCTGGGTAGTGGTGTCCTGGGTAGTGGTGTCCTGGCTCGGATGTGACGGGGGCCTGGCTGCCCCCCTCATCGCTGGGTGGTCGCTCCCGCACGTGACGGGGGTATCGTCTCCCTGTTGCTCCAGGTCTCTCCGTCTCCCGTGGTGTGCGAGGGGCATCCTGCGGGCGTCGCATGCTGGAGGGTCCGGTCTCTCCGTCTCCCATGGTCTCCGAGGGGCATCCTGCGGGCGTCGCATGCTGGAGGGTCCGGGTCTCTCCGTCTCCCGTGGTCTCCGAGGGGCATCCTGCGGGCGTCGCATGCTGGAGGGTCCGGGTCTCTCCGTCTCCTGTGGTCTCCGAGGGGCATCCTGCGGGCGGTGTGCATCTGCGGGGATGGGTGCCTGGCCGTTTGGTCCTGCGATACACAATGAAGCATGCATGGTTAGACATCAGGCAGTGATCAGGTGATACGGGGAGGGGGATATAGGGGAGGGGGGATATGGGGACGGGCTGTCGGTGGCTCACTTGCTGGTGGGCCCCCGACCTCTGCATCAGCAACCTTCCGGTCCTCAGGTCCGCCAGCCAGTTCCAGGGCCCTTTCCTCGTGTACGGTCAGTGGCCTCTCATCAGCGGGCCCTCCTCCAGTCCTCACATGCTCCCTATTGTTGTGTGCGCGCTTCTCCTGTGGGGGGGGAGGTGGTGGCAGGGGTAAAAGGCAACAGTGTTAGGCAGGTATATGAATGCACGCCATCGGTTGCGCGTGCATTGCAGAGGTTAAGATTAGGGCTGGATTCACTTGGGGATATTGGGGATATGGGGGAGGGGGGATATGGGGGAGGGGGATATGGGGGATGGGGGATATGGGGAGGGGGGATATGGGGGAGGGGGGATATGGGGGAGGGGGGATGTGGGGAAGGGGGGGATATGGGGAAGGGGGGGATATGGGGGAGGGGGGATATGGGGGAGGGGGGATATGGGGGAGGGGGGATATGGGGGAGGGGGGATATGGGGGAGGGGGGATATGGGGGAGGTGGGGATATGGGGGATATGGGGGAGGGGGGATATGGGGAGGGGGGGATATGGGGGAGGCTCACCCTGCCTGCTCTGACGAGGTCGTTCACCTTCTTGTGGCACTGGGTGCCTCTCCGTGGTGTCAGGGCCACAGCGGTGACGGCCTCTGCCACTTCCCTCCACAGACGCCGGCTGTGGCATGGGGCAACTCTGCGGCCGTGCCCGGGATACAGGGCGTCCCTCCTCTGCTCCACCGCGTCCAGGAGCGCCTCCACATCGCGTGACTCGAACCTCGGGGCTGAGCGACGGCCAGCCATCCAGTCGGGTGTTGCGGTCGGGTGTTCCGGTCGGGTGGGGGGGAGCAGCGCGGCCTTATGAGCCGTCACGCCGTGCCGCGCGTATGACGCTGCACGGCGTGAACCACTGCGCAAGCGCGGATCCCGTTACGTCGCTGCTAGCCCATTTTGGGCTGGAGACTATCGACCCATTTTTCTGACGTGACGCAAGTGGGATTTGCGCCGTTTTTTGCGCCGATCGGCGGACTTTCCGCCGATAACGGAGAATTTCGACCATGGATAGGAAAGGTTCAGAGCGATATGGGCCAAATGCAGGCAAATGGGGTTAGCTTAGATGGGCTTTTTGGTTGGCATGGACCAGTTTGGGACAAAAGGCCTGTCTTTGCCGTAGATTCTATGATTCTCTGATTTTATGATTCTCTGATTCTCTGATTCTCTGATTCTCTGATTCTCTGATTCTCTGATTCTAAGATTTTATGATTCTCTGATTCTATGATTCTATGAAGAAAGGATTCAAAAGTTTCATTGAGGCCCGTGTGTACTACATTAAAACAGATCATCAAGCCTTTAAAATAGATAGGGCTGGATTGTCCGACTATGTCCAGAGCATGTGCCTAGTCTTACGACAAAAAGGCCGGTGCTGGTCCCGTATCAATGCTCCGCCCGGTGGGGGGGCTAGCAGCCGGGCCACGTAAAACCCCCAGCGTTCCCGATACAAGTGACCGGAGAATTGCCGGGTCAGTGGCCGCGCATGGAGGCAACCTGCAGCGGTCGCGCCGTACAACATGGCACCGGCCACGCCGTACCCGACCTGCCAGATAGTGCCCCCCTGAAGCCCCCTTCGCCACCCCCGGACCACCCCCCACCAGTGCCCCCAGCCCCTGCCGAAGCACCCCCGGCCAGCTGCACCACCCCCCCCCCCCCCCCATCCGATTGTGGTGCAGTTGTACACAGTGCGCCTCAGCCACAAGTGATCCACGCCATTGGGAAGTCGGCCCATCGGGGGCAAAGCATCCTGGGAGGGCCTTCAGGTGACATCCTGAGGCTGTCCCAATGACGTGCGGTGTACTCACCGATGAGCATCCAAAACAGGCACCCGCCCCCGATTTTGGGGCCGAACGGGATTCTCCGCCCAATCGCCAGGTGCGATTTCAGCGTCGACAATCGGAGAATCCTACCCATTGTCTCTAGATGTGGAGAGTAAAAGAACAGTCAATAATATTGGTATCTTATCCAAAATAAAAACTTGCAAGTACAGTTTCAGAAAGCAATGAAGTGTTAAATTACTACTTTGTGGGCACTCTAAGCATTGTTGCAGATAGATCAGTGTTTATCCCAGATGCAGGTAACTGGCCATTTTAATCTGAGGCAGCTTTGCCAGTTGGCTGAGTATTTAACCACAACTGTTGGGCAATACATTGAGTAACTAATCACAAATAGAATCCTGAAGATTCAGAATCCTGAAGATTCAGAAAGAACAAACACTAACACATTTCTACTGTAGCACTACATACATTCAATTACTAAATAACATTGTCATTCATAATGTATAATAAAGTCTGGGAGGTCGGTTAGCTCAGTTGTCTGGGTGGCTGACTCATGATGGCCGGGCAACGCCAACAGCACGGATTCAATTCCCGTAACGGCTGAGGTTACGATGAAGGCTCCACCTTCTCAAACTTGTACCTCTGCCTGAGGTGTGGCAACTCTCAGATTAAATCATCACCTTAAAAGGGGAAAGCAGCATATGGTCCTCTGGGACTATGATGACTTTCATTTCATTAAAGTCTGTCATTCTTTTATTCTGCAAAAGATGTGGGCCGGGATTCTCCGAAAATGGGGCTATGTCCCCACGCCCACCGGAAAACGGGCGCGTATCACACCAGACTTTTATCAAAAAGTACGATGTGATTCTCCGACTTCAAGAGGGATAGCAGGGCCCCGACATGCGCCGCGCAGCTCCTGCTGCCGATACTGGGCCCTGCACTTCCGGCCGCGGGTCCGCGTATGTGCGTGGTAGCCATTTTCGCGCATGCCCCCGCACAACATGGCGGAGCCACACAACAGGCCGGCGCGGCAGATGATAGGCCCCCCCCCCGGATCGCGTGTACCCGCCGATCGGTAGCCCCCGATCACCGGCCTAGCCGTCGTGGAGGCCCCCCCGGAGTCTGATCCCCCCGCCCCCTCACCTAGACGCGAGTCCGAGCTCTCACCGGGTAAAACTATACGGGAACCACGTCGGTGAACCTCGGCAGGAACTCGGCTGGTCGACCGTGGAGAATCGTCGCGGGGGCCTCTTTCAAAGGCCCCCGACCGGCGGCGTGTCAACCACGCACGCGCGACTGCCGCCGATTCTCCGGTCGCCGGAGAATCACGTCCCGGCGTCGGAGCTGATCGCAAGTCTGAGACCCCGGGCGTCATTCTCCGACCCCCCAGCGGGTCGGAGAATGGCCGTTGGCCGCCGTGAATCCCGCCCCCACTGGTTGCCGAAGTCTCCGAAGGGAGAAAGGTCAGCGGGGCGTTAATGGCGCCGCAGACGTCGGAGAATGGCACGGGTGTGCGCAAGGCAGCCGATGCCGGAGAGGGGGATGGGGGGGGGGATGGGGGGGCAAGTGAGTTGGTCCACCTGGCCAGGTGCCAGCCTCCAACAGTCGGACCCATGCGGTCCATGCCACCTGGCTGGGGGGAAGGAGGGGATATGTGCAATGATGACATGTCGTCGTCCCCCCCCGCCCCGGCAGTCATGTTTTCCGATCATCCAGCGATGTTGGCCGCCGTGGCAGCAGCCGCTAATGTCCATGTTGCCCTGGATGAGGAGGAGGAGGAGGAGCGTGCCAGAGAGGCGGCGCAGGCTGCCGCAGAGGATCAGGCGGCAGCCGCCCAGGCTGGAGGGACACCTGACCGACAGGACGAGGAGGACGTCGCGGCCCCACGGCAACGGTGGCACCCGAGGGCGCCCCGTGTGTACCGGCCCCGGCAGTGATACCAGGACCTCACGGACCGGGAATGCAGGAGGAGACTCTGGATGAGGCGGGAAACCGTGGCACACACCTGCCACCTGCTGGCACACCTGTCACCGCGTGGCACTGGCGGGGGACACCCTCCCCCCGTGTCCGTCAAGGTTACGGTTGCCCTGAACGTTTATGCAACGGGGTCATTCCAGGCACCGAGTGGGGACCTGTCCGGCATATCACAGACATCGGTGCATCCGGGCAGTGACATGCCCTATATGCCATTGCGCACCGCTACATCCACTTCCCTGTGGACCGGGCCAGCCAAGTTGCCCGGGCCGTGGGCTTCTCTGCCTTGGCCGGGTTCCCCATGGTCCAGGGCGCGATTGATGGGATGCACGTCGCCATGCGGCCACCTGCAGATAACAGGGCCGTGTTCACCAATAGGAAGGGGACCTATTCGATGAACATACAGGTGGTCTGCGACCACCGCATGATGATCCTGCAAGTCTGCGCCCGTTACCCAGGCAGTGTACACGACTCATACGTGTTGTCGCGGTCATCCATCCCCGGCATGTACGAGGGACGCCATCTCCGGCTAAGGGGCTGGTTGCTGGGCGACAGGGGCTACCCATTGCGATCATGGCTGATGACGCCTGTACGGAGGCCACGCAATGAGGCGGAGAACCGCTACAATGATGCCCATGTAACGACAAGGGGAGTGATAGAGAGGTGCTTTGGCGTGCTGAAGGTGCGTTTCAGGTGCCTGGACCTCTCTGGGGGCGCCCTCCAGTATCGGTCAGATAGGGTCGGCCGCATCATTGTGGTGTGCTGCGTCCTGCACAACATAGCCCAACAGAGGGGCGATGTGCCGCAGGCAGAGGAGGGCGGAGTGGAGGAGCAGCAGGAAGAGGCGCAGTCCTCCCCAGATGAGGGGGATGGGGGCAATGGTCAGAGCAGATGGGCTAGACACAGGCGGGTGGCTGTCCACCGTTACCGGCTGGCCCAGCGGGCACGGGACAGACTGATAGCCGCCCGCTTCACTGACTAGATGGGCGTGGGAATCGGGTAGTATGGCCACAGACCGCACACCATGGCAACAGCCGACCAACCACACCCCCCACCCATCCACCCACCCAGCACCCTCACCCCCCTCCCCAACCCCACCCACCCCACCCGCATGCACACCACCCCCCCCATTGCCGATCCACCTGCGGCACAACGGCCGGGCTCACACAGTTGCGGGTGGACGCGTGTCTATTGTAGGCCATGGAGGATGATGACAACCCGCCCTGCGGTGAGCTCCTGGCTCCACATCGTTGGACTATGTCTGACCCATGGCCACAGTACCACCATCCACCCGGACCATCCCTGCATGCGGCTGTGAGACTGCAGCGCACGGTCCCGTCCTCTGCCCGGGGGGATGTTGATGGCGGGCCAGGGGGAAGGGGGCAGACTCACCTGGGCTGAGGTAAGACCACCCCTCACACACACACTTGCGCTCAACGTACATGACACCCCCGCACGCTTTGGACAGAGCACAAAGGCAGCTTCTCTAGGTGTAACATTGACTTTAATAACCAAAGGAGTTCATGCACGTGCCCTAGCCCCTAAAACTCATCTCTGCCCTGCACCCGTGCCAACTTACTCAGTGTCTAATTGTTTGGCCTTACGGGCCCTTTGACTACGTCTACGTGATTCCCCAGACGGTACAGCAGAACTGGAGGTGGACTCCTGTGATTCCTGCCCTCTGACACTGGATCCCTTTGGTGGCCGTTTCCTGGGGCGTCCTGGCCTAGATGAGCCAGGCTGTGGCCCGGGCGACTGGGATGGCGAGCTGCCAGCCTGTCCTGCCCGTTGCCCACCCGATGCACCTGGGACGGAAGGGGGGGAGTCCGAGGTGTCACGGTGTTCCCAGACCTACAGGGGGACCCGGGACGGACCACACCACCTCCTCCTCCCTCGGGGTGCCCGATGGCCCCCAGGCCTCTACATGGGTGGGGGATGCGAACAGACTGGCCATCCGACGCCCCCCCGACATCTGGCGCTGCCAGTCCTGGAGGCCCGTGCTGGTATCGACAGGGGTCTGCAGGTTTGCAGCCATGGAGCCCAGGGTGTTGGCAAACCCTGTCTGTGACAGTGCGACGCCGGCTCGCACATGGCCACTGGCGCCGATGCCCTCAGCGATGGCCTGCTGAGACTGGGCCATGGCCTGCAGAGACTGGGCCATGGACTGCAGAGACTGGGCCATGGTCTGCTGAGACTGGGCTATGGCCTGCTGAGACTGGGCCATGGTGTTTAGCGCCTCTGCCATCTGGCGCTGGCACTGGCTCATGGCCTCCTGTGAGAGGGCAGCCATGTCCTGGGCCACAGACGCCGCCTGCACGGAAAGCCTCAGGCCTCGCAAACCGTTCCCCATGTCTGACACCGTCGCACCCATTGCCTCCACCGCGGACGCCACCCGTGCGGTGTCGGCCTGGGTGGCACGCATGACCGGCACCATTTCCAGCTCCTGGACGCGGGTGGACTCCTCCACCTGCGACTGCAGCCGCCGCAAGCCGGCCGTCACCCTCTTCGCTCGTCTCCGGGTCGGTGGTTGCATCGGGGCTATGGGTGGGTGTGGTAACTCCAGGAACACGGGATCCATCTGGGCGGCAGATGTTCGCTTGGGCTGGGCTGCCCTCCGACCGCCCGGCCCCTCTGCTGCTCCTACCTCCACCTGCTGTACCGGGATGGCTGTGTTGTGCGCACCAGTGAGTGTACCAGACGCCTCATCACTAAAGTGCCCAACCGAGGTGAGTGTTTCTGCGATGGTGGAGGGTGTTGGTGACAGCAGTGGCGTTGTGTCGTGCTCTTCATCCCACTCTGAGTCCATGGCACTTTGGGGTGGGGGTTCGTCTCCACCCATCCACTCTGAGTCATTGTCCGGTATTTTTTCTTCCTGGGTAGTGCTGTCCCTGGTAGGGGTGTCCTGGGTAGTGCTGTCCCGGGTAGGGGTGTCCTGGGTAGTGCTGTCCCGGGTAGGGGTGTCCTGGGTAGTGCTGTCCTGGGTAGTGCTGTCCTGGGTAGTGGTGTCCTGGGTAGTGGTGTCCTGGCTCGGATGTGACGGGGGCCTGTGGCTGCCCCTCTCGTCGCTGGGTGGCACACGCCTGCATCGTCGCTCCCGCACATGACGGGGGTGTCGTCTCCCTGTTTCTCCAGGTCTCTCCGTCTCCCGTGGTGTGCGAGGGACATCCTGCGGGCGTCGCATGCCGGAGGGTCCAGATCTCTCCGTCTCCCGTGGTGTGCGAGGGGCATCCTGCGGGCGTCGCATGACGGAGGGTCCGGGTCTCTCCGTCTCCCGTGGTCTCCGAGGGGCATCCTGCGGGCGGTCTGCATCTACGGGGATGGGTGCCTCGACGTTTGCTCCTGCGATACACAATGAAGCATGCATGGTTAGACACGCAGGCAGTGATCAGGTGATATGGGGGAGGGGGGATATGGGGGAGGGGGGATATGGGGATGGGTTGTCGGTGGCTCACTTGCTAGTACGCCCCCGACCTCTGCATCAGCAACCTCCCGGTCGTCAGGTCCGCCAGCCAGTTCCAGGGCCCTTTCCTCGTGTTCGGTCAGTGGCCTCTCATCAGCGGGGCTCCTCCAGTCAATGCTCCCTATTGTTGTGTGCGCGCTTCTCCTGTGACAGGGGGGTGGGTGGGGGTGGTGGCAGGGGTAAAAGGCAACAGTGTTAGGCAGGTATATGAATGCACGCCATCGGTTGCGCGTGCATTGCAGAGGTTAAGGTTAGGGCTGGATTCACTTGGGGATATGGGGGAGGGGGGATATGGGGGAGGGGGGATATGGGGGGGGGATATGGGGGGGGGGATATGGGGGGGGGATATGGGGGGGGGATATGGGGGAGGGGGGATATGGGGGAGGGGGGATATGGGGAGGGGGGATATGGGGGGATATGGAGGAGGGGAGGATATGGGGGAGGGGAGGATATGGGGGAGGGGGGATATGGTGGAGGGGGGATATGGTGGAGGGGGGATATGGTGGATATGGGGAGGGGGGATATGGGGGAGGGGGATATGGGGAGGGGGATATGGGGGAGGGGGGATATGGGGGAGGGGGGATATGGGGGAGGGGGGGATATGGGGAGGGGGCTATGGGGGAGGGGGGATATGGGGGAGGGGGGATATTGGGGGATATGGGGGGGGGGGAATATGGGGGAGGGGGGAATATGGGGGAGGGGGGAATATGGGGGAGGGGGGAATATGGGGGAGGGGAGATATGGGGGAGGGGAGATATGGGGAAGGGGGATATGGGGAGGGGGGATATGGGGGAGGGGGGATATGGGGGAGGGGGGATATGGGGGAGGGGGGATATGGGGAGGGGGGATATGGGGATATGGGGCAGGGGCGGATATGGGGGAGGGGGGATATGGGGGAGGGGGATATGGGGAGGGGGGATATGGGGGATATGGGGGAGGGGGGATATGGGGGAGGGGGGATATGGGGGATATGGGGAGGGGGGATATGGGGGAGGGGGATATGGGGGAGGGGGGATATGGGGGGATGGGGATATGGGGGAAGGGGGATATGGGGGAGGGGGGATAAGGGGGAGGGGGGATAAGGGGGAGGGGGGATATGGGCGAGGCTCACCCTGCCTGCTCTGATGAGGTCGTTCACCTTCTTGTGGCACTGGGTGCCTGTCCGTGGTGTCAGGGCCGCAGCGGTGACGGCCTCTGCCACCTCCTTCCACAGACGCCGGCTGTGGCATGGGGCAACTCTGCGGCTGTGCCCGGGATACAGGGCGTCCCTCCTCTGCTCCACTGCATCCAGGAGCGCCTCCACATCCCGTGACTGGAACCTCGGGGCTGAGCGGCGGCCAGCCATCCAGTCGGGTGTTGCGGTCGGGTGTTCCGGTCAGGTGGGGGGGGGAGCAGCGCGGCCTTATGGCCGTCACGCCGTGCGGCGTGTATGACGCTGCACGGCGTGAACCACGTGCGCAAGCGCGGATCCCGTCACGTCTCTGCTAGCCCATTTCGGGCCGGAGACTTTTGAACCATTTTTCCGGCGTGACGCAAGTCAGATTTGCGCCGTTTTTTGCGCCGATCGGCGGACTTTGCGCCGATAACGGAGAATTTTGCCCCCCATTCTCCACCCCGCACTGAGCGCGAATTCGGCAAGGAGACTTGGAGAATACCGACTGTGGTTCATTTTCACAAAAAAATGGATCTAATTAAACATATGCATTTGTGAGCTAGGACTGAACAGTTAAAAGTACATATAAATTTCAAGTTGGAAATGTATCCAACACAAATTTCAAATGCTGCTGAGCTCTCTTAAAATTCTAGCCAGGACAAAGGTTGACTCGCACAACAATTTCAATTTGCTCTTGCCTGTCATAACATAATTCTCTGATCTTCATGGATTTCCATCTCTCTTCATTTTAACCTATGGTGAAGTTTCTGTTTGTGGCAATAATATGAATCATGTTGTATATTCTTGCAATAAAAACTGAAAATGTACAAAAAGTCTGGCAGCAACTGTGGAGAAAAAAACAAAGTTAATGGTTCAGGTTGATGACCTTTTATTGGAACTGGAAGAAGTTAGAGATGTAACGGGATTTAAACAAGTACAGAAGCACTGAAAAAGGTGGGGAGGGGGAATGAGAAATGAACAAAAGGGAATGTCTGTGATTGGATGGAAGGCAGAAAGGTTTAAGGCCTGGGGTTTCACTGAATTGGGTTGACTCAGGTTACATTTGAAAATAGTGGGCGGGTCCCAATTATGGGATTCCCAACCACATTCCAGGGCTGTCTAATTTTTAGGAGTGCCATTAAATGGTATGGGCTAGTTCCTCTCAAAAGCCCACACCTGGCATTCTCAACCTGGATGATTCCATTGCAGAGATAGGCATGTCCTACTCCTCTGCAATTTTCATGGAATCAGACCAGGGGCGAGATTCTCCGACCCCCCGCCGGGTCGGAGAATCGCCGGGGGCTGGCGTGAATCCCGCCCCGCCAGTTGCCGAAGTCTCTGGCACCGGATATTCGGCGGGGGCGGGAATCGTGTCGCGCCGGTTGGCGGGCCCCCCCCCCCGCTCGATTCTCCGGCCCGGATGGGCCGAAGTCCCGCCGCTAAAATGCCTGTCCCGCCGGCGTAAATTAAACCACCTACCTCACCGGCGGGACAAGGCGGTGCGGGCGGGCTCCGGGGGCATGGGGGGAGTGCGGGGCGATCTGGCTCCGGGGGGTGCCCCCACGGTGGCCTGGCCCGCGATCGGGGCCCACCGATCCGCGGGCGGGCCTGTGCCGTGGGGGCACTCTTTCCCTTCCGCCTCCGCCACGGTCTCCATCATGGCGGAGGCAGAAGAGACTCCCTCCACTGTGCATGCGCGGGAATGCCGTCAGCGGCCGCTGACGCTCCCGCGCATGCGCCGCCCGGAGATGTCATTTCCGCGCTAGCTGGTGGGGCACCAAAGGCCTTTTCCGCCAGCTGGCGGGGCAGAAATTCGTCCGGCGCCGACCTAGCCCCTTAAGGTTGGGGCTCGGCCCCCAAAGATGCGGAGCATTCCGCACCTTTGGGGTGGCGCGATGCCCGTCTGATTTGCGCCGTTTTGGGCGCCAGTCGGCGGACATCGCGCCGTTTCCGAAGAATTTTGCCCCAGGTTTTTAAAGAGTTGTGGTTCACGGACCCTCAGAAGAATAATGAACATTTGTCTACATGAGGGGACCTTATAAAAGGTGATTTCAAAAGGTGCCCCTCATGTACCCTTAGTCAAGTTCTACCCACACCCGAAAGTCCTTTATGCCTCCTATGCCAAGTATGGCACTTCATTGCCAATTAACCATTTGTACACTTTCTTGGACTAATTAACCTATAATATATTGTGTAATGCATAAAAGCTTTGAAAAACAGAATCCATTCATAACTTTCTCTTCTGCTTGAAAAAAGTCTGGTCTGCATGTCAATAAAATTCTCAATAATCCAGGCTCTTTGAAGTTTCAAAATCTTGAAACCACTTCACGTATGTCAACAAATATTGCAATTGACTTGAGGCTGTATCAGCAGACTAAATAGCCAAAGTAGTTACAAATAAAGTCAAACAGCTCAAAAATCACTGGATTGGAGTAAAACGTCAAGTTCCTTCCACATCTAATCAAGAACTACGGTGGGAAATCAACCAAATAGTGCATAGAGCAGGCTGAATGAAAATATTTTAATACTCAACCATGGAGGCTAGCCAGTTTCACAATTTCCTGATCTTGATTCATGCAAGGTCGGTCAGCAGGGTTATATGACAACAGCTTTCACCTTCCAGTTTCACAGATACAATTATTATTAGGAAGGCACACTTCAATGTACCTCTGTCCCTGGGGCCACGGCAGTCCTGACTTGTAGCTCTTTCGAACTCATTTTCAGCTGACCAAACAATAACACCCGGGTTCACAGTTTGGCCACATCTGATAAACCACACAACTGATTGGTGTTTCCAAGCTATTCACATAGTTTTCCAGATTTTATACCCTTTTAGCCAGCTTGCACAGTGCCTCCAACTGCTGTCTCCTTTTCTGCCAAACAGAAAAACTGACCTCTTCCTGAGAGAGATTTACTTCTTCTCCTCACAAGAATTTTGTCTGTTCCTATTTCTGATCCTGTCTGCTTTCTGTTTGTGTTTGCATTTGTGCGAATTTCACCTTCAGCCTTCAGCTTCCTTTGTCTTGCAACTCTCCTTTATGTCTGGACACATGGCTACTGTCTTAATTTCCTTCCTGTTGGAACTGTTCCATGACACAGGTTGCCAGGTCACAAGGTCCAGTATTTCTTAATATTCATGAAAATGACAATTGATCCCATTACAATTGACGCAAACTCTTGAAAATTATTTTCAAAAATTCTTGAAAACAATTACAAATTCCCTGGACATTTAAAGGAATTTAAACAGTTTCTGTTCTGTATTGTTTGTAGGTCAAAAGTTGTCACTTAAGTATGTATCCTCCAATAAAATCTCAGTGGCAATGTTCCTTGAACTGTGCACTAAACCAGACCATGGAGGTAAGTTATTAAACAAATTCACAGGTGTTTACTGATGAACTTTCAACATCAAGAATAAAATATTTATTAGACAAAAACATTGGAAAGATCTCAATACAAACATAAGAAAATGATTAAACCACACTATTTTTTTGATCGCAGCAATAACCTTGCAGACACAAAAACCTAGTGAAAACCTTTACCACGATCGTAACACCAAGACTATTGCTCGGCCTGACTCATTTGCAAATCGTATTCTTCTGGTAGATTACTGAGCAATCACTAGATGCTTTTCCCCCCAGCTGACATCTCTCCCTGAGTCACACAAAACCACACTCTAAACTCACTGTTACTTCAACTGCAACCCTGAACTCTGCAGTTTTGTAGTTTCTTACTGGAGAACTTAGAACTCCTGACTCCACACTCTGAAATACACACTTTGAACATATTTTCTTTCTTTCCTTGTGTCTGTGTCACTGGGCTAGGTATCAACATGGGTTTTTTCTACTTTGCGTTTTGTTTTCCTCTTTGTAGCCCATCGCATCATTTCATATGCTGTATAACCTCATTGAAAATGCATTATACAAACAAAACCAGAAAATCTGACTTTTTTGCTCGGAAGTCCTTGAGACATCCTAGCAACAAGCTCACAAAAAATCTAAATTGAACTGAAACTATGGATGGGATTTTCCGGCTGTTTCCACCAGTGGGATCTTCCAGTTCCGCAGGTTCCCTTGGGGTGCAGGAGAAAAAGTTGAACAGTCCTTCACTATCCTCGGAATATCCTCGGCATGTCTTGGCAGGACAAGATCACCAACTCAGAGGTCTTGAAGCATGCTAATTCCATCAGTGCAAGCTCATTACTAAACCAATGACATCTGCACGGCCCTGACTATGTTCATCAGAAAGATGACAGCCATATACCAAAAACCTTCTGTACGGTGAAATGGCCACTGAGTCACAACCTCCTGGGCTTCCATGCTTCTGCTACAAGATCACCTGCAAGCAAGATATGAAGATGGCAGACATTGATCAACAAACTGGGAGACAGTTGCTGATGGCCGTGACCGCTGGAGGCTAACTGTTTGGAAGGGCATTGGAGGAAATGGCGAAGGGGACCCAGAGAAAACAAAATCATCAAATGCTGCACCTACTCAGCCCACTGTCTCAATCTGCTGCAAATGTGGCAGTGACTGCTTTGCCAGAGTGGGCTGGTGAAACACACCATGCTTTGCTTAGCACAGAGTTGACACCACGGCTCCAACAATTGTCTTATGAGATGGAAGGCTCCCACCACCATTTCCAGCAAGAACAATTCCGAACATGTCTCGCTATTAAGTTTACTGCATGTTGATTGTGCAACCGATGTTCTGAATAGAATTCAACTAGCTCGTACTCAGCTATATTTTTGTTAATCACACTGAACATTCAGGCCACAGACTTTTGTAAATGAAACTGCTGAATATTTTATTGCACGGACAGGGCATAAGGTATCAGGGACGAGATTCTCCGCCCCCCCGACGGGTCGGAGAATCGCTGGGGGCTGGCGTGAATCCCGCCCCCGCCGGTTGCCGAATTCTCTGGCACCGGAGATTTGGCGGGGGCGGGAATCGCGCCGCGCCAGTTGGCGGGCCCCCCACCGCGATTCTCCAGCCCGAATGGGCCAAAGTCCCACTGCTAGAATGCCTGTCCCGCCGGCGTGGATTGAACCACCTACCTTACCGGCGGGACAAGGCGGCGTGGGCGGGCTCCGGAGTCCTGGGGGGGGCACGGGGCGATCTGGCACCGGGTATTGCCCCCACGGGGGCCTGGCCCGCGATCGGGGCCCACCGATCCGCGGGCGGGCCTGTGCCGTGGAGGCACTCGTTTCCTTTTGCCTTCGCCACGATCTCCACCATGGCGGAGGCGGAAGAGACTCCCTCCACAGCGCATGCGCGGGGATGCCGTGAGCGGGCGCTAACGCTCCCGCGCATGCGCCGCCCGGCAATGTAATTTCCGCGCCAGCTGGCGGGGCACTTCCACCAGCTGGCAGGGCGGAAATCAGTCCGGCGCGGGCCTAGCCCCTCAAGGTTAGGGCTCGGCCCCCCAAGGTGCGGAGGATTCCGCACCTTTGTGGCGGCGCGATGCCCGACCGATTTGCGCCGTTTTTGGCGCCAGTCGGCGGACATCGCGGACACCGGAGAATTTCGCCCCAGATGACTGCATTTTTGACAATCATGTTCAAACTATTTACCCAAGGACATAAATATAAATATAGGTTTGATCAGCTGTACAGATTTGTGGAAGCCAAAATGGTCTTTGTGTAATTCAGCTTCAGAGCAAAAATAAAATTAGGCAGCTTTATTTTAAACTGACTGCTTCTAGTCATTTTTAATATTACTATTATGCTCTATATCGCCTCTGTGAACTGCAGCAAGATATATTTTCACATGTTAACATAAATTGTACTTTCCAAGAGTGATATAATGAATTTGATGTAAAAGTGTTATAAAGACTTTGATGAAGAATAGGTTACAATGTACTCTCTTGGATTGATGGCACTCTCTAAATACCTTTAAAATATGCTTGGCTTGTCATTTTAGTGATGTGGTGCATAAATGCTCCAGTAGGCCTTCCAAGGTTAATGTCTGCCCTTGTAGTTGCTGTGGAATCTGTTGCCAGAATGCTATTCATCTGGCTTTGCTATAAAAGTAGCTGAAATTGCTTAGGTGTTACTAGCTGTTACTTGTACCAGTTCATTTATCGAGCTAAAATGAATTATACTTCTAAATATAACAAGGAAATGACCACAATATATGGTGTTCTGCAGCTTTGAAAGCTGGATTCTTCAAATTGTAAAGGCATTCAGTAAACTGATTGCAATGCCACAAATTAACATGTGTGTTTGGAGCACATTTTAGAACAGTTACTCACTTTTTGTCAAGGGCTGTAGTCCCAAGCTGTGATTTGCTTAAGGGGCATTTTATAAAAGCTTCAATGTGTCACGCCACAGAGTAATCACACCCACAATTCCTCACACAGTGAGTATGTACCATTATTGAAATTTCAATCATCAGGAAGCGTGGAGTTGCCAAATGTCAATTTCACTTGCCCTGATGACTGCTGGGATAGTTCTGCTTCTTAATTTCATTCTTCGGTTCGTACTGAAGTACTAGAATTTCAGCTCTAACAACACCCCATAGTTCAAGGAATGTGAGCAAAGGCCATAAGACACGTGGAGCAGCAGGTGCATCAAAGGCCATCGGTGAGGAGGAGGTGGACCCAGCGGGTCGGAGAATGATGCCCTTGATCTCCAGCAAGGTGGTTGATTCTTAAATGTCCGAGCAAGCCACTCAATCAAGGGCAATTAGGGTGGGCAATAAATGCTGGCCCAGTCAGATGCCCACATTAAAATTTGTCAGCTTTATCAAACATATGAAAAAGACTGATACAAAAAGGGTTCACGAAGTCTGTGTGTTATGACTAAACAACATAGCCATTGGACAGGTTACATTCAGCAACGTGGAAGAGTTTTGCAGGTTTCCAAGGCACTGTTTTTATTTACTTATTTTATTTACTGGTCCTTTATTCTGTGGTCTGTCTGGTCAGGCTCAGTATTGTCCATTTTGTGACCAGACTGTCCTGGAACTCAGGCAGTATCATATGGCGGTTGATGATACTCCAACCTGTCCCAACCATATTGAATAAGTTCAAATTTGCTTCAATATGACATTATGGAGGTAACTTTGCAAAGTTTCACTCCTGCTCAAAGCCTCATCCACCAAGTGAATTGTGTATTCCCACAATTTCTCTTCATTGACTTCAATGATTTGAGAATCTCAGGGTCTTTGCAACCCAATTCCTTTGGAGTACAAATTTGGAAAGTTACTCCTTTTATTCAATTATCAATGAGGTATAAATGCCGTTTGGGTTTACCAAGTGCAAGAACATGAAATACTGTTGAAATGTATGAGATTCATACTGAAAGAATGAGACTTGGTATATGTGTCTTGATAACTTTATTTGTACAAGTTCTGTGATAAGTGACAACATAATTACAGGCAGGTAAAGAGGAAATGACTGTTTCATTGTTTGAATCTGGTTATGTTGTATATGTTTCCATGCTTCACCTTCAGCATCTGCTGTGAATGAAGGCTATTAGACTGTATATTGACATTGCCTGACAAAAATAGAGATCTGCTGTTATTTCTGTTTTGTGCTGAAACATGCAGTATGCAGTGAAACCAAAATCATGGCTCAGTTGAGGCAAAGTAATAAAATGGTGGAATTTGTGGATATTTCGTAATGTGTTTGGGGTCTAGAAGGAGTTCTTCAGGGTTTGTCTATAATCAATGAGTAAGCTACTCAAGACTATAGGTTGTTGAAACTATTGTTATTTATTTATTGCTCTACGTATATCTTAAGAGCTCTGTACAAGGTTGGACTTTTTTCTCCTCCCTCCCGAGCCGGGATTCTCCAAGCCCACGCCGGGTCGGAGAATCGGCGGGGGGCGCGGGACATTCCCGCAACGCCGCTCCCACGCCGCGCCGCCACTTCTCCGGCGACCAGAGAATCAGCAGTAATCGTGCCCGTGCGGTCGCCACGGCGCCGGTCGGGGGCCACTGAAATAGGCCCCCGTGGCGATTCTCCGCGGGCGACCAGCCGAACTCCCGCCAACGTGGTTTATATCTGGTACCAATCGGCCTGAGCTCGTGCCCGCGGCCGTGGTGCCGATCCTGGTGGGGAGGGGGGGCATCTGACTCCGGGAGAGGCCTCAGCGGTGGCCAGGCCCGCGATCGGGGGCCACCGATCGGCAGGCCATCGCGATCTGGGGGAAACCTACCTTACTCCACGTGGGCCCCATGTGTGGCTACGCCATGTTGGCGCTGTCCACGCCGAAGTGGGCCGCCGCGCGCATGTGCGGACCTGCTTGCGGCCGCCGTGCGCTTACGCGGCCCTGCGGTCTGGAAAAAGTCCGGAGTGATTCTCGCCCATTTTCTGGCAGGCGTGAAGGGAGAACCCTAGCCCAGATCTCTGTTACTTAGCGATCTGTTATTGCATCATAGTTACATCAGCATCAGGGGCGTCATTCTCCGACCCCCCACCGGGTTGGAGAATCGCCGGGGGCTGCCGTGAATCCTGCCCCCGCCGGTTGCCGAAGTCTCCGGCACCGGATATTCGGTGGGGGCGGGAATCAGGCCGCGCCGGTTGGCGGGCCCCCCCGCTCGATTCTCCGGCCCAGATGGGCCGAAGTCCCGCCGATAAATTGCCTGTCCCGCCGGCGTGGATTAAACCACCTTTTGAACGGTGGGACAAGGCGGCGTGGGCGGGCTCCGGGGTCCTGGGGGGGGACGGGGCGATCTGGCCCCGGGGGGTGCCCCCACGGTGGCCTGGCCCGCGATCGGGGCCCATCGATCCGCGGGCGGGCCTGTGCCATGGGGGCACTCTTTCCCTTCCGCCTCCGCCACGGACTCCACCATGGCGGAGGCGGAAGAGACTCCCTCCACTGCGCATGCGTGGGAAACTGTCAGCGGCCGCTGACGCTCCCGCGCATGCGCCGCCCGGGGATGTCATTTCCGCGCCAGCTGGCAGGGCAACAAAGGCCGTTTCCGCCAGCTGGCGGGGCGGAAATTCCTCCGGCGCCGGCCTAGCCCCTCAATGTTGGGGCTTGGCCCCCAAAAATGCAGAGCATTCCGCACCTTTGGGGCAGCGCCATGCCCATCTGATTTGCGCCGTTTTGGGCGACAGTCGGCGGACATCACGCTGTTTCGGGAGAATTTCGCCCCAGGTGTTTCTGATGTTAACACTTCACTCTACTTGTCCTATTGAGCTGCAATTTCTAAGTGTAGTTTTCTTGTGTGGCAGAGAAGAAGGCACCATTGGTAATGATCAACACAGTGGCACAGAACAGAAGTGTTTCATTATTTGAAGTTAGCGACCAAAGCAGAAAACCAAAACGATATGGGACAAATAGAAAACAAACTAGACATTAAAATCCAGGTTGAAGTATACAGGGTAAAGTATTTCTCACAGCCTGAGAAGGTCACAAAAATAAACACCCACTAGTCTAGGCAACTGGCCAAAAGCCTGAATTGGTGGAGGCCCATGAGGGAAGTCGACATCTACTTCTGTGGATGCAATTGGTGCATGGCCCAGCAATGAATCTTGAATTGGCTGAGGAGAAAATTAGTTTCAAACGCTCGAGGGCTACATACAGCTACCCAAGGAAAGTGACCAGAAATCAATTTAATAGCAGTTATCATCTTAATCAGAAGTGCAAACTGAAAGCAAAACCTCAGGTTTTGTTGAATCTAGGAGAAGGGCAATGACTCTATGGCTGGGCGGGGGGTGAGGGGTTGGAGAGGTATTCTATTTCCAACCATAAAATACTGCGAGATTAAGGGTGGATTAAAGATGTCCACCCAAACTATTTTCAAGATTCTGCTCTCATTTCAATTTTAACAGTGAACTGTGGGTGTCAAATAGGTGGCTATGGACAGCTGAAAATCAGCTCTGCATTGAGCTGTTATAAAATGGGGTGTGAATTTTAATAACGCACTATCAACAGTTATCCTGACAGACAATTATTTTTAGGTAATTTTATTATTGAATGTATTAAGCAGCAATCAGTTGTCATTAATTTCCCAGAATAAACCAAAAGAAAGACCTTGCATTCAAATAATGGGCTAAACTCTTCGCCTCGGGATGCTCTGTTTTGCCGGCAACGCGGGAGCTTCGGGCTGCCCCACAATGGGAAACCCCATTGACCAGCCGGCGAAATGGAGAATCCTGACGGTGTGCTGGACCAGAAATCTGGGGCGGGATTCTCTCAGCCCGGGGCACGGCCGGAAAATCCCCGAGACTGGCGCGAATCGCTCCTCGCCACCCTGACGCCGGCACGCGATTCTCCGCAGAGCAGAGACTCGGCACCATTGGCGCCAGCGTGGTTGGAGCGGCGCCAGTCGGGGGCTGCACTATGCGGCCCCCCCCGCCGATTCTAGGCCCGGAATGGGCCCAGCGGCCGTCGTAAAAAATCTGAGTCCCGCCGGCGCCTTCCACACCTGCTCTCAGCCGGCGGGAACTCGGAGTGGAAGGGTCGGGGGGGCGGCCTGTTGGTGGGCGGGGGACAGGACCAATCCCGGGAGGGGCCTCCGATGTGGCCTGGCCCACGATCGAGGCCCACCAATCGGCGGGCAGGCCTCTCTGGCTGGGGGCCTCCTTTCTTCCGCGCCAGCCCCTGTAGCCCTGCAGGCCGACGCGTTGAAGGGAGCCACTGCGCATGTGCACATTGGCGCCGGTGCCACTGCACATGTGCGGATCCCGCGGCGCCCCATTCACGCCGGGATCAGCAGCTGGAGCGGCGTGAACCGCTCCAGTGCCGTGCTGGCCTCCTGTAGGGGCCAGAATTGCTGATCCTGAGGCCGTGTTGACGCCGTCGGGAAACGCGACGGCATTTCCGATGGCGTCAACACTTAGCCTCAGGATCACAGAATCCTGCCCCAGGCGCGGTGGGACGGAGAAACCCGCCCAAAGTCTTTGACTATCTCAGGATGGTTAAAAGCACTCCACAGTCAAATAAGCACTTTTCAAGAATAGTCACTGTTTTAGTATAGAAAAGGGCAGCCTATAGCACACAGGAAGATCTGACATGCAGCAATTAAATTAATAATCGCACTCATCGGTTTGAGTGATAACTCTTTGGCACGACATCTCAGAACACTTCTGCTTTCTTCCAACAATGGTATGGAGTCATTCGTATACACCTGAGGGGGCTGATGGAGCCTCTGGCTAAACAAATAAGTCCACTGTAAACGTTAGCATTGTGCAAGAAAAGTGCAATTTATTTACAATGATAAAAACAGAAAATGCTGGAAATACTCAGCAGGTCTAGCAGTATCTTTGTTGAGAGAAACAGAGTTAACAGGCGCGATTCAACCAAAAACTTTCTATATCTAGCTTTGGGCACATTTAGCGGGGTGTTTCTCTGCACCTACACCACCAAGAAAGACCCTGCTATTCAACGGTACTTTGCTGAGTTTTTTTTGGCCTCAATAAAGAACTCCCTGTCGAGGCTATGGATTAGTCATTTCCTGCACTGATGAGCTCAGCTCGCCAGTGCAGGAGGGCGACTCACGGATCAGGGTGCCATTTCTAAAGGCAGCCCCGATTTTTTTGACCCCCCTCAGCGACCCCACTGTGGCCTCCACAACACCCCACTTCACTCAACTTACCCCTTCTGGGGTCCTCGAGTCCCCCCTCCACCCCCCCCCCCCCCCCACCTCGCATGGGCAAGGCTCTCCCCGGGGCTGACCCTGACACAGGCAACCTGGCACATGGGAACCTAACCATGGCAGAGCCCTGCCAGCCTGGCAGTGCCACCTGGGAACCCTGGCTGTGCCATCTGGGAACCCTGGCAGTGCCAGGGTGGAATTACCAGGCGGCCCAGGTGGCAGTGCGGTTGTGTCAGGTTGCCCATGCAAAGGTGCCCCAGTGCCAGTGGGCGTGCCTGTGGGAGTGCGAAGGTGCCACCCTGCCCAATGCCTGACCACCCAGGAATCTCCAATGACCTCAGAAACTCCCCAGGTGCCGTTACTACTGGTCCACATTTGTGTGAACTTGTACTAAAAGGCACCCTGGCATGGTCTCTGAGGCACAGCCAGTGATTCCCGAGCCCCGGGTTAATGCAGCGAATGCATATTTAAATGAGCTTCAATGAATCTCACAAGATATTTTGAGTGTTGAGGCCTCTCGCGAGATTCAACGACCTCATTCCAACACCAAGTGAGGCGCGATGAAGCCACTGAATTGCACCCATCATTTCAGGAAAGCAGCCTTTCCTCAGAACTGGACAATTTATTCACTCATTTGTGACACAATAATTCCACTGAAACAATGAACAAGCTACAGTAAAGGGATGCAGTATTTTACCCTGAATTAACACCTACTTCAAACCTGTCATCCCCTTCTCGTGGATGAAAGGATAGGAAAATTCATTCCACTGAAAGTGAGTCTACAGCAGAGCCCAGTTGCCACGCAGTTGGTGCAATGAGATCTCTGTTAACAAAAAACAGCCATTGGCAAAAACAGTGAACACTCACTGGCAGAGTAGTCAAGTAGAAAACAAAGCATTAAATCCTTAATAAAAAGCAAGGGAGGGATGAAACCTAAAGGATCAGTGTGCAGCAGTGATGTCAGCAAACATTTACAATTTCAAAACTTGAGTAGTGTGATCATGACCCCAGTTCTGACATTGTATTCCACGGTTATGACAATGATATTACATCCTAACAATGAACCAGGCTTGATTTTATTATAATAAAAAATTGAGACATGTTTCCACATTAAAACAAAAAAGGAGAGATGAGGTGAAATTCTGCTGATGGCTGTTGTTAGCAAACTGATTAATGCACTTGTGTAAATTTTCCATTTGTACTATTTTAGCAAAACTGTTAACCCATTTATTTCAAGTAGATTAATTACTGTGAAAATACTGTATGGAGAATCTTTACAGAATCAAATTAACCGCTGTGCTGAATGCTCAATGGAATTTCCAATCCTGTATATCTTTTATTTTATAAACACAACACTCTTTAGTTGCACAAAATTGTATAACTTGAACATTTTTGGGATGGATTATATTGGTGAATCATTGTTTGGAATATTGAGGAAGGAAGATTCGTTCCCATGTAGGGGTTTATTGACCCAGGAAATCAGGAAAGGCGAAAAGCTGGAAAAAGCAAGGAAAAGAACAAAGATCATAAGACAATAATGCGTAGGAGAAGATGTAGGCCATTCAGTCCATCGCGTCTGCTCTGCCATTCAATGAGATCATGAATGATCTGATCTAATAATCTTCAACTGCGCTTTCCAACCTTATTCCCATAACCCTTGATTCCCTTACTGATTAAAAATCTGCCTATCTCAGCCTTGAACATACATAACGACCCAGGCTCTACAGCTCTCTGTGGTAAAGAATTCCACAGGCCCACTGCCCTCTGAGTAAAGAAATTACTCCTCATTTTAGAGGTCTACAAAATTATGAGGGGCATAGACAGAGTGGATAGTCAGAGGCTTTTCTCCAGGGTAGAGGGGTCAATTACTAGGGGGCATAGGTTTAAGGTGCGAGGGGCAAGGTTTATAGTAGATGTACAAGGCAAATTTTTTACACAGAGGGTAGTGGGTGCCTGGAACCTGCTGCCGAAGGAGATGGTGGAAGCAGGGACGATAGTGACATTTAAGGGACATCTTGACAAATACATGAATAGGATGGGAATAGAGGGATATGGACCCAGGACGTGTAGAAGATTGTAGTTTAGTTGGGCAGCATGGTCGGCACGGGCTTGGAGGGCCGAAGGGCCTGTTCCTGTGCTGTACTTTTCTTTGTTCTTTGTCATTTGTTCTGTCTTAAATGGGAGACCCCTTATCTGAGATTAGGCCTTCTGGTCCTAGACTCTCCCACAAGGGGAAACAACAAAGAACAAAGAACAATACTGCACAGGAACAGGCCCTTCAGCCGCCCAAGCCTGCGCCGACCATGGTGCCTGCCTAAACTAAAACCGTCTGTACTTACGGAGTCCGTATCCTTCTATTGCATTCCCACCCTATTCATATATTTGTCTAGATGTCCCTGAAATGCTGCTGTTGTACCTGCTCCCATCACATATATTTACCACCCTCTGTGGAAAAATCTTGCCTTGCACATCTGTTCTAAACTTTTCCACACACACTTTAAACTTATGTCCCCTAGTACTTGAGCCTCCTACCCTAGGAAAGAGCATCTGACTATCCACTCTGTCAATGCCACTCATAATCTTGTAGACCTCTATCAGGTCGCCTCTCAACCTCCCTCGTTCCAGTGAGAACAGACTGAGTTTATCTAACCTCTCCTCATAGCTAATGCCCTCCATACCAGGCAACATCCTAGTAAACTGCTAATGCATCCTCTTCAAAGTATCCACATCCTTATGGTAGTGTGGCGACCAGGATTGTACACAATATTCCAAATGAGGCCTAACTAAGGTTCTGTACAGCTGCAACATGACTTGCCAATTTTTATATTCAATGCCCCGACCGATGAAGGCCAGGAGCCATATGCCTTCTTGACCACCTTATCCACATTCGATGCCACTTTCAGTGATCAGTGGACATTTATAGCCCAGATCTCTCTGCCTGTCAGTACTTGCAAGAGTTATACCATTTATTGTGTAATTCCTACATGCATTGGACCTTCCAAAGTGCATTACCTCATACTTGTCCAGATTAAACTCCATATGCCATTTCTCCACCCAAGACTCCAACTAGTTTATATCCTGCTGTATCCTCTTCATTATCCGCAACTCCACCAATTTGCGTGTCGTCTGCGAACTTACCAATCAGACCAGCTACATTTTCTTCCAAATCATTGATATACACCACGAACAACAAAGGCCCCAGAACTGATGCCTGTGGAACACTGCTAGTCACAGCCTTCCATTCAGAAAAGCACCCGTCTACTGCTAGCCTCTCTCTTCTGTGCCCAAGCCAGTTCTGTATCAACTTGCCAGCTCTGTTCTGATCCCATGTGACTTCAACTTTTGTACCAGTCTACCGCTACCTTGTCAAAGGCTTTACTGAAGTCCATGTATACAACATCTACTGCCTTTCCCTCATCTAGCATCTTTGTCACTTACTCGAAAAACACAACCTCCCCTTCACAAAACCATGCTGTCCATCACTAATACGTCCATTTGTTTCCAAATGTGAGTAAATCCTATCTCTAAGAATCTTTTCTAATAGTTTCCCTACCACTGATGTAAGGCTCACCAGCCTATAATTTCTTGGATTATCCCTGCTGCACTTCTTAAACAATAGAACAACATTGACTACTCTCCAGTCCTTTGGAACTTCACCTGTAGCCAATGAAGATACAAAGATTGCTGTCAAGGCCCCAGCAATTTCCTCCCTTACCTCCCTCAGTATTCTGGGGTAGGTCCCATCAGGCCCTGGGGATTTATCTACTTTAATGCTTTTTAAGATGCCCAACACCTCCTCTTTCAGCATCTACCCTATCAAGCCCCCTGACAATCCTATACGTATCAATCAGGTCACCTCTCATTCTTCTAAACTCCAATGAGTACAGGCCTAACCTACTCAACTTCTCTTCAGAAGAGAATCCCTTCATACCCAGGATCACCCTTGTGAACCTTCTCTGGATGGCCTCCAATGCCGGTATACATTTGCTTAGATAAGGGGACGAAAACTGTTCACAGAGGGAAGATCGAGAATAGGATAAAAGGCAGGAGGGATTAATGGTGAAAGTGCTGATGATACAAGACAAAAGATGATGGTAATAAAGCAAGCAAAGAAACAAAAACTGTAGACAAATAGACATTCACTGTCCTTTCAACGTAAAATAAGGATTCTGTATCTCACTTCCAAATTTAATACTCATAAATTCATACGGTATAGGAGCAGAATTAGGCGATTCAGCCCATTGAGTCTGCTCCGCCATTCTATCATGGCTGATATGTTCCTCATCTGTTACCTACAATACTACAGACCAAGAGCTCGATTGCAAAATCAGCCAGAGCATCTCCCCCCTAGAACCCATGGCCTCAGAGCAGGAGTAGGCAATTTAGCCTTCTGAACCTAAACACCTTCAATGTGATCATGGCTGTCCCATCATGCCCTCAACTTCACTGTCCTGCCCGTTCTCCGTAACCCTTCAACTCATTACCAATTTAAAATCTGTCTAACTCCTCCTTAAATTGACTCACTGTCCCTGCATCCACAGTACTCTGAGAGGAGTACGTGGTCTTTGGTAACCTTTTGACCCTTAGTGTTTTGATTGTATAAATATTCTTGTGCCGAGATTTTTGTTAAACTTATTAAGACAATTTACATGAAATTAAGTCAAATATAGAAGCAAATCTTCGATCACATTTAAAAATAAATCTAAAATTGGCACTATTCCACTTGTACACAGCCATAGGTTCAGCAAAGTCTCCATTCAGCACCAGACTTTGTAACCCCCTGAACTGAACTACAATGAACAATGTGGACATGATATCTTAAGAGAGTATTTGAGACTTACGTCCTTCATGGTTAGTTTTAAATATTATGTATATTGGGGATTAAGGGGACAGTGGCAGCATGGACACAAAATTGGCTAAGGATCAAAAAGCAGAGTGTAGTGGTGGAAGGCTTTTTCAGACTGGGGGGAGTTATACAGTGGTGTTCCTCAGGACTTGATATTAGGACCAATGTATTTTTTGGTAAATATATGTTACTTGGACTTGAGTATATGGAGCAAAGTTTCAAAATCTGCAGATAACATTAAACTCAAAAATGTAGTGAATAGTGAGGAGGATAGTAATGGACTGGTGAAATGTGCAGCATATGGCAGATAAAATTTAAGGCAAAAAGTGTGAAGTGACACATTGCATTAATAAGAATGATGAGGATCATAGAATCACTACAGTGCAGAAGGAGGCCATTCAGCCCATCGAGTCTGCATCGATCCCTTTTGAAAGAGCACCCTACCTAGATATATGCCCCACCTTATCTCCACAAACCAGTAACCCCGCCTAATGCTAAGGGACAATTTATCATGGCCAAGCCACCTAACCCACACATCGTTTGGACTGTGGGAGGAAACAGAGCACCCAGGGGAAACACACAGACACGGGGAGAATGTGCAAACTCCACACAGTCACCCAAGGTCGGAGTCCTTGGCGCTGCGAGACAACGGTGCTAACCACTGTGCCACCGTGCCGCTTCTATATGTAATAATGTAAACTATATGATACAATTTTTAAAAATGTTTTGTTTATTATGATTTTGAAGACAGAAACATAAATGTAAACATGAGGTTGCATTAATGTCTTATGATACAGAGAGGAGAAAGAACAGTATAAAGTCAATGATCAAAGAGAAGAATAAACTTGTACACAACGTCCCCTCCAAACACATGCACACACTAGAGAAGAGGGAAAAAAACATGCATACCAGTCTTCTTAGAGACCAAACAGAAAAATAAAATGCAAATTTGGGCTAACGAAATAAGATTTTAATGAAAAAAGAAAACAGGCAATCTACTGTGGTGTGAGGGTGAGTTGTAATATACATGTGCTAGGAATGGATGCCAAATCTTGTAGAAGTTTGTAGTAGAGCCACATAACATGCATCTTTTTTTCCCCCAATTTAATGAAATGTAACACATCTTTAATCCAATGGGAGAGGGATGGAAGAGCACATGGCTTCCATCCAAGTAAAGTTAAACGTCTTGCTGGAAGAGTCACAAAGGCTATGAAATTAGTGTTGAATCTGGCCAATGGAAGGGTTGTTGATAGCACACCAAAAAGTGCAGTGAGTGGAATTGTGTCAACGGGTGTTTGCAGTATTTCAGAAATAGTTTTAAAGCTGGCTGCCCAGTAACTGTGTAAGGATGAGCAAGACCAAAACACATGTATCACGGTAGCAGGGGCCTGATGACACTTTTCACAAGTGGGATTGATAACTTGATAAATCTTAGAAATTCTGACTTTAATCAGATGGGTGTGATGGAAGGTGTTAAATTGTGTCACACCATGTTTATTAGCGCAGATGGATGAGGAATGAATGCAATATGAAACTGCACCCCAAACCTCATCTGTGAATTCCGCTCCTAAATCCTGCTCCCATAAGGCCCTTATTGTTGATAATGAGGAATATGAAGTGAAAGAATTGTAGCATACAGACTAGATGCAACTTTTCTCATAGTTGGGGCTGGACTCAAGAATGCATCAATAGGGGAGTGTGAGGTAAGTGAAGAGGCCATCGATTTAAAGGACAGAATTTTCCCATCCCATCCATGGCAAGTTTTGTGGCAGGAAGGGGCAAAGAATTTAGCAGAAGCCAAAAGGTTGGGAGCCTGCCAGCGTAAAAAACAGTTTGCAATTTTCCCGAAGGTAGGTTAATGGCACGTCAGATATACTGCTGACTCCTAACATGAACGCCATGAACGCCATTTACATTCAATACCATCTCATGAATGCTCCTTAAATCTGATGTTCACCAGACTCAAACGACTCATTCCAACCTTGCATCACACCAGTGGCAAATCATGCCGATCTTTGTGTTTGAAAAAGGGTGGCATTCAGTATTCGGACCTCCCTTCACTCACAACTTCAAGATAACTGCTGCATTTATAGTCTGCCTGCCATGGCACTGCACCTGTCTCATTGTGATGCCAGTGGAATGCCACACTGCTGGGGTTGTGGGGTTGGTGTGCTTCCGATGGCTGCCACTGTAGTTCCGAAGAACATGCTGGGAGTTTAGGGTTAGTTTGCTCCTGGTGGCTGCCTCTGTAGTCCAGAAGGACAGCACTGTGCAGCAGTACTCAGACAGGGCTGGACATTCAGACAGAGACCGGCATTTCAAGAATGATAATAGACACATAAGGGTCATGGGGCCTGAAGGCATTCAAAGGAGCTGGGGGGAAGGGGGAACACATGGCAGGGGGCAAAGTGGTTTGGATGGTGAGGAAAGTATAGAAGACAGATTGGATAGTGAGGGGTGGGAAGCTGCATTCGACAAGAGAAATGGAGATGCTAACAAAGAAGGGAATGGATGGGATGCCACAAGTATGAATATCAGGGAATGCACTCAGACTCCAGTATAGGAAAGGAGGGAAATTGTGTCTTATTGTGGAATGAGGGTTGGATCGCACTGAGACTCATGAAGGGTGGGGAGAGGGGTGAGAAGGGGGACTGTGCAGTATTCAGTCATGAAGCCAATAGCGAGGGTCCGATGGGTTAATGTGGTGAAAATCACCTGAACCCCCACCAAACATGCACAGCTGAAGGCTATCGCGAATAGGGCATTGGCAATGTTAGTAATGTGAGAACTTCACAGCTCTCAAGTGGATTCCCATGGGTAGATGTGCCAAGTTACAGAGGGGTGTGACTGACTAGCATCCCAATCAGACTGTGATGCCTGGGCACTTTGGCTGAACACTCGAGGCTGCACAACCGCAGGGTCAGCAGCCAACAATCGAACACCCGAGAGCTGGGCCGCAGCACCCTGGATACACCTGCAGATTGGGGGTACCTGAGCCTGATCCCAGTGCCGTTCCCAGAGGGGGTCTGTGGTCCGGTGCCCAGGGGCCCCTGCTGTGGCTGGGGGTGCGTTTGCAGGGCGGGGTGCCCCAGCACAAGCGGCTCATCGGATTGCACCCAGAGAGATGGCAGAGAAAGTAAGGTTGAGGGCGGCTTGGGGGGGGCAAGGGTGCCGGGGGCACTGCCAGGGGGCACTGCCAAGGGTGGTAGGGGGCACTGCCAAGGGTGGCAGGGGGCACTGTCAGGTTGGCACTATCAAGGGTGCCAGGGGTCACTGCCAGGCTGGCACTGCCAAGGGGCCTGTAAAGGACAGCATGGATAGCATTCCTACCTCTAGCTCAAAAGTTCTAAGTCTGAGTCCCACCCCAGGACTTGACAGGCAAGAAGAAAGCATTTTTAATGTCATCACACAGGTCGAGTATCATCCTGCATATCCTTCCAATACGTGCCAACGGCAGGCAGTAAGAGCAGGAGAGATTAAATCATGCGATGGAAGGCAGGTTGGAGCCTTTACCAGCAGTATCAATAGCTCCATACTACAAAATGCATGTAGAAATGCATGTTGCCACAACAACTCAGGCTCCATGAATGATCAATAGTATCGCACCATCACCTGGCATTAGGCAAGTAAGCCATAAGCCCAAATGAGTGGGTCATGTGATATAGTCTCTGAGGGATGTTTGCACATGTACTTACTTTAAAGTTGGGCATTTCAGAATCATTTAGTAAATTACAAGATGATGGGGAAGCAAATATTTCCTTTTATAAATTCTGTAATAGCATCTTCCTGCCACATAAGCAGCCGAGGATGAAGCAGCTTCATCTTCAGTGGCCATATGCCTGGCTGATGCAGTATAACATAGATAAATCTGAGGTTATCCACTTTAGTAGCAAAAAAAATAGGAAGCCAGATTATTATTTAAATGGGTGTGAATTGAGAGAGGTGGATATTCAATGAGACCTTGGTGTCCTCGTACATCAGTTGCTGAAAGTAAGCGCGCAGGTACAGCAGGCTGTAAAGAAGGCAAATGGTACGTGGCCTTCATAGTGAGAGGATAGGAATGTTTTACTGCAATTGTATAGGGCATTGGTGAGGACACACTTGGAGTATTGTGTGCAGTGTGGGTGTCCTTCACTGAGGAAGGATGTTCTTGCTATGGAGGGAGTGCAGCAAAGGTTTACCAGGCTGATTTTCTGAGATGGCGGGACTATCACATGAGGAGAGACTAAATCGGTTAGGTTTATATTCATTGGAGTTTAGAAGAGTGAGAGGGTATCGCATAGAAACATATAAAATTCTAACAGGATTAAACAGGATGGGCGGGATTCTCCGTGAATCGGCGCGATGGCCCGAACCCGGCGCCAAAAACGGCACGAATCACTCCGGCATCAGGCCCCTCGAAACGTGGTGAATTCTCCGGCCGGGAATGGGCTAGTAGCGGCGTGACACCATTCACGACGGCGTCACCCATCACGGATGCGCGCGACGTCACTGCACAAAAGATGACCCACCCCCCCCGGAGACCCAGCAAAATGGCTGCCTGCCGCGCAGCGCCAAGTGAGACCCCCCACTGCCTGCCCCCTTTCCCCCATATGCCCTCTTCCCCCATATCCCCCTTCCCCCATATCCCCATTCCCCCATATCCCTCCTTTCCCCATATCCCCCTTCCCCCATATCCCATTCCCCCATATCTCTCCTTCCTCCATATCCCCCTTCCTCCATATCCCTTCTTCCCTCATATCCCCCTGCCCCCTATCCCCCATACCCCCACATCCACCATAGCCCCTTCTCCCATAACCCTCCTTCCCCCATAACCCCCCTTCCCCCATTCACCCATATCCCCCCTCTTCCATATCCCCCTTTCCCCATATCCCTCTTCCCCCATATCCCCCATAGGGGGAAGGGGGGATATGGGGGAAGGAGGGATATGGAGGAAGGGGAGATACGGGTGAAGGGGGGTTATGGGGAAAGGGGGGTTATGGGGGAAGGAGGGATATGGGGGAAAGGGGGATATGGAGGAAGCGGGGATATGGGGGAAGGGGAGACAGACCCGGCCCATCAGACATACGATGCCCCCAGGACATTCCAGGGCGGCCACGAGCCAGGGACAGACCCAGAGCACCAGGCGGACACCGCCCACATCTAGTGCAAGTGCGGCGACGCCGGCAGGCCACACCCAGCAACGAGGAGGGCAGCCACAGCAACATGCCCCCCTCGCAGCCGACCCAGGACACTGACGCACAGGACACTGACTCACAGGACCCTAACACACAGGACACCGACACACAGGACACCGACACACTGGACCCTAACACACAGGACACTGACGCACAGGACACCGACACACAGCACCCTAACACACAGGACCCTAACACACAGGACCCTAACACACAGGTCACCGACACCCAGGACACTGACGCACACAACACCCACATATAAGGGACGGATGGACAGGAATCACCACTGCAGGGGACCCCGGACTTCGGGTCGGATGAGGAGCACGCCATTACGTCACTGCTATCTCCTACACCCTCCACCATCGCAGAGACACTCACCTCGGTTGGGCACTTTAGCGATGAGGCATCTGGGACACTAACTGGTGCGCACAACACAGCCGTCCCGGTACAGCAGGTGGATGTAGGAGCAGCCGAGGGGCCGGGCGGTCGGAGGTCAGCCCAGGCCAAGCGAACATCTGCCGCCCAGACGGGTCCCGGGTTCCTGGAGTTACCACACACACCCATCGACCCGATGCAGGCACGGACCAAGGGATGACCGAAGAGGGTGACGGCCGGCTTGCGGCAGCTGCAGACGAAGGTGGAGGAGTCCACCCGCGTGCAGGAGCAGGTAGTGGTGTCGGTCATGTGTGCCACCCAGGCTGACACCGCACGGGTGGCGTCCGCGGTGGAGGCAATGGGTGCGACTGTGTCAGACATGGGTCGCAGTATGCAAGGTGTGGGGCTTTCCGTGCAGGTGGCATCCGTGGCTCTCTCACAGGCAGCCATGAGCCAGCAGCAGATCGCAGAGGTGCTCAACGCCGTGGCCCAGTCTCAGCAGGCCATGGCCCAGTCTCTGCAGGCCATCGCTGAGGGCATCGGCGTCATTGCCCAGGTGCTGGGCGGTGTCGCCCAGACACAGACAGGGATGGCCAACTCCCTGAGCTCCATGGCTGCAAACCTGCAGACCCTTGTTGATACCAGGGCGGGCCACCAGGACTGGCAGCGCTAGATGTCGGGGGGGGGGGGGGGGGGGGGGGGGTGCTCGCTCCGTTCGCATCCCCGACCCAGGTAGAGGCCCGGGGGCCATCGGGCACCCCGAGGGAGGAGCATCTGCTGGGACCCGTTCCGGGTTCCCCTGTAGGGGAGGTCCCGGAACACTGCGACACCTCGGACTCCACCCCCCCCTTCCGTCCCAGGTACATCTGGTGGGCAACGGGCAGGACAGGCTGGCAGCTTGCCATCTCAGTCGCCCATCTAGGCCGGGTCACCCCAGGAAACGGGCGCCAAAGGGGTCCCTAGTCACAGGGCAGGAATCACAGGAGTCAACCTCCAGTTCTGCTACACCGTATGGGGAACCACCTAGACGTAGTCTGCTGGGCTATGTTGTGCAGGACGCAGCAGACCACAATGATGCGGCCGACCCTATCTGACGGGCACTGGAGGGCCCCTCCAGAGCGGTCCTGGCACCTGAAGCGCATCTTCAGCAGCCCAAAGCACCTCTCTATCATACACTTGGTCGCTGCATGGACATCGTTGTAACGGTTCTCCGCGTCAATCTGTGGCCTCCGTATAGGCGTCATCAGCCACGACCGCAACGGATAACTCCTGTTGCCCAGCAACCAGCCCCGCAGTCAGGGGGGGGCGTCCCTCGAACATGATGGGGGTGAAAGATTGCGCTAATACGAATGAGTCATGAACACTGCCTGGGTACCGGGCGCAGACGTGCAGGATCCTCATGCGGTGGTCACAGACCACCTGCACCTTCATGGAATAGATCCCCTTCCTATTTGTGAACATGGCCCTGTTATCCACTGGTGGCCACACGGCGACGTGCATCCCATCGATCGCCCCCAGACCATGGGCATCCTGGCCACGGCAGCAAAGCCCGCTGCCCGGGCATCCTGGCTGGCCCGGTGCACAGGGAACTGGATGTTGCGGTCCGCAATGGCATATAGGGTGTCTGTCACTGCACGGATGCACTGGTGCACCGACGCCTGCGAGATGCCGGACAGGTCCCCACTCGGCGCCTGGAATGACCCTGTGGCATAGAAGTTCATGGCCACGGTAACCTTGACGGCCACGGGGAGAGGTTGTCCTCCTCAGTGCCACGCGGTGCCAGGTGTGCCATCAGGTGGCAGATGTGTGCCTTAGTTTCCTGGCTCATCCGGAGTCTCCTCCTGCATGGCCGGTTCTTGAGGTCCTGGTACGACGAGCGGGGCCGGGACACATGGGGCCTCATCGGGCGTCTCTGTTGCCGTGCACCACCACCAACTCCTCCTCGTCCTGTCGTGCGGGCGGCCCTCCAGCCTGGGCGGCTGCCACCTGCCTCCCTGCAGCACGCTCCTTTGCGGCAGCCTCCGCCGCCTCCCTGGCACGCTCCTGCTCCAGCACCCTCAGGGCAACATGTAGAAGTGCGGCTCCCGCCAAGGCGGCCAACATCGCTGGGTGATGACCAAACAAAACGGCCTGTGGGGGGTGGGGGTGGGGGGGATAAACGACACGTCACCACTGCCCAAGAACCCCCACCCGCAGCCAGGGGCCATGTGCGCACATGGCCAGGTGCGCACCCCCCCCCAACCCCCTCCTCGGCACGCACCTTCACCAAACCCCCGCCCCCTCTCCTCCCCGGCACGTACTATCCCCAACCCCCCCCCCCTCTCTCCTCCCCGGCACACACTCTCCCCAAACCCCACCCCCCTCCTCCCTGGCACGCACCCTCCACAACACCTCCCCCACCTCTTCTCCCCGGCACCCACCCTCTCCATCATTCGCCCTCCCCAACCCCCCCCCCCCTCCTCCCCGGCACGCACCATCTCCATCACCCGCCCTCCCCAACCCCCCTCCTCCTCCCCGGCACGCACCCTCCCCAACCCCCCCCCCCTCTCCTCCCCGGCACACACCCTCCCCAACCCCCCCCCCCCTTCTCCTCCCCGGCACTCGCCCTCCCCAACCCCCCCTCCCCCTCCTCCCTGGCATGCACCCTCTCCATCACTTGCCCTCCCCGGCCCCCCCCTCCCCCCCTCCCCCCCCTCCTCCCCGTCACACACCCTCCCCAACCACTCCCCTCCCCCCTCTCCTCCATGGCATGCACCCTCTCCATCACTCGCCCTTCCCAACCCCCCTCCCCCACCCCTCCTCCCCGGCACACACCCTCCCCAACCACTCCCCCCCCCCTCCTCCCCGGCACACACCCTCCCCAACCACTCCCCCCCCCCCCCCCTCTCTCCTCCCCGGCACGCACCCTCTCCATCACTCGCCCTTCCCAACCGCCCTCCCTGTCTCCTCCCCGGCGCACACCCTCCCAAACCCCCCCCCCCTCTCCTCCCTGGCACTCGCCCTCCCCAACCCCCCCTCCCCCTCCTCCCCGGCACACACCCTCTCCATCACCTGCCCTTCCCAACCCCCCTCCCCCCCCTTTTCCCCGGCACACACCCTCCCCAACCACTCCCCCCCCCCCCCTCTCCTCCCCGGCACACACCCTCTCCATCACTCGCCCTTCCCAACCCCCCCCCTCCTCCCCGGCACGCACCCTCCCCAACCCCCCCCCCCTCTCCTCCCCGGCACACACCCTCCCCAACCCCCCCCCCCTTCTCCTCCCCGGCACTCGCCCTCCCCAACCCCCCCTCCCCCTCCTCCCTGGCATGCACCCTCTCCATCACTTGCCCTCCCCGGCCCCCCCCTCCCCCCCTCCCCCCCCTCCTCCCCGTCACACACCCTCCCCAACCACTCCCCTCCCCCCTCTCCTCCATGGCATGCACCCTCTCCATCACTCGCCCTTCCCAACCCCCCTCCCCCACCCCTCCTCCCCGGCACACACCCTCCCCAACCACTCCCCCCCCCCTCCTCCCCGGCACACCCCCTCCCCAACCACTCCCCCCCCCCCCCTCTCTCCTCCCCGGCACGCACCCTCTCCATCACTCGCCCTTCCCAACCGCCCTCCCTGTCTCCTCCCCGGCGCACACCCTCCCAAACCCCCCCCCCCTCTCCTCCCTGGCACTCGCCCTCCCCAACCCCTCCTCCCCGGCACACACCCTCTCCATCACCTGCCCTTCCCAACCCCCCTCCCCCCCCTTTTCCCCGGCACACACCCTCCCCAACCACTCCCCCCCCCCCCTCTCCTCCCCGGCACACACCCTCTCCATCACTCGCCCTTCCCAACCCCCCCCCTCCTCCCCGGCACACACCCTCCCCAACCCCCCCCCCTCTCCTCCCCGGCACTCGCCCCCAACCCCCCCTCCCCCTCCTCCCCGGCACGCACCCTCTCCATCACTCACCCTTCCCAACCCCCCCCCCCGTCCCCCCGGCACACACCCTCCCTAACCACTCCCCCCCCTCCTCCCCGGCACGCACGCTCTCCATCACTCGCCCTCCCCGGCCCCCCCTCTCCTCCCCAGCACACACCCTCTCCAACCACCCCCCTCCTCCTCCCCGGCACGCACCCTCTCCATCACTCGCCCTCCCCGGCCCCCCCCTCTCCCCCAGCCCCTACCTCCAGCCCCTCCCCCCAGCCCCCCCCCCCCGGCACGCTCACTCCAATGGCTCCTGCCCCCCCCCACACCTGCGGCGGTGCTGTCACTTCTCCGGCGACCGCCCCACGCCGACCCCTACCTCCGCGCTGGCCGGCGTCAACCAGCACGACTGGTTGACGCCGTTAAATAGGTGGTTTGATTGACGCCGGCGTGACCCACGGTCACGTCGGCGGGGCTTCGGCCCATCCGGCCCGGAGAATTGGGGCGGCCCCGGGGCCCATTGCGTCGCACCGGTCCTCGACATTCTCCGAGGCTCGCGGCGCGATTCACGTCGACGGGATTTTTGGGGGTCGGAGAATCCCGCCCGATATATTCAGAAGTGATGTTCCCAATGGGTGGAGAGTCTAGAAATAGGGATCATCGTTTGAGGATAAGGGGTAAACGTTTTGGGACTGAGGTGAGGAGAAATTTCTTCACCCAGAGAGTGGTGAATCTGTGGAATTCGCTACCACAGAAAGTAGTTGAGGCAAAAACTTTGTGTAATTTCAAGAAGGAATTAGGTATTGCTCTTGGGAATCAAGGGATCAAAGGATATCGGAGGGAAGGTGGAATCAGGGTCTTGAACTTGATGATCAGCCATGATCATAATAAATGGCGGAGCAGGCTCGAAGGGCTGAATGGCCTCCTCCTGTTTCTATTTTCTACGGAGGACAGTCGATGATGTTTCACGGAACACATTAGACAGGTTTTTGTGTCCACCTGTCAGGACAATTTTCGGATCAGAC
Source organism: Scyliorhinus torazame (assembly GCF_047496885.1). NCBI lineage: Eukaryota > Metazoa > Chordata > Chondrichthyes > Carcharhiniformes > Scyliorhinidae > Scyliorhinus > Scyliorhinus torazame. The sequence continues at coordinate 95,572,985 of NC_092715.1, forward strand.
ACTAGATTTGCTAATGGGTGGACTTTACTGAAGCTCTTTCCCAAACCAACAACATGAGTATCCGCCTCCGGACTCCCTGATCAGTTAGGGAGACTAAGGGGATATGTGTCCAACTGCCAAATAAAGGATTTCCAATCAAAGGAACCACGGAATCGGTTTGAATGACTCACCAACACTTGCATTTTTGTGTAAACCAACACCAGGGATAGACACAAGGCATGGCAGCTGTTCCCCAGGTCTCTAACTCTTACCTGGAGGTCTAGCTGCAGAGTCTGAGGGGCTGCAGTGAGATGAGTTTTCCAAAGGATTAGAGAAGGAAGATAATTCTCTCCAGTCAAGCTGGTATGGGACTGAGGAAATCAGCAGCAGGAGTGTGGTTGTCCCCGAACCGGAGATAGTGAACCAAGAAGATCCGGGACCTCAGGACGGTGGGAAAGGTGAGTGGCATCTGGATTTCAGGTGCTAAACCCAACACCCTGATGTTCTCAGCATTCTCCTGCATAGCACTCAACACACCTTGCAGCTCTAATCTATTCCTCTCTCTCCAGAACCTCACATTCCCAACCAAAATGTAAACACTCACGCAGCTCTCAGTCTTTTGCTCTCTCACACCAATGCCTCACACTCATCCTCCACACAGTGTCCTTCCCTCCTTCCCACACAAATCATGGAAAACACCTCTGGTTTCCCTCCTTGCAGGAGAAGAATGAACACCCTTTAGTAAAAGGCTGCGATTCAAATGGGGGGTGGGGGGTAGGTTCCCCCCAGAGGCTGGCGTCTTGTTGGTCATTGAGAATGTGTGTCCACCTGCTCAACAGAAAAAGAGGTCTTGTTCCAGTTGGCTGCAGTTGTCAACAGTAACTTGCCATGAGAGCTTGAAGTTCTTGTGCTCAGGCATGTCAAGAGAGCCTGTAGACCCTCTGCTGTGGGTCTCGACTCCTTCCAGCTTTGTCCGACTCCATCCAATCTGCTATGTGACGGAGCATGCAGTTGAGGAGAAGGCAGCTGTTGCACCTGCTGGTGTGGTTGCTGCTGGTGTGGTTGCTGCTGGTGGTGTTGCTGCTGCTGGTGTTGCTGCTGCTGCTGGTGTGGCTGCTGCTGGTGTGGCTTTTGTTCTTGCCACGCAGCAGAGGTACAAAGTGGAGCTGGGAGCTGCATAAACCCCTCCAATTCCATTGGAGCAGGGAAATGCAGCTGAAGGTAGTAAAGTACTAGACAAGTGAAGTGGCTTCCAAGAAGTTGGCAATCATGGGTCAAGCAGTGAAAACACACTCTCAGAGAGGAAGCGCTTCAAACTGCCGCCCTCAATGGTATTGGTTAGAGCTCTTCAGTGTAACTTGTGAAAGCCTTCCCAACATGTCAGTTTCATTGAAGAAGCTCTTTTCTCAGTGTGCATGCCTCGATGATCCTGCCGAGATGCAAGCAAAACATGGAAGATATTCACTGTTGGGAAAGAAGGATTTTATGATTTAAAACATTTCCAATCACCTCAGTTGCTTTCCCGCCAGCCCTAAGGGGTTCCCTGTAGACATATAGCTCTCTGAAGGTGAACCAGGTAGAGCTAGAAGAGGGCAGGATGATGCCAGGGACTCGGCCCTATGCCATTTCCTGGGACCCGGGAGGTGATCTCATTGAAGCATAGCAAACTCTGACAGAGCTTGACTAGGTAAATGCAGGAAGGAGGTTTGCACTGACTGTGGTGTCTAGAACCAAAGGGCACAGTCTCAGAATAATAGGTAGGTTGTGTAGGCATCAAACGATCCTGAACTGAGTTATAAAAAGAAAATTTGGTTTATTGCAAAGCGATTATATTTACAATATACATCAGATGCCAGCCTGGTCTGCTCTGTTGGTTCCAAACCTGGTCGACTTTCTACAGATCTTAATCATGAATGATCTAGGGGTGGGGGCAGGGAGGGACTCACTTTAGATACCTGGGGGTGCAGGTTGCTCAAGAATGGGGGGGGGGGGGGGGGCTCCATCGGTACAACATTTCTAGTTTGGTAGAGAGGGTGAAAGCGGATCTGGCAACGTGGGATCGTCTCCCTCTGTCACTGGCGGGTCGGGGTGTCATGTGAGAGTACCTTTAAGAAATGGGTGTTTATAAATGGGTGTGTATATAAATATCTATAGTGAGAGTACCTTTCAGAAATGGGTGTTTACTACTGCAGTGATGTCAGAGAGTGGGTGGAGCTGGGCTGTCTGTCAGCTTTTTACTTTCGTTTTAGGCTGTTTGCTGCAGGGTGTATTTTAGTTTCATTTTCAGTGTTGGAGCTGAAGCCAGACCAAGCAGGTGTACTGCTGTGCTCTCTACCATCAAAAGACTATCTCTTGATCATTTGGGGAATTCAGAATTATAATGTTCTCAGTAGTGAATATAAACCTAATGTGTTTCTGGTGAAAGGTGTTTCTTCTGTCTTCTGGATGTTGTTTGGGAAGTTATTAAGCATTACTTAGTGTTGTATTCTTTGGGGGTTGTATTTGAATTAATGGTTGCTAAGATGTTCACTGTATGTTTTAAAAAGATTAACGTGAGTTCATAGAATAAACATTGTTTTGCTTTCAAAAATACTTTTCCATTTCTGCTGTACCACACCTGTAGAGTGGGCCGTGTGCTCCCCATACCACAATCTATTAAAAGTTATGGGTCAGATGAACTCCAGGATACACTTTGGGATTCTCTAAACCCTGGCCCATAATAAATTGTGGGCTCGAGGGGGATATCTATTGGATTGGCTTTGTGAACATAAAGACAGTGAGGGGTGAGCATATTGTGGGTGCTTTTCAGGCGTGGTATTTGAGTTTAAGTAGGGAGTGTGTTGTGGATAATGGCTCTTTCAGAGGCTCTGAAGTTTTTGGGGGTGGAGACGGTTACACGCAGTACCTTACGTACAGAGACTAAAAGCAGACTGTTAGATTTGGCAAAAACATTGCAGTTAACATTACATGACAAAATGCGAAAAGATGAGGTAATTATGGTGGCTAAGCATTTATAGTTGCCTGAGATACAGTTTGACTCATTGGAAATGGCAAAAATTCAGTTACAACTTAAACAAATGTAACATGAGAAAGAATTAACACAGCTTGAATACGAAAGAGATAGAGAGGAAAAAGAAAGTGAAAGGGAGATACAGATCAGGGGAAAAGATAAAGAGAGAGAGTTTGAACTTCAGAAAATGGCCATGAAACATGACAGTCAGTTAAAATTGGCAGGCGTATAGGGAAACATACAGTTGGATGATAGTGATGAGGATAGTGAGAAAGAGCATCATAGTCGAAGGCTTGGTGGGGATCTATTTAAATATGTCCAAGCATTGCCAAGGTTTGATGAGAAGGAGGTAGAAGCCTTTTTCATTTCATTTGAAAAGGTGGCTAAACAAATGAAATGGCCACAGGACATGTGGGCATTACTGATTCAAACAAAGCTGGTAGGGAGAGCCAGTGAAATGTTTGCATCTCTACCGGAGGAGGTATCTGGGACGTATGAGGAGGAGAAAAAATCCATCTTAGGTGCATATAAACTAGTGCCTGAAGCCTCCAGCCAAAGGTTTAGAAATTTAAGAAAAGAATTTGGTCAAACATACATGGAGTTTGAAAGGCTCAAACAGAGTAATTTTGATAGGTGGATAAGGGCTTTGAAAATAGACAAAATGTATGAAGCTCTCAGAGAAATTATACTTTTGGAGGAGTTCAAAAAGTGATGTAGTGAGAACTCATGTTAAAGATCAGAGGGTTAAAACTGCGAGATTAGCAGCAGAAACGGCAGATGATTATGAATTAGTTCATAAATCAAAGCTTGGTTTCCGACATCAATTTCAGCCTATGAGGGATAGAAACTGGGGACATGAGAAATACTCAAGTGGTAAAGGTAAAGCTGATCTGATGGGAGATAATAAGGAGAGTGTACCTCAGATTAAAAAAGAAATCCAGAAGGGTGGAAAAGAAATGAAAAGTTTCAAATGTTTTCACTGTAATAAACTAGGCCATGTAAAGTCACAGTGTTGGTGGTTGAGGAAAAACACTGGGAAGGCTGATGTGGTAAAACAGGATAAGACAGTGGGGTTTGTTAAAGTGGTAAAGGAAAGCCCACTTGAAGCGAAATAGGTGCAAATGATTGTACAGCCTGATCAAGAGATGATTGAAAAGAAGGTGCCAGATCTCTTTAAAAAATTTACTTGTGTGGGTAAAGTTTACTCATGTGTATCAGGAGGAGCAGGTAAAGAAGTCACAATTCTAAGAGATACGGGAGTCAGTATTTAATGGTAAGAGATGAGGAGTTATGTAGTTTGGGAAGAATGTTGCCAGAAAAGGTGGTAATATGTGGAAATATGGTGAGAGGAGTAGTGTTCAATTATATAAGGTAAGGTTGGAAAGTCCAGTGAAGAGTGGTGAAGTGGTAGTAGGAGTAATAGAGAAGCTATCTTGTCCAGGAATACAGTTTATCTTGGATAATGATATAGCTGGATCGCAGGTGGGAGTGATGCCTACTGTGGTTGATAAGCCAGTGGAAACTCAGACAACTAAAGTATTGAAGGACGAATATCCTGGAATTTTTCCGGATTGTGCAGTAACAAGGTCGCAAAGTCACAGGTTAAGACAAGAGGAGAAATCAAAGAGTCAAGATTAAGTTAAAGTGCAATTATCAGAAATGATTTTTGATCAGATGATTGAAAAAGAACAAGAACAGGTGGAGGATGAGGCGGATATTTTTAGTTCAGGAAAATCGGCGGAGTTACAACAGAAAGATATAGAAATAAAACGGATGTATCAGAAAGCATACACAGAAGAGGAATCTGAGTGTATACCAGAGTGTTATTACCTTAAAAGTGATGTCCTGATGAGAAAATGGAGACCTTTACATATGCAGGCGGATGAAAAGTGGGCAGAAGTTCATTAAGTAGTATTGCCGGTAGGGTACAGAACGGAGGTGTTGCGAGTTTCACATGAGGTACCAGTGGGAGGTCATTTGGGAATAAGGAAAACTCAAGCTAAAATAAAAAAACATTTTTATTGGCCTGGACTACAGAAAGATGTAGTTAAATTTTGTCAATCATGTCACACATGTCAAGTGATAGGTAAACCTCAAGCAGTGATAAAACCAGCGCCCTTAATACCCATTCCAACATTTGATGAACCTTTCAGAAGGGTCCTAATTGATTGCGTAGGACTGCTTCTTGAAACAAAAAGTGGGAATCAATATCTTTTGACGATAATGGATGTGTCTACTAGGTTTCCAGAGACCATTCCAGTACGTAATATTACAGCTAAAAAGATTGTGGAGGAGTTACTTAAATTCTTTACTAGATATGGACTACCCACAGAAATACAATCGGATCCAGGATCAAATTTTACTTCAAAGTTATTCAAAGAAGTTATGAATAGCTTAGGAATAAAACAATTTAAATCAACTGCGTACCATCCAGAATTGCAGGGAGCGTTAGAAAGGTGGCATCAGACATTAAAGCCAATGATGACGGCTTATTGTCAAGATTATCCAGAGGATTGGGATAAAGGAATTCCATTTGTACTGTTTGCAATTAAGTATGCACCTAATGGGTCAACTAAATTCAGTCCTTTTGAACTAATTTTTGGTCATGAGGTAAGAGGACCACTTAAATTGATTCAGGAAAAATTGGTGAGTGAGAAATCATTGGATTACGTGTCAAATTTTAGGGAACGATTAAATAGAGCAGGTGAATTGACTAGACAACATTTAAAGGTGGCACAAAATGTGATGAAATGGGTAGCGGACAAGGAATCCAAAGTTCGTAGTTTTGCCAGTGGAGATAAAGTTTTAGTGTTGTTACCAGTGGTAGGTGAACCTTTAAAAGCAAGGTTTTGTGGACCTTATCAGATTGAAAGGAAATTAAGTGAGGTGAATTATGTGGTAAAAACACTAGACAGAAGGAAGACTCACCGAGTGTGTCATGTATCATGTGAATATGCTTAAAAGGTACTTTGAAAGGGAAGGAGCGAAAAAGGGGGAGGTTTTAATGATTCTAATTCAAAGCGACGAACCAAATCCAGATGACTATGAATTTGACATACCTCAAATTAAATTGGAAAATGAGGATGTTCTTAAAAATTGGGATAAATTGTTGAGTTATCTTCCAGAGGAAAAACAAACTGACCTGAAAGAGTTATTGATATCACGTGGGCAAGTTTGTGGACATAAATTGGGAAGTACTAAAATGGCTATACATGATGTCGATGTGGGAAAGGCTGTTCCGATCAAACAACATCCATACAGACTTAACCCTTTAAAATTGGCACAGGTAAACAAAGAGATTGAGAGTATGCTTAAAAATGGCATAATTGAAGTGGATTGAGCACAATGGAGCTCACCCATAGTGATGGGACCTAAACCAGATGGTACCCAACAGTTGTGTGTGGATTATAGAAAGGTTAATGCAGTTACAAGAACGGACTCTTATCCTATCCCACGTTTGGAGGATTGCATTGAGAAAGTGGGACAATCAGCTTTTATTTCAAAACTGGATTTACTTAAAGGTTACTGGCAGGTACCTTTATCCGAAAGGGCGAAGGAGATTTCAGCTTTTGTGACTCCAGATGGTACATACCAATTCAAAGTTATGCCATTTGGCATGAAAAACGCACCAGCCATATTTCAACAAAGTCGTTTCAGGATTACCCAATTGTGCAGTATACATCGACGATCTGGTAATTTACAACCAGACATGGAAAGAACATTTAAAACATCTGATAGAGTTATTCGATCGACTTCAGGAAGTGAGTTTTGTGGTAAACCTAGCCAAAAGTGAATTTGGAAAAGCCCAAATCACTTTCCTTGGCCATACAATTGGACAGGGTCGAATGGTCACACGAGATGTGAACCCAACATTTATTGAGGAGTTTCCGATACCCTCAAGACAAAGGGAAATAATGCGATTTCTTGGCATGAGTGGATTTGATCGAACATTTGTGCAAAGGTTTTGTAGCGTGATTGCTCCACTGATGGACTTGAAATGAAATGAAAATCGCTTATTGTCACAAGTAGGTTTCAAATGAAGTTACTGTGAAAAGCCCCTAGTCGCCACATTCCGGCGCCTGCTCGGGGAGGCCGGTACGGGAATTGAACCGTGCTGCTGGCCTGCCTTGGTCTGCTTTCAAAGCCAGCGATTTAGCCTTGTGCTAAACCAGCCCCACTTGCTGAAGAAACGTGCTGAAGAAACGTTGGAAATTTCAATGGACAGCCGACTTTCAACAGGCATTTGACTGCCTGAAGGCTGTGACAACCAATGCTTCTGTGTTGGAGAATTACAAGAGACTGTGATCAGATTCAACTAAAGTATTTGACTTTAAAGAGAAATGCCGAGGGGTAGCGAAATGGACGGATCGTGCAAGGACCTTCTTGTTCAAAGAGACTGTCAATCAAGAAGGATTTCAGTTGGAGGAGGAAAAACAAAAAATGGACTATATTATTATACCTGTTCACGTGTATTGTTTTTTTAAACAAAAAATTATATTTACTGTGTGCATTTCTTAAAGGATAGTGAAAAGGTGAAAAATGAAACCATCTTGAAGTTGATGGTTTATTTATTTTTCTTGGAAGGAGGTGTCATGTGAGAGTACCTTTAAGAAATGGGTGTTTATAAATGGGTGTGTATATAAATATCTGTAGTGAGAGTACCTTTAAGAAATGAGTGTTTACTACTGCAGTGATGTCAGAGAGTGGGTGGAGCTGGGCTGTCTGTCAGCTTTTTACTTTCGTTTTAGGCTGTTTGCTGCAGGGTGTGTTTTCGTTTTGTTTTCAGTGTTGGAGCTGAAGCCAGACCAAGCAGGTGTACTGCTGTTCTCTCTGCCATCAAAAGACTATCTCTTGATCGTTTGGTGAATTCAGAATTATAAATGTTCTCAGTAGCGAATGTAAACCTAATGTGTTTCTGTTGATAGGTGTTTCTTCTGTCTTCTGGTTGTTGTTTGGGAAGTTATTAAGCATTACTTAGTGTTGTATTCTTTGGGGGTTGTATTTGAATTAATGGTTGCTAAGATGTTCACTGTATGTTTTAAAAAGATTAACTTGAGTTCATAGAATAAACATTGTTTTGCTTTCAAAAATACTTTTCCATTTCTGCTGTACCACACCTGTAGAGTGGGCCATGTGCTCCCCATACCACAATCTATTAAAAGTTGTGGGTCAGGTGAACTCCAGGATACACTTTGGGGTTCTCTAAACCCTGGCCCATAACAGGTACAGGCGGTTTAAATGAACATGTTGCCACGATTCTTGTTTATTTTTCAATGCCTGCAGATTTTCCTGCCAAAGGGATTTTTTAGAGAGATTGAAGGGATGATTAACTCATTCATATGAGGAGGGAAGGTGGCCAGAATTAAAAAGGTGCTACTGCAGCGAGAAAGGCAGGCAGGGGTTTGGGTCTTCCGAACCTGATGTATTATTACTGGGCGGCGAATGTGGAGAAGGTACGGAGCTGGGTCAGAGGGGTTGACTCCCAATGGGTCAGAATGGAGGAGAGTTTGGGTAGGGGGTCGGGATTGAAGGCGCTAGCGACAGCCCCGCTCCCAACGGCCCCGGGGAGATACTCAGGGAGTCCAGTAGTAATAGTTTCATTGAGAATTTGGAGGCAGTTTCGACAGCACTTTGGGTTGGGGGCAAGGTCAAGGGAAATGCCGATTTGGGGGAACTATAGATTTGAGCCAGGGAAGTGAGATGGAAATTTTCAGAGATGGGAGGAGAAAGAAATTAGGACACTAAAAGATTTGTTTCTTGAGGGTCGCTTTGTGGGATTGAAGGAGCTGGGAGCGAAGTATGGGCTGGAGCAGGGGGAAACATTTAGATACATGCAGGTTCGAGACTTTGCCAGAAAGGAGATACAGAGCTTCCCAGCAGAGCAGGCTTCCACATTGCTGGAGGAGGTGCTGATGACAGGGAGACTGGAGAAGGGAGTGGTTTTGGCGGTTTATGGAACTATTTTGGAGGCGGAGAAGGTGCTAGAAGGGATCAAGGCAAAGTGGGAGGAAGAGTTGGGCGAGGGTATGGAGGAGGGGTTCTGTTGTGAGGTGTTCCGGAGGGTGAATGTCTCCACCTCGTGTGCGAGGTTGGGGCTGATACAGCTGAAGGTGGCGTAGATAGAGCACATCTTACAAGGGCGAGGGTGAACGGCTCTTTGAGGTGGTAGAAGATGTGTGTGAACATTGCGGTGGGGGGGTGGTAGCCCGCAAACCATGTTCATATGTTTTGGTCCTGTCCAAAGCTGGAGGATTACTGGAAGGTGTTATTAGGGCAATCTCCAAAGTGGTGCACGTGAAACTGCCGGGTCGGAGAATCGCCGGGGGGCGGACTGAATCCCGCCCCACCGCTCTGATGCCATCTGCCGAATTCTCCGGCGCCGGTTTTTTGGCGGGGCCGGGGATCACGCAGTGCCGGTCGAGGGCCATTGGCAGTGGCCCCCCCCCCCCCCCCCGACGATTCTCCGGTCCCCGATGGGCCGAGCGGCCGCCCGTTTTCGGCCAGTCCCGCCGGTGTGAATTACACAAGGTCTGTACCGGCGGGACCTGGCTCTGAGGGCGGCCTGCGGAGTCCTCAGGGGGCACAGGAGGATCTGGCCCCGGGGGGGGCCCCCACGGTGGCCTGGCCCGCGATCGGGCTCACCGATCTGCAGGCGGGCCTGTGCCTGTGCCGTGCGGGCACTCTTTCCCTCCGCGCCAGCCTCTGTAAAGCTCCACCATGGCCAGCACGGAGAAGAAACCCCCTGCGCATGCGCAGGGATCACGCCAGCGGGACTGGGAACACGCTGGCGCTCCTGCACATGCGCCAACTCGCGCTGGCCAGCAGAGACCCTCCGGCGCCAATCACTCCAGCGCCGGCCTAGCCCCCGAAGGTGCGGCCCGCCCGCCGGATACCGGAAAATCCCAGCCCATATTCAGGGTGACGGACCAGCCGGGGTTGGAAACGGGCACGGAGGCAGATGTTATAGTCTTCGCCTCGTTGATCGCCCAAAGGCGGATCCTGTTCGTGTGTAAATCAACCTCTCCACCCTGTGCTCTGGCGTGGCGGGGGGGACCTTCTGGAATTATTGATGCTTGAAAAGGTCAAATTTGAACTGGGGGAAGGATGGAGGGATTCTACAATTCATGGGCGTTATTCATTATGCACTTTCAAGAATTGGATCACATCGAACATTAGGGGGAGCGGCTGGGAGGGTTGGTGAGAGAGCGACTATGTGTGTTAATGGTGACTATGGTTGATTCCTGATTCCTTTTTGTCATTTGTTTATGTTAACGTGCGGGCTAATGTTTGGGGTCTGGTGGGAGGAGGGGATCGTTGTTATTGATATGGGGATTGACATTACATTCGTTACTGATTATTGTTTATTGTTGGGTGTAAATTTGGGAGAAAATGTGAAAAAGGAGAATTAAAATATTTTTAAAAAAACTTCCCGCCCCCTTAGCGGGGGAGCTTATATTCGGCGAGACTCATGGGGAGACTGATTGCTCCAACCCTGCAGATCTCGTGCAGGTTATAACATCAGGCTATTTCGGACTGAGATGTTGAGGAATTTCCTCACTCAGAGGATGATGAATCTTTGGAATTGTTTACCTCAGAGGACTGTGGAGGCTCAGTTTTTAAGTATATTTAAGACAGAGATCGATAGATTTCTACATATTAAAGACATCAAGGGATATGAAGTGTGGGAAATAGTATTGAGATAGAAGATCAGCCATGATCTATTTGAATGGTGGATCAGGCTCGCTAGGCCGAATGGCCTCCTGCTACTCCTATTTCCTATGGTTGCGGGGCTATCATTGTTAATTCTTGGAGGACGACCCCGAGAAAATTTGATTTCTGATAAAACAGATGATGAGGAAAAGTGTTCCAATATCTTTAAATACTACATTGTGAAAAATTGCAAAATTTAATTCCCTATCTAAATCCAAGCATAGTGAACATTTCCCTTTTTCAATCTTGCTGAGTAAGTTGTAGCAGCAGACAGGACAATCAAAAAAGCTCACACTATTCTTTCAGTTTTAAAAGTTCAGATGTGGGATCACAGATTTTAGAGACAGAGTTGCGCCAAATCATTCTTCAATCAAATTATTTGAAGTCTCTTGGCAGTTGAGCTGGAAATCAATCCCCGGTAACAGCCTCTCCCTATTAGAAAACATTGTAAGAGTTATCCAAGCAGTTTTGTCACACAGAAGGGAATTGATGGGATGCACTCTCAATGTGGAGGTAAACAATCCTGGTGCCATTATGAATGCAACTCTTAAATCAAACCGTGCAGCAAATTGATCATTGAGCGGGGATTTTAAAACAAACATCCCTCATTTAATGAACAATTTACTGAGCAAACTGAATATGCAATTCTACTGCTCAGAGGGCCACATGATTCTTATATTTGCTATGAAGCAATTGTCTGTTGTATGCTTAAAGAGAATATGTAACAGTACCAAGGCGGGGGGGGGGGGTCATGGTTAAAATTTATACACACATCTGTGATTTATTTATTGTTTATTTGAATAAAGTAAATTGAAATTTTGACTTTCAAACAGAGCGATAGGAATAAATTCTGTTAAATAATCCATCTAAAAAAAAGCAATGAGTTGCTTATGAGAGTTTAAAAATGCTGTATATTTAACTGACCTTGTAACTTACCCTAACAGTTCACAGATATTACTTCTGGGAACCAATCCAGATTAAAATCACTGCTAGAAATTGAAGGTTGTCACAGGGGCAAAGCAGTCTCAAGTTGAGAGCACACAGTCTAGGCCTTGCCTGCTGATTGAGTGTTAATTCAAGTCAACAACGGTGCTTCTGATTGGTCAGTGGTATTGCATTGGCTTCAAAGCAGTTTTCCATGGGCCTGGATGGCAAGTTGTAAACCTCTTGAACCCAGTGCAATATTTTGAGCCTTTAAGTTCATGCTAATTAGTTGCGAAGATATTATTGTATCATTAATGTTGCACAAGTCATAAGCTCCATGAAAAATCTCAGCTTTAACACCAGGGGGATGAATCAAAGTTGCGATTCTTGTATAAATTGCCTACGATATGCTGAAAGAAGATTTTCAGCAGTTCAAGAAACATTGTGAAATCACATTTATGTTTTAGAATCTTTACAGAAGCCCAGAGTGCAAATCTCTGGCACATCACAATTTTGATTATTTCGTGCATAAGCTGCCAATGTGACATCATATAACTACAGAATGAAAAATGTGAGATGATGTGGACAACAGGCAATGCTTCAACCATATCAGCCTGCCACACGTTTACTCATGCAGTCCAATGTAAAGTGTGACATGCTGTGTTTGCAAGGCTTGTGAAGAACTTTCCAGCAAAACATTGGGACATTGGAACCGGTTCTGGGGGCAGTGGGACCATTACAAATCGGATGGTCTACACCTGGGCAGGACTGGAACCAATGTCCATGGGGATGCTTTTGCTAAAACTGTTGGGGAGGTTTTAAACTAATGTGGCTGGGGGATGGGAACCAGATTAGGAAGTTAGAGGTCAGAAAATAGGCATAAACTAAAGCCAGTAAGGTACTAGATAATAAACTTAATGTGACTAAGGGGAAGAGTAGACAGGGAAGAGATGATGAACGCAAATGGACAGGTGGTCTGAGGGGCATTTGTTTCAATGCGAGACGTGTAGCACGTAAGGCAGATGAATTTAGGGCTTGGATTAGTACCTGGGAATATGATGTATTTGGTATTACTGAGACTTGGTTGAGGGAAGGGCAAGACTGGCAACTAAATATCCCACGGTATAGATGTTTCAGGAGGGATAGAGAGGGAGGTAAAAGGGGTGGAGGAGTTGTATTACTGGTCAGAGATGATATCGCAGCTGTGATTAAGGAGGGCATGATGAAGGATTCAAGCACTGAGGCAATATGGATAGAGCTGAGAAATGGGAAGGTGCAGTAACATTGTTGGGACTTTACTACAGGCCTCTCAAAAGCGAGCATGAAGTAGAGGTACAAATATGTAGACAGATTATAGAAAAATGTAGGAGCAATAGGGTGTCGTGATGGGAGATTTTAACTTCCCCAACATTGAATGGGACTCATGTAGTGTTGGAGGCGTAGATGGAGCAGAATTTGTAAGGAGCATCCAGGAGAGTTGTTTTAGAGCAGTATGTAAATAGTGTTATGGGCGAGGTGTTTTCAGAACCCCAAAATGTATCATGGAGTTCAACCAACCTCTCCCTTTAATGTATTTGTTGCTTTTCCTAGCACATGGCTTGTTCCCGAGGTGTGGTATTTCAATTATGGACACGTGGGTTTTTAAACACAAAACCCTGTTTATTCCATGAACTCAACTTGACATCTGAAATAAATATTGGATCTCTTAACACCCCTTACTTCAAGGATAACTCAGAAAATATTGCAACAGTAAATCATTCCTTCAAATGTTCCTTCAAACTTCCAAGAGACTTAACGCCTTTAAACAAAATCACATCAGGTTAAAAGCTTCACTATTATAAGTTTAAATCACCCAAATGATCCAGAGATAGTCTTTCATTGCAGATATCCAGTTCAATGCAAAATACAGACACACACCCAGCTCTTTTAAAAACTGAAACTAAAAACCTGCAAAACTAAATTGCAAAATGGCTGACCTGACCTCAGCTCTACCCACTCTCTGACATCACTGTTTTCTTAAAGGTACATTGCTTAAACATCCATGTCTTAAAGGTACTCTCACATGACACCTCCCCTCAAGAAAAAATAAATAAACCATCAACTTCAACATGGTTTCATTTTTCACTTTTGCACCATCCACGAAGAAATGCACACAGTAAGTATACATTTTCATTTAAAGAAAACAACACACTCAAACAGGCATAATAATATAGTCCAATTTTCTTTGTTCTTCTTCCTCCAACCGAAAACCTTCCCAGTTGATCACATTCGTGACAAAGCATCGGCTATCACATTTTCCCGTCCTGCCACATGTACCATTTTAAAATGAAATGGCTGTAACAACAAACTCCAGCAAAACAGCCTTGCATTGCTATTCTGGAATCGCTCCAAGAACGTCAAAAGATTATGATCAGTATATATAACGGTGTCAGATGGATTGCTGCTCACATAAATGTGAAAATGTTGCAAAGCCAGCACCAAACTCAAAGTCTCCTTCTCAATCGTCGAATACTTTTTCTGGTGAGAATTCAATTTCTTTGAAAAATAACCAACAGGCCGCTCTAGCCCTTCATCGTCATCTTGTAGAAGCACCGCACCTACGCCCACATTGCTCACATCAACAGCCACTTTGAAGGGTTTGGAAGAATTCGGGGTGACTAACACCGGAGCAGTGGTTAACACAGCCTTCAGGCCGTCAAATGCCTGTTGACACTCCGCTGACCACTGGAATTTGTTACGCTTCTTGAGCAAATCCGTCAGTGGAGCGACCACATTGCTAAAATTTGGTACAAATTTCCAGTAAAATCCACTCATACCAAGAAATCGCATTATTTCCCGTCGTGTCGAGGGTATCGGAAACTCCCCAATAACTTTTGTTTTCACATCCTGTGGGACCAGTCGACCCTGTCTAATTGTATGGCCAAAGAAAGTGACTTGGGCTTTTCCAAATTCACTTTTGGCTAGGTTTATTACCAAACCCGCCTCCTGAAGTCGATCGAATAACTCCCTCAGATGTTTTAAATGTTCTTTCCATGTCTGGCTGAAAACTACCAGATCGTCGATGACCGCCTGTATAAGTTAACCATTGAAATGTTGCTGGGACGTTTTTCATGCCAAATGGCATAACTTTGAACTGGTATATACCATCTGGAGTCACAAAAGCTGAAATTTCCTTCGCCCTTTCAGATAAAGGTAATTGCCAGTAACCTTTCAGTAAATCCAATTTGGAAATTAAAGCTGATTGTCCCACTTTCTCAATTCAATCCTCCAAGGTGGGATAGGATAAGAGTCCGTTCTTGTAACTGCAATCACCTTTCAATAGTTCACACACAACCGTTGGGTACCGTCTGGTTTAGGTACCATCACTACGGGTGAGCTCCATTGGCTGCAACCCACTTCAATCATGCCATTCTTCAGAGTACTCTCAATCTCTCTGTTAACCTGTGCCAATTTTAAAGGATTAAGTCTATATGGAAGTTGTTTGATAGGAACAGCATTTCCCATATCTACATCATGTATAGCCATTTTAGTACCTCCCAATTTATCTCTACAAACTTGCCCATGTGATATCAATAACTCTTTCAGGTCAGTTTGTTTTTCCTCTGGAAGGTAACTTAACAATTCATCCCAATTTTTTTTTTTTTTAAAATAAATATTTTATTGAAAGTTTTTGGTCAACCAACACAGTACATTGTGCATCCTTTACACAATATTATAACAGCACAAATAACAATGACCTATTTTATATAAACAAAAAACAGAAAATGAATAAATATTAAATAAAAAATGAAAACTAGCCCTAATTGGCAACCGCCTTGTCACAAGTTACACCCCCCCCCGCCCACCCCCCCACCCCTCCCCCCCCCCCCCCCCCAAATCCTGGGCTGCTGCTGCTGCCTTCTTTTTCCCCCCATCTATCTATCCGCAAGGTATTCGACGAACGGTTGCCACCGCCTGGTGAACCCTTGAGCCGACCCCCTTAGGACGAACTTAATCCGCTCTAGCTTTATAAACCCCGCCATGTCATTTATCCAGGTCTCCACCCCCGGGGGCTTGGCTTCTTTCCACATTAGCAATATCCTGCGCCGGGCTACTAGGGACGCAAAGGCCAAAACATCGGCCTCTCTCGCCTCCTGCACTCCCGACTCTTGTGCAACCCCAAATATAGCCAACCCCCAGCTTAGATTATCATAGAATTTACAGTGCAGAAGGAGGCCATTCGGCCCATCGAGTCTGCACCGGCTCTTGGAAAGAGCACCCTACCCAAGGTCAACACCCCCACCTATTCCCATAACCCAGTAACCCCTCCCAACACTAAGGGCAATTTTGGACACTATGGGCAATTTAGCATGGCCAATCCACCTAACCCGCACATCTTTGGACTGTGGGAGGAAACCGGAGCACCCGGAGGAAACCCACGCACACACGGGGAGGATGTGCAGACTCCGCACAGACAGTGACCCAAGCCGGAATCGAACCTGGGACCCTGGAGCTGTGAAGCATTTGTGCTAACCACCATGCTACCGTGCTGCCCGACCTGGTTCGACCCGGACCCCCACTACTTTTGAAAGCACCTTTGTCACCCCCATCCAAAACCCCTGTAGTGCCGGGCATGCCCAAAACATATGGGTATGATTCGCTGGGCTTCTCGAGCACCTCGCGCACCTATCCTCCACCCCAACAAATTTACTGAGCCGCGCTCCAGTCATATGCGCCCTGTGTAATACCTTAAACTGGATCAGGCTTAGCCTGGCACACGAGGACGAAGAGTTTACCCTACTTAGGGCATCCGCCCACAGCCCCTCCTCGATCTCCTCCCCCAGCTCTTCTTCCCATTTCCCTTTTAGTTCATCTACCATAGTCTCCCCTTCGTCCCTCATTTCCCTATATATATCTGACACCTTACCATCCCCCACCCATGTCTTTGAGATCACTCTGTCCTGCACCTCTTGTGTCGGGAGCTGCGGAAATTCCCTCACCTGTTGCCTCGCAAAAGCCCTCAGTTGCATATACCTGAATGCATTCCCTTGGGGCAACCCATATTTCTCGGTCAGCGCTCCCAGACTCGCGAACTTCCCATCCACAAATAGATCTTTCAGTTGCGTTATTCCTGCTCTTTGCCACATTCCATATCCCCCATCCATTCCCCCCGGGGCAAACCTATGGTTGTTTCTTATCGGGGACCCCCCCAAGGCTCCAGTCTTTCCCCTATGCCGTCTCCACTGTCCCCAAATCTTCAGTGTAGCTACCACCACCGAGCTTGTGGTGTAGTTCCTCGGTGAGAACGGCAATGGGGCTGTCACCATAGCCTGCAGGCTAGTCCCCCTACAGGACGCCCTCTCTAATCTCTTCCACGCCGCTCCCTTCTCCTCTCCCATCCACTTACTCACCATTGAAATATTAGCGGCCCAATAGTACTCACTTAGGCTCGGTAGTGCCAGCCCCCCCCTATCCCTACTACGCTGTAAGAATCCCTTCCTCACTCTCGGAGTCTTCCCGGCCCAAACAAAACCCATGATGCTCTTTTCAATCCTTTTAAAAAAAGCCTTCGTGATCACCGCCAGGAGGCACTGAAACACAAAGAGGAATCTCGGGAGGACCACCATCTTAACCGCCTGCACCCTCCCTGCCATTGACAGGGCTACCATATCCCATCTCTTGAAATCTTCCTCCATCTGTTCCACCAACCGCGTTAAATTTAACCTGTGCAATGTGCCCCAATTCTTAGCTATCTGGATCCCCAGGTAACGAAAGTCTCTTGTTACCTTCCTCAACGGTAGGTCCTCTATTTCTCTACTCTGCTCCCCTGGATGCACCACAAACAGCTCACTCTTCCCCATGTTCAATTTATACCCTGAAAAATCCCCAAACTCCCCAAGTATCCGCATTATTTCTGGCATCCCCTCCGCCGGATCCGCCACATACAGTAGCAAATCGTCCGCATACAAAGATACCCGGTGTTCTTCTCCTCCTCTAAGTACTCCCCTCCACTTCTTGGAACCCCTCAGCGCTATCGCCAGGGGCTCAATCGCCAGTGCAAACAGTAATGGGGACAGAGGGCATCCCTGCCTTGTCCCTCTATGGAGCCGAAAATATGCCGATCCCCGTCCATTCGTGACCACACTCGCCACTGGGGCCCTATACAATAGCTGCACCCATCTAACATACCCCTCTCCAAAACCAAATCTCCTCAACACCTCCCACAAATAATCCCATTCCACTCTATCAAATGCTTTCTCGGCATCCATCGCCACTACTATCTCCGTTTCACCCTCTGGTGGGGCCATCATCATTACCCCTAACAGCCTCCGTATATTCGTGTTCAGCTGTCTCCCCTTCACAAACCCAGTTTGGTCCTCGTGAACCACCCCCGGGACACATTCCTCTATTCTCATTGCCATTACCTTGGCCAGGACCTTGGCATCCACATTTAGGAGGGAAATTGGTCTGTAGGACCCGCATTGTAGCGGGTCCTTTTCCTTCTTTAAGAGAAGCGATATCGTTGCTTCAGACATAGTCGGGGGCAGTTGTCCCCTTTCCTTTGCCTCATTAAAGGTCCTCGTCAGTACCGGGGCGAGCAAGTCCAAATATTTTCTATAGAATTCGACTGGGAATCCGTCCGGTCCCGGGGCCTTTCCCGTCTGCATGCTCCTAATTCCTTTCACCACTTCTTCTACCTCGATCTGTGCTCCCAGTCCCACCCTTTCCTGCTCTTTCACCTTGGGAATTTCCAGCCGATCCAGAAAGTCCATCATTCTCTCCCTCCCATCCGGGGGTTGAGCTTCATATAATTTTTTATAAAATGTCTTGAACACTTCATTCACTCTCTCCGCTCCCCGCTCCATCTCTCCTTCCTCGTCCCTCACTCCCCCTATTTCCCTCGCTGCTCCCCTTTTCCTCAATTGGTGTGCCAGCAATCTGCTCGCCTTCTCCCCATATTCATACTGTACACCCTGCGCCTTCCTCCATTGTGCCTCTGCAGTGCCTGTAGTCAGCAAGTCAAATTCCACATGCAGCTTTTGCCTTTCCCTGTACAATCCCTCCTCCGGTGCTTCCGCATATTGTCTGTCCACCCTCAAAAGTTCTTGCAGCAACCGCTCCCGTTCCTTACTCTCCTGCTTCCCTTTATGTGCCCGTATTGATATCAGCTCCCCCCTAACCACCGCCTTCAACGCCTCCCAGACCACTCCCACCTAGACCTCCCCATTGTCATTGAGTTCCAAGTACTTTTCAATACATCCCCTCACCCTTAGACACACCCCCTCATCCGCCATTAGTCCCATGTCCATTCTCCAGGGTGGGCGCCCTCCTGTTTCCTCCCATATCTCCAAGTCCACCCAGTGTGGGGCGTGATCCGAAATGGCTATAGCCGTATACTCCGTTCCCCTCACCTTCGGGATCAATGCCCTACCCAGCACAAAAAAGTCTATGCGTGAATAGACTTTATGGACATAGGAGAAAAACGAGAACTCCTTACTCCTAGGTCTACTGAATCTCCACGGGTCCACACCTCCCATCTGCTCCATAAAATCTTTAAGCACCTTGGCTGCTGCCGGCCTCCTTCCAGTCCTGGACTTCGACCTATCCAGCCCTGGTTCCAACACCGTGTTAAAGTCTCCCCCCATTATCAGCTTTCCCATCTCTAGGTCCGGAATGCGTCCTAGCATCCGCCTCATAAAATTGGCATCATCCCAGTTCGGGGCATACACGTTTACCAAAACCACCGTCTCTCCCTGTAGTTTGCCACTCACCATCACGTATCTGCCCCCGTTATCCGCCACTATAGTCTTTGCCTCGAACATTACCCGCTTCCCCACTAATATAGCCACCCCCCTGTTTTTCGCATCTAGCCCCGAATGGAACACCTGCCCCACCCATCCTTTGCGCAGCCTAACCTGGTCTATCAGTTTCAGGTGCGTTTCCTGTAACATAACCACATCTGCTTTAAGTTTCTTAAGGTGTGCGAGTACCCGTGCCCTCTTTATCGGCCCGTTGAGCCCTCTCACATTCCACGTGATCAGCCGAGTTGGGGGGCTTCCCACCCCCCCCCCTTGCCGATTAGCCATCATCTTTTTCCAGCTTCTCACCCAGTTCCCACGCAGCTGTATCTCCCCCAGGCGGTGCCCCCCCGCCCATCCTCTCCCGTACCCGCTCCCCCCTTTCCCCAGCAGCAGCAACCCAGTAATTCCCCCCTCCCACCCCCCCTGCTAGACCCCCCGCTAGCGTAATTACTCCCCCCATGTTGCTCCCAGAAGTCAGCAAACTCTGGCTGACCTCGGCTTCCCCCCGTGACCACGGCTCGCACCGTGCGACGCCCCCTCCTTCCTGCTTCTCTATTCCCGCCATAATTATCATAGCGCGGGAGCCAAGCCCGCGCTTCTCCCTTGGCCCCGCCCCCCATGGCCAACGCCCCATCTCCTCTCCCTCCCCACCTCCCCCCATCACCACCTGTGGGAGAGAGAAAAGTTACCACACCGCAGGATTAGAACATAAAACCCCTCTTCGCCCCCCACATTCGCCCCACCACTTTGTCCAAACGTTCTTTTTAATAATCCACTCATTCCAGTTTTTCTTCTACAATAAAAGTCCACGCTTCATCCGCCGTCTCAAAGTAGTGGTGCCTCCCTTGATATGTGACCCACAGTCTTGCCGGTTGCAGCATTCCAAATTTTATCTTCCTTTTATGAAGCACCGCCTTGGCCCGATTAAAGCTCGCCCTCCTTCTCGCCACCTCCGCACTCCAGTCTTGATAAACGCGGATCACCGCGTTCTCCCATTTACTGCTCCGAGTTTTCTTCGCCCATCTAAGGACCATTTCTCTATCCTTAAAACGGAGGAATCTCACCACTATGGCTCTGGGAGTTTCTCCTGCTCTCGGTCCTCGCGCCATAACTCGGTATGCTCCCTCCACCTCCAACGGACCCGCCGGGGCCTCCGCTCCCATTAACGAGTGCAGCATCGTGCTCACATATGCCCCGACGTCCGCCCCCTCCACACCTTCAGGAAGACCAAGAATCCTCAGGTTGTTCCTCCTTGCGTTGTTTTCCAGTGCCTCCAACCTCTCCACACATCGTTTCTGATGTGCCTCCTGTATCTCCGTCTTCACCACCAGGCCCTGTATATCGTCCTCATTCTCGGCTGCCTTTGCCTTCACGACCCGAAGCTCCTGCTCCTGGGTCTTTTGTTCCTCCTTTAGCCCTTCGATCGCCTGTAGTATCGGGGCCAACAGCTCTTTCTTCATTTCCTTTTTTATCTCTTCCACGCAGCATTTCAAGAACTCTTGTTGTTCAGGGCCCCATGTGAAACTGCCACCTTCCGACGCCATCTTGGTTTTTGCTTGCCTTCCTTGCCGCTGTTCCAAAGGATCCGCTGCAATCCGGCCACTTTCCTCTCCTTTTTCCATCCGTGTCCAGGGGGAATTCCCTTCTGGTTCACCGCACGGTGTTTTTAGCCGTTAAAATTGCCGTTGGGGCTCCTATCAAGAGCCCAAAAGTCCGTTCCACCGGGAGCTGCCGAAACGTGCGACTTAACTGGTCATCGCCGCACCCGGAAGCCTTCATCCCAATTTTTAAGAACATCCTGATTTTCCAATTTAATTTGAGGGATGTCAAATTCACAGTCATCTGGATTTGGTTTGTCACTTTGAGTTAGAATCATTAAAACCTCCTTTTTCTTTCCTTCCCTTTCAAAGTACCTTTTAAGCCTATTCACATGACACACTCGGTGAGTCTTCCTTCTATCTGGTGTTTTTACCATATAATTCACCTCACTTAATTTTCTTTCAATCTGATACGGTCCACAAAACCTAGCTTTTAAAGGCTCCCCTACCACTGGTAACAAAACTAAAACTTTATCCCCACTGGCAAAATACGAACTTTGGATTTCTTGTCCGCTACCTGTTTCATCACATTTTGTGCAACTTTTAATCGTTCCCTAAAATTTGACATGTAATCCAATAGTGTAATTTCCGATTTCTCACGCACCAATTTTTTCTCAATCAATTTAAGTGGTCCTCTTACCTCATGACCAAAAATTAGTTCAAAAGAACTAAATTTGGTAGACTCATTAGGTGCATCCCTAATTGCAAACAATACAAATGGGATTCCTTTATCCCAATCCTCTGGATAATCTTGACAATACGCCCTCAACATTGTCTTTAATGTCTGATGCCACCTTTCTAATGCTCCCTGCGATTCTGGATGGTACGCTGTTGAGTTTTAAAAAATTTATTCCTCAGCTATCCATAACTTCTTTGAACAACTTTGAAGTAAAATTTGTTCCTTGATCCGATTGAATTTCTGTGGGTAGTCCATATCGAGTAAAGAATTTAGTAACTCCTCCACAATCCTTTTAGCTGCAATATTACGTACTGGAATGGCCTCTGGAAATCTAGTTGACAAATCCATTACAGTCAAAAGATATTGATTCCCACTTTTTGTTTTAGGAAGCGGTCCTACACAATCGATTAGGACCCTTGTAAAAGGTTCCTCAAATGCTGGAATGGGTATTAAGGGTGCTGGTTTTATCACTCTTGAGGTTTCCCTATCACTTGACATGTGTGACATGATTGACAAAATGTAACTACATCTTTATGTAGTCCAGGCCAATAAAAATGTTTCTGGATTTTAGCTTGAGTTTTCCTTATTCCCAAATGACCTCCCACTGGCACCTCATGTGCAACTCGCAACACCTCCTT
The DNA here is from genome assembly GCF_047496885.1 of Scyliorhinus torazame. NCBI lineage: Eukaryota > Metazoa > Chordata > Chondrichthyes > Carcharhiniformes > Scyliorhinidae > Scyliorhinus > Scyliorhinus torazame. The sequence goes on from NC_092715.1 coordinate 95,595,304, forward strand.
TCTATACCCTATCGGCAATACTACTTGATGAACTTCTGCCCACTTTTCATCCGCCTGCATATGTACAGGTATCCATTTTCTCATCAAAACATCATTTTTATGGTAATAACACTCTGGTATTCTCTCAGATTCCTCTTCCGTATATGCTTTCTGATATATCCGTTTTATTTCTACATCTTGTTGTAACTCCGCCAATTTTCCTGAACTAAAAATATCCACCTCGTCCTCCACCTATTCTTGTTCTTTTTCAACCATCTGATCAAAAATCGTTTCTGATAATTGCACTTCAACTTCATCTTCACTCTTTGATTTCTCCTCTTGTCTTAACCTGTGACTTTGCGACCTTGTTACTACACAATCCGGAAAAATCCCAGGATATTCGTCCTTCAACACTTCAGTTGACTGATTTTCAACTGGCTTATCAACCACAGTAGGCATCACTCCCACCTGCGATCCAGCTATATCATTACCCAAGATGAACTGTATTCCTGGACAAGATAGTTTATCTATTACTCCTACTACCACTTCACCACTCTTCACTGGACTTTCCAACCTTACCTTATATAATGGAATGCTACTCCTCTCACCCTGAATTCCACATATCACCACCTTTTCTGGCAACATTCTTCCCAAACTACATAATTCCTCATCTCTCACCATTAAAGATTGACTAGCCCCGTGTCTCTTAAAATTGTGACTTCTTTACCTGCTCCTCCTGATACACATGAGTAAACTTTACCCACACAAGTAAATTCTTAAAATACATCTGGCACCTTCTTAACAATTACTTCTTGATCAGGCTGTACAATCATTTGCACCTCCTTCGCTTCCCTTGGGCTTTCCTTTACCACTCCAACAAACCCCACTGTCTTATCCTGTTTTACCATATCAGCCTTCCCAGTGCTTTTCTTCAACCACCAACACTGTGACTTTACATGGCCTAGTTTATTACAGTGAAAACATTTGAAACTTTTCATCTCTTTCCCACCCTCCTTGATTTCTTTTTTAATCTGAGGTACACTCTCTTTATTGTCTCCCATCAGATCACCTTTACCTTTACCACCTGAGTATTTCTCATGGTCCCCAGTTTCTATCCTGAAACTGATGTCGGAAACCAATCTTTGATTTATGAACTAATTCATAATCATCTGCCATTTCCGCTGCTAATCTCGCAGTTTTAACCCTCTGTTCTTCCACATGACTTCTCACTACATCAGGAATTGACGTTTTGAACTCCTCCAAAAGTATAATTTCTCTGAGAGCTTCATACGTTTGGTCTATTTTCAAAGCTCTTATCCACCTATCCCAGGTTACTGAGGGAAGCGAGGGACAAAATAATTGGGGCCTTAACAGATATCTTTGCAGCATCCATGAGCATGGGTGAGGTCCAGGAGGACTGGAGAATTGGTAATGTTGTCCCTTTGTTTAAGAAGGGTAGCAGGGATAATCCAGGGAATTATAGACCTGTGAGCTTGACGTCAGTGGTAGGCAAACTGTTGGAGAAGATACTGAGGGATAGGATCAATTCACATTTGGAAGAAAATAGACTTATCAGTGATAGGCAGCATGGTTTTGTGCAGGAAAGGTCATGTCTTACAAACCTAATAGAATTCTTTGAGGAAGTGATAAAGTTAATTGATGAGGGAAGGGCTGTAGATGTCATATACATGGACTTCAGTAAGGTGTTTAATAAAGTTTCCCATGGCAGGTTGAGGGAAAAAGTGAAGTCGTATGGGGTTCAGGGTGTACTAGCTCGACGGATAAAGAACTGGCTGGGCAACAGGAGACAGAGAGTAGTGGTGGAAGGGAGTGTCTCAAAATGGAGAAAGGTGACTAGTGGTGTTCCACAGGGATCCGTGCTCGGACCACTGTTGTTTGTGATATACATAAATGATCTGGACGAAGGTATAGGTGATCTCATTAGCAAGTTTGCAGATGATACTAAAATTGGTGGAGTTGCAGATAGCGAGGAGGACTGTCAGAGAATGCAGCAAAATATAGATAGATTGGAGAGTTGGGCAGAGAATTGGCAGATGGAGTTCAATCCAGGCAAATGCGAGGTGATGCATTTTGGAAGATCTAATTCAAGAGCGGACTATACGGTCAATGGAAGAGTCCTGGGGAAAATTGATGTACAGAGAGATCTGGGAGTTCAGGTCCATTGTACCCTGAAGGTGGCAACGCAGGTCGATAGAGTGGTCAAGAAGGCATACAGCATGCTTGCCTTCATCGGACGGGGTATTGAGTACAAGAGTCAGCAGGTCATGTTACAGTTGTATAGGACTTTGGTTAGGCCACATTTGGAATACTGCATGCAGTTCTGGTCGCCACATTACCAGAAGGATGTGGATGCTTCAGAGAGGGTGCAGGGGAGGTTCACCAGGATGTTGCCTGGTATGGAGGGTGCTAGATATGAAGGAAGGTTGAGTAGATTAGGATTGTTTTCGTTGGAAAGACGGAGGTTGAGGGGGGACCTGATTGAGGTCTACAACATTCTGAGAGGTATGGACAGGGTGGATAGCAACAAGCTTTTTCCAAGAGTGGGGGTGTCAATTACAAGGGGTCATGATTTCAAGGTAAGAGGGGGAAAGTTTAAGGGAGATGTGCGTGGAAAGTTTTTTATGCAGAAGGTGGTGGGTGCCTGGAACGCTTTGCCAGCGGAGGTGGTAGAGGAGGGCACGATAGCATCATTTAAGATGCATCTAGACAGATATATGAACGGGCGGAGAACAGAGGGAAATAGATCCTTGGAAAATAGAAGACAGGTTTAGATAAAGGATCTGGATCGGTGCAGGCTGGGAGGCAGAAGGGCCTGTTCCTGTGCTGTAATTTTTCTTTGTTCTTTGTTAAAACGGTTATTCAGGATTTCACCTCTCATCAAATTTCCCAGGGACCTCTGCTGACACATCCATTATTGGAAAATGAGTCTCCATCAACAAGGTCTGCGAAAGTGTCAAGGGGTGTGGGAATGAGAGCCGAGAATACCTCTCACAGAATCAGACCAGTCAGGCTTCCTTCTCCATGTCGCTTTTACCTCCACATATATTCACACATATGGGGCGGGATTATCCGACCCCCCACCGGGTTGGAGAATCGCCGGGGGCTGGCGTGAATCCCGCCCCCGCCGGTTGCCGAATTCTCCGGCACCGGATATTCGGCGGGGGTGGGAATCGCGCCGCGCCGGTTGGCGCCCCCCCCCCCGGGTGATTCTCCGGCCTGCGATGTGCCGAAGTCCCGCTGCTGGAATGCCTGTCCCGCCGGCGAGAATCAAACCACCTCTCTTACCGGCGCGACAAGGCGGCGCGGGCGGGCTCCGGGGTCCTGGGGGGGGGCGCGGGGCGATCTGGCCCCGGGGGGTGCCCCCACGGTGGCCTGGCCCACGATCGGGGCCCACCGATCCACAGGCAGGCCTGTGCCGTGGGGGCACTCTTTTCCTTTCGCCTTCGCCATGGTCTCCACTATGGCGGAGGCGGAAGAGACCCCCTCCACTGCGCATGCGCAGGGATGACGTGAGTGGCCACTGACGCTCCCGCGCATGCACCGCACGGCAAAGTCATTTCTGCGCCAGCTGGTGGGGCGCCAAAGGCCTTTCCCGCCAGCTGGCGGGGCAGAAATCAGTCCGGTGCGGGCCTAGCCCCTCAAGGTGAGGGCTCGGCCCCTCAAGATGCGGAGAATTCCGCACCTTTGGGGCGGCGTGATGCCGGACTGATTCACGCTATTTTTGGCGCCGGTCGGCGGACATCGCGCCGATTGCGGAGAATCCCGCCCATGATTCCTGGTGACAAACCATTTTGTGGCAATAAAAAGAATTGTGTGCAAAATAAAGAAATAATTGCACTGGACTAGAAGTTGTGAAAGCTGAAAAGTCAAATAGAAACAAAATATGCACAACAAGTTTTCTAAAAAGCAGAATGTTGTTAAAGCCAATGGGTCTCTCATCCTGTCCACAACCCCCCCCCCCCCACTCCTAGGTTTCACTGGTATGTAGATTTTGGAGTGTCAATCTACCATCAAAAATGAAATGGACCAGTCCTGTAACTTGTTCGCATGTTTTGCTTTCATAAAGTCCCGATTCTTGTTCTACTACTAACATAAAAGCAAAATACTGGGGCAACACGGTGGCACAGTGGATAGCACTGCTGCCTCACGGCGCCGAGGTCCCAGGTTCGATCCCGGCTCTGGGTCACTGTCCATGTGAAGATTGCACATTCTCCCCGTGTTTGCGTGGTTTTCGCCCACAACCGAAAGATGTGCAGGGTAGGTGGATTGGCCATGCCAAAATTGCCCCTTAATTGGGAAAAATGAATTGGGTACTCTAAATTTATTTTAAAATAAATAAAATATAAGCAAAATACTGAAGATCCTAGAAATCTGAAATAAAAATAGAAATTGCTGGAAAAATGCACCGGTGGAGAGAGAAACACAGTTAATATTTTGAGTCTGTTCTGCGTTTTTCCAGAATTTCCCATTATTATTGCTACTACTGGTATATGCTGCTACCTGACCTACTCCCTTTGTCTTGTGTCCGTGACATCTTTGTCATTTAGTCTTTTCTGAACTCTCACCTATCCCTGACCTTCTATTTTCCTCCACTTGCTCCACCCCCTTTCTTCAACAGCATAAAACCCATTACATTTCTAACTCCCTTCAACTCTGAAGACGAGTCACATGGACTCGGAACATCAACTCTGTTTCTTCATCCACAGATGCCTCCAGACCTGCAAAGTTAATCCAGAATTTTCTGTTTTTATTTCAGATTTCCAGCATCTGCAGTGTTTTGCTTTTATCAAAAATGAAATTTCCCACAATTTCTAAAAGTTTAGTTATTTTCAATGAATTATCTTTAATATTCTTATATCTCTTTTTATTAATGTGTTTTTATTCGGGTCTTAGCATTTCATAACATACTTTACACAACAAGACAAGATCAAGGCATGTATTTACAAGAATTTTGCAACCACTGTAGTTATACATAGAGGCTGGGATTCTCCGAAATCCCGGCCAAGTGTGCAAGTGGCTTGCATCAAAACCGGCGTGAGAGACGGCGGCCACCGGGCCAGTCATTCCTCGGGGGCTAGCACACGCGGAGTGCTGTGCGTTGCTCCGGCGCCGAAGGCCGGCCATATACGGCCAGCGCTGGTCTGCGCATGCGCACCATGGCCGATGCAGGCGCGCCACGGCCGGCGTGAGTCTGTGCATGCGTGCCACAGCCGGCAGGGTCCGCACATGCGCGCCATGGCCATCCCTGCGTCGGCTTTCGGGTAACATGGCGGAGCCCTACAGGGACAAGGTGCGGAGGAACATAGGTCCCCCCTTAGGCCCCCCCCCCCCCCGGAATGAGCGCGGCGGCGATCGGGGTTGCCCCCGATCGTGGGCCTGGCCACCGTGGAGGGCCCCCCCAGTGTCGGCTCGCCCTGTTCCCCCACCAAGACGCCCCCCGCAGCCAGAACGCTGAGGTCCCGCCGGGTAGGACCATAGGCGAACGATGCTGACGGGCGCGGTGACCGCGCCGGTGCAATTGGCGCCGATTCTCCGGCGACCGGAGAATCGGCGGCCCGGCATCGGAGCGGCATGGCGGGATTCGTGCCCCCCCCCCCCCCCGGCAATTCTCCGACCCGGCGCGAGCTCAGAGAATCCCGCCCAGGGTGTATCATCTTGACCCGCAGGGCCTGTCATACAATATTCCTCAGAGGTTGAAGTCGCAACGTGATTGAGATAGATACAAAAAGAAGTGGCTTGCACAAAGAGAAAAACTGCTCTTGAGTGCTGGCTCATCCAGGCCATGGCCCGGAATACTTCCACTTGGTCATGTGGGGGCCAAGAGCTGGCTTTGCTCCTCTTGGGGGGGGGGGGGGGGGGGGTTGGGGGGGTACCCTCCATTCAACTATGGGGGGGTCTGTATGTAGGAGCCCTCGTTGGTCGGATGCCGTCGCTGCGTGGCCTGCCCCCCGACCTGGTTGCGTTCCGGCACTTAACCATGCTTGGGGGGGGGAGGGGGGGGCGCGCTAGGTCCGCTCTTTCTTTTGTTGCCCTTTGGCCTTGCAGTTCTCCCCCCCCCTTGCTCCGCAGCCTTACTGAGTAAGGGTCACATGGTCTGAACAACACGTGAATCTCTCTAAGGGAACGATTTTCCTAGTTGGAAAGATGTATTATGGACTAGTTCGAAGCATGCAGCTAATGCAGTAACTTTGCAAATAATACTCATTTATTCAACTTAAGAAACCTCTGGAAGTACATCTTTACACCTGGCGATGAGGATAAACAACTATGGCACTGCTTCTAGCCCTACACCTGTGAGTATTACATTTTAAACAAAGACCTATTCGTGCCTCCACAGAGAACTGGAGCCAATTCATCGAGCGCCTCGGGTTTTATTTCCAGCCGAATTAAATATGGGAGGAGATAAAGCACAAACAGTTCTCCTGAGCATTTGAGGAAGTCACACCTACAATTTTACAGTCTTACAGCCTCAAATGGGCCCAACGTCAAATCATTCAATGAGCTTGTGGACTTAATGAAGGGTCATTTTCAATCCAAACCGTATGTACTGGCACTGGAGGGTGTGCAGAGGAGATTTACGAGGTCAATCCCAGAGCTGAAGGGGTTGGATTACGAGGAGTGGTTGAGTAGACTGGGACTGTACTCATTGGAATTTAGAAGGATGCAGGGGGATCTGAGAAACATATAAGATTATGACGGGAATAGATAGGATAGATGCGGGCAGGTTGTTTCCATTGGCAGGTGAAAGCAGAACTAGGGGGCAGAGTCTCAAAATAAGGGGAAGTAGATTTAGGACTGAGTTTAGGAGGAACTTCTTCACCCAAAGGGTTGTGAATCTATGGAATTCCTTGCCCAGTGAAGCAGTTGAGGCTCCTTCATTGAATGTTTTTAAGATAAAGGCAGATAGTTTTTTGAATAATAAAGGGATTAAGGGTTATGGTGTTCGGGCCGGAAAGTGGAGCTGAGTCCACAAAAGATCAGCCATGACATCATTGAATGGCGGAGCAAGCTCGAGGGGCCAGCTGGCCTACTCCTGCTCCTCGTTGTTATGTTCTTATTTCATAATCCAGAGATTCAAGTTTAATTTGAGGGTGAGAACCCCAGGCAAATCAACTGGGACTTACATTTCTGATCTAAAGCAATTATCAGAATATTGTGATTTTAGAGTAACCCTTAACAACTTGCTATGGGATTGGTTAGTTTGTGGTGTGAGCAATGACATTATACAGTGCCGATTGTTAACAGAGGTTGACATAAATTTCAAACGGGAAATGGAGATAGCTCTGAAAAACACTGAAAAAGATTTACAGGAGCTGCAGAGCGCACAAAATGGCATCATATACAAATTAGGGCAAGAGTTTGCAGCCAGCCATGGCACCAAAGCAGTCACGAAGCGGGAAACATATCCAGTCACGCACAGAACAAAAGGATAAAGCGGAGGCAATCAGACAATGATTCTTAGGGTTTAATGTTACCTATGTAGTGGTAACCATGCTTTTGATCCATGTAGGTTTCAGGAAACCAAGTGTCATTATTCTCACAAAGGAGGACATTTGGTAAAACAGTGCAGAGCTCATCCAAGACTGCCGAGTAACCAATCGGCCAAGATGTTACAAATACACAATGTGAAAGTGTCTGATACCATTGATTCTGATATTTATTCTCTTTTTAATCTTAAAACAGTTAAGTCAGACCCTATTACTGTAACATTGTGTGTAAATGGGGAGCCTCGATGTTTGGAGGTGGATACAAGGGCATCAGTCACTTTGATTGGTGAGCACACATTTCCGTAGCTGAGGGATGGTGTCCAACCATTGAAAATGGGGAGCACCTCTGCCAAGTTGAAGACGTACATGGGAGAAACAATAAAAGTAAAAGGCACCACAATTGTATCGGTGAGTTATGGGTAGCAGTCTGCCCAGCTCCCGGGAATAATAGTGACACGTGAAGGACCAAGCCTTCTGGACCATGATTGGCTTAAAGAAATTAAGTTTGATTGGTCCAAGATCTTCAGCAGGGGACTGCTAGAATTGTTAAGCAAATATGACATTGTCTTCGGTGATGAATTGGACAAAATCAAAGACTCGCAAGCTAAGAATTACATTGATCCAGAGGCATCTCCTGGGTTCTTTAGGGCAAGACCAGTACCATGTGCCTTCCAAGAAAAAATGGATGCTGAGGTAGACAAGTTGGGAGAACTAGGCACCATCCAATAGATTCAGTTTTCAGAATGGGTAGCACCTATCACCCCGCATTGAAACCGGATCAGACCACCTGCATTTGCAGCGAATGTGAGGCAACAGTTAAGCAGATTGGCAAGATGGATAAGTATCCAATCGTGAGAATTGTGCAAAGATGGCAGGAGGTCTATCTTACACAAAGCTGTATATGAGTCATGTGAAACAGCAACTCAATTAAATACCACTTCCCGGGGGTAAGTCACAATAAACACACACAGAGGCATATTCCAGTACATATCTTCGGCATGTGCAATATTTCAAAGGATGATGAGAGTCTGCCAAAGGGGCTACCACAGGTTGTGGTATGCCATGATGATGTCCTTATAACTGAATCGATAAAGGCTGGACATCTCGAAAACTTAGAAGAGGTGTTGAAGAGGTTTCAGGAGGCTGGAGTCCACCTCAAGAAACAGACGTGCATCATTTAAGCCACTGAGGTAATCTACCTGGGACACCACATAGACTCTCAAGAATTACACCCTGCAGAAGAGAAAGACAAGGTGATAAAGGACGTGCCTTCCCCCACAAGCATAAGAAAACTCAGATCGTTTCTGGGGATGGTGAACAACTATGGATGGCTTTTACCCAATTTATCAACTGTACAGGTCCTTTGCATATTCTGCTCAAGAAACACAATTGTTGACCTTGGAAGGCTTCCCCGGAGGAGGCTTTCAACAGAGTGAAAGAACTGTTGCATTCCTCGAACTTGTTGAGGCACTTCAATCCATCTAAAGAACTGATATTGACCTGTGATATCTCTTTTTACGGTGTTGGTGTTGTGTTGTCCCATCAGATGGATGGCGGTTCTGAAAGATTGATAGGATATATATCAAGAACCCTCTCAGTGGCTGAAAAAAGGTATTCACAAATCAAGAAGGAAGGTCTTCAGCAGCAAGAAATTCTACCAGTAGTTCTATGGCAGGCACTTCACCATCGTTTCTGACCATAAACCGCTGTTGGGCCTTTCAAAGAAGGCAAGGCTATCCCACCGAAAACTTCAGCAAAAATTCAGTGATGGGCATTAATTTTGTCCGCCTCCGAGCATACTTTTTAAAAACTGACCTGGGATACTCATCGCAAATGTGGACATCCTGAGCCACATATCCTCGTGAGAAAGTGTCACATAGAATTTACAGTGCAGAAGGAGGCCATTGGCCCATCGAGTCTGCACCGGCTCTTGGAAAGAGCACCATACCCAAGCCCACACCATCCTATCCCCATAACCTAGTAACCCCATTCAACCAACAGTAAGGGCAATTTGGACACTAAGGGCAATTAGCATGGCCAATCCACCTAACCTGCACATCTTTGGACTGTACTCCTATACCCCCCAAAAATCATCCTGGCATTAAATATTTTTGACACATTACCAGTTGGTGCAAAGCAGGGAACTGGACCACCCGAGATCCGCTTCTGTCCAAAAAGTGAGAGACAAGGGGCGTCATTCTCCGACCCCCCAGAGGGTCGGAGAATGGCCGTTGGCCGCCGTGAATCCCGCCCCCGCCGGTTGCCGAAGTATCCGAAGGGAGAAAAGTCGGCGGGGCGTTAATGTCGCCGCTGCCGTCGGAGAATGTCACGGTCTGCGCAAGGCAGCCGATTTTCGGCATGCCGATATTCTCCCTTCCGGATGGGCCGAAGTCGCGTCGACGTGATGACCGTTCACGTCGACGTAAATTAAACCTCCTTTTCATCGGCGTGACCCTGTGCTCCAGGTTCACGTCGACCAGCGTGGAGGTGAGTGACGGCCTGGGGGGTTGGCTCTGGGCAGGCGATGGCGTGGCCGCAGTCTGAATGCGTGAGGAGAGGTGTGTCTCGGGTTGTGTGTGTGTGTGCGTGTGCGGTGGGGGGTGGGGTGGTTAGAGTAGGCTGGGCTCCGGGGGAGTGCCGGGAGGGGTCCGTGCCGGGGAGGGGGATGGGGGGGGTCCGTGCCGGGGAGGGGGATGGGGGGTCCGTGACGGGGTGGAGGTTGGGGTCCGTGCCGGGGTGGAGGTTGGGGGGGGTCCGTGCCGGGGAGGGGATGGGGGGGGTCCGTGCCGGGGAGGGGGATAGGGGGTTCGTGCCGGGGAGGGGGATGGGGGGGTACGTGCCGGGGAGGGGGATGGGGGTTCCGTGCCGGGGAGGGGGATGGGGGGGGTCCGTGCCGGGGAGGGGGATGGGGGGTCCGTGCCGGGGAGGGGGATGGGGGGTGGTCCGTGCCGGGGAGCGGGATGGGGGGTGTCCGTGCCGGGGAGGGGGATGGGGTGTCCGTGCCGGGGAGTGGGATTGGGGGGGGTCCGTGCCGGGGACGGGGGTGGGGGGTCCGTGCCGGGGTGGAGGTTGGGGGGGGGTCCGTGCCGGGGAGGGGGATGGGGGGTCCGTGCCGGGGTGGAGGTTGTGGTCCGTGCCGGGGTGGAGGTTGGGGGGGGTCCGTGCGGGGAGGGGGATGGGGGGGGTCCGTGCCGGGGAGGGTGATGGGGGGTCCCGTGCCGGGGAGGGGGATGGGGGGTCCGTGCCGGGGAGGGGGATGGGGGGGGTCCGTGCCGGGGAGGGGGATGGGGAGGGTCCGTGTCGGGAAGGGGGATGGGGAGGGTCCGTGTCGGGAAGGGGGATGGGGGGGGTCCGTGCCGGGGAGGGGGTCATGGGGGGTCCGTGCCGGGGTGGAGGTTGGGGGGGGGGTCCGTGCCGGTGTGGAGGTTGGGGGGGTCCGTGCCGGGGAGGGGGATGGGGGGTCCGTGCCGGGAGGGGGATGCGAGGACAAGTGAGTTGGTCCACCTGGCCAGGTGCCAGCCTCCAACAGTTGGACCCATGCGGTCCATGCCACCTGGCTGGGGGGAGGAGGGGATATAGGCAATGATGACATGTCGTCGTTCCCCTCCCCCCCACCAGGCCGTCATGTTTTCCTATCATCCAGCGATGTTGGCCGCCGTGGCGGCAGCCGCTCATGTCTATGTTGTCCTGGATGAGGAGGAGGAGGAGGAGCGTGCCAGAGAGGCAGCGCAGGCTGCCGCAGAGGGACAGGCGGCAGCCGCCCAGGCTGGAGGGACACCTGACCGACAGGATGAGGAGGGGCAGGAGGACGTCGCGGCCCTACGGCAACGGAGGCACCCGAGGGCGCCCCGTGTGTACCGGCCCCGGCAGTCATACCAGGACCTCACGGACCGGGAATGCAGGAGGAGACTCCGGATGAGGCGGGAAACCGTGGCACACATCTGCCACCTGCTGGCACACCTGTCACCGCGTGGCACTGGCGGGGGTCACCCTCTCCCCGTGTCCGTTAAGGTTACGGTGGCCCTGAACTTTTATGCAACGGCGTCATTCCAGGCACCGAGTGGGGACCTGTCCGGCATATCGCAGACATCGGTGCACCGGTGCATCCGGGCAGTGACAGATGCCCTATATGCCATGGCGCACCGCTACATCCGCTTCCCCGTGGACCGGGCCAGCCAAGATGCCCGGTCCGTGGGCTTCTCTGCCGTGGCCGGGTTCCCCATGGTCCAGGGCGCGATCGATGGGATGCACGTCGCCGTGCGGCCACCTGCAGATAACAGGGCCGTGTTCACCAATAGGAAGGGGACCTATTCGATGAACATACAGGTGGTCTGCGACCACCGCATGATGATCCTGCACGTCTGCGCCCGTTACCCAGGCAGTGTACACGACTCATACGTGTTGTCGCGGTCATCCATCCCCGGCATGTACGAGCGACGCCATCCCCGGCTGAGGGGCTGGTTGCTGGGCGACAGGGGCTACCCATTTCAATCGTGGCTGATGACGCCTATACGGACGCCACGCAATGAGGCGGAGAACCGCTACAATGATGCCCATGTAGCGACAAGGGGAGTGATCGAGAGGGTGCTTTGGCGTGCTGAAGATGCATTTCAGGTGCCTGGACCTCTCTGGGGGCGCCCTCCAGTATCGGTCAGATAGGGTCGGCCGCATCATTGTGGTGTGCTGCGTCCTGCACAACATAGCCCAGCAGAGGGGCGATGTGCCGCAGGCAGAGGAGGGCGGACTGGAGGAGCAGCAGGAAGAGGCGCAGTCCTCCCCAGATGAGGGGGATGGGGGTAATGGTCAGGGCAGACGGGGTAGACACAGGCGGGTGGCTGTCCACCGTTACCGGCTGGCCCAGCGGGCACGGGACAGACTGATAGCCGCCCGCTTCACTGACTAGATGGGCATGGGAATCGGGTAGTATGGCCACAGACCGCACACCATGGCAACAGCCGACCACCCACACCCCCCACCCATCCACCCACCCAGCACCCTCACCCCCCTCCCCAACCCCACCCACCCCACCCGCATGCACACCACCCTCCCCCCATTGCCGATCCACCTGCGGCACAACGGGCCGGGCTCACACAGTTGCGGGTGGTCGCATGTCTATTGCAGGCCATGGAGGATGATGACAACCCGCCCTGCGGTGAGCTCCTGGCTCTACATTGTTGGACTATGTCTGACCCATGGCCACAGTACCACCATCCACCCGGACCATCCCTGCATGCGGCTGTGACACTGCAGCGCACGGTCCCGTCCTTTGCCCGGGGGATGTTGATGGCGGCCCAGGGGGAAGGGGGCAGACTCACCTGGGGCTGAGGTAAGACCACCCCTCACACACACACTTGCGCTCAACGTACATGACACCACCGCACGCTTTGGACAGAGCACAAAGGCAGCTTCTGTATGTGTAACATTGACTTTAATAACCAAGGAGTTCATGCACGTGCCCTAGCCCCTAAAACTCATCTGTGCCCTGCACCCGTGCCAACTTACTCAGTGTCTAATTGTTTGGCCTTACGGGCCCTTTGACTACGTCTACGTGGTTCCCCAGACGGTACAGCAGAACTGGAGGTGGACTCCTGTGATTCCTGCCCTCTGACACTGGATCCCTTTGGCGGCCGTTTCCTGGGGCGTCCTGGCCTAGAAGGGCCAGGCTGCGGCCCGGGCGACTGGGATGGCGAGCTGCCAGCCTGTCCTGCCCGTTGCCCACCCGATGCACCTGGGACGGAAGGGGGGGAGTCCGAGGTGTCGCGGTGTACCGGGACCTCCCCTACAGGGGGAGCCGCGACGGACCACACCACCTCCTCCTCCCTCGGGGTGCCCGATGGCCCCCAGGCCTCTACATGGGTGGGGGATGCGAACGGACTGGCCATCCGACGCCCCCCCGACATCTGCTGCTGCCAGTCCTGGAGGCACGTGCTGGTATCGACAGGGGTCTGCAGGTTTGCAGCCATGGAGCCCAGGGGGTTGGCAAACCCTGTCTGTGACAGTGTGACGCCGGCTCGCACATGGCCACTGGTGCCGATGCCCTCAGCGATGGCCTGCAGAGACTGGGCCATGGCCTGCTGAGACTGGGCCATGGCCTGCAGAGACTGGGCCTATGGCGTTGAGCGCCTCTGCCATCTGGCGCTGGCACTGGCTCATGGCCTCCTGTGAGAGGGCAGCCATGTCCTGGGCCACAGACGCCGCCTGCACGGAAAGCCCCAGGCCTCGCAAACCGTTCCCCATGTCTGTCACCGTCGCACCCATTGCCTCCACCGCGGACGCCACCCGTGCGGTGTCAGCCTGGGTGGCACGCACGACCGGCACCACTCCCAGCTCCGGGACGCGGGTGGACTCCTCCACCTGCGACTGCAGCCGCCGCAAGCCGTCCGTCACCCTCTTCGCTCGTCTCCTCGTCGGTGGTTGCATCGGATCCATGTGTGGGTGTGGTAACTCCAGGAACCCGGGATCCATCTGGGCGGCAGATGTTCGCTTGGGCTGGGCTGCCCTCCGACCGCCCGGCCCCTCTGCTGCTCCTACCTCCACCTGCTGTACCGGGACGGCTGTGTTGTGCGCACCAGTGAGTGTACCAGACGCCTCATCACTAAAGTGCCCAACCGAGGTGAGTGTTTCTGCGATGGTGGAGGGTGTTGGTGACAGCAGTGGCGTTGTGTCGTGCTCTTCGTCCCACTCTGAGTCCATGGCACTTTGGGGTGGGGGTTCGTCTCCACCCATCCACTCTGAGTCACTGTCCGGTATTTCGTCTTCCTGGGTAGTGCTGTCCCAGGTAGGGGTGTCCTGGGCAGTGCTGTCCCGGGTAGTGGTGTCCCGGGTAGTGGTGTCCCGGGTAGTGGTGTCCCGGGTAGTGGTGTCCTGGGTGGTGGTGTCCTGGGTGGTGGTGTCCTGGGTGGTGGTGTCCTGGGTGGTGGTGTCCTGGGTAGTGGTGTCCTGGCTCGGATGTGACGGGGGCCTGTGGCTGCCCCCCTCGTCGCTGGGTGGTCACTCCCGCACGTGACGGGGGTGTCGTCTCCCCTGTTGCTCCAGGTCTCTCCGTCTCCCGTGGTGTGCGAGGGGCATCCTGCAGGCGTCGCATGCTGGAGGGTCCGGGTCTCTCCGTCTCCCGTGGCCTCCGAGGGGCATCCTGCGGGCATCGCATGCTGGGGGGTCCGTGTCTCTCCGTCCCCCATGGTCTGCGAGGGCATCCTGCGGGCGTCGCATGCTGGAGGGGCCGTGTCTCTCCGTCACCCGTGGCCTCCGAGGGGCATCCTGCGGGCGTCGCATGCTGGAGGGTCCGTGTCTCTCCGTCTCCCGTGGTGTGCGAGGGGCATCCTGCGGGCGTCGCATGCTGGAGGGTCCGGGTCTCTCCGTCTCCCGTGGCCTCCGAGGGGCATCCTGCGGGCGTCGCATGTTGGCGGGTTCGTGTCTCCGTCTCCCGTGGCCTCCGAGGGGCATCCTGCGGGCGGTCTGCACCTGCGGGGATGGGTGCCTGGACGTTTGGTCCTGCGATACACAATGAAGCATGCATGGTTAGACATCAGGCAGTGATCAGGTGATATGGGGGAGGGGGATATAGGGGAGGGGGGATATGGGGACGGGCTGTCGGTGGCTCACTTGCTACTACGCCCCCGACCTCTGCATCAGCAACCTCCCGGTCGTCAGGTCCGCCAGCCAGTTCGAGGGCCCTTTCCTCGTGTTCGGTCAGTGGCCTCTCATCAGCGGGGCCTCCTCCAGTCCTCACATGCTCCCTATTGTTGTGTGCGCGCTTCTCCTGTGGGGGGGGGGGGGTGGCAGGGGTAAAAGGCAACACTGTTAGGCAGGTATATGAATGCACGCCATCGGTTGCGCGTGCATTGCAGAGGTTAAGGTTAGGGCTGGATTCACTTGGGGCTTTGGGGGAGGGGGGGATATGGGGGAGGGGGGATATGGGGGAGGGGGGATATGGGGGAGGGGGGATATGGGGGAGGGGGGATATGGGGGAGGGGGGAGGGGGCTATGGGGGAAGGGGGATATGGGGGAGTGGGGATATGGGGATATGGGGAGGGGGGATATGGGGAGGAGGGATATGGGGGCTATGGGGGAAGGGGGATATGGGGGCGGGGGGATATGGGGGAGGGGGGATATGGGGGAGGGAGGATATGAGGGAGGGGGATATGGGGGAGGGGGGATATGGGAGAGGGGGAAATGGGGGAGGGGGGATATGGGGAAGTGGATATATGGGGAGGGGGGTAATGGGGAGGGGGGATATGGGGGAAGGGAGGATATGGGGGAGGGGGGATATGGGGAGGGGGGATATGGGGACGGGCTGTCGGTGGCTCACTTGCTACTACGCCCCCGACCTCTGCATCAGCAACCTCCCGGTCGTCAGGTCCGCCAGCCAGTTCGAGGGCCCTTTCCTCGTGTTCGGTCAGTGGCCTCTCATCAGCGGGGCCTCCTCCAGTCCTCACATGCTCCCTATTGTTGTGTGCGCGCTTCTCCTGTGGGGGGGGGGGGTGGCAGGGGTAAAAGGCAACACTGTTAGGCAGGTATATGAATGCACGCCATCGGTTGCGCGTGCATTGCAGAGGTTAAGGTTAGGGCTGGATTCACTTGGGGCTTTGGGGGAGGGGGGGATATGGGGGAGGGGGGATATGGGGGAGGGGGGATATGGGGGAGGGGGGATATGGGGGAGGGGGGATATGGGGGAGGGGGAGGGGGCTATGGGGGAAGGGGGATATGGCGGAGTGGGGATATGGGGATATGGGGAGGGGGGATATGGGGAGGAGGGATATGGGGGCTATGGGGGAAGGGGGATATGGGGGCGGGGGGATATGGGGGAGGGGGGATATGGGGGAGGGAGGATATGAGGGAGGGGGGATATGGGGGAGGGGGGATATGGGAGAGGGGGGAAATGGGGGAGGGGGGATATGGGGAGGATATGAGGGAGGGGGGATATGGGGGAGGGGGGATATGGGAGAGGGGGGAAATGGGGGAGGGGGGATATGGGGAAGTGGATATATGGGGAGGGGGGTAATGGGGAAGGGGGGATATGGGGGAGGGGGGATATGGGGGAAGGGAGGATATGGGGGAGGGGGGATATGGGGAGGGGGGATATGGGGGATGGGGGATATGGGGGATATGGGGGAGGGGGGATATGGGGGAGGTGGGATATGGGGAGGGGGATATGGGGAGGGGGGATATGGGGGAGGGGGGATATGGGGGAGGGGGATATGGGGGAAGGGGGGATATGGGGGAGGGGGGTATGGGGAGGGGGGATATGGGCATATGGGGGAGGGGGGATATGGGGGAAGGGGGGATATGGGGGAGGGGGATATGGGGGAGGGGGGATATGGGGGAGGGGGGATATGGGGGAGGAGGGGATATGGGGGATATGGGGGAGGGGGATATGGGGGAGGGGGGATAGGGGGGATATGGTGGAGGGGGGATATGGGGGAGGGGGGATATGGGGGAGGCTCACCCTGCCTGCTCTGACGAGGTCGTTCACCTTCTTGTGGCACTGGTGCCTGTCCGTGGCTTCGGGGCCGCGCGGTGCCGGCCTCTGCCACTTCCCTCCACAGACGCCGGCTGTGGCGTGGGGAAACTCTGCGGCCGTGCCCGGGATACAGGGCATCCCTGCTCTGCTCCACCGCGTCCAGTAGCGCCTCCACATCCCGTGACTCGAACCTCGGGGCTGAGCGGCGGCCAGCCATCCAGTCGGGTGTTGCGGTTGGGTGTTCCGGTCGGGTGGGGGAGAGCAGCGCGGCCTTACGCGCTGCACGGCGTGAACCACTGCGCAAGCGCGGATCCCGTTACGTCGCTGCTAGGCCATTTCGGGCCGGAGACTTTCAACCCATTTTTCCGACGTGACGCAAGTCGGATTTGCGCCGTTTTCTGCGCCGATCGGCGGACCTTCCGCCGATAACGGAGAATTTCGCCCCAGATTCTGATTGAATGGGTAAACGAGCCAGTTTCTGAGGAAACTAAACTATTCTTTACCTGCAAAAGGGTGGCATCATATTCTGGGGAGCAAGAGTAGTTGTTCCTATATCAGGCAGAGAGCTGCTCCTAACTGAATCCCACAACGCTGATCCTGGCATCTCTAAGATGAAGATGTTTGCCGGGAGCTATGTGTGATGGCCGGGCATCGATGCAGGTATAGAAAAGCTAGTCAAGCACTGTCAACAGTACGAACTGCAACAAACGTTGCCAATTGCAGTGCCACTACACTCTTGGGAAAGGCCTAGCTGACCATGGACCATCCTTATCGAATATGTTGGTCCATTTCTGGATACAATCTGCGGACATTGCAGTGGCGGGATTTGAATCTGGGTCGGCGTCAATGCTTAGTCTCAGAAATGGAGTATCTCACCCTCTGTTTTCCTGCAGGAGCTGAATTGCACCTGATTTTTGCCAAGGAAGCTATTCCCAATCCCCAGCCAATGCAAATTTCTTCATGGCAAGGAATGCGAGGGATTCCCTAAGGAATCCTGATATCGGGCCACCATTTTGAGTGGTCGGCCCGATAGAGAGGTCCCACAGCTGGACACTCCCGCCCCCCCCCCCCCCCCCAACGCATTGCAATTCAGACCCCCCCCCCCACATCACAATTCAGCCCTCCCTGCCCGCTGCACAATTCAGCCCCCCAACCCAGATTTTCTGGGTTCCCACACCCAGTACAGGGGTGACTTGACTCCCCCCCCCCCCCCCCCCCCACAGAAACTCCTAAATAAAGCGACCCCTCACAGAGACCCCCTAAATAACCCTGCCAAAGGCCCCCTAAATAAAGGGATCCCCAGACTCATAAATAAAGAGATCCCCCTACAGGGACCCCCTTAAGTAAAGATACCCCCAATAGGGATCCCCAAAATAAGGAGACTCCCCACAGACCCCCCAGAAATGTGACTCTTGTCAGGAAGTCCGCTGGAAGAGATCCCTGTCTGCAAGCTACAGAGCAGTCCAGACAGAGGCAGTAAAAACAACTACTTTAACATTTACACCTGCTTGCTCAGGCACAGGAAGCACCACATGACAATTCATGGAAATGGAAAACCAGTCAGCTGTTTTTATATCCCCTAAGCTCTTTGAGCTGCAAGCCATTCATTCATTTTTCTTTGATAGTGATTTTACTAGGCTGTGATTGACACCTTCCATACACACACAACTGTCAACATTGCTCCATTCATCTCCCTTCATGGTTGTGTAACTCGGAAGTGCTGTAACTGCAATGTTTATAAACATCAAGCCTCGATTGACAGCTCCTGGGCCACTTCAAACATAATTAAGTGTGTTCCAATCACCTCCCTTCATGCTTGAGTGATTTTGATGTGGTCAGCTGGAAATTGACAGCACTTAAATTGGCACGAACCGTTTTCTTCACTACCACTGGATTCTCCGCCTCACCACGAATTCCGCTACTGGCGGCGCGAGGCGGAGAATTTTGGCTCTTGTGTATATTTAAGGCTGAGATAGATAAATTCTTGATCACTAAGGGAATGAAGGTTACGGGGAAAGAACAGGAAAGCGGATGTGAGGAATGTGGATCAGCCATGATCCTATTGAATGGTGGATCAGGCTCGAGGGGCTGAACGACGTACTCCTATTCCTACTTCTTATAGTCTTTTGGTCCAACTCTTTTGCTGTACCCACTGAAGTGTGAGTATTTACTGAAGTGTGAGTATTTAGTGAAGTGTGAGTATTTACAAAAGTGCATATTTGTATTTAATCTGACGTGGCACCTT
Organism: Scyliorhinus torazame; assembly: GCF_047496885.1. Classification (NCBI taxonomy): domain Eukaryota; kingdom Metazoa; phylum Chordata; class Chondrichthyes; order Carcharhiniformes; family Scyliorhinidae; genus Scyliorhinus; species Scyliorhinus torazame. The sequence goes on from NC_092715.1 coordinate 95,614,496, forward strand.
CAGAAAGAATGAGGTCCTTTGAGGAATCGTCCTCATGGATATTCATCACCAATTGATGTAGGCGTGAAAACCCTGAAAGAAAAAAGAAATGGATATGAATTACTCATGGCCATCTTGGCATATTCAGTCGTCTCATGGTTTAGTGTATTAATGAAATAAAGTCGGCATGTGTGTCAGAGATATTTTAAATTCTGTCACAAGGTACCTGCGAGCTCGCAGTCACTCTATCTCAGATTGATAGGGATGCTGATATGTCACTTTTCTTTCCTCCATATCTGTGAGATGGACTATTTGTGGCAACTCAGCTCCAGCCCCACTCCTTCCTCCTTATGATTTGTGCTCTCTTCTACACAGACTGAAAGAACACTCCTGTAAATGACTGAATGTCAGATGTTCATCAAATGGATTCAGTATGTTTGGCATACTGGACCGGATGGACTACACCCCAGGGTCCTAAAAGCCCAGGGTCTTAAAAGAGAAAGCTGAGGAAATTGTGGAGGTAATGATCTTGCAGGAATCACTGGAGGCAGGAAGGGTCCCAGAGGACTGGAAAGTGGCTAATGTAACACCACTATTTAAGACGGGAAATTACAGGCCGGTTAGCCTGACTTTGGTCATTGGTAAGATGTTAGAGTCTGTTATTAAAGATGAGATCCCAAAGTACTTGGAAGTGCATGGTAAAATAGGACTGAGTCAGCACGGCTTCGTCAAAGGGAGGTCGTGTCTGACAAATCGGTTAGAGTTATTGGGTTGGATTGGCTTTGTTTATTGTCACGTGTACCAAGGTACAGTGAAAAGTATTTTTCTGTGAGCAGCTCAACAGATCATGAAGTACATGAAAAGAAAAGTAAATAAACGAAAATACATAATAGGGCAACACAAGGTACACAATGTAACTACATAAACACCGGCATCGGGTGAAGCATAGAGGGGTGTAGTGTTAATCAGGTCAGTCCATAAAAGGGTCGTTTAGGAGTCTGGTAACAGCGGGGAAGAAGCAGTTTTTAAGTCTGTTCGTGCGTGTTCTCAGACTTTTGTATCTCCTGCCCGATGGAAGAAGTTGGAAGAGTGAGTAGGCCGGGTGGGAGGGGTCTTTGATTATGCTGCCCGCTTTCCCCAGGCAGCGGGAGGTGTAGATGGAGTCAATGGATGGGAGGCAGGTTCGTGTGATGGACTGGGCTGTGTTCATGACTCTCTGAAGTTTCTTGCGGTCTTGGGTCGAGCAGCTGCTATACCAGGCTGTGATGCAGCCAGATAGAATGCTTTCTGTAGTGCATCTGTGAAAGTTGGTAAGAGTTAATGTGGACATGCCGAATTTCCTTAGTTTCCTGAGGAAGTATAGGCGCTGTTGTACTTTCTTGGTGGTAGCGTTGACGTGGGTGGACCAGGACAGATTTTTGGAGATGTGCAACCCTAGGAATTTGAAACTGCTAACCATCTCCACCTCGGGGCCGTTGATGCTCACATGGGTGTGTACAGTACTTTGCTATCTGAAGTCAAGAACAAGCTCTTTAGTTTTGCTGGCATTAAGGGATAGATTGTTGTCATTGCACCACTCCATTAGGTTCTCAATCTCCCTCCTGTATTCTGACTCGTAGTTATTCGAGATCCGGCCCACTATGGTCGTAAGCAAACTTGTAGATGGAGTTGGAACCAAATTTTGCCATGCAGTCATGTGTGTACAGGGAGTATAGTAGGGGGCTAAGTACGCAGCCTTGCGGGGCCCGATATTGAATAGTATTGTGAAGGAGATGTTGTTGTTTATTCTTACTGATTGTGGTCTGTGGGTTAGCAAGTCGAGGATCCAGTTTGGCTGGGATTATGGTGTTGAAGGCGTAGCTGTAGTCAATAAATAGGAGTCTGATGTAAGAGTCCTTGTTGTCGAGATGCTGTAGGGATGAGTGTAGGGCCAGGGAGATGACGTCTGCTGTGGACCGGTTGTGGCGGTAGGCGAATTGCTGTGGATCAAGGCATTCTGGGAGTATGGAGGTGATGCGCTTCATGACCAACCTCTCGAAGCACTTCATTACGACTGAAGTCAGAGCCATCGTATGGTAGGCATTGAGGCACGTTGCCTGGTTTTTCTTTGGCACCGGTATGATGGTGGTCTTCTTGAAGCAGATGGGGACCTCGGAGCGGAGTAGGGACAGGTTACAGATGTCCGCGAACACATCGGCCAGCTGGTCTATGCAGGCTCTTAGTGCACGACCAGGGTTCCCGTCCAGATCCCTCGCCTTCCAAGGGTTCACATTCAGGAAAGCCGATCTGACTTTGGAAGCTGTGATGGTGCCTTCAGTTCCTTCTTCAAGACCATTAATGCATATTGTTAAAAGTTGTGGTCCCAGCACAGACTCCTGTGCTTTGAGGAGGTAACAAGGAAGCTAGACAAAGGGGAATGAGTGGACGTGATTTATTTAGATTTCCAGAAGGCCTTTGACAAGGTGCCGTACAGGAGACTGTTAAATAAGTTAAAAGCACACCGTGTTAAGGGTAAGATCCTGGCATGGATAGAGGATTGGCTGACTGGCAGCAGGCAGAGAGTGGGGATAAAGGGGTCTTTTTCAGGATGGCAGCCTAGTGGTGTGCCTCAGTGGTCTGTACTGGGACCACAACTTTTCACAATATACATTAAAGATCTGGAAGAAGGAACTGTTGCTAAGTTTGCAGATGATACAAAGATCTGTAGAGGGACAGGTAGTATTGAGGAAGCAAGGGGGCTGCAGAAGGATTTGGACAAGCTAGGAGAGTGGGCAATGAAGTGGCAAATGAAATATAATGTGGAAAAATGTGAGGTCATGAACTTTGAAAGGAGGAATTTAGGCATAGACTGTTTTCTAAATGGGGAAATGCTTCGGAAATCAGAAGCACAAAGGGACTTGGGAGTCCTTGATCATGATTCTCTTCCAGTTAATGTGCAGGTTCAGTCGGCAGTTAAGAAGGCAAATGCAATGTTAGCATTCATGTCAAGAGGGCTAAAATACAAGACCAGGGATGTCCTTCTGAGGCGAAATAAGGCTCTGGTCAGACTCCATTTGGAGTATTGTGAGCAGTTTTGGGCCCCATATCTAAGGAAGGATGTGCTGGACTTGGAAAGGGTCCAGAGGAGGTTCACAAGAATGATCCCTGGAATGAAGAACTTGTCATATGAGGAATGGTTGAGGACTCTGGGTCTGTACTCGTTGGAGTTTAGAAGGATGAGGGGGAATCTTATTGAAACTTACAGGATACTGTGAGGCCTGGATAGAGTGGATGTGGAGAGGATCTTTCCACTTACAGGAGAAACTAGAACCAAAGGACACCATCTCAGACTAAATGGATGATCCTTTAAAACAGAGATGAGGAGGAATTTATTCAGCCAGAGGGTGATGAATCTGTGGAACTCTTTGCCGCAGAAGGCTGTGGGGGCCAAATTACTGAGTGTCTTTAAGACAGAGATAGATAGGTTCTTGATTAATAAGGGGATCAGGGGTTATGGGGAGAAGGCAGGAGAATGAAGGTGAGAAAATATCAGCCATGATTGAATGGCAGAGCAGACTCAATTGGCCGAGTGGCCTAATTCTGCTCCTATGTTTTATGGTCTTCTGGTCTTATGAAGACTGGAGTGAGTTTCAGTGGTGGATAGATACATGGAACATGAGGAAGCGTATGGAAAGTGAAGGCTGGATGCTGTTAAAACATTAGTAAAGGGACCAGTGGTGTGATTGTTGTTTTATTCGTTCATGGGACGTGGGCATTGCAGGCTGTACCAGTATTTATTGCCCATCCCTAATTGCCCTTGTGGGGGATGTTAAGAGTCAACCACATTGCTGTTGGCCTGGAGTCACATGATAATAATAATAGTCTTTATTGTCACAAGTAGGCTTACATTAACACTGCAATGAAGTTACTGTGAAGAGCCCCTAGTCGCCACATTCTGGCTGCTTCCTGCGCTGCTTCCAAGATCTGGACACAATGTTACTGCTGTTCAATTCCTCAGCCATCTCCAACTATGCATGCTAGGTGAGAGACAAAAGTTTCTTCATCTTACTGCTGGGGGGCAGATACATCTAACCTTCTCCTGACTGCTCACTGCTATAATTTCAGGGAAGCATAATGGAACTGAGAGTACTGGAATACTCAGGATATTTAAAGTAAATTCCAGAGGACTGTGGCATGCCTTTTGGGTTTGTCTCAGGAAATGTGAATAAATCTATAAGATAAGTGAATTCTTGGGAAAGGCTGTGGAAGCCAAGTACTAAATGTATTTGAGAAGAAATACTATCGCATTTCTATTAGAAATCTAGTGCTAGGAAACAGATAGTTGACAGTAACTTTGAAATTTTTTAAAAAATATTTTTTTTTAAAAAGACAAATTTTAATTTTAATTTTAATTAATTGACGCAATGTCAGTTAGAGGGGTGCTGTGCTCTGACTGTGAGATGTGGCAGGTCCGGGAGGCTTCCAGCGTCCCAGATGGCTTCATCTGCAGAAAGTGCACCCAACTGGAGCTCCTCACAGACCGCATGGTTCGGTTGGAGCAGCAATTGGATGCACTTAGGAGCATGCAGGTGGCGGAAAGCGTCATAGATCGCAGTAATGTAAATGTGGTCACACCCAAGGTGCAGGCAGAGAAATGGGTGACCACCAGAAAGGGCAGGCAGTCAGTGCAGGAATCCCCTGTGGTTGTCCCCCTCTCGAACAGATATACCCCTTTGGATACTGTCGGGGGGGATAGCCTATCAGGGGAAAACAGCAGCAGCCAGAGCAGTGGCACCACGGCTGGCTCTGATGTTCAGAAGGGAGGGTCAAAGCGCAGAAGAGTAATAGTAATAGGGGACTCTATAGTCAGGGGCACAGATAGGCGCTTCTGTGGACGTGAAAGAGACTCTAGGATGGTATGTTGCCTCCCTGGTGCCAGGGTCCAGGATGTCTCCGAACGGGTAGAGGGAATCCTGAAGGGGGAGGGCAAACAGGCAGAGGTCGTTGTACATATTGGTACTAACGACGTAGGCAGGAAGGGGCATGAGGTCCTGCAGCAGGAGTTCAGGGAGCTAGGCAGAAAGTTAAAAGACAGGACCTCGAGGGTTGTAATCTCGGGATTACTCCCTGTGCCACGTGCCAGTGAGGCTAGAAATAGGAAGATAGAGCAGATAAACACGTGGCTAAACAGCTGGTGTAGGAGGGAGGATTTCCATTATCTGGACCACTGGGAGCTCTTCCGGGGCAGGTGTGACCTGTATAAGAAGGACGGGTTGCATCTAAACCGGAGAGGCATAAATATCCTGGCCGCGAGGTTTGCTAGTGTCACACGGGAGGGTTTAAACTAGTATGGCAGGGGGGTGGGCACGGGAGCAATAGGTCAGAAGGTGAGAGCATTGAGGGAGAACTAGGGAATAGGGACAGTGTGGCTCTGAGGCAGAGCAGACGGGGAGAAGTTGCTGAACACAGCGGGTCTGGTGGCCTGAAGTGCATATGTTTTAATGCAAGGAGCATTACGGGTAAGGCAGATGAACTTAGAGCTTGGATTAGTACTTGGAACTATGATGTTGTTGCCATTACAGAGACCTGGTTGAGGGAAGGGCAGGATTGGCAGCTAAACGTTCCAGGATTTAGATGTTTCAGGAGGGATAGAGGGGGATGTAAAAGGGGAGGCGGAGTTGCGCTACTTGTTCGGGAGAATATCACAGCTGTACTGCGAGAGGACACCTCAGAGGGCAGTGAGGCTATATGGGTAGAGATCAGGAATAAGAAGGGTGCAGTCACAATGTTGGGGGTATACTACAGGCCTCCCAACAGCCAGCGGGAGATAGAGGAGCAGATAGGTAGACAGATTTTGGAAAAGAGTAGAAACAACAGGGTTGTGGTGATGGGAGACTTCAACTTCCCCAATTTTGACTGGGACTCACTTAGTGCCAGGGGCTTAGACGGGGCGGAGTTTGTAAGGAGCCTCCAGGAGGGCTTCTTAAAACAATATGTAGACAGTCCAACTAGGGAAGGGGCGGTACTGGACCTGGTATTGGGGAATGAGCCCGGCCAGGTGGTAGATGTTTCAGTAGGGGAGCATTTCGGTAACAGTGACCACAATTCAGTAAGTTTTAAAGTACTGGTGGACAAGGATAAGAGTGGTCCGAGGATGAATGTGCTAAATTGGGGGAAGGCTAATTATAACAATATTAGGCGGGAACTGAAGAACATAGATTGGGGGCGGATGTTTGAGGGCAAATCAACATCTGACATTTGGGAGGCTTTCAAGTGGCAGTTGAAAGGAATACAGGACCGGCATGTTCCTGTGAGGAAGAAAGATAAATACGGCAATTTTCAGGAACCTTGGATGACGAGTGATACTGTAGGCCTCGTCAAAAAGAAAAAGGAGGCATTTGTCAGGGCTAAAAGGCTGGGAACAGACGAAGCCTGCGTGGAATATAAGGAAAGTAGGAAGGAACTTAAGCAAGGAGTCAGGGGGGCTAGAAGGGGTCACGAAAAGTCATTGGCAAATAGGGTTAAGGAAAATCCCAAGGCTTTTTACACGTACATAAAAAGCAAGAGGGTAGCCAGGGAAAGGGTTGGCCCACTGAAGGATAGGCAAGGGAATCTATGTGTGGAGCCAGAGGAAATGGGTGACTTTGCATCAGTATTCACCAAAGAGAAGGAATTGGTAGATGTTGAGTCTGGAGAAGGGGGTGTAGATAGCCTGGATCACATTGTGATCCAAAAAGACGAGGTGTTGGGTGTCTTAAAAAATATTAAGGTAGATAAGTCCCCAGGGCCTGATGGGATCTACCCCAGAATACTGAAGGAGGCTGGAGAGGAAATTGCTGAGGCCTTGACAGAAATCTTTGGATCCTCGCTGTCTTCAGGGGATGTCCCGGAGGACTGGAGAATAGCCAATGTTGTTCCTCTGTTTAAGAAGGGTAGCAAGGATAATCCCGGGAACTACAGGCCGGTGAGCCTCACTTCAGTGGTAGGGAAATTACTGGAGAGAATTCTTCGAGACAGGATCTACTCCCATTTGGAAGCAAATGGACGTATTAGTGAGAGGCAGCACGGTTTTGTGAAGGGGAGGCCGTGTCTCACTAACTTGATAGAGTTTTTCGAGGAGGTCACTAAGATGATTGATGCAGGTAGGGCAGTAGATGTTGTCTATATGGACTTCAGTAAGGCCTTTGACAAGGTCCCTCATGGTAGACTAGTACAAAAGGTGAAGTCACACGGGATCAGGGGTGAGCTGGCAAGGTGGATACAGAACTGGCTAGGTCATAGAAGGCAGAGAGTAGCAATGGAGGGATGCTTTTCTAATTGGAGGGCTGTGACCAGTGGTGTTCCACAGGGATCAGTGCTGGGACCTTTGCTCTTTGTAGTATATATAAATGATTTGGAGGATAATGTAACTGGTCTGATTAGTAAGTTTGCAGACGACACAAAGGTTGGTGGAATTGCGGATAGCGATGAGGACTGTCGGAGGATACAGCAGGATTTAGATTGTCTGGAGACTTGGGCGGAGAGATGGCAGATGGAGTTTAATCCGGACAAATGTGAGGTAATGCATTTTGGAAGGTCTAATGCAGGTAGGGAATATACAGTGAATGGTAGAACCCTCAAGAGTATTGAAAGTCAAAGAGATCTAGGAGTACAGGTCCACAGGTCATTGAAAGGGGCAACACAGGTGGAGAAGGTAGTCAAGAAGGCATACGGCATGCTTGCCTTCATTGGCCGGGGCATTGAGTATAAGAATTGGCAAGTCATGTTGCAGCTGTATAGAACCTTAGTTGGGCCACACTTGGAGTATAGTGTTCAATTCTGGTCGCCACACTACCAGAAGGATGTGGAGGCTTTCGAGAGGGTGCAGAAGAGATTTACCAGAATGTTGCCTGGTATGGAGGGCATTAGCTATGAGGAGCGGTTGAATAAACTCGATTTGTTCTCACTGGAACGAAGGAGGTTGAGGGGAGACCTGATAGAGGTATACAAAATTATGAGGGGCATAGACAGAGTGGATAGTCAGAGGCTTTTCCCCAGGGTAGAGGGGTCAATTACTAGGGGGCATAGGTTTAAGGTGAGAGGGGCAAGGTTTAGAGTAGATGTACGAGGCAAGTTTTTTACGCAGAGGGTAGTGGGTGCCTGGAACTCGCTACCGGAGGAGGTAGTGGAAGCAGGGACGATAGGGACATTTAAGGGGCATCTTGACAAATATATGAATAGGATGGGAATAGAGGGATACGGACCCAGGAAGTGTAGAAGATTGTAGTTTAGTCGGGCAGCATGGTCGGCACGGGCTTGGAGGGCCGAAGGGCCTGTTCCTGTGCTGTACATTTCTTTGTTCTTTGTTCTTTGTTGAAAATTGATAGATTTCTAGACTCGAAATGTGTCAAGAGGTATAGGGAGTGAACAGGAATATGGTGGTTAGTTAGAGGATCAGCCACAATCATATTTACTGGCAGAGAAGGCTCGAAGGGCTGAATGGCCTTCTCCTGCTCCTACTTTCTATGTTTCTAAACTCGTTGCAAGTTCAAATCTACCCCATTCAGTCAACATTTGAAAATGGAAGTGGATGTTCTTGTTGAAATTTTATGTAGCTAAACATGATTCTTTACATATACATCATATACATAAATATGAATGCTCTAACATTCCGTTGGAATCTTCCGGTCTCACTAGTAGCGGGAAGTTTGATGGACATGGAATCTAATTTGCCAGGAGGCCAAAAATCAATTTCCTGATAATGTGGGAAACTTCAGCAATGTTTGGGACTTTTGAAACAGGTTAAAGGCAAGTTGAACTTCCTTACCACCAATGTTGAGAGCCTTATTAAATGTACCAGCAACCCGTACCTGATCATTAAAAGGCCACCTCAGCAGTATAAACCCTCCTCCGAATTAAATTGTCCACCAGCGAGAAATTAGAATGTTCACATTTATGACTGCATATAAGTGGTGTCCACCTGGCAAGCTGCTTTGGCCTTCTTGGGATCGCTCCCAAATCCTGACTTGTATTGGGTGCCTGTAGGACAGGCTGTGTGAAGGTAGGCCACAGGAGGCAAGTTAAGGAGGGGGAAGGGGTGGTGGCAGTGGTAGGGTGGATATAACCCTGGACATGGTGACGAGTGGAAGGAGTGGAGGCTGTCCTTGAAAGAACGCAGACTGTCCAGGGTGGGAAGGGAGGCAGCAAGGTAATACGGGCTGCAGCGATGTGGGATGGAAGGAAGGGCCTTTCTTGTTGGGTCTATGTGTCCTGTGGTTGGGTGGGGGAGGGTGTTTCTAGGTAGGGATGGTGGTATACAGATCATCCCAGAGGGTTGGTTTTGTCGATGGTGAGGTCCTAGGTTTTGAACTGGGAGTACTGGTTAGCAGAGGGAACAGTCACAGTGAGAGGAGAGAGTGAGATAGTGGGATGCGTTACTGTGGCAAGCCTAGCGTGATAGTCGGGTGCCTGAATGTTTCACTGGGGCGGGGGGAGGGGGCGATGGCACGGAAATAGATGAAACAGGTAGCTCGGGTAACTGGGGAGGGATCAGTGTGGGCAAGGGGATGGTAACAGGTGTAGGTCCAGATGGGGAGAGGTTCAAGATGACAGAGGGGACAGAAATGGCCACATTGAGGATATCAAAGGGGTTAGGGGGAAGTTGGTGGGTAACAGAGGGAGGGGAGAAAATTGACAAGGCTCATATATAGCATGCATTATTTTGCGATTTTCACCAATGTAATGCTGTAGATGTAAAACTGTGATACCTCGAAGTGGGAGGAAGATCTTTTTGGGTGGGTGGAATTCAAGATCAGCAGAGCTAGCCTAATAAAGGGACACCTTAATATTCATGAGGGAATTGGATGTGAACCATCCTAAGTTGTGTTCTCTCTATGGTGAAGCGCACAGCAGCAGGATTCTTCCTGACTCTTGGGTCTCATAACATTGAGGTCCCAGCAAGATCTGGAGATGCTGTTCATGCCGTGTGGTTTGCCAACTACTGCTGTCAGAGGCAAGGATAAAAGAAGGGAGGGCAGTGAATGCCCACAAAAGGCATGGTTGATGAAGGGCAGAAAACCCCTGACTACAAACATCTATCCTCCTGGGTGAATGGTCATGGCTACCAAGGGGTCATGTGGTACATCTTTCTATGCTGCCAAGGCAATGTTCTCTCTATAGATGGAAGCAAACTGAAAAGTGTCGGAGGGAGGATATTCATATATGACTGACATCAAAGAACAATATCCCCATGCTCTGTCAAGTATGAAGGGAAAGAAAATCTGGTCCTCCAGCATATTGTTCACCTGGAAGGGGTGGGGGTGGAAATTCTGTGTCTAGGTGGAAGCCAGGTGCAAACCTTGGTGCTGCATGGTGCCCCTGAGATGGAGGCAAACATGTAAAGAATAAGATTTATTACTGCAAGTTGTTCACAGATCCACAGAGGCCTAGATGATGCAGGCTCCAGGCAATCCTGCTCTTCTACCTGTTCTCATCCAGATGAGAAGTAGTTGGCGCTGGTTGGTACATGGCCAGGAGGCGGAATGGCCAAAGCAGCAAAGGGCAGCAGAGCCTCACGAAAGTCAGGATACTGGTGACCAGGGTCCACTGCAAGGGCGAGCACTGGCCTGGCCACGGAGGTATCTCACTGCAGCCATCTGCAAATGAGCAAAAGGCAATGCAGGGGGCACCCTGGAATGTCCCAGAATGTGGTCACACATCTGCCAGGTTCTCCACAATGGCCTGCAGCCACAAGAACTTGGAGGAAATCCCATGCCCGTAGCATTGAAGATCACCGCTGCCTTAAATCTCTTTGCCAGTGGCCCCTTCCAGGGCTCCAATAGGGACCTGTGCGGAATCTCTCATTCAGAACCACACCAGTGCATCTGGGAGGTGACAGATGCCCTCATCTTGAGAGAAATGTGTCCAATTCTGACCGAATCCCGAAAACCAGGCAGAAAGAGAATTGGGTTGTGTCCCAATCTCAAGTGTCCCGCAAGCGAATGGACTATTGACTGCATACATGTGGCCTTGAGAGCCCTCTGGCAGTAGCCAGTCACATTCATCAATAGGAACATTTTCCATTCTTTGAACGTGCAGCTGAAATGTGGTCACAGAAGCCAAATCCTGAATCTTTGTGTTTGGTTCCAGGGAGTGCTCACAACATGTACATTTTGAAACATTTCCAGGTACCACAAGTTTTTGAAGGACCTCAGCGATTGCCTAGCTGGTTCCTTGGGGACAAGGGATACCTGCAAAAGACCAAGCTGATTGACACCAGCTTGCCTTCTGCAGAGTGCTTCTGAGGAGATGCACAATGCCACATATGACACGATCATGTCCATGACTATGCAAGCACCAGGTCTCCTAAAGATGAGGTCCAGTTTGGACCGCACAGGTAGGGCTCTCCAGTATTCACCAGAGTGTCCCAGATAATCGCTGTCTGCTGTGCCCTGCACCACCCCATGCTGTAAATGGGATGGCTTGGCTGAGGGAGACATGGAGGAGTGAGATGTCTCCTTCGCCGATGAGGATAATAATAATAATAATCTCTTATTGCCACAAGTAGGCTTCAATGAAGTTACCGTGAAAAGCCCCTAGTCACCACATTCCGGCGTCTGTTCGGTGAGGCCAGTACAGGAAGGCGTTGCGCTGACAAGGACCAAGATGTTGCCAAGCCACATGCAGAGGCCATATCAGGGGCATGACATGGTAGACTGGCCCATAACAATCTGAAAGCTAACAAATTCCAGGCAGAGTCAACAGCCAAGACATTTTCTTTACAGTTTGGGTTTCTATCCTCTGCTGGCTGGAAGTCTCCAGCTCCTATTTGATTACAGACATCTACTTTGCTCTAATGTACCTTGATTTATTGTAACCAAATTAAATTGCACTACCTTACACTTGCCCTGATGGTTGTTTGAGCCTTTTCATGCACTAAACTATGCTAGGTCCTGGCACCAAATGAACTTGAGTAGCACTCTGTTCTTCCGTGATTTCGAGTCCTTGGATATAGAATTGTGATTTTTATCCATGACCTCACAAAGTACGTTTCTATGGCAACTTGGAAGACTTATCAAATCTAACCTCGACAGGGAAGCACTCAGGTCACCTTCACACCATTGTCGATTGTGTAATACCCATCTGGTTCACCAATATCCTTTAGCGAAGGAAACCTGCTATCCTTTTAAAAAATATATTTTTATTCTCCTCCTTTTTCACAAACGCCTCCCAACCCACCCCATAATGTTCGATGTCATCCAATTCTTGAAAATGAATAATAAACACAACCCATGAATTGTAGAACCCTTCCATCCTTCCCCTCGACTCGATCTTCACTTTCTCAAGTGTTAAGAACTCCAGCAGATTCCCCACCATGCCAGGGCACAGGGTGGAGAAACTGATCTCCACCCCAGCAGGACCTGCCTTCGGGTGATCAACGAGGTGAAGGCTTCCAACCCCCGCTGATCCGACACCCCAAATATGGCTTCTAGGGGATCTGGTTCGAGTTTCACGTGCACCAACTTCAAGATTACCCTGCATACCTCCCACCAATACCCCTCCAGTTCTGGACAGGACCAAAACATATGAACGTGGTTTGTGGGGCCCCTCCCCACAGCGTTCACAAATATCCTCCACCCCTTCAAATAGTCGGCTCATCCTCATCTTTGTGAGGTGCACTCTATACATCACCTTCAACTGTATCAAACCAACCTAGTGCACAAAGTTGAAGCATTCATCCTCCAGAGCACCTCACACCACAACCCCTCCTCATGCCCTCCCCCAACTCCTCCTCCCACTTTGTCTTAATCCCCTCCATCCTCTCCCAGAATCACCCCATAAATCGCTGACACCACCCCCTTCTCCATTCTCCCTGTCGTCAGTACCTCTTCCAACAGTGTGGGGGTTGGCACCACCGGAAAGCTCTGTACCTCCTTCCTGGTGAAATCCTGGACCTGCATATACCTAAACATCTCATCCTGCCCTAACCCATTTTTCACCCCCAGCTCCTCCAGTCCCGCAACCGGCCCCACAGAAGCAAATCCTTTAATGTCCTAACTCCCCTCTCCTCCCATCTCCGAAAATTCCCATCCCACTTCCCTGGCTCTGATCTCTGATTCCCCCGAATCGGCATTTCCCTTGACCCCACGCAACTGCCTCCAGATCTTCAACGTCACCACTACCACCGGACTCCCCGAAGCCATCGGGAGCGGCGCTGTTGATTGATTGATTGATTTGATTTATTGTCACATGTACCGAAGTACAGTGAAAAGTATTTTTCTGCGGCCGAGGGAACGTACACAGTACGTGCATCGTAGACAAAAGAATAATCAACAGAGACCATTGACAAATGGTACATCGACAAACAGTGATTGGTTACTGTGCGGCACCTAGTCCGGTCCTCAAGGTTCGAAGGATCCTCAAATCTGTAAGAAAACATAGAAGAATATTGTTAGTAATTATATAAGAAGAGGAAGATAGTTTTAGTAGGTCAGAACGCTCATAGGAGATAAAAGAAAAGGGACAGGGGGAGAGAACTCGCAGAGAGTCGCCATGCTCCGGCGCCATCTTGAAACCAACGTCCTCAGCCCCGACCCCCTGCACAAACTGGAAATCTGCCATCCTTAACTGGTCTGGCCTACATGTGACCCTTCACTGCCCCTTCAAGGGACGATTCTGGCCCATCCAGCGACGCCCACATTCCAAGAATTAATTAAAAATAACATAATAGTTTTAACTCCCTTTGACTACTTGTGGCATATCAGGGCAACAGCAGTAATAATCTCACTGAGCATATTTTTAGAAGTCAGAAGATGCTGAGCTTCAAGCTTGCATAATACATGGCCAAGCCAGACAGTACACTCACCAATGATTTCCATTACTAGTATTATTGAGTAATAACTATGTTGATAAAGTGAGAGAAGTGAATCTACAAGAATTCATTATTGGACTCTGATCGGGACTCATGTTCCAGACCGTTGAATGTCCATTACCATTGAAGCAACTAACAACTAACAGAAAGATAGAATCCAGGAAACTTCCAAACAATGCAAGTGGACATATATTTACAAGTGCCAAAAGGACATACGTTGGTTGTACAGTCGTGCCACCTGTTTGTCTTCAATATTTCTTCATCTTTTTTGCCTACCGTTACTTCCAGGTGCAGCCTTAACATCCACAGTTCAGGTGAAGACAGCCTGCTGACTGCTATGTGCTGTTGACTGTGATAACTGCAGGCCCAAGACCTAATGGGCCCTGGCCTGCTCAGGGTCTCCTGCTCAGATGCAGGTGCACCCTCTTTGGTCTGACCTGCTGGAGAGACTATGGATGGATTCACCATTCCCCGATGCCGATTTTGTAATCGGCGATTGGGCAGAGAATCCCTTTTGACACCGAAATCGGGGGCGGCGCCTGTTTGATACAGGTTTTGTTGCTCCACCCCCTCTGAAATGGTGTCATCACGTCGCATGCCGCATGCCATTGGGATGACCTTAGCGCGTCACCTGAAGCCCCTCCCCAAATGCTCCACCCCCAATGGGCCGAGTTCCCAACCGTGCAGGACACGTGTGGTCTCAGCCGTTGGGAACCCAGCATGGTGCCTGCGGACTGTGTCCAGCGCTGCCACACTCGGCTGGGATTCGTGCTGCTGGCCGGGGTGGGGGCTTCCGCGAGGGCTGGGGGATTGGTGGGGGGTAGCCAATGGGTGGCCAGGGGGTGGCCAGGGGGACACTATCTAGTAGGTCGGGTCCACGCACGGCAGGCGTCATGTTATATGGCATGACCACTGCAGGTCGTCGCCATGCGCATGAGAAGCCATGGACCCAGCCATTCTCCAGTCATTTTTATCGTGGGATCCGGAAGTTTTACGCGGCGTGGCTGTTAGCCCCTCACTAGTCATAGGATCGTTGAGGGGGCGGAGCCAATGCTTTTGACGTAAAATGCCACAGATCCTCCACACTTAGGCTCAAAAACGGTGAATCCAGCCCGTGGTCTCAGGCAGAGGGGATTCTGAGTGGCAGGAATCCCTTGAAATGTCCTGGGCTGAAGCCCATGGGGTGCCTAGTTGGCACTCCTCCGCATTGTGGGTGCTCAATGGCATCCCCCTGACTCCTGGAAACTCAAGGTACTCTATCTGCCATTTGCCTAGCACCTGCCGCAAACTGCACACATGGCTCTAGCATATATCCAGCAGCCATATTGTGTGTTCTGTTGGACCTAAGTCTCCGAGGTGGCTGCCATAATTTTCATGGAGGCAGTTAAGTGTTTGCATGTTGGAGCTACGACAGCAGACAGACTGTGGATGGAAACTCCAGCTTTAAATGCAGTCTACATATGGCCGCTGGCATCTCCACCAGTTGTTCCCCTGCCTGTTTCTGCATCTCCAACATGTGTCTTAGCACTGAGTCCAGAGGTTCATCATTTGCATGGGGCTAAGCAGTGGCAACAGTCCTCTGAGTGTCAGAGGCCCAGGCCCTCACATCCTCCATCAGCTGTGGATCCGTGTTAGTGATGTGCTTACTAGATTATGGCCCTAAATCTAATCTAGAACGCCGACCCACCAAGGTAACTGTAATTGTGCTGGTGGAGAGTTCAGGTGAGCATCGTGATGATGCATCCACTGATGCTTCTGAGTCATTCTCTCTCTAAGGTCGGGTAAAGACTGGTTCTGCAGCTGGTCTCCCTTGTTGACCTTCCCCTTTTCTTGCTGGTATCTGGAACAGAGAAAAGAAATATGCCATGATTGACTTAGCAGGCTCCTTAATTAAAACCAATGTATTACATTATGGGCATAGCTGACAACTGCAGACTGGAAACATCCTCACTGGTTTCTTGGGCAAGTCTTATCTTGCCCTCCACATGCACTGCCCTGCTTCTCCTTGGCCATCTAGGTGGCCTACTCCTCATACAGGGTTTTTAAAATTTATTCATGCAATGTGGGCATCACTGATGATGGTCAGCATTTATTGACCATTCCTAATTGCCCTTGAGAAGGTAGCGGTGGACTGCTTTCTTAAACCCTACTGTCCATGTGGTGTTGGTACACCCACAGTGCAATTAGGGAGAGAGTTACAGGATTTCGACACAGCGACAGTAAAAATACGGCGATATATTTCTGAGTCAGGATGTAGTGTGGCTTGGCGGGGAACGTGTAGGTGAATGCGGGAATCTGGCATGAAGGGGGAAATGGGCATTGAGTGGTGGGGGGGAACTTGTACTGATGGAGGGACCTTTCATTGAGAGTTGGGAGTGAGCATTGAATGGGCATTGAGGAGGGGAACCTAGCATTGGGGGAGGAATGGACATTGGAGGGAGGGGGACCTAGCATTGAGGGAGGCTTGCATTGAGGGGGGAGTGGGAATTGAAGGGGGTGCGGCAGTGATACTGGTGCAGTGGTTATTGGGGGTATGGGGCAGGAGAGCCCCCGATAATTGTGCAATGAAGGGAAGGGGAGAGCTCCCGATATTTTGTGGTTGTGGCAGGGGGGCTGGGGGGAATCTCATGTCTGTCCTGATTGGGTCTTCCTTTAATGATGGTGCTCAACCTCTGTGGAACCGACCTTGCTGGCACTCTCATGCCCCGCCCTGCCAGACTGATAGCATAAACCACGCTGCCCAATTTTTCTTCTTGGAGTGGCTCAAGATCTGGTCTGAAAACGCAGCTGAGCATCTGGAGAAGCACACATCAGTTTGCAGACATGGCCTGACACTGAAAAATTACTGGAAAATACCGCCAATCATAGGCATTGTTGTCCTACAGAAAGACAGATTGTCATCCAATAGTTGTATGAGTAGTCAGGAGTATGAATGCCTATGGCAGCTGCTGACCTTCCCCAGTAAGTTTAATACCAAGCAGGATATCCTGCAACTGAGAGAAGATTGAAGGTGTGACTGGCACATATTCCGTGTACATGTCTCATCTGCTGAGTCCTGCAACCCAAACTCCTGTGTGACATCCTTGTGCACTCGCCGATTTAGACTGCCTGATGCTCTAATGATTATTTACCCTGGTGGAGTGCAGCAGATCATACTGGGCATTTCTTTGGAGGTCCCCATGGATGCTAAGCTCCACTTTGCCCTCCATACAGCCTGCCATGGTCAGATAGGATGACCTCCTGTTGCCACCCCTGGGAATCAGCATCTTCTGCCTTTCCTAGATGGCCTAGAGGAGAATCTTCAGGGGCTTTGCTGAAATATGGGACTACACAGTCTCTGCTCAGGGACACTCTCATTGATAGAATCTTCAAGGACAACCAGACTGAAATTCCTGACCTTTGGTGATTGAATGATTGTTCGGATTCCTATTAAATATAACGCCTGGTCCTTCAACCCCATGAGGTAACGGGGGTTCGGCAACTTCCTACCCGCCCTGCCACAGCGTTTGGTAAGCTCCTTGTGGCTGCATAAATAAGGAACTGAATATCACAATTCACACGTGGTCACCCATCCAGCACTTCCAGCGGAAATCACTTTTGCGCCCACCACCGAACCGAGACTCCAGGGCAGAAGATTCCGGCATCTATTTGAGAAACCTGCAATGACATCCCTCCAATGTTTTTGGAAAGCTTAAATCCATTTTCGATTTGGCATATGAAAGATAGCATTGGGAACTTTTCCAAAACAGTTGGTTCCAATATCAATATCCATGTTAAAGTCAGAACACTGAGTAAGTATTGAAGTTCCTGTTTTTTGATGATTAAATCAACAAAAAATAAGGAGCACTGCCAGTGCACCCTATTCAATTTTTCATCTACCAGAATGAGAAAATGTTGAATTGGAACTAACCTTGTGACAGGACGCAATAATTAGTTGCAATGTTGGAGACAGAGAATAGTGCTAAGGGTAACATCCTCTGATTGGTGAAAGGTGATGTGGTGCTTCCACAATGCAATGACCTCAGTTTTTCACTTTCCATATTTATGACTTGGATGAGAGCATTGTATAACTTTGTTTGCACATGAAAACTTCAGACATAAAATATTGTTCATCGTCTCAGGATATCCCAAAGCGCTATACAAACTAAATGCTTGTTTTAAAGTGTCGTCACCTTAGTAACAAAGATTAGAGGGGGAAGCCAATTTGAACACAAAACAACAATGAGACATTTTACTGATGTTGGTTGAGATATAAATAGTGGCCAAGACAGTAGAAGAATTTCCCTGGTTTACATTCACCCAAAGGACACATCTCAGACCTTGGTTTTACGTGTTATCCTGAAATGTTAACCTGGATTATATGCTCAAATCTCTGGAGTGGGATTGAACAAAAACACCGAATTACATTTACATTGAAAAATGTCTCAGAAGTATAATCAGAGAAAAATTGACATTGAGACACAGAAGGACAGGTGACTCATGAAATAGGTTTTAAGAAGTGTCTTAAAGTAGGAGTGAGAGGTGGTTGAGGTTTTTGGGGGAAATACTGGAGTGAAGGGCCTAGAAAATTGAAAGCCTAGCCACTAATGTGTCCTGTGTAATAAGGACATGGGGAGTCCACACCAATTAAAATAAAGAACTAGATTAATTTACAATGCCGTACACAGTTCCCAGTAGATCCCTACTGGGTCTCTTTCTGGTCGGTGCCTTACTGGCTAACCTTTTATACATTGGTTAATTAGAGTTTCCCCACCCTTAATGGGGGAGCTCATACTCTGCGAGGAGAATGTGGAAGATAAGCGTTTCCACCCAGTAGGTCACATGCAGTTACATCCACAAAGTTGGAGATGTATAAGAGAATTGGACAGCTACAGATTTTCAGAAAGGGTGGTAGATTGAAGGAGTTTGCAAAATAAGGGAGAGGCAATGTCATGAAAGAGACTGAACATAATGTGATGAATGTCAGAATTTTAGATAACACAGTATATTTATTTGGTGCAGCAAGGGTTAAAACACCTGGGTTAGTGTGTGTCTGACTGCTGCAGTTATGTTTTTAAAATCTTGGTTTTAATGGCAGCAGGATATTTGGAGACAGAGCTACAATTCAAGCACCGTAGAAGTGGGCTGATGGAATTTTGTTTATATAAAGAGGGTTCCCTGGGGAGTAGATAATCAGAGACATAGGGTGTGATTTAACGGGAAATAGAGTCCTGTATTAGGCGTGTTTAGCCTCGGTGCCTGTAGCACTGAGAACGGCCCCGCTATCAAACGGGACTCTGTTAGTTTTGGCCTCGGTGAGGAACGCCCTGCCGTGGCCACACTTACCTTCATTTCCTGCATTAATGAGCCCTGATCTCAACCCCCCTCAGCATCCCACCATAACCTCTGAACCTTCCAATGCCCCAACTTACATGTTAGGGGCTCCTTGAACCCCTCCTCACCCCACCTCATAAGGGCAGGGCAGCCTGGGCTCAAACCCTGGCATGGGCAACCTGGAACCCAGACACATTGGCACTGCCAGCCTCGCACCCTGGAAGTGATCCTTCCAGGCAAGCAGTGCTACCTAGGCACCCTGACAGTGTTAGGGTGGCACTGCCTAGGTGCCCAGGTGGCAGTGCCAAGGTGCCAGGCTGGCAGTGCCAAGGTTCCTACATGGAAGAGGAAGTGTCAGAGTACATGAATAGAATAGGAATAGATGGATACGGACCCCAGAAGTGTAGAAGATTTTAGTTTAGACGGACAGCATGGTCAGCGCAGGCTTAGAGGGCCGAAGAGCCTGTTCCTGTGCTGTACTTTTCTTTGTTCTTTGCACTAGCCTGCCAAGAGCCTGATCACCCGCGGGTCTCCGATGGCCTCGGAGACCCCTGTAGGTGCCATAACATCTAGCCCACATTTGTCTGGACCAATCCTAGACGGCGCCATGGCAAGGTCTCCAAGGTGTAGACGTTTGTTCCTGAGCCTCAGGATGCCATTCGATCATGCCCATTGTGTTTAACATAGGGAGATGATATAGTTCATGGGAGGAGCCATGGGTTGAAGAAGTCAGGTGTTGAGTTTTTAGTTTTGAAATTCAGTTTTAGATTGGATTGTAGACAGCCAAGCAGCTTCTCTGAAAAATGAGATTTGATCTGCCTGTGAACAGGAGCAGTTTCCCTCAAAACAGTGAGTTAAAGATTTGTCTGTGAACGGAACAGGAGCAATTTCTCAAAAGTTGGCAGGTTAAACAGTAGTTTGAGGTAGGCAAAAGTCTGCAAGCTGGTTCCTGAAGGATATCTCTTTCTCAAAGCGGAGTATCCAAGACATCTCTATATGAAACAAGTACTCCTGGGTCTGCTAACTGTATTTAAAAGTGGATTTTGACCTGATGTAGGTGTTATTTGAGTGGAGATACAGATAGCAATGTCCATGTATACAGATCACAGATACTAACAAATTCCAATCATTACCTGAAAGGGTCAGGCATCATTAGTGGAGGGTGAAACAGTGTTAGTGTTTCATCACTCTGAAACAGTACCACTGTTGCTCTTTCCATGGACTTTGCCAAATGTGCTGAATGCTTACATCATTTTCTGACTTTGTCTCAGTTTACCAGTATCCACACTATTTTGCTTTTGTTTATCTCAAACGCATGGGAATACATATTTGATAAAATTATGTTTTGGTTACATGGGACGGGATTCTCCGACCCCCCCGCCAGGTCGGAGAATCGCCGGGGGCGGCGTAAATCCCGCCCCGCCGCTCCGACGCCGGCTGCCGAATTCTCCGGCGCCTTTTTTTGGCGGGGGCGGGGATCACGTCGCACGGTCACGGGCCGCTGGCAGGGGCCTCCCGGTGATTCTCTGGGCCCCGATGGGCCGAGCGGCTGTCCATTTTCGGCCAGTCCTGCCGGCGTGGATTAGACAAGTCCATACCGGCGAGACCTGGCTTTGAGGGTGGCTAGCAGAGTCCTCAGGGGGCGCGGGGGGATCCGGCCCCTGGGGGGGGCCCCCATGGTGACCTGGCCTGCAATCGGGGCCCACCGATCTGCGGGCGGGCCTGTGCTGTGGGGGCACTCTTTCCCTCCACGCCGGGCTCTGTAAAGCTCTGCCATGGCCGGTGCGGAGAAGAATCCCCCTGCGCATGCGCAGGAATCACCGCAGCAGTTCCGCGCATGTGTCAGAATATGCTGGCACTCCCGCGCATGCACCAACTCACGCTGTCCGGCGGAGGCCCTTCGGCACCGGTTGGCGCGGCACCAACCACTCCAGCGCCGGCCTAGCTCCCGGATGTGCGGAGGATTCCGCAACTTCCGGGCGGCCCGACGCCGGAGTGTTCACGCCGCTCTTTGGCGCCGGTACGGCCCTCCCGCCGGTTGGGGGGAATCCCGGTCATGGAGCTTTGGTCCGATGTCATCTGGAGTATCGCGTTAAGGCTTGGGCACCAAACATCAGGAAAAGAATATTGGCCGACAGCGCAGATTCACCAGAACGATGCCACAGCTGAAAGGGTTAAATTATTTTTGGTTAGATTACATTTGAACTCTTTTGAATTTGGGAGGTTGAGGAATGACCTATCCAAGGTATTTTAAATTATAAAGATAGGGTTGATGAAGAGAAATCCTTGGGTGAAAGAACCCAGAGAAAAGAGGGTAAAATCTTACATTTAGAGTTAGGTTTTATAGTAATAAAATCAGGAATCATATTTTTATGCAAAGGGCAGTTGAAATCATAGAACGTCCCCCACAAAATGCTGCGGTTGTATGGCCATTTCAAATTGTCAAGACGGCAATGAATATACTTTTTCTGGGATAAGGGTAACCAGAGATGTAGGGCAAAGGTGGGTAAATGGAATTGACCTACAGATCATTTAAGGTACAATTACAGATGCCAAGATCTAACTGAATGGTGGAATAGGCTTTAGGGGCATATAGCCTGCTCCTGTTCCTATGCTAACTGTTAATTCTTGGGTCACGCAGCACTGCAGGAACAGATTACATATAAAGTACAGTTTCTGGATCATAGGGGACAAGGTTCACTTAGAGGAAATGCTGTAAAGCAGTTTGAAAGAAAACAGTTCTCTGCCGTTGATGAAATGCAAAATAAATGCCATTTTAGTTGGATGCCTCTGCAGTTTGAGTGGTCTGTGGCATCTTTATTATGACCCCAAAACAGCACAGAATGCATATCAATAGAATCAACTATGACAACAAATATAGCAACACAGTACAAGGCCACCTTGGCTGGGGGACAAAAAAATGTCAAGAGTTTGCAAGTCAGGCAGTACAGCCCATGAAAAATGTCAAATAGGTGTGAAATGAGGTGAAATTACTAGGGAGAAATTTCTCCTCGGCTTTAAAGTGGAGAACGGAGAAATCACTGCTGACACTCCACTAAGCTGCACTTCTAATTTTAAGCCAAATTCATCTCTGACATGCAGCAGCCTATGTGAAGGTGGAAGCAAGCAGCTTTCCACTCTTTTTTCTGCCAGTCAAATTATGTCATCAGTGAAGGATCACTGGTTTTTAATGATATGGCAGTCTCCAACCTAAGTTGTAGGTCCCAATAAACTGCCCATCACCAAATTACAATTGACATCTAACATCACTAAATCTGAAATGTAATTCTTTATGACAGGAGTGGTTATATTGGAAGAAAATAATTTACTTCAAGACTGGGGCTTTTCAGTGTATACCTGAAATGTTCTCATCCAAGTATGAGTCATGTCAAATTTACTGTAGTTGAAATAGGCATATATATAGACCAATCATAATTTATCCAAATTATGCAAGTAATAGATATCATTGCACTATGTATAATTACCTCTATTGATTGCTCAAGATGTCCAGATTTCAGGTACTCGCTACTGTTCTGCAGGCTGCAGTTTTAATACGTTGTTTATTGTCTGTGACAGTCAAATTATGTTTGTGTCATGTAAAACAGCAATTTGTTATTTAGGGAGCCAATGAAGGTGGGATCATTTTGAAATATACTGGTACAGTAATTGTTTCATTAAAATATGATTTTGCAAGATAATGATAAGGTAGATTTTCTTTCCTCTTGTCGCTGCATTTTATGCAATACAGGAGGTTGCAATCAAATCAAATCAGGCTAAATAAAGTTCTTTGTCTACAGCACATCACTTCTGCACCTTGAAAACCTATACCATAGTGTCAATGAATTGGTATCAGGGAGGAATGGGGTATTTCTGGCATATTCTGTTTTTATTTCAGATTTCCAGCATCTGCAGTATTTTGCTTTTGCATTGGTTACAGAGCTGACAACCATTTAGGTTATCTAATTATCCTCTAATACTGTGTAGGCAATCGTAGGCCAAGATGAAAAGTATGTATATCGGTTATTTCTTATTGAGAAAAGCCCAATATTTAAATCCAGTAAATCTGGATTCAATCAGCATCTCAAGTTCTGAATATTAGGCATCTGTTTGTCTTCAGTAATTCATGAAACATCCATGGGTTATGTTTTATTCATTTTACAAAGGGATTTTCTTTCCTGAAGTACCTTTTAGATTCTTGAGAATAGGCTAATTGTTTTTAAACCTGTGTTCTGATCCATTTTCTATATATAATTGTAACTTAAATGAATCAGAATAAAGATGACAAATTTCTTTTACTTCCCCAAAATATAACACAGCATTTGACCATTGCTTGCATGACTAAAAACATTTTTGGTCTCAATTCAAATGACTTCCTTCTGATGTAGGAATGCCAATACATTGGAATGAAAGGTAATCTAAAATTTGAGCGTTGCACAGTGTTGACTCTCACAATGACAATTAGGAGTTGTGGGCCATGCTTTCATATTCAAGGCTTACTGTTCGTTGTTTACTATTCTTCAACAATTGGACACCATGTCTAATACAGAGTCAGAGGTGTTAAGTTACAAGACTAATTCCAAACTGTCTGAGATTTGTGGTTAGCATTTTGCACCACAGCCAAAAGTATGACAAATTCAAAATTTGTAGCTGCAACCAGTCGCTGAGGAATGTTTTGCACTTTATTCACTTCTCACAAGTTCCATTTTATGATTCTGCGAATGTCACAGAAGTGCAACTGGAAGATAATCAGCAAGTGGTGACATTCCAGGTCTATACAGGGGAATTTAGAAATCAAACGGCTTAGCTTCCTTGAGCCTGTGGATTGTACTCTTGCTAATCACAGTTCTAAGAGTGAATTGGTGACAGTTAATACATGCACACGTTCCAGCCTGCATATTAGAGGATACTTATTACTGGCATGTTCTAATAAGTCTTGCAGGTAAGGAGCATTCCCTATGAGCGTGTGAGTCAATGAGAAATGTTAAAACTGATGACAATTTTTTTAAAATAATGTAACTTCACACTATATCTATCTGTAAAATATAGGATGTATTTAGTTATGTGAGTAAGAACTCGGGCCACAAGTGATCCTGCCTTATATTTTTGCATAATACCCACTCTGGATCATTTTCTTTTCTTCGGATTGGGAAGATTTCCTGAACTTCATTTTATCATGTGAAATGGATTGAAGTTACACAAAATAAATACCCTTGCCTATTATGACTGTATTGCTCAAACGCTGCTGAGGAGTTTTTAATTGGAGTTGCAGGTAGGTCTGAATGGAGTGGGATACCTTGATGGGTTAAACATTCTTGGAAGGTTGTATTATACAGCATTTACAAATTAATCAGCTTACATTTATCTACAAAATTGATTTTTGAACAAGAAAGGAAAATGATTGTCATTTTTCCAAGGGAAAAAGAAGTCTGATTTGAGGCATTAAAGAGATCAGTACAAATAAGTATCAGGCCCCATTCACAGCATATTTCCTTCCTAAACAAATTCCGCCATTTGGCAGATTGAATATGGGTGTTTGTGACTGTAAACATAACAGACAAATTCGTTATCAGTATGAGAAAATTGCTTTGGCTCTCTAATTTAGTAAGGAAATTGTTGAGCTAAGAGTTATAAAACATAAGTACTGCCAGTCGCTAGTCTCTGAATTTTATTGGTTTATCAAAGATTGGCATTTAAAGAATCGCGCTATGCCAATCTTAGATTCAGCCACTCCAAACCTGCAGAAGGAGCCACCAACAGTACTTATAAACATATATAACTGTGACAGAGCTAAAAGTGCAAAGTCTTTAAGGAGCTGTGCTCTTCAGAATTATGTGGTTTGACTGCCTTGTGAAATGGGACTGCAAAAAATTCATTTCAACTTTGTCTGCAGGCAATTCACCTTTGGCCTACAGATGATATGAGTCTCTTTGCTGATGGGTAAAGTATAATAAGTCAGGTCAGGCGGTCTGTGGATGGCGAAGGCCTATTTATTAGTTGAATGAGGCAGGTGTAGTATTCAGCGTGAGATTAGCTCATCTCAGCATGATAATTACCTTACAGGAAGCCCTGAAGGTTACATATCAGATAGCACCAATCCAGCTGAACCACAGAACCCATTCCCGAAAATGGAGTCTGTAATATAATCATATTTTCCAACTCAAAACTGACAAAATACTCTCGGAAATAATCAGTGTTCCGATTTGGACTGCTAATGTAGTGTTAAACAGCAATTGTTCTGTAATTTTTTTAAACAGCAGGAATAGGAACATTGCAGATGTGAAAACAAAAGCTTTGCAAGCATGTCATCTGAACTAAGGAACAGAAAAGTATATTGTAATGCATGAAATGTATTTTTCACAATGCTTCTTAATATTTAAAAAAATAATTACAGATACTTATTTTGGGCTTTGAAGGACGATTCTTCTGATTTTCTACTACCCGAACATATGGATTTTTTTAACATTTAAATGTAAATGCCATTTTTGTTGCAATGAAATTATAGTGCATTATCAAAGTGCAAGGAAACTGCAAACCAGCCATCTTGTACAGGTTTAAGAAATAAATACTTAAATACCCCAGCACTTTAACCCTCAAAGGACTACCTGAGTCTAATAAAAATCCTCCATTAATTTTTCCTGTTTCTTCACAGAGTATTATGTGGTTTATCAATTTTACACCGTTGAACAAAAAGCAACTTTTGATAGTCTATTGTGAAATGAAAGACATGAAAGTATGAAGATGGTTAACTACTCGGACTTTATTTTTTCAAACCATCATGTACAGAGCTCTACACAAAACACCAAAATAGAAAACACTGCAGTTTATGCCAGAACACTTGGCACAAAATAGTACTTATCTAATTCATGTCCTGCACTCGCTTTTTCAATAATTATATCATTATTTAGATTTTTTACAGTTGAAGCAGTTTCTGGATGTGGCTTTAACAAAATGACAGTTTCCACAGTGAAATGTTTTCTGTGTAACTAATTTGGCTCCTTTGTAAGGAAGCTGGCAGAATTATTAAAGCTTAGGGAGTAGTGCCAAAACGTGTCTCGGCAGCCCCTTGCCATGTATGGCGAGGATTTTTTGCATTTGTTCTGGATTTGCCGTTGCACTTACTTTGCAGCAGCTTAGACCTAGCGATAAACTGTCTATAGCCCTTCATTTGAGGTTGCCTTTCAGTCGCATTTTGCTGCATAATTGACTTAACCCCTCACCCCCACCCCCTCCCGCCCACTTCTTCCCAGACCAAAAGATCTTTGTGGCAATATAAAACCACAAGTATACTCTGCCCTCTAGTCTAGGAAAATGATATTCTAAATTTGTGGTCTTAATTATTTCAAGCCAAATTATGGAAATACATGAAGTCAAAATATGTTTCTTTGTAGTTCAGGGTTTTAAAAATATTTCTACCATTCTTTGAACAAATTAATCAATTTTTCTCTCGTGATGCTATAACAGTAATCAAAGCTGAAGAAATTTTATTTGGCAAATTATTATTAATGAAATCAGTGGATTAATACCTAGTATATTCATAAGACATTCATCTGACCATTATTTTAATATAGGTGTTAGTCTATTTATTTTAAATTAATGAACAAGTTTGCCAAGATAGAGAACCAAAGAATGTCATGTTAACACATTCTACATTCAGCCACTAAATGTCTGTCATTCATCGTAATTTACGGGTTGTTATGTCAATGTTTAGAAATTGTATTGTACATAGAAAGAAGCCTGTAAATAATTCAAATTTTTCACACAATGTAATTGTAGCTGAGCATTGCTTTTTTTGGATTGGGTGTTGTAGTTTCACTTGACAAATGTTCGTTAAATTAATTTAAGCTTTTAGCTTAAATTTAAGGATTTTGCTTAAATTAATATCTCACACCTCTAATCCACAATGTATAGTTTTATTGCATAAAATCTGAATTATTCCTGAAGAACACAATCAAAAATCTCAAGAACAGTTTGATGCACATGTTACTTATTGCAACAGTATGGTACAGATTTTTATGCATGACAATAAAAACCCTAGTTCAATCAAATTTCTAAGAAACAAAATCAATTTTAGATATATCGCACTTTCACCTGGTCGGGCTAAGCATTTTACATTTCAGTAAATCCAATCAACTTTCTAGCTTTCTAGCTTACACATACCTCTGAAGTTTACTGTTTTAGTCTGTTGTGGCAGCTTTTATTACCAGTAAGAAACACAGCTCTCCCCTATTTTCAAAACATGTCTACATATAAACCGTCAATAATTACTGATATCTATCAAATGCTCCAGAATTATGTGACTGTTAAATCATGTGAATTAGGTAGAATATTCCTTCATGAATGGAGATTATTGCTTTACTTGTACTCTTTGAACAATAATATCCTATTAGTAGCAAATACAGACTGAATGTACGGCAAGAACTGCTGTGTTGTTTAGCTGAAGTTTCCAAATTGGGTCTGAGGAATATTAAATTAAACATCCCCTGAGCACAACTTATTTTTTTTAATGGTTTAAGTATTTTGGTCAATGTTTTCAAGTCCATAGATGGCAGCAGCATTTCAGGTAACTACAATATTTAGTCACCATTTTAACTGGTGCAGCAATCAATATATGGGTGAAGTAGAATATATTCCAGTATAGAATTTAGTTCTCACGCACAAGCAAGTTTGGTATCTCCCTATTGGCTTTTCAACATGCCTTCAGTGACCCTAAGCCTGTCCAATGCGGTTTCATATGGCATGCTAGTTCTGGAGAAATTAGCCTTCAAAGCCTCCAGTTTTCTTTAACTCTTATTATAACATAATAATAGGTTATACAGCTGGAAAGTAAAAACTACTGCTTGTAACAATTGCAAGTCCACCTATTATATTGGCCTTCTGAAGCATAGGCATTACTGTTTTAGTATTTGAAAACATTTAATTAACTAGCTGTAGTGTTCAAGTGTTGTTCAGGTAAACAGTTAAGTTCTGAATTCAAAACACAACATTCATGTGATATTGCTGCAGAAAATTAGTAGTTTGTAGATTCCATTATGGATCTGGATTTATTGAATGCAAATAAAATCATGTGTCACTTCACCGCTGTAAGTATAGATCACACAATGTACAGTAAAGCTTGTGCATTAATAAAATCTGGTGGAGCTCCAAGTGTTTTTATTTCTTATTCCCAAAGTTTGTGCAAGTTCAGAGAGTGTATCTTAGATGTCCAGTTATTCATTCAAAAGAATCAATTCAGAGCAAATATTAAATCCAAGCACTCAGAAATTTGCATTGCTAACTGTAGAACAAAACAAGCTGTGTTCTCTCCAGGTGGTAAGATGGGTTTATTTGAGATGACCATGGATCTGGGCCAAAGATTCACGGCAATCTGAATTTGACTGGTTCAGTCAGCCTGGACAAAATTCAATTCTGCTGAGAGACCTTCAAATTATTATTATTATTTTTTAAATGATACTTCGTTCACAGTCTGGCCAGCAATTTGCTGTTCCCTCGAGCAAACCAGTGAGAGCACACTGTAACAGGCTCGGTATTTCAATCAGCTGACCTCAGTTTGCAGCATGTACGGGGCCACATGACTTAGAGATTACATCAGAATTTGGAGTTTTGCCCTTGGTAGAGACAGCACTGTGCATGGTGCTTTGTGCAATTACAATGATGATTCAAAATGATTTCTGACCCAACTTTGAAACATCTTTTTACATGTTTTAGGTCAGTAGTTAATGTCCAACTTTAGATGCTGAACAGATCAATTCAGGTAAACTAATGGTGGAGATAATGGGTAACTCACAATAATGCTGTCATTTTTAAAACCAATCAGAAAGCTAATTTGTAAAATGTACTATTTCTGCTCAAACATTAAGCTTTGTGGCCACAAATCAACAGCCAGCATTTTTATCAGTATACATAATAAATGTTGAATCAGTTTCACTGTTCACTGAAGGTCATAGAGCATGCCAAATGCTTTCAGAATGACAAGATGGTGCCAGTGCATGGTCTGATGGAAAGATGATTACGGGATGCTCATCTTTTTTTCTCACTTGTGCAGTGGGAAAGAAATGCATTCCATGACGACTGATTTCAAATTCAGTGACAGTTTAGTGTAAATGAAGAGACATTTTAAGGAGTTGTCAAATATCGCTGTAAACAATTTATTTGGACCTAAATATGACCTTTGATATGTCGGGATAGAATGTTATCCTGACCACCTGGGTATTAAGCCTGAGTGGAGCAAAGACTGGGAAAGCTGCAAGGTAGGTTTCCATGCCCCTTACTGAAACTGCTGATTTTCTGTCCATTCTTTTCTATGGAAGAAAGACCAGATGGGTTATTGTAATGAAACGTGATCCCCCACATTCGCTTTTCATTTCTGCACTGGGCCCAGGTGATTAGCATCCTTAAGGATTGCTATGGACCAGGGTTCAAAGAAGCCCAAAGTGTATCATGGAGTTTACCTGACCCACAACTTTTACTAGATTGTGGTATGGGGAGCACACGGCCCACTCTACAGGTGTGGTACAGCAGAAATGGAAAAGTATTTTTGAAAGCAAAACAATGTTTATTCTATGAACTCAAGTTAACCTTTTTAAAACATACAGTGAACATCTTAGCAACCATTAATTCAAATACAACCCCCAAAGAGTACAACACTAAGTAATGCTTAATAACTTCCCAAACAACATCCAAAAGACAAAAGAAACACCTTTTAACAGAAGCACATTAGGTTTACATTCACTACTGAGTACATTTATAATTCTGAATTCACCAAATGATCAAGAGATAGTCTTTTGATGGCAGAGAGATCAACAGTACACCTGCTCTGTCTAGCTTCAGCTCCAACACTGAAAACAAAACTGAAACACACCCTGCAGCAAACAGCTTAAAATGAAAGTAAAAAGCTGACAGACAGCCCAGCTCCACCCACACTCTGACATCACTAATAAACACCCATTTCTTAAAGGTACATTTCTTAAACACCCATTTCTTAAAGGTACTCTCACATGACAGGATATCGGAACAAGAGTTGGCCATTCAGTGATTGAGCCCATTCCATCATTGAGTTAGATCATGGCTGATCTATACCTCACCACTGTTTGCCAATTTCCCCATGCATCTAGATACCTAGACTACACAAAAATCTAGTGATCCCAATCTTGAAATTTTAAATTTACCAAGCATCCACAGACTTTTGGGATAGTGACTTCCAGATTTACTTTTGTGTAAAAAAATGCTTCCAAATTCACCCCTGAATGGCCCAACTCAAATTTTAAAGTATTAGGTAAAATTTTCCGCCTCATGCTGCCAGTGCCACAGTTCCTGATGAGGCAGAGAATCCAACGGTTGTGAAGAAAATCGGATTGACGCTGGGTGCCGACGACCCATTTCCGACGCTCCGGCCACTCACTGGCATCGGATCAGAGTTCACGCCCCGCTCCAAGAGGAGGTTCTAAATGGGTCATTAATGGGCCACTCTCCCCCCCAAAATGCAAGACATGCCCATCCATCCCCACCCCCTTCAAAGCCCTCCCCACTGCCCCCAACCAGAGACCCCCAAATAACGAGATAACCAGAGACCCACTAAATAAGAAAGCCCCGAGATGCCCTAAATAAGAAACCCTCCCTGATAAATGCTAAATAAAGAGACCCCACGGAGACCCCCTAAATAAGGAAACCCCCCACAGAGACCCCCTAAATAAAGAGACCCCCACAGAGGCCCTAAATAAAGAGACACCTCCAGAGACCCCCAGAAAAGTGACCCCTGTCATTTTGATTGACAGCTCCTGGACCACTTCAAACAGAACTAAGTGCCATTAATTTCCAGCTGACCACTTCAAAATCACTCAAGCATGAAGGGAGGTGATTGGAAAGCACTTAATTCTGTTTGAAGCATTGTTCCAGTCATCTTCATTCATGGTTGAGTAACTCTGAAGTGCTCTCACCACAATGCTTATAAACATTGTTTTGATCGACAGCTCCTGGACCACTTCAAACAGAGCTAAGAGCTGTCAATTTCCAGCTGACGACTTCAAAATCACTCAAGTATGAAGGCAAGTAATTGGAAAACACTTAATTCTGTTTGAAGTGGTCCAGGAGTTGTCAATCAAAGTATGATCTTTATAAACATTGAGGTTAGAGCTCTTCAGAGTTACCCAACCGTGAAGAAAGAAAGATTGGAATAATGCTGACCATTGTGTATGTGTGGAAGCTGTCAATCACAGCCTAGTCAGGGAAATGAATGAATGTCTTGCAGCTCAAGGATCTGAGGGGTTTAAACACAGGAACTGACACCTGGTGCTCCTCTATATGAGCCAGCAGGTGTATTGTCCAGGTGAGTGTTACAACAGTAATTATTTTCACTGTCTCGGTCTGGATTGTTCTCCAGGTTCCTGACAGGTGTCTCGTTTCTGGGATGCTTCCTGACAGGGGTCTCCTTTTGGTGGTGGGGGGGGGGGCTGCCTGTCAGGGTTCCCTTTTCTGGAGAGAAGCCTGTCAGGGGTCTCTTTTCTGCGAGGCTTCCTGACAGGATTCTCTTTTCTGGGGAGGGGGGGGGGGCTCTTTATTCAGGGGTCTCTGGAATGGAGTCCCTTTATTTGGGGGGTTCTTGGGGACCTCTTTATTCCAGGGTCTCTGGGGTGGCCATTTGATCTGGAGTCAGCACAGTTGAGTGAGATTTTAAACTCACTTAACTGTGTGAGAGAGTCCCGCCCATTGTGGGTAAGATTCGGATCGCGATGTCTCACGAGATGTAACAAGATCTCGCGAGGCGTAACGATTGTTGGGGATCCTGGAAGAGGCCTCTCTCAGGATCTTGCGACTGTGTCCCATTCTGATTCCAGCGGGTCATGGCCGGTAATTCGCGCTCTTTATCTCTATCTATCGAGAAGGAAACATATATAACACCTTGTTCCTCGTATACCTAGCCAGTGTCTGTCACTCAGCACCCTCGAAAAACATTAACATATTTTGATGAGAAAGGGACAGATTTTCACGATATTTCTGACGCAGTAATTGCAACACAGGGGTGGGTGGGAATTGGATTATTTTATAATCTCCCATTAAAAAAACTGTTTGTGGTGGTCACATCTTTCTGCTGTGAAAAGAAGAGATGCCCATTAGGCTCCAGCTATCTGGAGCAGTAACTTTTAGTCTAATTGTGACTGTTCACAAAATGTCAACTCGTTTACAACTGGATAGATGAAGGGCAGAATTCTCCGTTTGGGAGATGTTCTCCCACGGGAGATAAACAGCCACTGATTTGTGCTCTCACTGCAAATTTATGCATGGCAGGGACTGCGATGGATTCCATTGCAAATCCTGCTATTGGGTCGTCGTTTTGAATGGGCGGCCCATTAGCGAGGTCCGGTGGCTGGGCCCCCATGACCCTCACAACGAATTTCCACCCTTCCTCTCCCACCACAGGATTTTATGGTTCACCCCCCCCCCCCTCCGCCACACACACACACACACACACACAGTGCAAGGGTGACCTGACACCCCCATCAGAGACCCCCCCCCCCCAATAAGGAAGAGACTCCCATCAGAGACCCCCATAAGAGAGACCTCCACCAGTGACCTCCCCATCAGCAGAAACCCAACCAGAGACCTGCCCGGAAGCCCTCCATTAGCGACCCCTGCCTGTAAGCCCCCATTAAAAGGGACCCCTGCTGGGAAGGCATCCAAAATATAGAACCCTGCATGGTAGACCCCCATAAGTGATACCTTTGCTGGAATTACCCCATTTCAGAAATCGATGCCTGGAAGTCCCCCATTACAGAAACACCTGCCTGAAAACCCTCCATTACAGAAATCTCTGCCTCAAAGCCCCCCATAAGAGAGAATCCGGCCTGGAAGCCCCCAATAAGAGGGACCCCTGCCTGGAAACCCTCCATTACAGAGAACCCTGCCTGGAATCTAGAGAGCAGTCCAGACAGAGACAGTGAAAAAAAATCAATGTTTTAAAATTCACCTGTGCAATACACCTGGCTCAGGCAGAGAAAACACCACCTGTCAATTACTAGAATTGGGATAGCTGGGTTTAAACCATCTCAGGTCTTTTATATTTTAAAAATTTGTTCATGGGTTGTGGACGCCGCTGGCCGCACCAGCATTTATTGCCCATCCCTGAGGACATTATAGAATCAACCACATTGCTGTGGGTCTGGAGTCATATGTAGACCAGACCAGGTAAGGACAACAGATTTCCTTCCCTAAAGGACATTAGTGAACCAAATGGGCTTTTACAACAATCACCAATGGTTTCATTGTCACCTTTTAGATTTTTACTTCCAGATTTTTATTTAATTCAAATTTCACCATCTGCCATGATGGGATTTCATGGAATCATAAAATTTACAGTGCAGAAGGAGGCCTTTCGGCCCATTGAGTCTGCACCGGCCCTTGGAAAGAACACCCCACTTAAGCCCACACCTCCAACCTATCCCCATAACCCATTAACCCCACCTAACCTTTTTTTGGACACTAAGGGCAATTTCAGCATGTCCAATCCAACTAACCTGTGCATCTTTGGACTTTGGAGGAAACCGGAGCACCCGGATGAAACCCACGCAGACATGAGGAGAACGTGCAGACTCCACACAGACAGTGACCTAAGCTAGGAATTGAACCTGGGACCCTGGAACTGTGCTAGCGTGCTGCCCCTTTGAATCCGGGTCCCCAAAGCATGGGGGTCAGGATTACTAGTCCAGCAATAATACCACGATGTCACTTCCTCACCACTGCCAAGCTTTCATTCATATCAATTTGAAATTGATTGTACTAGGCTGTGATTGATAGCTTGTGCACAGAGTCAGCTGTCTGAATTGTTTAATTTAATTTCCCTTCACACTTGAGTGGATTTTGAATAGTCAGCTGTGAAATTGACCACAGTGTTTCGAAATATTTAGCTGTGATTGACAGCTCTTGGACCAGATCAAAGCCAATTAAGTGCTCTTCATAGAATCATAGATTATCATAGAATTTACAGTGCAGAAGGAGGCCATTCGGCCCATCGAGTCTGCACCGGCTCTTGGAAAGAGCACCCTATCCCCATAACCCAATAACCCCACCCAACACTAAAGGCAATTTTGGACACTAAGGGCAATTTATCATGGCCAACCCACCTAACCTGCACATCTTTGGACTGTGGGAGGAAACCGGAGCACCCGGAGGAAACCCACGCACACACGGGGAGGATGTGCAGACTCCGCACAGACAGTGACCCAAGCCGGAATCGAACCTGGGACCCTGGAGCTGTGAAGCAATTGTGCTATCCACAATGCTACCGTGCTGCCTCTTGGACCACATCTTGGATCACATCAAAGCTAGTCAAGTGCTCTCACTTCCTCTTTTCCTCTGCAGAAAACACTTAACTTCCAGGCAGAGATCTGGGGCTTCCAGGTAGGGGTCTTTCTTATTGGGGGCTTCCAGGCAGGGCTCTCTCTTATTGGGCGCTTCCAGGCAGTGGTCGATAAGGAGGTCTCTGGTGGGGGTTTCTCTTACGGGAGGGGTTAGCTGGTGGGGGTCTCAGTAATGGGGGGGTGACAATGGGGTCTCTCTTATAGGGGATCTTTGGTGGAGGCATGATGGGGGGGGGGGGGGTCTGGTGAAGGTGCGTGGGCAGAATTTGCAATGTGGGGGAGGGTGGCCCTCTGATGGACTTTGGGGCAAATCCCCAAAAGAGTTACCCACTTGACCCACCGTGAGGTCCAATGGGCCAGAACCACAATGGGAAATACTTGCCCACGTGAATCCTGGCTCAGAGGACCGGGGATTCATACAGGCTTGAAGAATCTGGTGCCCAGCCCGTTAATAGGATGTAATAGGATGTAAATAGGCGGGGACCTTGATGCTGCCACCAACAGGGGACCGGAGCATCGGAACGGGATCAGCGCCTTTGGTTGACCCTTTGATTCTCCGACGCATCGGGAAGTCCACTCCCTGCAGCTGACGGCGGAGAATCCAGCACTAAATTACAATCAACAATAAATTAGCAATATGTAATGTGGAGTATGGTTCGCAGGTAAATGGTCCTGTTCCCCGCTCACCAAAGACAAGCTCCCATTGCTTTTATGGGTTCAGTTTTTCTTGTTTTGGGGTAGTTTACGTTAAAATTAAAAACTGAATAAAGTCACTTCAGCTATTTGTATACATGTGATCCCTTTGTTCCCCCTTATGCATGAACCTACATGTTCAAATACACAAAGTAGAGAACTGAAATATATTTTCAAAATATTTTTCAACCATTAACCTAAACTGATTTCCTGTCCTACGTCATTCTGTCCTCGGTCACAATCACAATGAATTGTCCAAATCATCAACTAGAAATAGCTGCAGTACTGTCAGGACGGTAACAAGGGTAAAATCAAATGCACAATTGCTTGTCAAATAAACCTTTATTAGGAGAAAATATCTATTTATGAAACGTAGAAACAAGGTAGCAGGCAAACAGGATTATGGTGCTACTTGAGCATTCGTTTATGAGTGGATAAATAAAACATGAGGGATTTGAGGGATAAAAGACTAAGTCAACATTCCACTGCTTACCGCACTCATTCTAAAACTCTGCTGTGGCACTGAGTTTCAGTTTAATATTGAGACGATAACTCAGAAACACTGAAGCTTTTTATGCCACCTAATTTGCATATGTTTCATTGACAGAATACTACATAGACGTTAGAATTTGATTTGTATCTATGTAAGGAAGGATCAATACACACTAAAAGAGATAGCAATAGACTGAACGTGACTATTTAAAACCCTTCGGACAAAAGCGTTGGCTTTCTCACCCGCTAATAAAATGAAATTTAATAAAGGAAACATTTCTCTATGACTGCCTGTGGCCCAGAATGTGCAAGAGAACATTACATAGACTTTGGGAATATACTAGACAATGTAAAAGGCCTTTATAAATACTCCAAAACTTATAAATGTACATAAAATTCACTGTCACGTTTGCCCACAAAATGACATTAACATCACTCCAAAAATAAGAGACTGGGTGAGAAAATCATCCCAGTGTTGCTTATGGAGGCGGAGCATGCCTATGCACGCGTCATTTCTGCGCAGCCTGCATGGCGTTCCATCAGGAAAATGGCACACATGAGAACGTTTCCAGCATGTGTTGAAACTCTATGCCATCCTGATATTGCACAGCTCAACTGATTAAACCTGGGCCAGAATGCTCCAGGTGATATGGTGGCACAGTGGTTAGCATCGCTGTCTCACTTAGGTCCAATTCCAATCTTGGGTTACCATGTGGAGTTTACACATTCTCCCCGTGTCTACATGGGTTTCCTCCCATTCCAAAGTTGTGCAGATTAGGTAGGGTTACAGGGATAATGTGGGGCTGTGGGCCTAGGTAGAATGCTCTTTCGGAAGGTCGGTGCAAACCTGATGGGTAGAATGGTCTCCTTCTGCACTGTAGGAATTGTTTGATACACCACTCTTGTCAACAAATGACACAGAAATGCAAGATGAAATGAAATGAAAATCGCTTATTGTCACAAGTAGGTTTCAATGAAGTTACTGTGAAAAGCCCCTAGTCGCCACAGTCGCCTGTTCGGGGAGGCTGGTATGGGAATCGAACCGTGCTGCTGGCCTGCCTTGGTCTGCTTTAAAAGCCAGCGATTTAGCCCAGTGTGCTAAACCAGCCCCTCCCAGATGGGCCCTGCAATTGTAATGGCTTCATGGATCTCTCATCTCTAGACTGATGTGGCCTCTTCATTATTGCTGGGCTGCTGGTCTCTCCCTTCTTCCTTGGGCTTTTATAGCTGGGCACATGGCAGTTATTGGGTGTCTGAAAACAGAAAACGGGGGTTGAGGAAGAGGAGGTGCAGTGGGAAGCAAGAGTTTGATGGTCACAACATGCATTAGCAGCTTCTTTATCATGCCAGATGGCTGGATGGGGGTGTGCTGGGAGTTGAGGAGGGTCTTAAGGCAGGAACATACCCAACCTGCTCTGTGTTCTCAGGTACTCCAGATGACACAGCCTCTTCATTGCTTGTCCACAATGCTGATAGCTATGTACTTTCTAGGTCTCTGGAGGCACAGACATCCTTATCCCTGACCAATTCTTCTATGCTCCCTGTCCTACAAATGAATGGGAAGAATGTTAGGTGAGGGTGACTGCCCTTGACATCAAGGCTACATTTGACCCAGTGTGGCATCAAGGAGCCCTCGCAAAACTGGAGGCAATGTCAATCAGAGAGAAAACTCTCCATTGGTTGGAGACATACCTAGCACACAAGCAAAATGGTTGAGGTTATTGGAGATCAGTCATCTCAGCTCCAGGATATTGCTGCAGGTGTTCCTCAGGTGATTTCCTAAGCCCAACCATCTTCTGCTACTTCATCAATGACCTTCTTCCACCGTAAGGTCAGAAGTGGGGGTGTTCAATAATGATTGCATAATGTTCAGCACCGTTCATGACTGTTCAGATACTAAAGCAGCCCATGTCCAAATGCAACATGGTTGATTTTGGGGCTCGGGTCCTGAATCTTAATAAAGGAAACTATGATGGTATGAGGCGCAAGTCGGCTATGATGGATTGGGAGACATTACTTAAAAGGGATGATGGTGGATAGGCAATGGCTGACATTCAAAGAGCACATGGGTGAACTGCAATAATTTTTTATTCCTATCTGGCACAAAAGTAAAACTGGAAAGGTGGCTAAACTATGGGTACAATAGAAAGTAGAGGTAGTATTAGATCCAAGGAAGAGGCATACAAATTGGCCAGAAAAAACAACAGACCTGAGGACTGGGAGCTGTTTAGAATTCAGCAAAGGAGGACAAAGGGATTGATTAAGAAGAGGGAAACAGAACACCAGGGTAAGCTTGTGGGGAACATAAAAACTGAAAGTAAATGTTTCTATATGTATGTGAAGAGAAAAAGATTGGTGAAGACAAAAGTAGGTCCCTTACAGTCTGAAACAGGGGAACTTATAATGGGGGACAAAGAAATGGCTGAAGAACTAAATACATACTTTGGTACTGCCTTCACAAAGGAGGACAGAAATAGCACACCAGAAATGTTGGGGAACAATGGTTTAGTCAGAGGGAAATCAGTATCAGTAGAGGAAAGGTGTTGGGGAAATTGATGGGGTTGAAGGCCAATAAATCCCCAGGGCCTGATCATCTAAATCCTAGAGTATTTAAGGGAGTGGTCCTAGGAATATTGGATGCATTGGTTGTCATCTTCTAAGATCAGATAAACTCTGGAATGGTTCCTACAGATTGGAGGGTAGCTAATGTAACCCCTCTATGTAAAAAAGGTGGGAAAGAGAAAACCGGGAATTATAGACCAGTCAGCCTGACGTCGAGAGTGGGAAAAATGCTAGAGTCCATTATCAAAGATTTTACAACAGAGCATTTGTAAAACAGTGGTAGATTCGGACAGAGACAGCATGGATTTACAAAAGGGAAATCGTGCTTGACAAATCTACTGGAATTCTTCGAGGATGAAACTAGTAGAGTTGATGAGAGGGAACCAGTGGCCGTGGTTTATTTGGACTTTCAGAAGGCTTTTGACAAAATCTCGCATAAGAAAGTTGCGTGTCAAATTAAAGTGCATGGCATTGGGGTAGTGTATTGAGATGAATAGAAAATTGATTGGCAGACAGGAAACAAAGAGTAGAAATAAATAAAAGCAAATTACTGCAGACGCTGGAATCTGAAACCAAAAGAGAAAATGCTGGAAACTCTCAGCAGATCTGGCAGCATCTGTCGGAAGAGAAAAGAGCTCAGGTTTCGAGTCCAGGTGTAGAAATAAATGGATCCTTTTTCAAATGGCAGGCAGTGACTAGTGGGGTACTGCAGGGATCGGTGCTAGGACCTCAGCTATTCCCAATATATATTACTGATCTAGATGAGGAACTAAGTGAAATTCCTGTAAATTTGCAGATGAAACAAAATTGAGTGGGAGGGTGAGCTGCAAGGAGGATGCAGAGAAGTTTCAGTCTGATTTGTTCTGGCTGAGTGAGTGTACAAAAGCATGGCAGATTCAGTATAATGTAGATAAATATGAGTTATCCACCTTGGTAGTAAAAACAGGAAAGCAGATTACTATCTGAATGGCTATAAATTAAGAGATGGGACCTTGCAAAGAGACCTGGTGTCCTTGCACACCAGCCACTAAAGGTAAGCATGAAAGACACCAAGATGCCCAGGCTGCAGGATTTTCCACCATCACCGGAATGTTCCAGGTCCAGGGAGTAGTTGATGGTATGCATTTTGATATGTGCATTGGGGCATCAGGGAATGCCCTTCATTAACAGGAAGGAGTTACACTCCCTGAATGTTAACTCGTGTGTGACCACCACCTCCGGATCATGCATACGTGTCCATACTTCCCAGATAATGTACATGACAGCTACATACTGGGGCATTCGGAGATCCTCAGCATCTTCGAGGACCACCCCAGGATGGCGCCTTCCCGTTGTCTGCACCATGGTGTTGACGCTCTCAGCGATGCTTCTCAGTGACTGGGCTCTACACTGCCCCAACAATGTCCATCTGTGTCTGAGACACGTCCCTCAGTGATTGGGACATGCTGTGTAGTACCGTGGTAATGTCCACCGGCATATGGGACATGTCCCTCATTGACTGGGACATGATGTCGATGCCCTCAGCCATGGTTGACACAGACTGAACCACACCTTGGACACCACCACTGAAGATGTTGACCTCGTGCTCCAGGCATTCCACTGCGGTAGCCACACGAGCAGTGTTGGCCTCAGTGCTAAACATTGTCGGCATCACCTCCTATGCCCGTAGCCTTTGGAATCCTCCAATTGGCTATGCAGTCACTGGAATGTTGCTGACCTCCCCTCCTGAATCTCATGGCATTGTACCATCTGCACCAGTCTGGGAGAACCTTGTCCAGAGGCTCGGCATCTGACTGGGACTCAGCAGAGTCTATGGAGCCAGCAGACCTCCGACTGCTGACTCCCTTGGATGTTCCTGCCTCCACCTGATGGGCATCAGCAACTATGTGGTGCTCACTAGATTGTACCTCAGAAGCCTATCCAGTAATATCACCCACCGAGGTTTGTGTCTCTGTGCTGGTGGAAGGTGGGGGTGATAACTGCGATGCCTCGATGGTGGTCTCCTCGGAGCTCTCCTCCGAGGTAGTCTCTTGCGTGGGGGGTTGCAGTGGGTGGGGGAGGGAGAGGCATGGAGTGACTCCGGATGGTCTGGCCCCATCAGATGGAGATCCTGCGAAAGAATAAACATGTGGTCAGTGAAAGAGAAGGGTAATTTTGTCTGACAGGAACAACTCACTTGAGACAGGTAATCTGGGCGAAGGGGTAGTGGATCCTCACCTCTGCAACGCAGACTAACATTGCTGTCGGTGACTGCTCTCTCCTCGACAACCCACAATTTTCAGGGCCCCGTTCCCCATCGGGCTGAGGATTCGAATCTCTGCTAATCTGTCGCCCATCTTGCCACTTTCCCGCTTATTATGGGTTATCCTCTCCTGCGGGGACAAAGACAGGGCATTGTGGGCAACACGCTTGATGGACATGAAGGGGTTGTGCTGGTGGGTGCCAGGAGGTGCTGAGAAACAAACATAAAGGTCGGATGTGGGGAGGGTGCGAGATGTCAGCCAGTGATTTGTGGGGAAGGGGTTTGGAAATTTGGGGCATGACAGATGGAACTAATGTCAGGAGAGATGTCATAACTTACTCTTGCAGCTCAATGGAGGTCGCCTGTCTTCCTGGCCATGCTGCCCGCACTGACAGCTGCTACCTCCCAGGCGCTATTGGTAGCCGTGGGACAGGATGCCCTGGCTCTCATTCACAACGTTGAGAAGCCTGGCCATGTTGGCACCCCCAATGCGAGGCGCAGGTCTGTGCGCTGCCATGCTTGTGTGTTGGCTAGAGTGTGGTGAGGGAGCATTTAAAAGCAACTTCCCCTTGTTAGTGGCGAGACGCTGAGGCGCAAGTCTGGCGAATCAGATGGCGAGACAGCCAGTAATGGCGAGATGTGCATGGGGCTCATTTCCAGCATCAAGTGCCGTTAAATGTGAGCCGTAAAGGCAGCACGGTGGCGCAGTGGGTTAACACTGCGGCCTCACGGCGCCGAGGTCCCAGGTTCGATCCCAGCTCTGGGTCACTGTCCGTGTGGAGTTTGCACATTCTCCCCATGTTTGCGTGGGTTTCACCCCCACAACCCAAAAAGATGTGCAGAGTAGGTGGTTTGAACACGCTAAATTGCCCCTTAATTGGAAAAAAAATGAATTGGGTATTCTAAATTTAAAAAAGAAATGTGAGCCGTGATCCAGTCACAGAGCCATCGAGAAACACCCCACCAATCACGCCCAAAATGACACTTACAGAGAATGTCTGTTAAATTGTGCCTGTATGTTTTTAAGAAGAAATAGTTCTTGGAGCTAAAGGGATCAAAGTATATGGAGGAAGGCAGGACAGGTCACTGAGTTAGATGATTAGCCAATATCAGATTGAATGGCAGAGCAGGCTCAAAGGGCCAAATGGCCTACTCCTGCTTTCTATGTTCCGATGTAATATGACCTGGACAATGCGCAAGCTTGGGCTAAAAGATGACAAGTAACGTTCAGCCCACACAAGTGCCGGGCAAAGGCTCAGAGGCTCATTGCAGGCAAGCTACCAATATTGTGCCACAAGACCTCCTGTACAAGTATGCACCTTGTATCAATGCTTCTCAGATGCTGGATCTTTCAAGTTGCAGGAAAGTACTGATCCATGGTGGCAAAAGTTGCACCTTTGTCTTGCAGATGAGTACCATTTATTTTATCTCCGTCGTCCACAGTCTTATCGCTTCACATATATCCACATTAGATCATATCTGCCAATTGCTAACCCAACTTAATCATATGCTTTTTCTGGAATTTTTCATGTGCATTTTGCTGCGAGAATGTTGGCTGGGATTCTCCAGTCTCTGACACTGAAATCACGTTCGACGATTGGCCGGAGAATCCACGTTGGCGCCGAAATCGGGGGCGGTGCCGCTTTTGCGATGCTCTGCCCCCTCCAAAACGACGTTCTCGAGGAGTACACCGCACATTTTCGGGACGGCCTCAGGACGTTACCTGAGGCCCTCCCCCCCCCCCCCCATGGTCTGCCCCCGATGGGCCGAGTTCCCGGCGGCGTCGGTCGCGTGTCCTATTTATTTTCGAGAACTCGACGTGGCGGCTGCGGACTAAGTCCAGTGCCACCACAGTCGGGTGGAGTGGGGGAAGGAGCTGATCCATGGGCAGGGGGGTCTTTGGCGGGGTCTTGGGCACTGGTGGGGGGTGGTCCGGGCGCGGCCACGGACCCGGCAATTCCCCGGCCGTATCCGCAGCTAGAGCCGGGTGTTATACGGTGCATGCACGGTAGCATTGTGGATAGCACCATTGCTTCACAGTTCCAGTGTCCCAGGTTCGATTCCGGCTTGGGTCACTGTCTGTGCAGGGTCTGCACATCCTCCTCGTGTGTGCGTGGGTTTCCTCCGGGTGCTCCGGTTTCCTCCCACAGTCCAAAGATGTGCAGGTTAGGTGGATTGGCCATGATAAAATTGCCCTTAGTGTCCAAAATTGCCCTTAGTGTTGGGTGGGGTTACTGGGTTA
The DNA here is from genome assembly GCF_047496885.1 of Scyliorhinus torazame. NCBI lineage: Eukaryota > Metazoa > Chordata > Chondrichthyes > Carcharhiniformes > Scyliorhinidae > Scyliorhinus > Scyliorhinus torazame. The sequence continues at coordinate 95,657,197 of NC_092715.1, forward strand.
TGGGGATAGGGTGGAGGTGTTGACCTTGGGTAGGGTGTTCTTTCCAAGAGCCGGTGCAGATTCGATGGACGAATGGCCTCCTTCTGCACTGTAAATTCTATGATGCCTGCTAGCCCCCACCAGACGGAGGATCGGTGGCCATTACGTTGTTTCTTTGGTCAAAAAAGCCCACCGTTCCCAAGCCGGAGTCAGGACATAGTCTCCAAATCGGACAATCCAGCCCGTTGTTTTTACTCGCTGAGTGGGTGACTCGTGCTGGGTTACAAACAATGCAATTTTTGGTCCTTCTGACAGTGAATGTGCTAATGCTGCTGACATGAGAGTGCATGTAAATGACCAGATCCCATGATTAACACTTCTATTGTTCAACTCTAATGTCAACAGGACAGTAACAGAATGTGCATGGGTGGTTCATTCAAGTTATCACCACAGTACATTGGTGCAGTAATAAAAGCAAGCAAAATCTGAGTAATGTAATCAGTGGGGTACAATTTACTGGAAGTAATGTTAAACTTTAACAAATCACTTGTCCACTTGTGTCTGAGACACTATTTAATTCTGGTCAGTAAACTACAGGAGGAGCAAACTGGTGTTTGCAAGTACAGTACACATAGAGGGATGAATAAATCAGCACCTTGAATGAAGTGCCTCAGTTATTACAGCGGAAGCAACATAAATTGGGAATGTTCACACACAGAAAAGAAGAATCAGGAGAGATGTTCATGAGGTCTTCAAAATTTTAAGGGGTATAGGTAAATTGAAGTCTCAATACAATTCTGAGCGTTATAGCTAGGGACCATAGACTTATGGTGAGCGAAGGGAAGGCACACAGGCAGTTTGTGTTTAAGTTTGGTGAATTTACTATCCAGGGAGACACTATCGTCAACCAAATCAAGGGATATCTGAATAGATACCTAGCAGAGAAAGCAAACAAGGGTTTTTGCATTCATAATATAGCATTTTAAAATAAATTTTGGCCAGTAAATGATTGAAAAGCACTCTACTATTCTGTACATTGCTACAACCTGTCAGAAAGCTCCAGCTAGTTGGCCAGTGATGTTGACTGCTACTCTTCACTGCCTTCGTATTTCCATGACAACATTAGACACATGGCAAGGGTTTCTTTTTTTTAATATTGGTTCTTGGGATGTGGGCGTCGCTGGTTGGGCTAGCATTTGTTGCTCTTCCCTAATTGCCCTTGATTTGAGCGGCCTTGCTCGGCTATTTAAGTGGGGCAGTTAAGAGCCAACCCACTGTTTGGGTCTGGAGTCGCATGTCGGCCAGACTGGGTAAAGACAGCAGATTCCCTTCCCTGAAGGACATTAGCGAACTAGATGGGTTTCTACGACAATTGGCAATGGTTTCATTAGACTTTCTTTTTGAATTCCACATTTTTATTGAAATTTCACCACCTGCCATGGTGGGCTCCCAAAAAATTACCTTAGATCTCTGGATTACTAGTCCAGTGACAATACCAGTGCACCACCACCTCCCCCTCATGTGAAATGAAATGAATGAAATCGCTTATTGTCACAAGTAGGCTTCAAATGAAGTTACTGTGAAAAGCCCCTAGTCGCCACATTCCGGCGCCTGTTCGGGGAGGCTGGTACGGGAATTGAACCATGCTGCTGGCCTGCCTTGTGTGGATGTTTTGTAGAAGTAAAGAGACTTGCAATTACATCATGCTTTTCATGACCATTAGACATCACAAAGCGCTTTACACTTTTTGAAGTGTAGTTGTGGTTGTAATGTAGGACATTGAGCCGCCAAAAGGACACAGCAAGCTCCCACTAACAGCAATGTGATAATGACCAGATCATCTGTTCTTTTATTGAGGGATAAACCATGGCCAGGCCGTGAAAGATAACTCCGCAGCTCTTATTCAAATGGTGCCATGGGATCTTTTTACATTCACCCAAACAGGCAGACTGGGCCTTTGTTTAACACCTCATCAGAAAGACAGCACCTTCAGCATTGTGGTGTTCTTTCAGTACTGCACTGGAGTATAAGCTTTGATTTTGTACTCAAGTCCTGGAGTAGGAGTTGAACTCAAAACCTTGTAACTCAGAGGCAAGAGTGCGAGACCACAACTAATAATCCAAACAAATGGAAGCAGAATAGGGGGCCATTCGGCCCATCAAGTCTGCACCGACCCTTGGAAAGAGTACTCAGGCTCATCGAGTCAAGCCCTGACCCTATCCCCGGAGCATCACCTAACCTGCTGTTAGCACTGTTGCTTCACAACTCCAGGGTCCCAGGTTCAATTTCCCAGCTTGGGTCACTGTCTGTGTGGAGTCTGCACATTCTCCTTGTGTCTGCACGGGTTTCCTCCAGGTGCTGCGGTTTCCTCCCACAAGTCCCGAAAGATATGCTTTTAGGTAATTTGGACATCCTGAATTCTCCCTCAGGTGCCGGAATGTGGTGACCAGGAGTTTTTCTGTTATGGGAGAGGTGTTTTCAGAACACCAAAATGTATCATGGAGTTCAACCAACCTCCCCCTTTAATGGATTGCTGCTTTTGAAGCACACGGCTTGTTCCCCAGGTGTGGTATTACAGTTATGGACACATGGGTTTTTAAACAGAACAATGTTTATTCCATGAACTCAAATTAACCTTTTAAATAAACATTGGATCTCTTAACACCCCTTACTTCAAAGATAACCCCCAAAAATAATACAACACTAAATAATCCCTCAAAATGTTCCTTTAAACATCCAGAAGACTTCACCTTTAACAACAGACATGAGGTTACATTCACTATATTTATAGTCTTTGGATTTGCAGACATCCACAGACCAGCTCTGTGTTTTTCTTCCTGCAACTCTTCAAAACACACAGATACTCCCAGCTTTCCCCTCAAACTGTCTTTCTCCTTTCAAGCAGCTCTCAGCAAACAAGCCAGGCACTTTTCAGCTGCTCTCAGCAAAATGCACGGATACACCCAAGCTGCTCTCTCAAACTGAAACCAAAAGCAGAAGTGAGCTCAGCTCCCCCCCAACCTCTGACATCACTTCAGTAATATGATCAGCTCTATTCCTTAAAGGTACATTGCTTAAACATCCATTTCTTAAAGGCAGGAAGTGCTGCCATCTCCAGCTCCTCCAAGACCGAGTTAGGGAACTGGAGCTGGAGTTGGAAGAACTTCGGATCATTCGGGAGGCAGAGGGGGTCATAGATAGCAGCTTCAGGGAATTAGTTACACCAAAGATTGGAGATAGATGGGTAACTGTAAGAGGGACGGGGAAAAAACAGTCAGTGCAGGGATCCCCTGCGGTCGTTCCCCTGAGAAACAAGTATACCGCTTTGGATACTTGTGGGGGGGACGACTTACCAGGGGTAAGCCATGGGGTACAGACCTCTGGCACAGAGTCTGTCCCTGTTGCTCAGAAGGGAAGGGGGGAGAGGAGCAGAGCATTAGTAATTGGGGACTCTATAGTCAGGGGCACAGATAGGAGATTTTGTGGGAGCGTGAGAGACTCACGTTTGGTATGTTGCCTCCCAGGTGCAAGGGTACGTGATGTCTCGGATCGTGTTTTCCGGGTCCTTAAGGGGGAGGGGGAGCAGCCCCAAGTCGTGGTCCACATTGGCACTAACGACATAGGTAGGAAAGGGGATAAGGATGTCAGGCAGGCTTTCAGGGAGCTAGGATGGAAGCTCAGAACTAGAACAAACAGAGTTGTTATCTCTGGGTTGTTGCCCGTGCCACGTGATAGTGAGATGAGGAATAGGGAGAGAGAGCAATTAAACACGTGGCTACAGGGATGGTGCAGGCGGGAGGGATTCAGATTTCTGGATAACTGGGGCGCTTTCTGGGGAAGGTGGGACCTCTACAGACAGGATGGTCTACATCTGAACCTGCGGGGCACAAATATCCTGGGGGGGAGATTTGTTAGTGCTCTTTGGGGGGGTTTAAACTAATGCAGCAGGGGCATGGGAACCTGGATTGTAGTTTTAGGGTAAGGGAGAATGAGAGTATAGAGGTCAGGAGCTCAGATTTGACGTCGGAGGAGGGGGCCAGTGTTCAGGTAGGTGGTTTGAAGTGTGTCTACTTCAATGCCAGGAGTATACGAAATAAGGCAGGGGAACTGGCAGCATGGGTTGGTACCTGGGACTTCGATGTTGTGGCCATTTCGGAGACGTGGATAGAGCAGGGACAGGAATGGATGTTGCAGGTTCCGGGGTTTAGGTGTTTTAGTAAGCTCAGGGAAGGAGGCAAAAGAGGGGGAGGTGTGGCGCTGCTAGTCAAGAGCAGTATTACGGTGGCGGAGAGGATGCTAGATGGGGACTCATCTTCCGAGGTAGTATGGGCTGAGGTTAGAAACAGGAAAGGAGAGGTCACCCTGTTGGGAGTTTTCTATAGGCCTCCAAATAGTTCTAGGGATGTAGAGGAAAGGATGGCGAAGATGATCCTGGATATGAGCGAAAGTAACAGGGTAGTTATTATGGGAGACTTTAACTTTCCAAATATTGACTGGAAAAGATATAGTTCGAGTACATTAGATGGGTCGTTTTTTGTTCAGTGTGTGCAGGAGGGTTTCCTGACACAGTTTGTTGACAGGCCAACAAGAGGTGAGGCCACATTGGATTTGGTTTTGGGTAATGAACCAGGCCAGGTGTTGGATTTGGAGGTAGGTGAGCACTTTGGGGACAGTGACCACAATTCGGTGACGTTTACGTTAAGGATGGAAAGGGATAAGTATACACCGCAGGGCAAGAGTTATAGCTGGGGGAAGGGAAATTATGATGCCATTAGACGTGACTTGGGGGGGATAAGGTGGAGAAGTAGGCTGCAAGTTTTGGACACACTGGATAAGTGGAGCTTGTTCAAGGATCAGCTATTGCGTGTTCTTGATAAGTATGTACCGGTCAGGCAGGGAGGAAGGTGCCGAGCGAGGGAACCGTGGTTTACCAAAGAAGTGGAATCTCTTGTTAAGAGGAAGAAGGAGGCCTATGTGAAGATGAGGTGTGAAGTTTCAGTTGGGGCGATGGATAGTTACAAGGTAGCGAGGAAGGATCTAAAGAGAGAGCTAAGACGAGCAAGGAGGGGACATGAGAAGTATTTGGCAGGAAGGATCAAGGAAAACCCAAAAGCTTTCTATAGGTATGTCAGGAATAAGCGAATGACTAGGGACAGAGTAGGACCAGTCAAGGACAGGGATGGGAAGTTGTGTGTAGAGTCTGAAGAGATAGGCGAGATACTAAATGAATATTTTTCGTCAGTATTCACTCAGGAAAAAGATAATGTTGTGGAGGAGAATGCTGAGCTCCAGGTAAATAGATTAGATGGCATTGAGGTAAGTAGGGAAGAGGTGTTGGCAATTCTGGACAGGCTGAAAATAGATAAGTCCCCGGGGCCTGATGGGATTTATCCTAGGATTCTCTGGGAGGCCAGGGAAGAGATTGCTGGACCATTGGCTTTGATTTTTATGTCATCATTGGATACAGGAATAGTGCCAGAGGACTGGAGGATAGCAAATGTGGTCCCTTTGTTCAAAAAGGGGAGCAGAGACAACCCCGGCAACTATAGACCGGTGAGCCTCACGTCTGTAGTGGGTAAAGTCTTGGAGGGCATTATAAGAGACAAGATTTATAATCATCTAGATAGGAATAATATGATCAGGGATAGTCAGCATGGCTTTGTGAAGGGTAGGTCATGCCTCACAAACCTTATCGAGTTCTTTGAGAAGGTGACTGAACAGGTAGACGAGGGTAGAGCAGTTGATGTGGTGTATATGGATTTCAGCAAAGCGTTTGATAAGGTTCCCCACGGTAGGCTATTGCAGAAAATACGGAGGCTGGGGATTGAGGGTGATTTAGAGATGTGGATCAGAAATTGGCTAGCTGAAAGAAGACAGAGGGTGGTGGTTGATGGGAAATGTTCAGAATGGAGTTCTGTCACAAGTGGAGTACCACAAGGATCTGTTCTGGGGCCGTTGCTGTTTGTCATTTTTATCAATGACCTAGAGGAAGGCGCAGAAGGGTGGGTGAGTAAATTTGCAGACGATACTAAAGTCGGTGGTGTTGTCGATAGTGAGGAAGGAAGTAGCAGGTTACAGAGGGATATAGATAAGCTGCAGTGCTGGGCTGAGAGGTGGCAAATGGAGTTTAATGTAGAGAAGTGTGAGGTGATTCACTTTGGAAGGAAAAACAGGAATGTGGAATATGTGGCTAATGGAAAAGTTCTTGAAAGTGTGGATGAGCAGAGGGATCTAGGTGTCCATGTACATAGATCCCTGAAAGTTGCCACCCAGGTTGATAGGGTGGTGAAGAAGGCCTATGGAGTGTTGGCCTTTATTGGTAGAGGGATTGAGTTCCGGAGTCAGGAGGTCATGTTGCAGCTGTACAGAACTCTGGTACGGCCGCATTTGGAGTATTGCGTACAGTTCTGGTCACCGCATTATAGGAAGGACGTGGAGGCTTTGGAACGGGTGCAGAGGAGATTTACCAGGATGTTGCCTGGTATGGAGGGAAAATCTTATGAGGAAAGGCTGATGGACTTGAGGTTGTTTTCGTTAGAGAGAAGAAGGTTAAGAGGAGACTTAATAGAGGCATACAAAATGATCAGAGGGTTAGATAGGGTGGACAGTGAGAGCCTTCTCCCGCGGATGGAAATGGCTAGCACGAGGGGACATAGCCTTAAACTGAGGGGTAATAGATATAGGACAGAGGTCAGGGGTAGGTTCTTTACGCAAAGAGTAGTGAGGCCGTGGAATGCCCTACCTGCTACAGTAGTGAACTCGCCAACATTAAGGGCATTTAAAAGTTTATTGGATAAACATATGGATGATAATGGTATAGTGTAGGTTAGATGGCTTTTGTTTCGGTGCAACATCGTGGGCCGAAGGGCCTGTACTGCGCTGTATTGTTCTATGTTCTATGTTCTATGTATTCTCACATGACATTTTCACAGTAACTTCACTGCAGTGTTAATGTAAGCCTACATACGACAATAAAGATTATTATTATTATCATTAACCATTTGGTCACTAAGAGGCAATTTAGTATGGCCAATCCACCTCACCTGCACATCTTTGGACCGTGGGAGGAAACCGGAGCACCCGGAGGAAACCCACGCACACACGGTGAGAAAATGCAAATTGTACACAGACGGTCACCCAAGGCTGGAATTGAACCTGGGTCCCTGGCACGAACCACTGTGCAGTGCTAACCACTGTGCCACCATACCGACCCAAATGAAATCACAATCTTATACTGTATGATGAATGCTGTAGTCTGTACATTGCACACCTTTTATACCTCCTTCACCTCCCCCCTCCTCAACAAAAGAAATTGTTAATACCACATTACCTTTCATAGGTGCACAATTATGAGCCATGTCACATTTACCTGTGTTTCCAAGATACCAAAATTGCAACCACCATCATCCTTCATTCTCCTTCAAACTTTATAATGAACATTTGATTGCCTCAAAAAATATGAAACAATATCTAGGAATCATGAACTGAACGTATTATTTTCTGGCAGGGGTCTCATTTATTTACATCATCATTGACTTGTTTGATCTACCTGAAAGTAAGTCCTTGGCTCATTGTCTGCTAATGCTTCACCCTCAGCTGTTTTTCTTGGCAGTCTTTGTCAGTGGTAGTTTGCCATTGCTTTCCGTTCTCAGGAGCAAGGTCAGGAGACAGGTCCAAAGTCTACCTCAAATAGAATGTAAATTGAAACTGCGCTGTTGGTATTATTCTGAAAGCACACATTAGTTATCTAGCCAACGGAGTTGACCAACGCTCATATGTTTATATGTTGATCGAATGAGATGATTCTTTGTTTCAATGTGTCACAGGCTTGTCAGGCGCATGCAGCATGTTATGCAACTGCTATGCTTTTGTGCTCCTGCCTGCCCACTGTGAAACTGGCAATAGTTGTTGCATCCATAAACAAGAAAATCTTCTCTGTAGTGCCCATTTTTGTCACTACCATGGCAAGGCAATGATCATGTCCAATCAGAGAGAATCGAACTATCACTCCTTGACATTCAATGGCATTACCATCGCTAAATCCCCACTATCAACATCCAGAGTGATACCACTGACCAGAAACTGAACTGCTTGTCATACAAATACCGTAACTAAAAGAGCAGGCCAGAGTCTAGAAATCCTGCATTGTGTAACTCACCTCCTGACATCCCAAAGGCTGTCCATCATCTGCGGCACAAGGTAGGAGTGTGATGAATACTCTCCACTTGCATGGATAAGTGCAGTTCCAACAACACTCAAGACACTGGATCTGATCCAGGACAAAGCAACCCACTTTATTGGTACTTGGGCCACAAACATTCACTCCCTCCACCACCGACACGCAGTAGCAGCCATGTGTACCATCTCCAAGATGCACTGCAGGAACTCACCAGTGGTCCTCAGACAGCACATTCCAAACTCATGACCGCTACCATCTAGATGGACAAGAGTAGCAGATGCATGGGAACACCACCACCTGGAAGCTCCCCTCCAAATCAAACCACAATCTTTACTTGGAAGTATATCGCTGTTCCTTCACTGTTGCTGGGTTAAAATCCCGGGACTCCTTCCTTAACAGCACTGTGGGTATATATACACCACATGGACAGCAGCAGTTGAAGAAGGGAGCTCATTTCGCGAGGGATCAGGGGCTGGTCCCGCAAAAAGGACCCACGGACGCAAGCTAGGGTCCGAGAGTTATCGTTTGGGGCGATGCCTACTGTGCCTGGACTGACGGTCGACTGTTTACTGCTTTAAAGGTGCCATGTGTTGTATTTTTGGGCAGCTTTCGCCTACGGGGGGTGCGGGGGAGAGGGGAACCCCCTCTCGTATGCTCTTTTTTTTCTTTTCTCTTTTTTCTGCTGTTGTTGGTACCTTTCGTCGTGTTCTCTGGGTGTGCTGGAGCCTTCATTGGTACATAAAGGTGGCCGGTTAGCAATGGGGATTAAAGATGTTGTTTGGGTTTTTTTTATGTCTATAGTTTTTATGTTTGTTTCGGGTGGGTGATATATGGGTACTGTGTTACTGTGTTGCTATTTTATTAATGCTCAGGAAGGGACGTGGGTACAGCTGGAACTGTATTGTACCTGGAGCAGCCTCACGGTGCGGTTTGATGATTCCATCTTGTTTGATCTTTCCCATTTTAATGAGGCTGCTCCAGTGGGCCGGAGTGGGGGATGGTGTGTTGATGAGTGGGGAGATGAGGTCGGGGAAACAATGGGAGTGAGACAAGTGGGCGCCAGAGGGATGAGTCACCGGGCTAGCAGATTGGCTAGTCAAGAGAGTCAGGTGGGGGGTGTGAATACAGCCAGTAGATGGCAGGGGTGGGGCTATCGGTAGATGTTGCTAGGGGGGGAAGGGGGGGAGGGGGCAAAGTTATTCTGCTGATGTGGGAAGGGTCTGAAGTAGGTAATGAAGAGGAGGTCGGGGGTGGAGCCGGCCAAGAGGTGAGCCAAGAGCGGCGCGGCGCATGGGCTGGGGGCGGGCCCAGGAGAGGTTATGGCTAACCGGCCTGGGGGCTGATCACCTGGAATGTCAGCGGACTAAATGGGCCAGTCAAAAGGGCACGTGTGTTCGCGCACTTGCGGGCTCTAAAGGCGGACGTAATTATGTTGCAGGAGACACATTTGAAAGTGTCTGACCAGACTAGGCTAAGGAAGGGCTGGATCAGGCAGATCTTCCACTCGGGCTTGGACTCTAAGTCCAGGGGGATAGCAATTGAGATCAATAAGCGGGTTCAATTTGAGGCGGAGGGCGTAATCGCAGACAGTGGGGGCAGATTCCTTATGGTAAGGGCAAGCCTGGAGGGGAGGGGAGTGGTGCTGATGAACAAATATGCTCCAAACTGGGACGACGCTGTCTTTATTAAAAGAGTGCTAGGGAAGATCCCAGACCTAGACTCACGCAGGTTGGTGATGGGGAGGGACTTTAATACGGTCCTCGACCCAGGGCTAGACCGGTCATGACCCAGAACGGGTAGGCTCCCAGCAATGGCAAGGGAGCTGAAAGGGTTCATGGAGCAAATGGGGGCAGTGGACCCATGGAGAGCCAGACAGCCGACGGGAAGGGGCTATAATCTATTCATTCTACTCGCATGTTCAGAAAGTATACTCTAGGATTGATTTCTTTATCTTGAGCAGGGACTGTACGGAATACTCGGCAATCACTATTTCTGACCATGCCCCACGTTGGGTGGACCTGCAGGTCGGTGGGGCGAATTACCAATGCCCGCAATGGACGTTAGACCATTGCTGTCGGAGGAGGGGATATGTGAGAGACTGCGGAAGTGTATGCAAAATTACTTGCAGGTGAACGATACGGGGAGGTTTCAGCAGCGACCATGTGGGAGGCGCTGAAGGCAGTAGTGAGGGGGAAGCTGATTTCAATTCGGGCTCACAGGGATAGGGCGGACAGAGCAGAAATGGATAGATTGGTTTAGGAGATTCACCGGACAGACGAGGGGCATGCGGGGTCCCCGGAGGAGGACCTACTCAGGGGAAGACGGAGACTGCAGGCGGAACGGGGGGTGCTATCCACGATTAGGGCCGTGGAACAACTTAGGAAGGCGAGGGGAGTGGTGTATGAGCATGGGGAGAAGGCCAGCAGATTGCTAGCACAGCAACTCAGGAAGAGGGAGGCGGCCAGGGAAATAAGTAGAGTGGTGGACGGGAAGGGGAGCAGAGTGGAGTACCCGTCAGGACTGAATAAGGTATTTTGGGACTTTTATAGTAAGCTTTACACTTCAGAACCCCCGGAGGAGCCGGAGGAGATGAAACGGTTTCTGGATGGACTGACCTTCCCAAAAGTAGGCGGGGGACTAGTGGACGGTCTGGGGGCCCCGATTAGAGCGGAGGAGGTACTGGGGGGCCTAAAGGCCAAGCAGTCGGGGAAAGCCTCGGGAGCGGATGGATACCCAGTAGAATTTTACAAAAAGTTCTCGGAGATAGTGGGACCGGTCCTGACTAGGGTTTTAATGAGGCGAGGGACCCTGCCTCCGACGATGTCGCAAGCCACCCTCTCGCTGATATTAAAGCGGTACAAGGACACTCTCCCTGATCAATGTGGATGCCAAGCTCCTGGCCAAGGTCCTGGCGATTAGAATTGACGACTGCGTACCGGAGGTGATTGGGGACGACCAAACAGGGTTTGTGAAAGGCAGGCAGCTGACAGCCAACTTGAGAAGATTGCTTAATGTGATTGTGATGCCCCCGATGGGCAAGAAGGTGGAGGTAGTGGTGGCAATGGACGCTGAGAAGGCCTTCGACCGGATGGAGTGGGACTATTTGTGGGAGGTACTCGGACGGTTTGGGTTCGGGGAGGGACTGGTTAATTGGGTCAGACTATTGTACCAGGTCCCAAAAGCTAGCGTAAGGATGAACAGGATAATGTCAGATTACTTCAGACTACATTGCGGGACCAGACAGGGATGCCCACTCTCCCCGTTGCTGTTCGTGCTGGCCATAGAACCATTGGCGATTGCGCTGAGAGCTGTAAAGGGGTGGAAGGGAATGACTAGGGGAGGGGGTGGAGCTCAGGGTCTCTCTCTATGCGGGTGACCTGCTCCTGTACCTGTCGGCCCCACTGGCCAGGATGGAAAATATACTGGAAGCATTGAGGAAGTTCGGCCGGTTTTCAGGGTACAAATTAAATATGGCCAAGAGTGAGATGTTTATAGTGCAGGCAAGGGGCCAGGAGAATAGACTGAAGGAGCTGCCATTTAGGCTGGTGGAGGAAAGTTTCCGGTACTTGGGGATACAGGTGGCACGAGACTGGGGCAGGTTACATAAATTAAATTTGGCTAGAGTGGTGGAACAAATGAAGGGGGAGTTTCGGAGATGGAATGCACTCCCACTGTCACTTGCGGGGAGGGTGCAGAGGGTAAAGATGAAAATCCTCCCGAGATTCCTGTTCATCTTCCAGTGCCTCCCGATCTTTATCCCAAGGTCCTTCTTCAAAAGGACCGGCAAAATCATCATGAGCGTTGTCTGGGGTGGAAAATCCCCGCGGGTGAGAAAGGCGATGCTTGAAAGGAGCCAGAGAGAGGGGGGACTGGCATTGCCAAATCTGATCAACTACTACTGGGCGGCTAACATAGCCATGATAAGGAAGTGGATGGTGGGTACGGAGTCTATCTGGGAGCGAGTGGAGGCGGCTTCGTGCAGGGGCACCAGTTTGGCAGCCCTGGCCACGGCTCCCCTACAGCTTACGCCGGCCTGGTACTCCACCAGCCCGGTAGTGGGGGCGGCCCTGTGGATTTGAGGCCAGTGGAGAAAGCATGCAGGGGAGGTGGGTGCGTCGGTCTGGACTCCAATTTGTGATAACCATCGATTCGCCCCCGGGAACATGGATGGAGGGCTTCGAACATGGCGGCAGGCGGGGGTGAGGAGGGTGGCCGATAAGTTCTTGGAGGGGAACTTTGCGAGTTTGAGGGGGTTGGAGGAGAAAGCTGGGCTGGAAAGGGGAAATTACTTTAGGTACTACTTACAGGTGCGGGACTTTGTATGCAGACAGGTCTTATCCTTCCCACGCTTCCCGCCAATAGGGATCCAGGACAGAATAGTATCTAGAGGAGAAGGAGGAGAGGGTAGAGTCTTGGATATTTACAAGGTGCTCATGAAGGGGGAAGAGTCCCAGACGGAGGAACTGAAACTCAAATGGGAGGAGGAGCTCGGCGGGGAGATGGAGGACGGGGTATGGGTGAAAGCCCTGAGTAGGGTAAACTCAACCGCAACATGTGCCAGGCTCAGCCTGATTCAGTTTAAGGCCATTCACTGGGCCCACATGACGGTGGCTCGAAGGAGCAAATTCTTTGGGGTAGAGGACAAGTGCGCTAGATGCGCGGGACGACCAGCGAACCACGTTCGGATATGTTTTGGGCATGCCCTAAGCTTAGGGGGTACTGGGAGGGATTTGCGGGGGTCATGTCCCGGGTGCTGAAAACAAGGGCGGTGATGAGTCCAGAGGTGGCAATTTTCGGGGTTTTGGAAGACCTGGGAGTCCAGGGGGAGAAAGAGGCCAATGTTCTGGCCTCTGCTTCCCTGATAGCCCGGCAGCGAATACTGCTGGCATGGAGGGACTCAAAACCCCCGAAAACCGAACTATGGCTTTCGGACATGTCGAGTTTTCTGGGTATGGAAAAAATCAAGTTCGCCTTGAAGGGATCTGTACTGGGATTCGCCCGAAGGTGGCAACCATTCATCGATTTCTTCGTGGGAGAGTGAACGTCAGCAGGGTCGGGCGGGGGGGGGGGGGGATTAGAGTAGAGTAGGAGGGATAAATAGGCAGGTAGAGGAGCGGGTATGTGCATTATGGTTTGGTTGAAGTGTTGGTTTTCCGTTGATGTTTGCATATTTCTGTAATCTGTAACTGTTTACAATGCCAAAAAATACCTCAATAAAATTGTTTGTTAAAAAAAAAGAAGGGAGCTCACCACCACGTTCTCTACAGCAATTAGGGATGGACAATGAACACTGGCCCAGCCAGTGACTCCCACATCCCATAAATGAATTTTTAAAATTACTTGACTTTTCACACAATTACATTTTGTTAAAATTTTAACCCTCATTGTTGAAGAGCAACAACTTTCAGTTGTACAGCACCTTTAATATAATAAAACTTTCCAATGCACCATCTGAACATCATCTGAACTGTATGAATCAATTCTAACGGATCGACACATCAGGATAAGATTGACAGGCTGTGTCGCTTGCATCTTGAAAAATGAAGACTGAGGGGTGGCCTAATAGAGGTCTTTAAAATTAGGAACGGTTTTGATAGAATGGATACAGAGAACATTTCCTTTTGTAGGGAAGAGCATAACGAGAGCATCAATATACATTCAATCAAACATGTAAATTAGGGGCAGCAGTAAGCCATTGAGCCACTTAAACCTGCTCTGCCGTTCAGTAAAATCAGAGTTGATCTAATCATGGCCTCAATGCCATTTTGCTAATACCCTATGACTCCTTTGTTAGTCAAGAATCTATCTACCGCTGCCTTAAAAATATGAGGGTCACCAAGAAACCCAATAGAGAATTCAGAAGAAACTTCTTGACCCAAAGAGTGGTGAGAATGTGGAACTCGCAACCATAAGGAGTGGTTGAAGTGAATAGTGAAGACGCATTTAAGGGGAAACTGGACAATCATTTGAGGGAGAAGGAAATAGAGGGTTAGGATGGTAGCTTAGTGGAGAACAAAGAAAAGTACAACACAAGAACAGGGCCTCCGGCCCTCCAAGCCTGTGCCGTCCATGCTGCCCTTCTAACCTTGCACCTCTATACTTCTGGGATCCGTATCCCTCTATTCCCATCCCATTCATTTATTTGTCAAGACGTCCCTTAAATGTCACTATCGTACCTGCTTCCACCACCGCCTCTGGCAGTGAGCTCCAGGCACCCATGACCCTCTGTATAAAAAAGCTTCCCTCGCACATCTCCCGTAAACTTTGCCGCTGGCACCTTAAACCTATGTCCCCTAGTAATTGACTCTTCCACCCTGGAAAAAGCTTCTGACTATCCACTCTGTTCATGTCCCTCATAATTTTGTAGACTTCTATCAGGTCACCCCTCAACCTCTGTCGTTCCACTGAGAACAAACCGCATTTCTCCTACCTCTCCTCATTGCTAATGCCCTCCATATCAGGCAACATCCTGGTAAACCTCTTCCGTACCCCATTCTTCTGGTAGTACGGTGACCAGAATTGAACACTGTATTCCAAGTGTGGCCTAACTAAGGTTCTACACAGCTGCAGCATGACTTGCCAATTTTTATACTCAATGCAAAGATGGGTGAAGGCCCGAGTGGGACATCAACATTGGCAATAACTGGTTGGACCAAATGGCTTGTTTCTGAGCTGTATATTCTATATATTCATATGTAATTTGCTGCCATGCAGTTATCATTAATCTTTACAGATGGAATGGATGTGTATACTGAATGGAACTGGATATTTTTTTCCAAATTGACAGGATAGCCTTTCTTTCTTGTGATGTTTAAAACCTGTCAATTTTCTTTTACATATTCATATTGTGCTGCTCTAGAGCCCAAAGGCAATGTTTACATAGGTTAAGATAAAACTGCACCTGCTGCATTAATACAAACAGCACCATCCCTGAACTCTACTTGAAGAGGCCCAGTCCTGATTGCTGGGGAGGCATGGCAGCCAGAACAGCTGTATATCATTGTCATTGTGCCGACATTACGCACAGACAGCACATTTTGATCAGCGCATTGTGATGCAAATTGTATCATCCCAACACACTGTTTGGCGAGCACCAGAGAAAGGCTTGCCATGTTTCAATAATAATAAAGGCACTGCTTTAAAAAAGCACTGCTCAATTCAAGTGAAAACTGGTTTGTTTATAATAATATGTTTGGAATGACCTGAAATCAATTAATATTTAAAAAATTTGTATTTGTTGCAAAATTGAAGAAATATATTTGTAAAGAAATGCAGGAATTCAATTATTTAGATTAAATCTGCTGAAGGTTTGCACCATTCCCATTATTTTCATTGCTCTTAATCTGGAAGAGTGTCACCCTAAAGTGTGCCATCCTAAAGTGTGATAGCTTTGGTATTGGGATTATTGTGCTCAATGTACTTGTTCTAAATTTGTTTACACTTGCACTGTAGAATGCTTATATGTTGAAAAATCTCCTTCATAAAGGTTTGATTGCATCTGTATAAAGCATGGTGATTATGACATTTGTAACACAGAAGCCAAAGTTCATGATTGTTGTGGTAAAAATATGAGCACTGGTTCTCTATTGTATCTGATAGTGAGTGGGAAAAAGGATTTAAAGCTTGAAAAACTTGTTGTAAATTGCCTAATCACTGTTTTGAAAGCACAATATTAGCTTTCTGTTCTCTTTGTGAATACTTGCAGTTAACCTTACAATTACACTGGAGCTGATGAAGACAGTTAACTGACAGCAGGTGGAACCTAATCTGTAGGCCTCAACATGCTGCCACTAGGGTCATGTCAGCTTTACTTTCTCACCTAGACTGGTTTGACAAAGAGCGCATAACCTTATTGCATCACTGTCTACCTCATTTGATTGGTAAGCATTGATCAAAGACACCATACCACGATATTAGTTATAACAATAGCGCACACATAAGCACCAAAGCCATAAATCATTATCCCATTGCTTATGTGATTTCTCACTTTATTTTTTTGCCAAATTATAGCTTGTGTGTTTGTATAATTATTACAGCAATGTTCCTCTCACCAAAGGCAAGGAAATTTCAGGTGTGATATTATTGTGGTGAGGACTATAAGATTTATCCTGCCCTTTGTCAGTAAAACTATTCATTACTACAGTGGTTCAAGTTTTTTGTCACAGAGGTAGGTTCTGACTGTTTGATCCCTGGCCTGCTTTCAGTGTGTTTTTGTGCAGAAAATTTAAACCTTTGATTATTGCAATTACTGTTTGTTCGCACTTTCTCACCTTGATGTATCAGGGCCAAAGGCAAGTCCCAGATCTTATTACAGTCTTTAAGAAGGAGCATGCATATGGGAAAAATGTTCTTATTCACCTGAATTAGCAGCTTTCAGGGCTGTGAATTCATTTTGAATAATTGTTTTACCTTCCACTCATTGTGTTCTGATGTCTAACATCTACAATAAGTTCCATTTGTGTTGCACCTTTAGCAATGTAGAACCTTTCAATGCGTTTTGCAAGAGTGCTATCAAACAACATTTGACACCAAGTCACGTAAGTAGACTTTAGGATGAGTGACCAAAACTTTGGTTAAAGAGGTAGGTTTTAAGAAGCAATTTGAGAGGTAGAGAGGCATACCAATAGTAAATAACAAATTACTCATACATTGAGAGTCTTGGATGCACTCTACAATTTATACATTTTTACTCAACTATTTTTTATGCATGATTAAAGATACATAAAAATGTAACATATTCATTCTTAAATCTTTGTATTCAATGACAAAATGGAAGGAGAGTAATCAGCTGATACCTTCTCGACAAAAAATATGGAAATTGATTTATTTTTTCTGTCACCAAGGAGTATGTACTAGATTTATTTGCTCAAGGAGAGAGATGTCGGAGGATTGTCTAGAAAATAGAAATTCCTCTTCAAATGAGGGGAAGGTAAAGCAACTAAAGTATTTCCAACTATTTGTACAATAATGTCAGGACCATAGCCTCTGAGAGGTGCTGATCCAAGATCAGTTCTGGTCTATATGATTATTCCAAGACAGATTGGTAAAAGATGATCGCATTTTGCTCAGCCCAACAATTCCTGCTCCCAGTGAGTGAAGCAGGGTTGCTGAATTGCACAACTGTTGAAAAGTCATCCAGACTGCCAAGTTTTTGCAGCAATATTACATTAGAGTGGAGCAACCCAATCAGTCCAATAAGGTAATGTGCAATGCAGTTAAAAATCATGTTCGCCCGGGTCACTGTGTAAGTGGAGTTTGCACATTCTCCCCATATCTGCGTGTGTTTCACCCCCACAACCCAAAAATGTGCAGGTTAGGTGGATTGGCCACGCTAAATTTCCCCTTAATTGGAAAAAAAATTGGGTACTCTCAATTTATTTATTTTTAAATCATGTTCAAAGATTGATCCCAAAAAGCTGTGACCCAGCGATATAAGTATTCAGGTTCTCAAAGTTAATTCCATAAAAATGACTTACTCCTCTGCTTATCAACTCAATAAGTCATGTAAGCAGTTGCAATGTTATCCCAAAGAACTAAAAAAAAGCTTGAAAGAACATGGCTGGGATTCTCCGAGATTGCGGCCGGCACGGGGGCGGAGAATGGGGCGTTGGACCTGCGACGCCTTCCCGCGATTCTCTGGCGACCGGAGAATCGCCGCCAGTCGTGCGCGTGCAGTCGATGCGGCGCTGGTTGGGGGCCATTGAAAGAGGCCCCCACGGCGATTCTCCGCGGCCGACCGGACAAGTTCCCGCCGGCATGGTTCACGTATGGTTCCACCCAGCAGGAGCTCGGAGCCGCTGTTGCAGTGGCCGTCCTGGTGGAGGGCGGGGGGGTTCCGTCACCGGGGCGGCCTCCATGACGGCCAGGCCCGCGATCGGGGGCCACCGATCGGTCGGCGCGAGCCATCTGGGGGGGGGCCTACTTCTTCGGCGCCAGCCCACTGTGTGGGTCCACGTGGCCGGAAGTGCAGGACCCCGAATCGGAAGCCGGAGCTGCTGGCCCCCTTAAAAACGGAGAATCACCCCGGACTTTCTCGAAAAAAGTCCAGAGTGATTCGCGCCCGTTTTTTCACAGGCGTGGTGACATAGCCCCATTATTGGAGAATCCTGCCCCATATCTGTTTGCAAGAAGGATTCAAAGTTAGAGCCTATAACCCACAAAACGGCCTCTTCTATTTATCATTCTAGGTTCACAGAAACTGTAGTAATTTTAGAGCTTTGGTAACAAAACTCCTTGACTTGCTAGTGATCACCATTTGTCTTACAAGCAAATCAATCATGAATTGCAATGTTTTCAATCTTTATTTTTGACAGCAAGAGAAAATGGGCCTGGGTGACTTGCCCACTCCCAACTCCTGTGACTGGCACAGTACCTGAAAAATGGCTAACATTTAAGCCAAGCTTTTGCCACTGCACCTCAAGCTTTTCCAACCTCTGGAAACCTGTGTAAAAGCACAGCCAGTGCACTGATATCAAGTTTTTGTTTCACTAAGCCTCAATCAAAAGTTTATTTTTGATATAAATGCATATTTTTTTCTTAATCAAAAATTCCAAAGCAGCTAAATAAACAATAAATAAATAAATCAGCGTCTCTGGTTATAAGGCTGATTTGGGCATTTTCACAATTAGTTCACCTTGTTACAATGCCAAATGTGCTCTTGTAATTCAGCAATATGCCAGAAATTTGTTCATATTGAAAAATTCTAGAAAGAAAGTTGAATTACTCGTTGACAGAATTACATCCATTGACAGAAAAGGCCTTATCCACTTGCACCAGGTCAACAAATCAGGGAAAGTAAACTAATCAACTTATTTTGTTTGAAGCAAGTGTTATTCATTAGGTTTTCTGGCTCTGTATCAGAAAATTCTAGAACGGGCTGTTCTTTCTGAAGTTTTGATGAAGCCATCAAAGGTAAAGTCAAGTTAAAATGTTGGTTGCATAAAAGCAACATGGAGTAATGACTATATCCAACCTAAATAACAAATAACATGATGGAAGAAACATACTGCAAAAAAAGACATGAGATAAAGTTTCCCCTGATGATACTGCCAGTAATACAAATTACAGTTCTACCAATGGTTCAAATTGTATTGTGCAATAGTAGCATTGGAACATAAATGTACTCCAGGTTAATAGATTCATTAAAAGGCAGCCTATCGTAGAAGTGTTCATAATATTTTCATACGTTAGTACCATATTTCATTACTGTAAAGAATAAACTGTAAATTTTCCCTATTTCCAGCAACTTGTTGTTTTAAAAATCAGTGTTAGCAAAGAAAACACCATCTTGTATTTTTGGTTCAAATGTTAGTATCTTGCAACCTCTGGTCGGTATAACATCGGTTGGGTACAAACTGAATCACCTTCTTGTTTGCTCCTGTAGCGGCACTTAACCCAGATTTGAAAAGTACATTAGTTTGCATTTTTTCATATCCCATTTTTAGATCCTTTCTGAATAAGACTGCCAAATTGTAAATCATTTTGTGCTGCGAGACTGTGCCTTTTAAGAACAGGTTTAGGCTGAATAAGCATGATTCACGTGGGAGCATCAGAGCCAACAGAGAGAACAATCTGGGTTGGTTTCAAATTGAGAAGTAAATGGATAGTGTGCTAAACCAAAGCGCCATTCATTCACCTTTTCACTGTTAATGTGTAGTTACGTTCTATAAGTGAACAGTACCAGAAAAAATAATCATAGGGAAGAGTAATAGGTGACAGGAATGGCAAGCTAAATGTCAGAGCACTATAAAGGTTAAAGGAGAAAAATGGTTATTGAGCAGCAGAAAAGGGGACAACAGATATGTTAGGAGGGTGCAAAGCACAGCTGATGTCACAAAAGATGGCAATAAGGCAGATGTGTTTAAGAAGGAATTTCCAGATGGCAGGAAGGTAGTGACTGAAGACTTGACTGCCAACAATACAACAGAGGGAGTGAAGGCAAAGTTAAATATCTGAGCAGAGCATGATGCATGTGACAATACATGGCTGGAGGTGATCACTGTGTAAGGTGAGATGAAACCATTGAAGAATTTGAAAGTGAGGGCAAACATCCATAACCAATCACCCACCTAGATCACACTCTCTGAAAATTTCTTCCCAACCCCATAGGCTTGATTTTCAATTGCCCATGGGGTCTTCTAATGCCTTCGAAGGCGCTCAAGGGAGGATGGGGAAGAGCCGGTAACCTGCAAGCTTCTTATTAAATGGTTTTTAAACTCATTGAAGAATTTGTTAACAGGCTGCAGAGGGACAATGTAAAATTTTCAAAGATAAGAACAGGAAGAGCAAATTGTTGGGGCATGTTAGTGCACAGATGTCGGGAGCACAGCAAGGAACAATTATTGATTGTTGATTGTTGCTGCTGCTGTCTTAGGCAAACTGAGGGATTCAAGTAATGGCACAAAATTACTATCGCTTGACAGAATAGTTTAAGTCCTTGATGAATGAGCGTTAGGATGGTTTGCATTCTAAAACTGTTGGTCTCCTGCTCTCCCAGTGATCCAATACACAAAGCAATGCATGCCTAGTCATGGCTGTCACCTGCCTTTGAGAATTGCTTTCATCAGCTAGTTCCAGAATCCAGACAGTGGCTGGTTTGATTTGATTTGATTTGCTTTATTGTCACATGTACCGAAGTACAGTGAAAAGTATTTTTCTGCGGCGGAGGGAACGTACACAGTACGTACATAGTAGACAAAAGAATAATCAACAGAGAACATTGACAAATGGTACATCGACAAACAGTGATTGATTACAGTGCGGAACAAGGGGCCAAACAAAGCAAATACATGAGCAAGAGCAGCATAGGGCGTCGTGAATAGTGTTCTTACAGGGAACAGATCAGTCCGAGGGGGAGTCATTGAGGAGTCTTGTAGCTGTGGGGAAGAAGCTGTTCCTATGTCTGGATGTGCGGGTCTTCAGACTTCTGTATCTTCTGCCTGATGGTGGAGTCTGGAAGAAGGCAATGCCTGTGTGGGAGGGATCTCTAATAAAACTGTCTGCCCTCCTGAGGCAGTGGGAGGTTTATACAGAATCAATGTGAGGGTGGCAAGCTTGTGTGATGCGTCGGATTGAGTTCACCACACTCTGCAGTTTCTTGCGATTTTGGACCGAGTAGTTGCCATACCAGGCTCAGATGCAGCCGGATAGGATGCTCTCTATCGCACATCTGTGGAAGTTTGTGAGAGTCGATGCAGACATGCCAAATTTCTTTAGCGTAGGAAGTGGAGACGTTGTTGGGCTTTCTTGACTGTTGCATCAATGTGAGTGGACCAAGACAGACTGTCGGTGATGGTGATACTTGGGCATTAGGCTCACCTCCAGCCTAATTAGATTCTTTGCAGTTCGTGATCAGGATCCAGAAATAATCTTGCATTGGGTTCTCAAACCCAGATTGAAAATTCAGCCCCCCCCCCCCCCCCCCCCTCCACCCACCCACCAACCCTTCACTCCGTCTGTTTTTTAATAAATCAATTTTGATTGCTCCTCCTAATTTTTCCTTCTTTGGCTCTTTGTTCATAAAGTATCTGGGAAAATATTATTTACATTATAGGAATATTGACTGGGAACCTGGTTCAAATCTCCAAACTGATGTCTGCATTCAACAGAGAAGCGACAGCCAGCAACAGTCCAAGTGAGGACAGGAGGGGAAGTAAGAACAGGCAGCAATGAGCCTCAATTTTCCCACCAATTTGAGGAACGTGGGTAGATGAAAATTCAATTAATCTCAGCAAATTTCACCCCACTCAGGCCTTAAGTCAGGTTGAAAAGGAGTCTTACCACAGAAATCATGGAAAAACATTTCCAAAGTCAACTTTCGTTTTACTATAAGAGAACAGGACATTCTGGACAAAATGGACGAGATTTTCTGCCATCGCCACCCCCCACCCCACCCCGTGGCGGCGGCAGAGACGGACCATCATTGGCCACTGGTGAGATCATCCGGGCGTGACTATCAATGTGGTTTCCTGTTGTTCTCACCCACTGCAGCCAGTGATCCCATGGCAGAGGGTGTCCGTCTGTGGGACCAGAAGGTCCCTCCAGTTGGAACAGCCAATGAGTGTCAGTGGCACTGATTGCAGTCAGGCACAGCACATAGCCGAGTGGAAAATTAATTTCTTACGCACTATCCTGTTTCTAAACACATACTGAAAATACACAATTGTCATGAAGAAAATGATTGTAAACTATTTAGATTTGGCCAGAAAGAAGAGTTACACTTTATTTCCACCACAACATTGTCATATAGAATTGATATGATGATGCATATGGCTTGTTTTGCATCATGGATGTTTGAAAACACATGAAAATGGCTGCTCTCATGGTTCTTTCACAAAGACAACACCTCTTTAAATCTGAACTGAGTTTCCTGATTTCAGCAGAACCTGTGGTAAATGAAAACCGATATAAGGACTGTTTTCACAATTTGGAGTCATTTTGTGAGGTGAGCTTCATCACAACAGTTCTGGAATGTACAATAATTTACATTCAGTTTTGAAAATATTGGGGAAAAAACACAAATATGGCTTTCAATGAGATCAAAAGTACTTGACACATAGCATTTCAGAACTCCAGAAGTTTTGGCTCTTACATGTTCACAGCACAGTGTGCGAATATACACATTCCACAGGAGCTCCAACGAGGCAGAGGGACAGGTGGCTCAATTAGAAGAAGCTTATCTGCCTGGGTGGGCAGATCATTATTTTAAAATTTACTTTTATAGAACTTATCTTTCTCATAAGTATGTAATAATCATTTCCATTACATCATATCTCTCGAGTCTGTTGTCCGAGTGTGCACATTGCTGCTCCTGTGGTCCTGCTATTTGGGGGAGGGGGCGATTGTTTGAAATCCCCCCCCCCCCAACTCTCAAGTAGCTAAAGGCTTGGCTTCATTCTCAGCTTGAATGTTTAGAAACCATCACTGTTAAATACCTCACTGCATTACTTAAACACCAACAACAGCATTAAGGGGCCTTGCCAACCTTAAACACGTCTTTGTGTTGTGAATATTGTATTCTGCCACAATTCTGTAGTGTAACCCAGGCTCACTTACTGCATCAGCTTTCTCGTCCCCTTCTCTCGGTCTCCTTTTTTTAACGTTTACTGAATTGAGTCGAGTCTCTTTTTGTTTTTTTGTCTTCACTTCACCCCTGAGTGGCCGATGCAGCCATTCTTCCAGCGGAGCGTGTTTAAAAGCAACCAGAAAAGAAAACCAAAAGGTGCAGCTTAGGCCCATAATTAGCCTTGATCCTTGGAGTCTAAAATATTTTAACACCAGGTTTCTGATTGCACTAGGATTTAGGAATGCGGCAAGTAATTAGGTCTGTGCATTGAAGTGTGGAGAGCTTTTAAAAATGAATGGGTGGTTACTACATTCTTTTCAGGCTTGTTTTTTATCTTTTCGTGCTCTGCTGTTGTTGTATGTGATGGGTTTATTGCAGTTTTCACACTTTGGAGGTGGATGCGGCATTATTTCTTAAAGTTAGCTCTTGCCAGTTCTGTTCAGATGGAAGCCAGACAGTCCAAGAGAAAGAGGGTTTTGCAGCAAGAGGAGAAAGGTCATAAAAAGGAAAAAAGAGAAAATCTTTTAAAAACATTTTTTTTATTTAGACACCCCTGGTTTAAATTCCATTTTTTTCCTTCATCAGGAAACTTCCCTTGTGCCTCCTGCACCAAGTTTCAGCCGAGAAAAATTGTGGCTGCCCAACCACCAATGCCAGTCTTATACTTGCTATTAAAATGTATGGAAGAGTGAACTTAGCTATTGTGTTTACCCTTCAAGATATGCTTTGTCTCGTTTGGGAGTCCTTCGGGACTGGGAACGGCTGTGTGGGAAGTTGCAGTCAGTAATCTGTATATTTGTACTGCCCTGGATGCTGACTTACTGGGGGTAAATTCATCTCTGACAGTTGCACAGATGTGTAATAGTGCATTAGCACCCCATTTTACAATCTAGCTGATGATATTTTCCATTAACTTTATTGGAAAATGGAAATAGGCAAAGTGTTAATCAGGTAGATGATGGATTATCACTTGTTTTGCGTTGCTGCCCCTAAGGTGAATTTCCACCCAATTTTCTTAAAAAACAGTTAAATCCAATTATGCAACTGCTCTGATGCCTTGAAGGTGAAAGTAAGAGGCCGGGCATATACTGCTGCACTGAGAGACATGCATCACCCAGTTGGACCCCAATATGCTGGCACAGTGGTTAGCACTGATGCCTCACAGTGCCAGGCACCTGGGTTCAATTCCGACCTTGAGCGTCTGTGTGGAGTTTTCACATTCTCCCCGAATCCCAGTGGGTTTCCTGCAGGCGCTCTGGTTTCTACCACAGTCCAAAGATGTGCAGGTTGGGTGGGGTTATGGGGCTGTGGGGACAGAAGAGGAGAGTGGGCCTGGGTAGGGTGCTCTTTCAGAGGGTCGGTGCAGAATCAATAGTCTGAATGGCCTCCTTCAGCATTGTAGGGATTCTATGAACTATCTCCATTCCATTGGACCTTGGATTGGTCTATACAGGCATCAGGATAAGTAGACCATGTGAAACTATCCCGTCGCAAATAGATTTAGTGCATGTCCATCATCTCACATAGGATGCTGGTAATCGATTGGGAAGGCTGGCTGGACCAATAGCATCCATCAGATTCTCAAAACCCTGATACACTGTGGTCAACATTGCTGGAAACCATTGTTTGTTACAATCTATTTGGTCTCCTAGTGCCCTCAGGATTGCAGTCTGTACTTCTGTGGAGTTGATATGGAATGGTTGGCTTGAACCTCCTAGTTGGAAAACTGATGGAGATTTCATTGAAGTTGCCATTGGCTCCATTGATTTTAAGGTGTTAGCACAAATTTGGTGTTTTTGCCAAATGAGCACCCATATTTTTGAGCCCAATGACACCAAATCCATTGGCACCACTGATAAGTTATTTGGAGAGCTGAAGTGGAGAATCAAACCGCTAAACTAAAGGGAAGTTCTGTGCAGAGGTCCTGTGAGCTGTTCAGTGCAATTAGGGCTCAGGAGAAGTCCTGGGGAATTGAAATGGTGGCAGAAGGTCACTGTTCCCATGTTGGAAAGGGTTGGGGCTCAGAAGAAGTTGTGGCTTGGTGCTGCTAAAAGACTGGATTTCAGAGAAACCTAGGGCTGTGCCTGCTTAGTGAAGCTAGTGGTCTACAAAAGAGTTGGAAGAGTGCTGATGATTAGAGGCAAGGGTGAAGCTTTTTGAACCCCAGAGAATGCAGGCTCAGGAGGAAAGATTACACCATAGCAGGTCAACAGTCAGTGAGGCAGTCTGAATTGGGGGAGCTCTTGAGGGAATAAAGAGGGAAGATCTTAAAAAGGGAAGAGTCAAAATCCTTCATGAGGAAGATAGAGTTTTAACATGATGATGTGACTCACAGTGATCACTGACATCTGGGCCGGTTGCAAAGAAAGGCATCGATCTGTGGTCACATCTGCCATGTAATATGCAGCGTGATGTGTTTGACCATAGTTTGCCTGTTAATTCATATTTACAGCATGTTAATTATGAATGTTAGATGGTAAGCTAAACATTGTAGATTGTTTTATGTTATTGACTTTGTTTTTTAAAGTTTATTTTGCTGGTTTAAAACCATGGATCTCATGGCTTTAGTCTCCTCTTGGGTAACTGGGATTTAAAATGTTGTCTACTTTAAACAAAAGTTACTGATCCCTAACTGGATTGTAACAAATTGTGAAGCAGATAAAACACCTTTCTGTATTCAGAGACAAATAATCACTTTTTCATTAATGAATTGGCTAATTTTGTACAACTACTTAATCATGCTTCACAACTAGTATTAAATATTAGTCCAACTGTGATAGTAAGTGGTAAAATGCATGCAGAAAGAACATTAATAAAGCAAGAAGTTATTTTGCAAAATGATTGACAGACTAGAAATTTGTTAATATCACTTAATTTTATGGGTCAGTATATTTTCATAATTATTCACAGCTTTGGGGTATAATTTTGGTATAGACGGGAACAGATTAGTCATGGGAACAGAAAATGGAGTGGCAGTGCAAATTGAAGAGGAAGTGGACAATTAAAGGAAAATGCCAGAATAGAAGGACAAATCTTCTTACAAGTTGTTAGACGAGTTCAGAAGTCACATCAATCCATTGACAAGTTACGCCAAGGTTGAAGGCACAATGAGTTAAAAAACGTCAGGCAAAACTGAGGGGAAGGAAAACTGAAAATTGTAGACCTGACTCCTCAGATATTTAATGGAGCAGCTTGGCACCCAGCCCTTATTTGACAGCCACTGAACTGAAGATGGTATTGCATAAAGAGGTTGCCAAGTGATGATCCTCTTTGCCACTCTATGGGATATTCTCACAGGTGAATATGTCAGCCTTCCTGGAAGGAAGCAGTGGCAGTTCAGAGACCACATCTGATTGTTGCTTACTATCTGAATCAACCCTTTATTTTACATTAGCGGCAAGTACTTTTGCACCAGATGACATATTTTTATACTGGGCTGGATTCTCCGGCAACGCTGATCGCAGTCGGGCAGAGAATCGAGTGCCGAGTGCTGAATCAACTGCTCCAGTTGGTGGTGGGATCGGGATTCGTACCCTCGCACCTTGGGAGGAAGCTAATGGATGCAAATGGGTCCTAATGACCCATTTTCATCCAGTTAGCGGGCCCCGCATTAGAGTCTCTCGACTCTCCTGATTCTCCAGTCCTCTGGGCCAGGAATCACGTGGGAGCGGATCACTCCTGGCATTTACCAGCATGGCCCTGACGTGGTGGACCTCGCCGTGGGCCAAGGACATAACCCCTTGAGGGGTTGCCCCCGAAGTCTATCCAAGGATCACCCTCCCCCTCCCACAATGCACGACCTGCGCACCCCTCCCTTACCAGACCCCACCAGCATGACCCCAAGACCTCCCTGAAATGGGAGACATCCCCAGACACCCCCTAGACAGGGAGATCCCCAAAGAGACCCCCTAGATAGGGAGACCCCTTACAGAGACCTTCGAGATAGGGAGTCACCCCCCAGAGATCCCCTAAGTAGGGAGACACCCCAAGACCCCCTAACTGAGGGGACCCTCCCCCACAGACCCCCAGAAAAGAGACCCCCTGCCTGGTAGCTAGAGAGCAGTCCAGACTGGAGCAGTGAAAAAAATCTACTGTTCTAACACTTACCTGGGCACACAACTGTGGGCTCTGACAGAGGAAGCACCATGTGTCCTTTCCTGGAAATATAAAAGCAGTGGCCTGTGTTTAAACCCCTCAGACCCTTTAGCTGCAAGCCATTCATTCATTTCTCTTAGTGGGCTGTGATTGACAAGTTGCATAAACACAGCTGTTCACCTTGCTTCATTCATCTTCCTTCATGGATGAATAATCCTAAGTGCTGTAACCACAATGTTTACAAACATCAACCACTTCAAAGCGAGTGCATTCCAATCGCCCTTCACGATTGAGTGATTTTGAAGTGCTGAGCTGGAAATTGACAGCATTTAACTCCCTTTTAAGTGGTTGATGTTTGTAAAGATTGTGGTTACATCACTTAGAGTTACTCATCCATGAAGGAAGATGAATGAAGCAAGGCTGACACCTGTGTTTGTGGAAGCTTTCAATCATAGCCTACTAAGATG
The DNA here is from genome assembly GCF_047496885.1 of Scyliorhinus torazame. Lineage (NCBI taxonomy): Eukaryota > Metazoa > Chordata > Chondrichthyes > Carcharhiniformes > Scyliorhinidae > Scyliorhinus > Scyliorhinus torazame. Next base: position 95,684,981 of record NC_092715.1, read on the forward strand.
ATTGAATGGATCTGAGGGCTTTAAACACATGTCAGTGCTGTTCTTTTTGCATGAATGGACACCTAGTGCTTTCTCCGTCTTAGCCAGCAGGTGTATGCCCAGGTGAGTGTTGCAACAATTTTTTCACTGCCCTTGTCTGGACTTCTCTCTAACTTGCAGACAAGGGTCTCTTTTCTGGGATGTCTGTGAGGGGAGGGATTCCTTTAGTTAGGGTCTCTCTAGGGTGGTGACTTAAGTTAGGGGGTCTCTGTGGGGGTGTCCCATTATTTAAGGGGTGTCTGTGGGGGTTCCGTCTAGTTCGGGGGTCTCTGGGCGGGTCCCTTTAGTTAGGTGGTCTCTGTGCGAGTCCCTTCAGTTGGGGGGTCTTTGGATTGGTCCCCCTAGTCAGGGTTTTTTGGGGGTGTCCCCCTATCTAGGGGGTCTCTGTGGAGGTCCCTCTATCTAGGGGGCCTCTGTGGGAGTTCCTCTATTCAGGTGGTTTCAGTTGGGGTCCCCCTATCCATGGGGTCTCTGTGGGGGGTCCCTTTACTTAGGGTATTCTGGGGGAGGGGTTTCTATCCAGGGGTTCATGGGGTGGGCCCCTATTCAGGGGTCTCTTGGGGGGTGGGTAGATAGGGTTGGGTCACCCCCATACTTGGGGGAAGGGAGCTTCCAGAAAATACGGATGGGGGGATCAAACCCGATACCAGGTGGGGCCGTTTTGCAATGCGGGGAGTGGAGGCTGGTCCGCGATGCGGGGGACTGCTTTGCGATGCCAGGGGGATGGACAGCCGGGGGACCTCCTATCGGGCCACCCACTCAAAATGGCAACCCGATAGCGCGATTCCCTCAGGAATCTTTTGTATTCCTCGCCATGCATAAATTTACATGGCAATGGTACTGAATCACCAAGCGCAAATCAGTTCGAATTCACCTCTGGCAGGAGTCTACCAAACAAAGAATTCTGGCCACTGTGAGGGACCAAGACCTTGCACTGCATGCATTTGGAAAATATCTATAGATATGTTCATTGCTCTTTATAAAGTTTTAAAACTGAACATAGGCTTTTAAAATTGTAGAATCTATGGCTGCCTGTGACCCATGTACAAGAGAAGCTATTCCGCAGTTTCATGAAAACACGCACTTCACTATCTCTGAGGAGCCACTGAAGGCTGCCTGTGGACTGCACAGCCCAAATTGAAAGAGATCTATACAAAGGCCATTTACATTCAATAATCCAGGCTGGACAGAAGGAGATGGATTGTCTGCTGAGGGGTTGGGAAATACACCACTACTTATAAAGAAGGAAACAACTCAAAACACCTTTCTGTTTATGGTGGGGTGGTGAGAGCAGGAATTAGTGTTGTTTAAATTCATTCCCTCCTGTCCAGAACAATACAATCAGGCTCTGCTGATTGTTGATTAACATGAAATGCCATATTCCATGGAGTACAACATGAAATGAAAAATTGAAATGAAAATCGCTTATTGTCACAAGTAGGCTTCAAATGAAGTTACTGTGAAAAGCCCCTCGTCGCCATATTCCGGCGCCTGTTCGGGGAGGCTGATACGGGAATGAAACATGGGGTGGGATTCTCCGTTCTGCCCAACCTGTTTCCTAGTGTTGCGCACCCCCGCCGGCAGCGGGATGCCCCTTGCCAGCAGCCAACCATTGTGGGCACCCCCACGCCATTGGGAAATCCGCAGGCATTAGTGCACTGCCGGCGAAACGGAGGATCCCGCCGACGGAGAATCCGGCCCATGGTTCTCTGTGGTTTGGGAGCATTGCATTTGGTCAGGCATTTGTTTATCACAATTTTGCCATTTCATTTTTCATTAACCTTCTCAAGTCCAAGCCCCTAGCAATGTCAATACAAAAGTAACAGTGAAAGTTGAATTTTCCACAAGCATTAATCCTCTCCTAATGAAAGGTATATGGACCTCCATCTGTAGGTGTGAGTGTGACGGTACTGGCAGATACATATTGAGCATCTCAGATGAATTCCGAAAAACGAACAGAAAATACTGGGAAAATACTGGGGTGGGTGGCACAGTGGTTAACACTGCTGCCTCACAGCGCCAGGTACCCGGGTTCAATTCTGGTCTCCGGGTGCTCCGGTTTCCTCCCACAGTCCAAAGAAGTGCAGGTTAGGTGGATTGGCCATGCTAAATTACCCTTTAGTGTCCAAAAAGGTGAGATGGAGTTATTGGGTTAGAGGAATATGGTGGAGGTGTGGGCCAAGGTAGGGTCAGTGCATACTCGATGGGCCGAATGGCCTCCTTCTGCACTGTGGGGATTCTTTGATTCTATGATCTCAGCAGGGATGACAGCATCTGTGAGGCCTGAGTGGAGATAACGATTTGAGTCAGGATGACTCTTTCTCAAAGACTTCTAACTTGCCTGATATCCATCCATTAGTCTACCTCTTCTTCAATGAGGGTACATATATCTCTATTCATATTATGAAGTTCACTGGTAACAATAATGGAGTTATTAGAGGATAAAAGACAGCAGAACAATTATTTAAAATGTTCTCTAAAATTGCTAGCGAATCTTTTTCCAGTGGCCTTGGTATAAAGTTACAATTTAAGCCAACTCACTACCAAGCAAGGGTGTCTATTGTATATGCAATATGTAATTGCGCACACTTGACCGTCAAAAATGCTACACAGGACAATTTCATATTCTACATCCCATATTTTAAACTTTTAGTGAAACTCCTGTCTCTTTTCAGTAGGAAATTCCTGTTCTTGCTTCAAATGCCAGCATACATGTGAATTATATGTCAATGTATTTCTCGGCAGTCGGAGGCAGCATGCCATTCGCTGGCTGCGGGAATCTCTGTTCTCGCCGCAGTCAAAGGGATTTCCCATTGAAGCCACACATGCCACCGGGAAACTCACGGGTAGGGATGTCCTGATGGCAGGATCAGAGAATTCCACAGCCAGCGAACGGACAGAGAATTCAATCGCCTTTTCTCATTTCCATATTGAAACTGGAAGTTGTCCTGTGTAGCATTTTTGACAGTCAAGTGTGCGCAATTACATATTGCATATACAATAGACACCCTTGCTTGTTAGTGAGTTGGCTTAAATTGTAAGTTTATACCAAGGCGACTGGAAAAAGATTCAGCTTGCAATTGTAGAGAACATTTTAAATAATTGTTCTGCTGCCTTTTATCCTCTAATAACTCCATTATTGTTGGTAGCCATGATGTGGAGATGCCGGCGTTGGACTGGGGTGAGCACAGTACGAAGTCTTACAACACCAGGTTAAAGTCCAACAGGTTTGTTTCGATGTCACTAGCTTTCGGAGCGCTGCTCCTTCCTCAGGTGAATGAAGAGGTCTGTTCCAGAAACACATATATAGACAAATTCAAAGATGCCAAACAATGCTAGGAATGTGACCATTAGCAGGTGATTAAATCCTTAGGATTTAATCACCTGCTAATGGTCGCATTCCTAGCATTGTTTGGCATCTTTGAATTTGTCTATATATGTGTTTCTGGAACAGACCTCTTCATTCACCTGAGGAAGGAGCAGCGCTCCGAAAGCTAGTGACATCGAAACAAACCTGTTGGACTTTAACCTGGTGTTGTAAGACTTCGTACTGTCCATTATTGTTACCAGTGAACTTCGTAATATGAATAGAGATATATATACCCTCATTGAAGAAGAGGTAGACTAATGGATGGATATCAGGCAGGTTAGAAGTTTTTGATAAAGTGTCATCTTGCAAATTATGTCCATTTGTGCCAGTTGTGGAGTATAATAGGCCTTAATATTGAAACACATATCCAATCCATGCAACCCTACCCTATTTTGTTTTGACTTTCATGTACATTGACCTTTTATTTCCAATTTCTTGCTATTTCAAGAATTTTGAAAATATGTCTGAAATTGATATTAAATGATTAATTTTCTAACTTGTGAGGAAGAAAATAGAGCCATAATATGTAAGTACATAAATAATAATGCTGAACAAAATTGTCACTGCAGAGCTTAGACTAGGTCAAATTTTGCGTTTTCTCAAATCTCCATGGGGCATTTCCTTTATGTGCTATTTTTAATAAAATTGTAAGCACATTCATAAAAAGCAGCTTTAGGATTCTATGACAAATGGCTTCCGTCAATATTTGTAAGCATCATACACTTTTGCAGTTTTGTTCTTGCAAACAAGTCAGTCAGTCAAATGTGTTCAAAACTCTGTTGAGCAGAGAATGGAATGATCTCTGCAAACTGCAGAAGATCTGATGGAAAACAATAGTTTCTCTCATTTATATTTTAAAGTTGCTTATCTAGGGTATTTATCTGAGGTATCGGAGTGAAACTTTGTTGTCACTTTCTGGTTATTATTGGACATTAGTCCATTGGGTGACCTCAATCGCCTTTTCTCATTTCCACATTGAAACTGGCAATTTGTGGGGCTAGACTGTCTAGTTGGTTGTATGTTCTGCTTTTTAATCTAGTTCTTCATTTGTTTTGTTTTATTTTTTTCATTAGAGAGGATGAAAGTTATGCCTGCAGATAACTACCAATTTTGTGTGGCCGATACTGAGCCACACTGAGAAGCAGCCCGAGTTAAATAATTCGCTGGTTCTACTCTTTAGTCCTGAATTGGGGCAGGGTTTAGGAGGGGAGCAAATAAGAAAGAGGGATAGGAGGAAAGGATTTGCCCCCTGTTCAAGATCTCCACCAGAGCACCTATGTGAACAATTGCAGAGGCAGGCTTGCAGAGGTTCGGAGCATCAATACACTATGGCACTCTACTGCTCAGATGATAGTTCTCAGATATGTGCATTACATAGAGAATCATAAGCATAATTATTGACCTTTTCAGAGTGGGGTTTGAAACTGCAGTATTACTGAAATATATCTTTATCATTCATTAATATTTCATTTGGTACAACTTTTTAATGTACAGTTCTAAATAGTTTAACATCGTAGTAGTTTGATGAATAATTCATTCAGAGTAAATGCAAACATCTACATGGAAAGTTGATCCTGTAATGAGATTTCTTAATGTGATTGACATTCTGTTGACTGACACCCTGATTAACCATTTCAATATATTTATAATGCTCGGAAGCTTACACATGCATCCCCCACATGACTCTCGCTGTACAATGTATTGAATCTATAACAGTCATTTTGAACTTTTCCCTCTTGTTCCTGCAGCAAATATACTTTTCCATACACTTTTTTTCTCCTTATTTCTCCACTGTGTTGAAATCAAGGTTTATAGTCTCCTAGAAGAATTCATTCTTTCCCAGTACTTGAAACTGCCTTATCTTCATCTGTCTTTTCTCATTTTACTATCTTCATGCAATCTTTAGGCCTTTAAAAAAATCAACTCTTTGTCAGCTAATCATAGTTTCCAGATTTCTGTCATGACAATAAAATTGGTATCTAAAATTTCAAATTTTGTTACAATTTTCATAGAGTACTACTAACATTTAAAAAGAAGTTCAAATTTCCAGTTAATAGCTGAAAAATTGATAAGATAAGATTTCACACTTTAAATTTTTCTTGTAATGGTAGCACAGTGGTTAGCACTGTTGCGTCACAGCTCCAGCGTCCCAAGTTCGATTCCCAGCTTGCGTCACTGTCTGTGCACGTTCCCTCTGTGCCTGCATGAGTTTTCTCCGAGTGCTCCAGTTTCCTCCCACAGTCCAAAGATGTGCAGGTTAAGTGGATTGCCCATGCTAAATTGCCCTTAGGTTAGGTGGGGTTGCTGGGATGTGAGGATAGGGTGGAGGTGTGGGCTTGAGTGGGATGTTCTTTCCAAGGGCCAGTGCAGACTCGATGGGCCAAATAGCCTCCTTCTGCACTGTAAATTCTATGATTCTATGCTTCACAGCACCAGGGTCCCAGGTTCGGTTCCCAGCTTGGGTCACTGTCTGTGGAGTCTGCACGTTCTCCTTGTGTCTGCGTGGGTTTCCTCCGGGTGCTCCTGTTTCATCCCACAAGTCCCAAAAGGCTTGCTGTTGGGTAATTTGGATATCCTGAATTCTCCCTCTGTGTAACCGAACAGGCGCCGGAGTGTGTGTATGTGTGTGTGTGTGTGGGGGGGGGGGGGGGGGGGGTAACTTCATTGCAGTGTTAATGTAAGCCTACTTGTGACAATAATAAAGATTATTATTATTACAAGTGACTAAAAGCACCTTTGACTAAACATTATTTTCTTTTTTTTTAGGCAACTTACACTTTAACCTGCAGAGAACAACATTTCCCTTTTATATTTATCACCTATCGCATTCCCCCTAGAATTATAGTTCTTTTAGCCAACAATCCATAGCTGGTCACTGATACCAGTGGTTTCCTGTTTCACTGAGTAGTTGCTTAAGTGTCTGTCACCAGGTACTTTCCTTAGTTTTCAGAGTTCATTAAATCCACCATCAGCAGTAAAGTCTATTTCAATGATTCTTCTCCCCCCACTGACCATGCTAGAACAAATCTCCCAGAATCTGTAACAAGGTGCAGGATTTGCTTCTTTGGCTGTCTCCCTTCCATATCTGGTTGTGCAGCCTTTTCTCTCTGCCAACTATGCATGCACATTTGCTGTCAGCCTTTGATTTTCACTGATTTGTAGGGAAGTCTGTAACCTGATCTCAAAATGAGACACTATTGGAAAATTAAGGTGCTTGTTTACTACCCATGGGATACCAGGGGTACTGGCTACAGATAACGAGATCCCATTCATGAGCGAAAAGCTCTTCGCGTTTGTGCGCAAAACGGTAAGACACATCCGGACGACCCTGTACCACCTGCCTCAGGCTGGTACAAACGTTTTAGCAAGGCATACAAAAGCAGACCACAGGCTCTCAGGCTACACGACTGGCAAGGTTACTTTTTCATTACAGGACCAACTGCATGTCACGACAGGAATAGCACCAGAATAGCTGCTGATGGGCCGCACCTCTGGACTCACTTAAGTCTGACTTTTCCAAGTTTAGGCAGAAGAGTCGAACTACAACAGGATATTCAAAAGAAATAACATGACCACAGGATGCTTGTGAGAAGTTTCCAGCTGCAGTATCCTGTTTATGTTTGGAATTTCAGAGACAGCACCCTTGAGCTGAAACGTCTTCCAAACAATTATTGGAGAAACTGAAGCAATTTCTTTAATTCCTACAACACCTTTTCCTAGCAATCAATTCGATCTCTTTCCCTGACAACTGTCAGAGGCTACATCAATCTGTTTGCATCCTTGCTGCCATATTTGGCCTAAGATAAGCATCCCACCAAATATCCACACCAACACTAAGACCACCGATTTCTAACTCCTTACTTAATATTACTCGGCCCCAGTTCATCTGCTGGTGCAACTTTCTAGACTTGACTACTGCAATGCAATTCTGTCTGCCTCCTAATGCTACCCACTATAGCTTTAGGCCACTGCCTGTCCCCTTACTCTTACTAAGTTCCTTACACACAAACTCCCATGCAATTCTCCCGTTTGGGAGAATCGGCGTTCGCGTCGATTTTTCACGTGCCGCCGGTCAGACACCATCCCGCCAACCGGCGAGAACGGCATCATTGAGGTTGGCGCTGTGCCTGCCGGAGAATCGCACAAGGGGCTAAGTATGGCGATTCTCCAGGCCCCCCGCTATTCAACGGCCCGGATGGGCCAAAGTCGTCACGCCGTCGCCATTCAACCCTGCTAAATAAATTTGTCAGCCAGTCGCGTTGGTGGAAGGAGGGGTTTGGGGGAACAGTACCACCAAGCTCAGGGGGGGAGGGTAGGAGGGGGGGAAGGGGGAGGGGTTTTGGGGAAGGGTGCCGCCATGCTCGGCTGGGGGGGGGAGGAGGTAGGGGAAGGAGGAGGAGGTGGGGGAAGCATGCCGCCATGCTCGGGCGGGGGGGGGGGGGAAGGAGGAGGGGGTGGGTAAGGAGGTAAGGAGGAGGGGGTGAGGGAAGGATGCTGCCATGCTCGGGCGGGGGGGAAGGAGGAGGGAGTGGGTAAGGAGCAGGGGGTGGGGGAAGGATGCTGCCATGCTCGGGCGGCGGGGAAGGAGGAGTGGGTGGGGGAAGGATGCCGCCGTGCTCGGGGGTGGGGGAAGGAGGAGTGGGTGGGGGAAGGATGCCACCGTACTCGGGGGTGGGGGAAGGAGGAGTGGGTGGGGGAAGTATGTCGCCGTGCTCGGGGGGGGGAGGGGAGGAGGGGTGAGGGGGAGGAGGGAGGGGAAGGAGGAAGAGGTGGGGGAAGGATGCCACCAAGCTCGGGCAGGGGGGGGAAGGAGGAGGGGTTGGGTAAGGAGGAGGGGGTGGGGGAAGGATGCTGCCATGCTCGGGCAGGGGGGAAGGAGGAGGGGGCGGTGGAAGGATGCCACCATGCTCGGGCAGGGGGGGAAGGAGGAGGGGGTGGGTAAGGAGGAGGGGGTGGGGGAAGGAGGCCGCCATGCTCGGGCAGGGGGGGGAAGGAGGAGGGGGTGGGGGAAGGATGCCACCATGCTCGGGGTGGGGGGAAGGAGGAGGGGGTGGGGAAAGGAGGCCGCCATGCTCGGGCAGGGGGGGGGAGGAGGAGGGAGTGGGTAAGGAGGACGGGGTGGGGGAAGGAGGAGGGGGTGGGGGAAGGATGCCACCATGCTCGTGCCGGGGGGGGGGAAGGAGGAAGGGGTGGGGGAAGGATGCCGCCATGCTCGGGCCGGGGGGGAGGAAGGAGGAGGGGGGTGGGGGAAGGATGCCACCATGCTCGGAGGGGGGGGAGGAGGGGGTGGGGGAAGGACGATGCCGTACTCGGGTGGCGGGGGGGGGGGGAGGGAAGGAGGAGGGGGTGGGTAAGGAGGAGGGGGTGAGGGAAGAATGCTGCCATGCTCGGGCGGGGGGGGAAGGAGGAGGGGGTGGGGGAAGGAGGAGGGGGCGGGTAAGGAGGAGGGAGTGGGTAAGGAGGAGGGGGTGGGGGAAGTATGCAGCCGTGCTCGGTGGGGGGGGGGAAGGAGGAGGGGGTGGGTAAGGAGGAGGGAGTGGGTAAGGAGGAGGGGGTGGGGGAAGTATGCAGCCGTGCTCGGTGGGGGGGGGGAAGGAGGAGGGGGTGGGTAAGGAGGAGGGGGTGGGTAAGGAGGAGGGGGTGGGGGAAGGATGCCGCCCTGCTCTGGCGGGGGGGGGGAAGGAGGAGGGGGTGGGTAAGGAGGAGGGGTGGGTAAGAAGGAGGGGGTGGGGGAAGGATGCCACCATGCTCGGGGTGGGGGGAAGGAGGAGGGGGTGGGGAAAGGAGGCCGCCATGCTCGGGCAGGGGGGGGGGAGGAGGAGGGGGTGGGTAAGGAGGACGGGGTGGGGGAAGGAGGAGGGGGTGGGGGAAGGATGCCACCATGCTCGTGCCGGGGGTGGGGGAAGGAGGAAGGGGTGGGGGAAGGATGCCGCCATGCTCGGGCCGGGGGGGGGGGGAAGGAGGAGGGGGGTGGGGGAAGGATGCCACCATGCTCGGAGGGGGGGGAGGAGGGGGTGGGGGAAGGACGATGCCGTACTCGGGTGGCGGGGGGTGGGGAGGGAAGGAGGAGGGGGTGGGTAAGGAGGAGGGGGTGAGGGAAGGATGCTGCCATGCTCGGGCGGGGGGGGAAGGAGGAGGGGGTGGGTAAGGAGGAGGGAGTGGGTAAGGAGGAGGGGGTGGGGGAAGTATGCAGCCGTGCTCGGTGGGGGGGGGAAGGAGGAGGGGGTGGGTAAGGAGGAGGGGGTGGGTAAGGAGGAGGGGGTGGGGGAAGGATGCCGCCCTGCTCTGGCGGGGGGGGGGAAGGAGGAGGGGGTGGGTAAGGAGGAGGGGTGGGTAAGAAGGAGGGGGTGGGGGAAGTATGCCGCCGTGCTCGGTGGGGGGGGGGGGATGAGGATGGCGTGGGTAAGGAGGAGGGGGTGGGGAAGGAGGAGGGGGTGGGGGGAAAATTGCTTGGGTGGGGGGAGGTTGGGGGGGGGAAGAAGGAAGGAGGAGGGAGGGGGAAGGATGCCACCAAGCTCGGGCGGGGGGGGAAGGAGGACGGGGTGGGGGAAGGATGCCACCATGCTCGGACGGGGGGGCGGAAGGAGGACAGGGTGGGGGAAGGAGGAGGGGGTGGGTAAGGAGGAGGGGGTGGGGGAAGGATGCCACCATGCTCGGACGGGGGGGGGAAGGAGGAGGGTGTGGGTAAGGAGGAGGGGGTGGGTAAGGAGGAGGGGGTGGGGGAAGGATGCCACCATGCTCGGGCGGGGGGGGGGAAGGAGGAGGGTGTGGGTAAGGAGGAGGGGGTGGGTAAGGAGGAGGGGGTGGGGGAAGGATGCCACCATGCTCGGACGGGGGGGGGAAGGAGGAGGGGGTGGGGGAAGGATGCCACCATGCTCGGGCGGGGGGGGGGGGAAGGAGGAGGGTGTGGGTAAGGAGGAGGGGGTGGGTAAGGAGGAGGGGATGAGGGAAGGATGCCACCATGCTCGGGCGGGAGGGGGGAAGGAGGAGGGGTTGGGTAAGGTGGAGGGGTTGGGTAAGGAGGAGGGGGTGGGGAAAGGAGGCCGCCATGCTCGGGCAGGGGGGGGGTGGAGGAGGGGGTGGGTAAGGAGGACGGGGTGGGGGAAGGAGGAGGGGGTGGGGGAAGGAGGAGGGGGCGGGGAAAGGAGGCCGCCATGCTCGGGCAGGGGGGGTGGGAGGAGGAGGGGGTGGGTAAGGAGGACGGGGCGTGGGAAGGATGCCACCATGCTCGGGCCGGGGGGGAAGGAGGAAGGGGTGGGGGAAGGATGCCGCCATGCTCGGGCCGGGGGGGGGGGGGGGGGGGAGGATGCCACCATGCTCGGAGGGGGGGGAGGAGGGGGTGGGGGAAGGACGATGCCGTACGCGGGTGGGGGGGGGGAGGGAAGGAGGAGGGGGTGGCTAAGGAGGAGGGGGTGAGAGAAGGATGCTGCCATGCTCGGGAGGGGGGGGGGAAGGAGGAGGGGGTGGGTAAGGAGGAGGGGTGGGCAAGGAGGAGGTGTTGGGTAAGGAGGAGGGGGTGGGGGAAGTATCCCGCCGTGCTCGGTGGGGGGGGAATGAGGATGGCGTGGGTAAGGAGGAGGGGGTGGGTAAGGAGGAGGGGCTGGGGGGAGAATTGCTCGGGTGGGGGGAGGTTGGGGGGGGAAGAAGGAAGGAGGAGGGAGGGGGAAGGATGCCACCAAGCTCGGGCGGGGGGGGCAAAGGAGGATGGGTTGAGGGAAGGATGCCACCATGCTCGGGCGGGGGGGCGGAAGGAGGACGGGGTGGGGGAAGGAGGAGGGGGTGGGTAAGGAGGAGGGGGTGGGGGAAGGATGCCACCATGCTCGGGCGGGGGAGAAGGAGGAGGGTGTGGGGGAAGGATGCCACCATGCTCGGGCAGGGGGGGGAAGGAGGAGGGTGTGGGGGAAGGATGCCACCAAGCTCGGGCAGGGGGGGAAGGAGGACGGGGTGGGGGAAGGATGCCACCATGCTCGGGCGGGGGGGGCGGAAGGAGGACGGGGTGGGGGAAGGAGGAGGGGGTGGGTAAGGAGGAGGGGGTGGGGGAAGGATGCCACCATGCTCGGACGGGGGTGGGTAAGGAGGAGGGGGTGGGGGAAGGATGCCACCATGCTCGGACGGGGGTGGGTAAGGAGGAGGGGGTGGGGGAAGGATGCCACCATGCTCGGGCGGGGGGAGAAGGAGGAGGGTGTGGGGGAAGGATGCCACCATGCTCGGGCAGGGGGGGGGAAGGAGGAGGGTGTGGGGGAAGGATGCCACCAAGCTCGGGCAGGGGGGGAAGGAGGACGGGGTGGGGGAAGGATGCCACCATGCTCGGGCGGGGGGGGGGCGGAAGGAGGACGGGGTGGGGGAAGGAGGAGGGGGTGGGTAAGGAGGAGGGGGTGGGGGAAGGATGCCACCATGCTCGGACGGGGGTGGGTAAGGAGGAGGGGGTGGGGGAAGGAGGAGGGGGTGGGGGAAGGAGGAGGGGGCGGGGAAAGGAGACCGCCATGCTCGGGCAGGGGGGGTGGGAGGAGGAGGGGGTGGGTAAGGAGGACGGGGTGGGGGAAGGATGCCACCATGCTCGGGCCGGGGGGGAAGGAGGAAGGGGTGGGGGAAGGATGCCGCCATGCTCGGGCCGGGGGGGGGGGGGTGGAGGAGGGGGTGGGTAAGGAGGACGGGGTGGGGGAAGGAGGAGGGGGTGGGGAAAGGAGGCCGCCATGCTCGGGCAGGGGGGGTGGGTGGAGGAGGGGGTGGGTAAGGAGGACGGGGTGGGGGAAGGAGGAGGGGGTGGGGGAAGGAGGAGGGGGCGGGGAAAGGAGGCCGCCATGCTCGGGCAGGGGGGGTGGGAGGAGGAGGGGGTGGGTAAGGAGGACGGGGTGGGGGAAGGCCGGGGGGGAAGGAGGAAGGGGTGGGGGAAGGATGCCGCCATGCTCGGGCCGGGGGGGGGGGGGGGGGGGGGGGGAGGATGCCACCATGCTCGGAGGGGGGGGAGGAGGGGGTGGGGGAAGGACAATGCCGTACGCGGGTGGGGGGGGGAGGGAAGGAGGAGGGGGTGGCTAAGGAGGAGGGGGTGAGAGAAGGATGCTGCCATGCTCGGGCAGGGGGGGGGAAGGAGGAGGGGGTGGGTAAGGAGGAGGGGTGGGCAAGGAGGAGGTGTTGGGTAAGGAGGAGGGGGTGGGGGAAGTATCCCGCCGTGCTCGGTGGGGGGGGGAATGAGGATGGCGTGGGTAAGGAGGAGGGGGTGGGTAAGGAGGAGAGGCTGGGGGGAGAATTGCTCGGGTGGGGGGAGGTTGGGTGGGAAAGAAGGAAGGAGGAGGGAGGGGGAAGGATGCCACCAAGCTCGGGCGGGGGGGGCAAAGGAGGAGGGGTTGAGGGAAGGATGCCACCATGCTCGGCCGGGGGGGCGGAAGGAGGACGGGGTGGGTAAGGAGGAGGGGGTGGGGGAAGGATGCCACCATGCTCGGGCGGGGGGAGAAGGAGGAGGGTGTGGGGGAAGGATGCCACCATGCTCGGGCAGGGGGGGGGAGGAGGAGGGTGTGGGGGAAGGATGCCACCAAGCTCGGGCAGGGGGGGAAGGAGGACGGGGTGGGGGAAGGATGCCACCATGCTCGGGCGGGGGGGGCGGAAGGAGGACGGGGTGGGGGAAGGAGGAGGGGGTGGGTAAGGAGGAGGGGGTGGGGGAAGGATGCCACCATGCTCGGACGGGGGTGGGTAAGGAGGAGGGTGTGGGGGAAGGATGCCACCATGCTCGGGCGGGGGGAGAAGGAGGAGGGTGTGGGGTAAGGATGCCACCATGCTCGGGCAGGGGGGGGGAAGGAGGAGGGTGTGGGGGAAGATGCCACCAAGCTCGGGCAGGGGGGGAAGGAGGACGGGGTGGGGGAAGGATGCCACCATGCTCGGGCGGGGGGGGGCGGAAGGAGGACGGGGTGGGGGAAGGAGGAGGGGGTGGGTAAGGAGGAGGGGGTGGGGGAAGGATGCCACCATGCTCGGACGGGGGTGGGTAAGGAGGAGGGGGTGGGGGAAGGATGCCACCATGCTCGGACGGGGGTGGGTAAGGAGGAGGGGGTGGGGGAAGGATGCCACCATGCTCGGGCGGGGGGGGCGGAAGGAGGACGGGGTGGGGGAAGGAGGAGGGGGTGGGTAAGGAGGAGGGGGTGGGGGAAGGATGCCACCATGCTCGGACGGGGGTGGGTAAGGAGGAGGGGGTGGGGGAAGGATGCCACCATGCTCGGACGGGGGTGGGTAAGGAGTAGGGGGTGGGGGAAGGATGCCACCATGCTCGGGCGGGGGGGGCGGAAGGAGGACGGGGTGGGTAAGGAGGAGTGGGTGGGGGAAGGATGCCACCATGCTCGGGCAGGGGGGGGGAAGGAGGACGGGGGTGGGTAAGGAGGAGGGGGTGGGGGAAGGATGCCACCATGCTCGGGCGGGGGGGGAAGGAGGAGGGGGTGGGGGAACGATGCCACAATGCTCGGGCAGGAGCGGAAGGAGGACGGGGTGGGGGAAGGAGGAGGGGGTGGGTAAGGAGGAGGGGGTGGGGGAAGGATGCCACCATGCTCGGACGGGGGGGCGGGGGGGAAGGAGGAGGGGGTGGGGGAAGGATGCCACCATGCTCGGGCGGGGGGGGGGTGGAAGGAGGAGGGGGTGGGGAAGGATGCCACTATGCTCGGGCGGGGGGGGCGGAAGGAGGACGGGGTGGGGGAAGGAGGAGGGGGTGGGTAAGGAGGAGGGGGTGGGGGAAGGATGCCACCATGCTCGGGCGGGGGGGGGGGTTGGAAGGAGGAGGGGGTGGGGAAGGATGCCACCATGCTCGGGCGGGGGGCGGAAGGACGACGGGGTGGGCGAAGGAGGAGGGGGTAGGGGAAGGATGCCACCATGCTCGGGCGGGGGGGGGGGTTGGAAGGAGGAGGGGGTGGGGAAGGATGCCACCATGCTCGGGCGGGGGGGCGGAAGGAGGACGGGGTGGGTAAGGAGGAGGGGGTGGGTAAGGAGGAGGGGGTGGGGGGAGGATGCCACCATGCTCGGGCGGGGGGGGAAGGAGGAGGGGGTGGGGGAAGGATGCCACCATGCTCTGGCGGGGGGGGAAAGGAGGAGGGTGTGGGGGAAGGATGCCACCATGCTTGGGCAGGGGGGGAAGGAGGACGGGGTGGGGGAAGGATGCCACCATGCTCGGGCGGGGGGGGAAGGAGGACAGGGTGGGGGAAGGATGCCACCATGCTCGGGCAGGGGGAGGGAAGGAGGAGGGGGTGGGTAAGGAGGAGGGGGTGGGGGAAGGATGTCGCCCTGCTCTGGCGGGGGGGGGGATGAGGATGCCGTGGGTAAGGAGGAGGGGGTGGCTAAGGAGGAGCGGGTGGGGGAAGTATGCCGCCGTGCTCGGTGGGGTGGGGAATGAGGATGGGGTGGGTAAGGAGGAGGGGGTGGGGGGAGAATTGCTCGGGTGGGGGGGAGGTTGGGGGGGGAAGGAGGAAGGAGGAGGGAGGGGGAAGGAGGAGGGGCAGAATGGTGCATGTCCGGGGGTGGGGTGGGGTGGGGGGGGTGGGGGTTCGGGACGGGGTCCTCCATGTTCCGGGGGGGCTGGGGGTTGGGGGGGAGGATTTTCCACGGGAGCAACATGCCAGCCGGCCTGCCATGGCAGGACGGTGGCGAAGACATGCTTGCAAGTTGAGGTCATGCTGAAGTACAAAGGCCACTGGCACTGCCATCCCAAGCGGCCACACGCCTTGACCTTGGGTGCGCCCAGCCCCCCCTACCCTCCCACACAGGAGCCACAACACCCAGCCCCCATGAGGGCATGGCCAGCCCACGGTGGCGCAATGAGGAGGGACGGGGTAAACTGGGCAGTTGACGGAGACTGTGGGCAGGGGTCAGGGTGCCTGCATGTCTGTAGCGAGACCAGGCAACTGGGGAACACATGTATCCCATGGCACCTGGCTGTCGAGGTGTCAAAGCGCCACCGTTAAACATGTTGTGTCTCCTCCCCCCCCCCCCCCACCCCCCCTCCTGCAGATCGTAATGTTTGGGCACCGGCCAGCGATGTTTGCCGCCGTGGCGGGAGCTGCTGCCCTGCAGGTGGCCCTTCGGCAGTGTCGACGCAGGCAGCTCAGAGCAGCTGCTGGAGCGGCGGCTGCAGCAGAGGGACTGGCTGCAGAGGGCCCCATGCCACCCGCTCAGGCTGCAGGCCCACCCACCCGACAGGTGGAAGAGGAGGCGGAGGGGGAGGCGTAGACCACCACATCGTCGGGCTGCACAGGAGGAGGATTCTGATCTTGATGGTGCGCAGGGGGAGGAGGAGGAGCAGGTGGTGGTGCCAAGGCTCCGGAGGCGCCCCATGAGGCCTCAAGTGTACCGTCAGCGGATGGCATTCGAGGACCTGCCGGACAGGGCATGCAGGAGGAGACTCTGAATAAGTAGGGAGACCGTCACACATATATGCCACCTCATGGCACACCTGGCACCACGTGGAACAGGGGGAGGACATGCTATCCCGGTGACCGTCAAGGTGACGGTAGCCCTCAATTTCTTTGCGACGGGTTCGTTCTAGGCGCCGAGCGGGGACCTGTCCGGTATCTCACAGGCATTGGTGCACCGGTGCATCCGAGCAGTAACCGACGCCCTGTATGCCATCGCCGACCGGTACATCCAGTTTCCAGAGGACCGCGCACTCCAGGATGCCCGGGCAGCGGGATTCGCCTCTGTGGCCAGGATACCAATTGTCCAGGGAGTGATTGATGGGGTGCACATCGCCATTCGTCCACCATCGGAGAACAGGGACGTGTTCATGAACAGAAAGGGGACCTACTCCATACACATTTGGATGGTCTGCGACCACCGCATGCAGATCATGCACGTGTGCGCCCAGTACCCCGACAGTGTGCATGATGCCTTTATACTGGCGCAATCTTACATCCCCGCCATGTTCAAGGGACACCCCCCGGGCTGAGGGGCTGGTTGCTGGGCGACAGGGGTTACCCGTTGCGGTCGTGGCTGATGACGCCTATGCGGAGACCCGCTACAATGAGGCCCATGCAGCAACCAGGGGTGTTGTGGAGAGGTGCTTTGGCCTCCTGAAGATGAGATTCTGTGCGTGGACCGCTCTGGAGGGGCCCTCCATTCAGAGAGGATCGGCCGCATAGTTGTTGTCTGCTGCGTGCTGCACAACATTGCCCAGCAGAGAGGCGATGTCCTGGAGGAGGAGGCACAGGGAAGCCCGATGAGGACGACGCATCTGCACATGAGGAGGAGGAGGAGGATGGGGAGGGGGGCGGGCACAGACACGGCATGGGGGCAGGATATGGCCCGGAGCCTGCACGACGCCACCGACTTGGGGAGCGAGCACGAGAGGCGTTGATCGCCGCACGTTTCACGAACTAGGGGGAGGGCATCGCTGAGCAAGGCACTTGCACCACCGTTCCGCCCAAACGCACCACCCAGCATCCCCCCTCCCGCACCATCCGACAACCCTACCACCCACACCACCACTTTCACAGCACCTTACACCTTCGGCACAACGGGATGGTCTCACACAGTTGCTTGTATAAGCGGGTGTGATCAGTGCCATGTTGAATGATGACAACCCGCTCTGCGATGAGCTGTGAGCTCTGGATCATTAGACAATGTCTGACTCATGGCCACAGCTACACCCTCCACCTCGGAGGTCCCTGTATGCGTCACGGATACTCCATCACATGGCCATGTGGGGTAGCTGGCTTCGGTGTGCCGAGGACGACTGGGTGTTGGGGGGGGGGGGGGGGGGGAAACACACACCCGGCCTCACCATTGTACCGAACTTCGACCCCAGTGCCACTCGGTCCCCTTCACGACCCCTCAGGCACCGGACATAGCACAGAGGCATCTAGGTTTGGCGTAACAGTAACTTTAATCGTGACATTCACAAACAAGTGCCCTAACCCCGAGAACTAAGCTGTGCCCTGCACCCGTGCCAACTTACTACGTGTCTAACTTCTTTGCCTTACAGGCCCTACCACTACGTCTTGGTGTTTCCCCAGACAGTACAGCAGGAGTGGAGGCGGACTGCTGAGACTCCTGCCCTGCGACGTGGCTCCCCATCGGCGCGCGTTTCCTGGGGCGGCCCGGCTTGGATGGGCCAGGCTGCTCGGCGGGCGTGCTTGATGGCGTGGTGCCACCCTGCTCTGCCCGCTGCCCACCAGATGCACCAGGGACAGAACAGGGGGAGTCCGAGTGTTCCGGGACCTCCCTTGCTGAAGTCACCGGGACTGGCACTGGAACCTCCTCCTCCTTCGGGGAGCCCGGTGACCCCTTGGCCTCACTATGGGACAGTGGTGCGAGCGAAGACAAGTGCC
Organism: Scyliorhinus torazame; assembly: GCF_047496885.1. Classification (NCBI taxonomy): domain Eukaryota; kingdom Metazoa; phylum Chordata; class Chondrichthyes; order Carcharhiniformes; family Scyliorhinidae; genus Scyliorhinus; species Scyliorhinus torazame. The sequence goes on from NC_092715.1 coordinate 95,702,684, forward strand.
GTGGCACCGCTGACACCTGGCACTGCCTGTCCTGGAGGCCCGCTGGCTCTGGGGCATGGCTGCCTGTGAGAGGGCAGCCCTGTTCTGGGCTACGGATGGCGCATGCACATGAAGCCCCACGCCTTGCACAACCTGACCCATGGCCGAAACCGTTGCCCCCTTTGCCTCCACCGCGGACGCAACCCGTGCGGTGTCGGCCTGGGTGGCAGCCATGACCAGCACCACTCCCTGCTCCTGGACGCAGATGGACTCTTCCAACTGCCTCGCAGGTGCTGGAAGGCGGCCATCATCCCGTTGTCCACTTCCTGGGTTTCCAAACACATCGGGTCTGTGGGTGGGTCTGGTAAGTTCAGGAACACAGGAACCGTCTGGCCGGCAGCTGGGTGCTGGGCCTGGCCTGCCCTCCGACCGTCCAGCCCTCGGCTACTCCTACCTCCACCTGCAGTACCAGTTCGGCTGTGTGGTGCGCACCAGTCAGTTGTCACAGAAGCCTCATCACTAATGTGCCCAACCGAGGTGAGTGTATCTGCGATGTTGGAAGGTGTGGGTGACAGCAGTGACGCAAGTTCCATGTCCTCATCGGACCCCAGGTCTGGGGTCTCCTGGGTCGAGCCTTGGACTGATGGAAGTTGTCCCCAGCCCATGTGAGGTGCCGTCTCCGGTCTGTCCATCATCTGTCTGGCCGTCTTCTGTGTGTCACTGCCCAGAGTCCCCGTCCTCTGTCCTCACTGTCCTGGCTCTCCATCCTCTCTTCGCCCGTCTCATGGCCGTCAGTGTCCTGACTGTCCACCCTGTGTTCGTCAGTGTCGTTTCTGTCGGTCCTCTGTGCGTCCACTTCCTGTGCCCCAGCCTCGAAAGAGGGCCCTCCTGTCCGTCTTCCTTTCCCTCCCTGGAGTGCGTCCCTGTGGGCGGATGAACTTGCACTTGGACGGCGGGGGCTTCTCCGAGACGTTCCGGGATGTCCGGCTGCTGACCCTGGAATACACAATAAAGCATGTATCGTTATACACGCGGAGTCGGGTGTGAGGGGGTGGAGAGTGAGGGGGGGGGTTAGGGAGTGGAAGGGGCAGTGTGAGGGGGTGGAGAGTGAGGGGGGGTTAGGGAGTGGAGGGGGCAGTGTGAGGGGGTGGAGAGTGAGGGGGGTTAGGGAGTGGAAGGGGCAGTGTGAGGGGGTGGAGAGTGAGGTGGGGTTAGGGAGTGGAGGGGGCAGTGTGAGGGGGTGGAGAGTGAGGGGGGTTAGGGAGTGGAAGGGGCAGTGTGAGGGGGTGGAGAGTGAGGGGGGGTTAGGGAGTGGAGGGGGCAGTGTGAGGGGGTGGAGAGTGAGGTGGGTTAGGGAGTGGAAGGGGCAGTGTGAGGGGGTGGAGAGTGAGGTGGGGTTAGGGAGTGGAGGGGGCAGTGTGAGGGGGTGGAGAGTGAGGGGGGTTAGGGAGTGGAAGGGGCAGTGTGAGGGGGTGGAGAGTGAGGGGGGTTAGGGAGTGGAAGGGGCAGTGTGAGGGGGTGGAGAGTGAGGGGGGTTAGGGAGTGGAGGGGGCAGTGTGAGGGGGTGGAGAGTGAGAGGGGGTAAGGGAGTGGAGGGGGCAGTGTGAGGGGGTGGAGAGCGAGAGGGGGTAAGGGAGTGGAGGGGGCAGTGTGAGGGGGTGGAGAGTGAGGGGGGTTAGGGAGTGGAGGGGGCAGTGTGAGGGGGTGGAGAGTGAGAGGGGGTAAGGGAGTGGAGGGGGGGCAGTGTGAGCGGGTGCAGTGTGAGGAGGGGGTGGCTGAGGGAGTGTAGCCAGGCAGGGAAGTCTCACTTGGTAATGCGCCTCCGATCTGGCATGGCGCTACCTCCCGGGTGGCGGCACCCCCAGCGAGGTCCAGGGCCCTCTGCTCATGGGGGAGTACTGCACAGCAGATCCCCCTCCGGTTCTTGCACGATCACGATGGTTGAGGGCTGTCTTGTCCTGCGGGGGGGGGGCATCAAAGTTAGGCGGTCAGCAGCAAGACGCGCAGATGTTGGCAACATTATGACTGGGAGGAAGCACTAGGCACCACGCCATGGCAGCTCGCAAGGGGGGGTGGTGCCCATGTGGGTGGGGCGCAACGTGGTGCCCCCCTCCTGTGTGGGCGGGGGGGGGTGGACGCGCGACACATGGTGGGGGGAGGGAGTGGTGGGGTGTGGCCCGGGGGAACTCTTGGGGTACTTACCCTGGCAGCCCTCGTGAGGTCATGGAGCTTCTTGCGGCACTGGTCTCCAGAGTGGGGGGGGGGGTGCCCCACAGCGCTGATGGCGATGCCCACATCACGCCAGTTGCGCCTGACTGTGCTGGCCGGGTACCGGTGGCCGCGTCTGGGCTCAGGATCGCCCTGCGCTCTTCAACTGCGTCCAGCAATGCCTCCAGGTCATTGTCCCGGAACCTGGGAGCGGCACGGCGGGGCTCAGCCATCTCTCTCTGTCGGGGCCTGTGCGCGGATCGCGCACATTAAATGACGCGGCGCAGAGTCATCTGGGCGTCACGCTATGACGGCGCTGCTCTGGCGCCACGCCCACCGCGTTTCTCACGGCCCCGCTGCAAGCCCCTTTTCGGGGCCTGAATCGATGCTGCCGGTGGACCGTTTGCGATGGCGTTCACGACGGTGTTCACGACGGCGCGGACACTCTGACTTGCCATCGGAGAATCCCGTCCCCATAGTTCGCTGACCGCCTTTGACTCCTTAATAAACATTGCCTGGATTTTAAAATTCTCATCCTTCTTTCCAAATGTCTTCATGGCCTTGCTCATCCCTATCTCTGTGATCTCTTCCAGGCCTAGAATCTTCTGAAAGATATGTGCCCTTCCTATTATGTCCTGTTCTACATCCCCGAACTTAATCATTGCTGAAATTTGCCGTTTTGCTGGGGGCTAGCAGGTTGGTGATGTGTTGAGTATGCCGGGTCTGCGAGGACTGCGTTTACTGCAGCAGTGAGAGAGACAGGCTTCCAACACTTGAAGAAATGCAACTCGATTTTATTGAACTCTTAACTATCATACATACTTTAACTGTGGGTTGACACTATGCTGACTTGACTGGAGATCTGAGGCTAACCTGACCAGACTATCTTACTACCACATGGTGTATGTTCTAGTTGCTGCTCACGGGCTCTGACTGTCTCAGAGGCTGGATCCCAAGAGAGCGGGAAAATTAGTGCCCTCTGGCTTTATATTGGTCGTGTCCTGTCTGGTGATTGGCTGCTGTGTTCTGTGTGTTCACTGGTCATCCTGTGTGTCAATCACTGCCTGTCTGTGCACCATCATATACCTGTGTGTATATTATGACATCTCCCCCCTTTTCTTTTACTTATTAAAAAATGTGTGCAGGTCAATAAATAATGAGTGTGTGTGTGTACAGGGGCGAAATTCTCCTACCCGCCCCGCCACATTTCTGCCCCGACCGGCCGGCGGGAGTCTCCGTAACACCGGCCGGTCAATGGGGTTTCCCATTGTGGGGCAGCCCCACGCCGTCGGGAAACCCCCGGGCGCCGGCAAAACGGAGACTCCCGCCGGCGGAGAATGACGCCCCTGGAGCCTGACTATATACAAAGTATGTTAACATATTCACATGGGAAGGTGTCTAGCGCAGATAGAGGGCAGATAAAAAATTAAGAAGAAACAATATGTACAGATGTGTAAACGGATCACAAGGTAATGCAACATTCAGTCTATAAATTCAGTCTCTGTGGCGGGCGACGAATTCTGGTTCACCGCCTCAAGGGTGGGTCAGGGGCCGCCTGCACTTGAAAGGGCGTAACTTCCTCCAATGTAGAGGTCGGTAAAAGAACTGGCTGATCGGTGGCCTCGTGGAAAGGCGCGTCCTGATTTGAAAAGTCCGCCATTTGCTTAACCACCACAGCTGCGGCAGACCAGACACCGTCAGGTAGCTGAACACGGACTTGGTCAGCAGGAGCCAAAACAGGGAGATCCGTGGCGTGGCGTTGTACGCCGACTTGCGTTGATCCCGAGACTGTTGCATCCTCTGCAGGGCCGGAAGATTGTCAAGGTCCGGGATGTGGATAGCCGGCACCGTCGTCCGTAGTGTGCGGTTCATTAGCAGCTGTGCTGGGGACAGGCCAGCAGACAAAGGAGTCGCCCGGTAGGCTAACAGCGGCAGGTTAAAATCCGAACCCGAGTCAGCAGCTTTGCACAACAGTCTTTTAACAATGTGGACCCCCTTTTCAGTCTTCCCATTTGACTTGGGGTAGTGGGAGCTTGAAGTGACGTGTGTAAATTTGTACCGCCGGGCAAAATCCGTCCACTCCTGGCTGAAGAAACAAGGGCCATTGTCAGTCATAACTGTAAGTGGAATGCCATGACGGGCAAAAATCTCTTTGCATGCCTTGATGACTGTTGCTGATGTGAGGTCAGTCAGTCTTACCACCTCGGGGTAGTTGGAAAAGTAGTCCACGAGGAGGACATAGTCTCGGCCCTTTGCAGGAAAGAGGTCAATACCAACTTTGGACCATGGGGATGACACCAGTTCATGCGGCTGTAGAGTCTCTTTGGGCTGAGCCGGCTGGAACCTTTGACACGTTGGGCAATTGAGGACCGTGTTGGCGATATCCTGACTGATGCCTGGCCAATATACTGCCTCTCGGGTTCGACGGCGACATTTTTCCACCCCCAGGTGACCCTCGTGGATTTGGCCGAGGAACAGCTCTCGCATGTTCTGTGGGATTACTATCCTGTCCAGCTTCATTAATATGCCGTCCACTACCGTTAGATCGTCCTTTATATTATAAAACTGGGGGCACTGCCCCTTTTTCCAACCATCCGTGAGATGTCGCATTACCCGCTGGAGTAAAGGATCCCTGGCCGTCTCCTGACGAATGGCGTGGTGATGGATCTAGAGAGTGCGTCAGCCACAAGGAGCTCTTTGCCCGGGGTGCAGACTGGGTCGAAATCGTAGCGGCGGAGTTTGAGGAGGATACATTGTAGCCGTGGCGTCATATCATTGAGGTTTTTTTGGATGATGTGTACCAATGGCCTGTGGTCTGTCTTGACCGTGAATTTGGGGAGTCCATACACATAATCATGGAATTTGTCAATCCCTGTGAGGACGCCCAGGCATTCTTTTCAATCTGAGCGTATCGTTGCTCAGTAGGCGTCATGGCTCTAGAGGCATATGCGACTGGGGCCCAGGAGGAGGATTCGTCCCGCTGGAGGAGTACTGCCCCAATGCCAGCCTGGCTCGCGTCGGTGGAGATCTTGGTCTCCTTGGCGGAGTCAAAAAATGCCAGTACCGCGGTGGGTCTTGGTGAGTTTCGCCCTGAGCTCACGCCACTCTTGCTCATGAGCGGGGAACCACTGGAAGTCCGTAGTTTTTTTGACAAGATTGCAGAGAGCTGTGGTGTGTGACGCAAGGTTGGGGATAAACTTCCCAAGGAAATTGCCCATCCCTAGGAAGCAGAGGACCACCTTCTTGTCCTCCATGGTCTTCATGGCATTGATCACCGCCACCTTGTCTGCATCTGGCCGCACACCGAACTGAGAAATATGGTCGCCAAGGAACTTTATTTCTGCTTGACCGAACGAGCATTTGGTTCTATTGAGTCGGAGGCCATGCTCGTGGATCCTGTGGAATATTTGCTTGAGGCGATCGATGTGCTCCTGAGGAGCTGTGGACCAGATAATAATATCATCGAAGTACACTCGCACCCCCTCGATGCCCTCCATCATTTGCTCCATTATGCGGTGGAACACTTCCGAGGCGGAGATGATGCCAAAGGGCATCCGGTTGTAACAGTAGCGACCGAACGGGATGTTAAAATGTTCACAACTTTCGACTGGACGCTTCCAGCTGTATTTGCCAAAACCCCTTGGAGGCAGCCAGCTTCGTGAAAAGCTTGGCGTGAGCCATTTCGCTGGTGAGCTCTTCTCGTTTAGGGATAGGGTAGTGTTCCCTCATGATGTTACTGTTCAAATCTTTGGGATCGATGCAAATGCGAAGTTCCCCTGACGGTTTTTTGACACAGACCATGGAGCTAACCCAGTCCGTGGGTTCAGTGACCTTAGAAATGACGCCCTGGTCCTGGAGGTCTTGCAGCTGCTGCTTGAGGCGGTCCTTGAGGGGTGCCGGCACCCGGCGCGGTGCATGAACGACAGGTGTGGCATTCGGCTTCAGCAGTATCTTGTATCGGTAAGGTAGTGTACCCATACCTTCGAAGGCGCTGTGGTATTGTGCTATGATGACATCTAATTGGGGATGGAAGTTGACATCTGGCGAGGCCGTTGCCTCTGCAGACGACATGGTGTGAACCCGCTGCACAAGATTCAGGATTTTGCAGGCCCGAGCACCGAGCAGAGAAGCTCTGTTGGTTCCTACAATTTCAAAACGCAGGGTTGCTTCTGAAGAACGATGGGATACCGCAAGCTGGCATGAGCCACTGGCAGCAATGGTATTGCCATTGTAGTCGAGGAGCTGGCAGGCCGGTAGAAGAATGCTTGGCTTGACGCGGATGGTGTCAAGGTCAGACTTTGAAATGAGCTTTGCTGAAGCGCCGGTGTCCAGCCTGAAGCATATGCGAGCCTTGTTGACCGTGAGGATGGCACACCATTCATCGTCCGGATTAATGCTCATCACTGGGAGTTGTTTCACCTTCTTCAAGCATCGTATGCTTGGTGATGATGCCCACCCGGAATGGGATGTGCGGCCCTCGGTGTCGGAATCTGGAACCATGTCAGAGTCGGAGTCTGCAATGGGTTGCCATACTGGCCGGATGTTCCTGCGCTGCGACTGGGATCGCTGTGTATTGGGCATGACTGCACAGGGCTGCGTCATAGCCAAGCTTGCCACACTGGAGACAGCGTCGAGATTTCGCGGGACATTGCCGCTTTAAATGAGCGGAGCCACAGTTGTTGCACATCATGGCGCCGATGTCAGGATGCTCCGTGCGCCACCGCGCATGCGCGGTGCGGTCGAACGATGTGCGCACCTGCGCAGTTCGGTCATCGGCCTCGCTGTCCCCTTGGTCGTGGCACGCATGCGCAGGAGCCCGGGAAAAGCACGCAAAATGGCCGGCCTCATCCAGACTCAGGCCCTGGAGCTGTTTTACGGCCTGCACCTGCTCCGCATCGTCGGGGCCTTGCCGCGCCATCTCTGCCGCCTTGATATGGGAGTACCGGTTGTTTGCGTGCTCGTGGAGGACGCAGGTTTCGATGGCGATGGTGAGGGTGAGCTGCTTAACTTTAAGGAGCTGCTGGCGAAGGGGATCGGAGTGGACCCCGAAAACGATCTGGTCGCGGACCATGGAGTCGGAAGTGGAGCTGTAGTTGCAGGAGATGGGTTAAGAAGGGCTGAAAAGGTTTATCCTTACCCTGAAACCTCTGCTGGAACACATAGCGTTCAAAGCTCTCGTTGACTTCAATGTCACAGTGGCTGTCGAACTTCAGCAGGACTGTTTTAAACTTTGTCTTGTCCTCGCCTTCAGCAAAGGTGAGGGAGTTGAAGATGTGGATAGCGTGGTCCCCGGCTGTAGAGAGGAAGAGAGCGATCTTCCTGGCATCCTATGCGCTTTCGAGGTCGGTGGCGTCAAGATACAGCTGGAACTTCTGCTTGAAAATCTTCCAGTTAGCACCGAGGTTGCTGGCGATGCGGAGCTGCGGGGGAGGGCGGACGCTGTCCATGTTACCGGATGGCTGGTCGCTGGTCAAAGGCAGACTATCTCAACGTAGGTCCGTCAAACTCGAGCATAACTCACTGGTACCATGATGTGTTGGGTATGCCGGATCTGCGAGGACTGCGTTTACTGCAGCAGTGAGAGAAACAGGCTTCCAACTCGATTTTATTGAACTCTTAACTATCATACATACTTTAACTGTGGGTTGACACTATGCTGACTTGACTGGAGATCTGAGGCTAACCTGACCAGACTATCTTACTACCACATGATGTATGTTCTAGTTGCTGCTCATGGGCTCTGACTGTCTCAGAGGCTGGATCCCAAGAGAGCGGGAAAACTAGTACCCTCTGGCTTTGTAGTGGTCGTGTCCTGTCTGGTGATTGGCTGCTGTGTTCTGTGTGTTCACTGGTCATCCTGTGTGTCAATCACTGCCTGTCTGTGCACCATCATATACCTGTGTGTATATTATGACAGTCGGTAGAATAGAGCACCCGACTCTAGCTGCCAATAAGCCCCAGAGAATTGCCGGGTCCATGGCCGTGCATGTGCATGGCGGTAGCCTGCACCAGCCGCCCGTGCAACATGGCGGCGGTCACTCGCGGACCCTGCCCACAAGATAGTCCCCCACTTTGGTTGGCTCCACTCCCTGGACAAACCCCCCACAGTGCCCCCAGCCCTGAATAATGTCCCCCCCTGCCCGCGGATCAGCCCTTCCCCGACTGTGGCGGCACTGTACTGAGTCCGCAGCCACTTCGAGTTCCCAATGCGTGAGACCATGAGAGAACCACGCCGTCAGGAACTCGGCCGGTTGGGACGGAGCATCGGGGGGGCAGGCCTCAAGCAATAGGAGTACTCCACTTTGGAGGGTTCGGAGTATCACGAAAGCAGCAGCGCCGCCCCTGATTTGGGTGGGAACTTGGATTCTCTGGCCGTTCGCTGAACGCAATTTTGGCTTCGGCGACCAGAGAATCTAGCCCAGGGTGTTCAGGAAAGGAAAAGAATGGGAGGGCTGGGGGTTTTGATTAAGGAGAGCATTTCAGTGCTGGAAAGATAGGAGGCTGGATTCTCCGATTCTGGGGCTATGTCCCCACACTGGCATGGGAACAGCAGGAAAAATGGTGCAAAACGGCCACTGCTTCCCTGTCTTGCTGGGGGTAGCTTTGGTATGAATGGTATGAGAGATCATGGGTGTGGGTGGTGGGGCATTAGTTGGCATGGAGATTAGGAGGGCCATTTGTGGGTGGGATATATGAGTTGGCATGGAGGACACGAGGGATATTAGGGGTGGATGGCATGGAGTGTATGTGGAGCCTGGGAATGGCATGGGGAATGGGTAATGTCATGATATGCAGACATGCACATAATGAGATACAGTCAGGCAGCTAATGAACACAGAGAACAGGACATAACCAATCAGCAGGCAGAACACTTGGGGGTGGTATCTCACTATAAAAGGCACGAGGCACTCACACTCCACCTCATTCCACTGGGGCATCTACAGAGTGAGTCCAGTGTAGAAATCACATAGCGCCTTCAGCACATGGCTAAGAGCTAGCCTGGTTCAGTCAGACAGAGTAATCACACTTAGGTTAGCAGAGAGTCGAACTCACAGAGAACCGAGCTAACTGTGTGACAGGTTCAATAAATCAAATTGAACTAACTTCAAGGTCTGGAGTATATTTCAGTTATAGCTGCATCCAGTTGCAGCCCGTGTTATCTCAGTGTGCTTAACACGACAGGTAGGGGGTTGATGATGTAAGGGGTGAGAACTAGAGTGCTTAAAATGTAAGCAAACAATTTTGGAAGAAGTCACAAAGAAGCAAGGAAGCCTTTTAAACAGCTTGCTTCAGTGTTCAGCCACCACGTGGCTAACTTCAATCTGCTTCCAATTCCATCCTGCTCCCGCCTCCCCAGAGTGAAAATTGGGTTTGATAGGGCACTTTCTAATGAGTCAGGAGATTTTCTGACTCGAGCTTTCCACCTCAGTAGTGAAAATCCAGTTCTATGTTTCTGCTGATCTGACTATCTCTAACTTATATTGCTTGATTTCTTTTGCCCTTAAAAAGACACCAGGCGGGATTCTCTCAGCCCTGAGCCGGGCCGGAGAATCCCTGCGACCGGGCAACACCGCCCCAACGCCGGCACGCGATTCTCCGCAGTGCAGAGAATCGGCGCCATTGGTGCCGGCGTGGTTGGCACGGCGCCGGTTGCGGCCCGCTCTACACAGCTGGCCCGCCGATTCTCGGGCTAGGATGGGCTGAGCGGCCGTCGTGGAAACGCTGAGTCCCGCGGACTCCCTCCCACACCTGCAATCAGCCGGCGGGAACTCAACATGGAAGATTCGGGTGGCGGCCTGTGGGGAGGGGGGGGGGGGGGGGGGGGGGGGGGGGGCTCCGACCCCGATGCGGCCTGGTCCGCAATCGGGTCCTCACCGATCGGCGGGCCGGCCTCTCTGCTGGGGGTCTCATTTCCTACACGCGCCCCCTGTAGTCCTGCGCCATGTTGCATCGGGGCCAACGGGTTGAAGGAAGCCACAGCACATGTGCGTGTTGGCGCCAGCGCCACTACACATGCGCGGATCCCGCGGCGTCCAGTTCGTGCCGGGATCGACAGCTGGAGCGGCGTGAACCGCTCCAGCGCCGTGCTGGACCCCTGTAGGGGCCAGAATTAGTCCTGGGAGCAGCCCGTTCACGCCGTCATAAAACGCGCCGGCGTGTACGATGGCGTGGACACTCATGGTTGATGAGAGAATCCCGCCAACCATCTTCACAATCTTTTTTTAAAATAAATTTAGAGTACCCAGTTCATTTTTTCCAATTAAGGGGCAATTTAACATGGTCAATCCACCTACCCTGCAAATCTTTGTGTTGTGGGGGCGAAACCCACGCAAACACGGGGAGAATGTGCAAACTCCACATGGACAGTGACCCAGGGCCGGGACGGAACCTGGGACCTCGGCGCCGTGAATCTTCACAATCTTAATGCTCGTGACTGGTAACTAGTGCAGGCAAGCTATTTGACCACGGGTGGTCAACAAAGTCAACTGAGAATAAAATTGGGTGCGGTGTATAAGAATCAGCCCAGGGGTTCAGGTTAAAATAAATCTCCCCCATGCCTGATTAAAATCCAATCTGCAGTCAGCCCATACGCAGTATCATTGTGCCCCCACCTATGGTGGGCCTATCCTGTCAGTGGAGGATAGGATTAATGCTCCACAGTTAAATACCTTAAGCTCTAATCTTACAAATGAAGAATGACCAATTGAGCATGATATATTGCTGCTCCACACCAGAGAGAGCAATTTGGGTTGAGCTTGATTTTTTTTGAGGAAATATGCACCTGCGTGTATATCTTCGGAGGTCACAACAAGCTCCACACTTTTAACATCAACATTTCACATTTCTAGCAAATGAAAATGTAAATTCAAAAGCACAACCTCAGCCCACTTATGCCTGTTTTCTTCACATGGCCTGTGTTTTCTTCCTTATTCATGGAATAAACTGTTGCAATTTAAAAATACCAAAATATATTTTCTAATTTGCCGAACAAAACAACCACCTCTTGGGACATGTCACAAACTGACTGGGCATCCAAAAACATGATGTCAAGTTTCAATTAAACTTGTCATCGGTGTTAATTGTCTCTGCACTGTAATGCAAGCTGTATGAATCCGCACCAACTCAGATGAAGACAGTAACCACTAAATACTATGTGAAAAGTCAGTTGTGCAGGGGACTGAGCTCCACTATCTCACACAGTTCTTTCTGTAGCTCTGCATTTGCAAAGCAGTGGTGCTACAAAGAACACTCCAGTATCATCAAAGATAGTGCCCAACAGGAGTGCAAAGATAGCAGATTGGCACTGCAATTTTTCATTTCTGATTAATAATTAAACTGGCAGAACAATAAAGGGACTCATCTTTACCAGTTTTACCCCAAGCAATACATCTTTTTGTTTGAATATGATGCACTGATTGACAATAAATGATGCTAAAATGTCCATAAGTTATAAAAATAACAATATCTACATTTAGAAGTAGACCCTTAAATTGTAGATCGCCAGGATGTCATTAAGTTCTATATTATATATGTGATGTCATCATCCTTTATTTATATATTTTCTAAGAGCAGGTTGCACAAGGCCTGCTCCACAAGCAACTTCAGAAGTCTAGTGTACGATGATGAGGACAGCACGGTAGCATAGTGGTTAGCGTAATTGTTTCACAGCTCCACCATGGCAGTGTTGACCTCAGTGCCACGCATTGCCAACACCATTTTCTGTGCCTGTAACCCCTGGGGCTCCTCCAATCAGCTGTGGACCTGTCGCTGACATCCTCCTTCTAATATCTTGACCACTGATTACAGCCTTCAACACCTTCCAAAGTATGGAAGATGAGGTCTCCTCATTTTTCTTGATCTCAATCTTTGCACAAGCCCCCTCATCCGCCAACAAGCCTATATCTAACCTCCATTGTGGTCATTGAGATGCCCCCTTCTCCATGCAAAGATCCAGAATACGTGGTGCATAGCCTGATGCGATGATTGCCAAATATGCCACCCCCGCCAGCGATGTCTTCTCTATAATAAATCTCAGTACAGGAGTACACACGATGTATGTGTGCGAAAAACGCTTTTACTGTTCAGTGCACAAACCGCCATGGATCCACACCCACCATCTACCCCATGAACCCCAATAGTTCTAGGGTGGAGGTGTGGGCTTAAGTCGGGTACTCTTTCCACGAGCCGGTGCAGACTCGATGGGCCGAATGGCCTCCTGCTGCACTGTATATTCTATGACATCTATGACAACCTAATGTCTGCATCAACACTGGGTTAACCCTGTCCAGAGGCTCAGCATCTGACTGAGACCCAGCTAGACCTTTCAGTGCTGTCTTTCTTTCCTGCCTCTACCTAATGCGCACCTGCAACTATGTGGTGCTCACCAGAATATGCACCCGCAGCCTCACCACTACCGTTGCCCACTGATGTGCGTGTCTCTGCACTGATGGAGGGTGGGGTTGACAGCTGTGATGCATCTATGGTGACGTCCTCGGAGCTCTCCTACGAGGTGTTCTCATAAGAGGCCCCAGATGGGCCGCCGCTATCAAGTGGTGGTCCTGCGGGAGAATGGACATGTGGTCAGTAGGAGGGATGGGGCGGTCCGAATGGCATTGACAACTCACATTTGACAGTCCATCTGGGTGAGATCCGGTGGATCCTCACCTCTGCACCATGCGCCGACCTCTGCTTTGGTCTGTCCTTGGCCCTCCCCGTAACCGTCAGGGCCCGTTTCTCAAAAGTGGTGAGCATTCTGATGACCGGCACCCTGCCACCTATCTGTCCTCTCCCGATAGTTGTGGGCCAACTGCGGGGCACAGAGAGAACATTGTTAGCCTCACAGCTGGTTCACTGCGGGGGGGGGGGGGGGGGGGGGGAATGTTTTTGGGGGGGGTTGGGGGGTGGTTTGGGGTGGCTTGGGGAGGCGGCCTGGGGTGGGATGGTGGTTCGCGTCAGGCGGGGAGAAGGTTTCTGGGGGGGGGATTGGGGAGTGGGGTCATGGGTGGCTCAGGGCTTGGCATGGACCTAGGTGGGGGCTGTTCCAGGCACATTCCTGTTGCCGGGGGCAATGCCAACACACCCGTGCTGTGTAAGTCGTTGACCTTCTTGTGGCATTGGGTCCCGGTCCTCCTGGTGACGTTGCCCGAGCTGACAGCCACTTCCTCTTCCTTCCAGCGGAACTGGCTGTGCTGTGGCTTACCCTCCAGGACCGTCGGGAGAACAGAACATCCCTCCTGGCCTCGACCACCTCGAATCTGCCCAGGTCTGTATCCCCGAATTGTGGGGCCAGTCGTCGCGGCGCCATGGCTGCGAGCTGCATGTGTTGGCTGTGCAGGAGCAGTTTATGTGTTGCTCCACCTTGTTAGCGGGGGACTGGCGAGCACAGTCCCGGCAAATCAGTTGCCGAGCCTTGATTTGCGGTGTGAAGCCCGTGGAGCCTCTTTATGTGGACCAATTAACGTTGGATTGCGGTGACTGCCTTGGCGGGCTGAGTGCTGGGAAGCTCGCAACAGTTCCCGCTCACTACACACTTAGAAAGGTTTTCATTGAATTATGTCCAATGTCATTTCTTAGGTGATTTGTGCCCTATATCAACCTAATCATCATGAATTCCTTTCTCATCTTAAACAAAATTATTAGATCATCCCATAATTTTCTAAACACAAAGGTATACTAATCAGGTTTATACAATCTGTCCTCATAGTTTAAATCCTTTCAGATCCGGTGGCAACCTGGTCAATCTGCTCTGTACCTACTCTAAGCCCAGTATATCCCCCCAAATATTTGCTGCTCAAAAGGGAATGCAATATCTCAGATAAAGTCTGACCAGGTCTCGGTACAACTGAAGCATCATTTCCTCCCTTCCTCACTTTAAAAAAAAAAATACTTGACTTTCATCTATTGATTTGAAAGGAATGGGAATCAGGCGGGTTTCCCAATGCGCTGATCCGGTCCTGCAGGTTATCATCCAGGCAGTGAAGTTGGAAATGGTCACTTATAGAACAATAGAACATTACAGCGCAGTACAGGCCCTTCGACCCTCGATGTTGCGCCAACCTGTCAAACCAATCTAAAGCCCACCTATACTATTCTATTATCATCCATATGTTTATCCAATGACCATTTACATGCCCTTAATGTTGGCGAGTCCACTACTGTTGCAGGCAGGGCATTCCACGCCCCTACTACTCTCTGATTAAAGAACCTACCTCTGACATCTGTCCTATATCTATCTCCCCTCAATTTAAAGCCATGTCCCCTCGTGCTAGCCATCACCATCCGAGGAAAAAGCCTCTCACTGTCCACCCTATCTAATCCTCTGATCATCTTGTATGCCTCTATTAAGTCACCTCTTAACCTTCTCTCTAACGAAAACAGCCTCAAGTCCCTCAGCCTTTCCTCATAAGATCTTCCCCCCATACCAGGCAACATCCTGTCCACAGTTTTCTGATGCAAACAGTAGCTGGCATCATGGACTGACGATCCAATAACATTGCATTATCTGGCCTCTCGCAAAACAAATTTTGAAAGCTATGACGTTTTAATTTGAACATAAAGACATATATAAACAATTTTGTTTATTTGGTTGTGTGGTAATGCATGGTTTAACATGACTTGGTGGTTTATTTTCCTTGCAGTGTCAATGCCCATTGTGGTCTAGACCACAATTATATGTGGATAATAAAGAATTCCAATTTCAGAAAGTTTTGAATTCACTCTTGAACAGATCTTTGGACATTCTTAATAAACCAGGGACTGTCAGACTTATATTTAACTTTACCTCTTACTTTTGATGTGATGTTGAATTCTCCAAGTTAAACTGAGATCATTGAATCCCCTAATGGAGTTCAGCTTGTTGCCAAGGGTTAACTGCATTAAGATTATCAGCTCAGAAAATGCTCAGATACAGAATCCTGCACTGTGAGGAATCGTCCATTGGAGCTTTTATGGGAAAACAAATGCTTGTGCAAACAAAGCCTGTACAAAATATCCCACTTGGCAGCTGAGGAGAGATGTGAACTGCCCTGGGGCAGCTCAAGTGTAAAATTACAAGCAACTCAGCCTATCTTCTGTTTACTTAGAAAGCTTTTTTTTGTGAGATAGTCTTACAACAATCGCAAGTGTTCACCTCATAACAATTCAGCAGACAAGATAAAAATTTTGTGTATGTATACACGAGGATCCCAGACACTCACCTGGAATGACAGTTTTTTCTGTATAAACCACTGTCAACTTTACACAACTGGAGGATAGTGTTGCCCCATGTTTCTATTATCATCAATGAACATCTAATAGCTGCAAATTATGAAAAGGGATTTCTCAACCATCTATTAGAGACACATTAAAGTGGTGTTTTTGCCAGGATTCTAGTCTCCCCGTTCCCTTTAAACTGCTCTGACATGGTCACTGCTATCAAGGGCCTGACATTTATTTGCTTCTAATGTGCTGCATTTCAGACACCAGGAAGAATTCCCGATCCGCCGCCTGTTTCTTAGCCACGCGCCATTCACTGGCGGCAGGATTCTATCTCCCTGCCGCTTGTCAATGAGATTCCGCATTGTAACCACCCCACACCACCACAAAACCTGCTGGCAGTGGTATGTTGCCGCAGTAAATCTGGTTGGCAGTGGTATGCTGCCAGCGGGACCCAAAGACCTGGGAATTCTGGCCACCAACTTACAGTTCTCCAGAAAGAAAAGTTTTGACTTGTATATAAAGCCATAATACATGAAGAAGATGTTATTTGTTTCCAAATGGAGGCCAAAAATATACAGCAATAGTGAAAAGAAATATGATTGTCAATGTCTGTAGGCAAAGATACCACAGAGAGCACAGGAAAACCAGCATCATCCCATTTATCATTTCTTCACTATCTTTATAATATATCAAAGGAAGGCAAGGAACAATAAAAAAAATACAGAATGGAATGAAATGATATGTACAAAGTGGGAAGCATTTCTGCAGATTACATTCCACATGGCATTAGGTTCACCATGGCTATTTGTCTATGTCTGTTCTGTATATGGGTGTCTCTTACCTACGTTTGTGTTTCTTTTTCCATGTCCGTGTTTTGACTTTGTCTTTGGCTGCATTTCTCTTGAACCTGGGTGTTTGTGTCCTGTAATAATGTTTCAATCTGTTTGCCTTTCTCTCTCTCTCCCATTCTGTCTCTTGAGTATCTCTCTGTCTATATGCCAATGTGCCCCTGCATGATCATTTGCATCTGTCAAATCTGACTGCAGAATGACCATCATGCTCCAACCTTGTGTCTGAACCCAAAGGCCTTAGGCTCACATAAAATTAAACGTACACCTCACTCCAATCTTACTGGTGAGCTGCATACATGTTTAGTGGCTTCAGAGACAGCTCACTCGTTTGAAGATTTGTGCTAACTGCCTGTGTGGCAGTAGTTTGAAGAAAGAAAAATATTAATTCAAATGGGTGGCATCTGCCAGAACTCCCTAATCTATTGTGCCAATGGGCTCTTCAGAAAATTGGATCCATCTCATCAAACATGATCTCTGCTTTTTCAAAGCCACTTTGAGTATATCTTAATCCAACCCAAACATTCTCGATGATTGTTAATGGCATCCTTAATGATGCTTTCTATTTATGGTTTCACTCCTGAGGTTATTGGTCTATATTTGCCAGCTGAGAAAACAGACAAGACAGGAGGTGGAACAATAGGGAGGCAGGGAGGGAGTGAGCGAATGAATAAGCAGCAACAAGCATGCAGAGGTCCTACGTCCTGGCAAGGCCCTAGGTTTGGAAAGGGTTTAACACAGTAACAGGCTGAAACGTATAATTGGTAAAAACAAGGAAAGAGCATTGACCAGAGACTCAAGTGCTGCACTTGCAACGGAGTGAATGGAAATGTGATCATAGCCTCAACAACATGGGCGGAGGAAGGGAAAGGGTTTGGCCAGAGATTCAAGAGGGGTTTTTAAGTGTGAAAGGCACGATGAGGAGGTCTGAGGAACCGGAAACAGAAAGGATGCAAAAATTAGGGAGGTTTGTGGAAGTAGCAGCAGTGAGTAAATTTAAAACCAACTTAAACCAAATTCAAGTAAAATTCACCTGATGGTAGCACAGAATAAAAGTAAAATGGTACCTCAAAGTTAAAAAGGCCCAGATGTAATAGATCATGATACAGAAACGCAGTATGTCAAACAGAACATGCATGCAAAGCAAAGTGCGTCTAAATACAGTGCACCTGCAAAGTATGACACAATAAATAGAAAACCTTAAAACATTAGTTTGTTTCAATAATTTCATTTTCATGGTAAATCAGACCACTCAAAAAGCAAGGAAGGAATGTAGGATATTCTTCATCATATAAGCTCTACTCACATGCTACTACTAGAACAGGTTCAAGAACAGGTTCCCGTAACAGCCTCCCCGAACAGGCGCCGGAATGTGGCGACTAGGGGCTTTTCGCAGTAACTTCATTGAAGCCTACTTGTGACAATAAGCGAATTTCATTTTTTTTTCAAGTTGTAGGTGAATAGGTGTAAATGGCTGCATTCTGATGATACCTGCCACCTGAAAACAACAGCTTAAATTCATTTTTATTATTGTTTCAGAAAAATACATCTATTTAATTATATTCAGCAGTCTGTCAATGATTGATACGAAAGTTCCTTAAAATTTCAGAAATCTCAACATTTGTAGGAAATGGTTTTTGCATATAATTCAGAGAGTTTTGGGAAGCTATGTAAATTCTAGATGAGGGGCTGGATTGTCCAATCCCCGATGATGCCAAAATTGGGGGCGGCACCACTTTCACGATGCTCCGCCCCCTGAAGCACGTCGTATCCATGGCCTCCGTTCGTTGGCTGAGCCTGCCTCCTGATGCTTTGCCCCCGACCGGCTGAGTTCCTGACGGCATGGGACACGTGTGCTCTCACCCGCCGGGCACTCGGCGTGGTGGCTGCGGACTCAGTCCAGCGCCGCAACAGTCGGGGAGGGCCGATCCGCGGACAGGGGTGGACATATTCGGGGCTGGGGGCTATGTGGTGGGGTGGTCCGGGGCGTGCAAGCCGACCGAAGGGGGGGACAATTTCACGGGCCGGGTCCGTGAGTGGCATCTGCCATGAGGTACGGCGTGGCCGCTGCAGCCACCGGCATGCGCATGCGCGGCCAAGAACCTGGCAATTCTCCAGTCCATATCGGCAGCTAGAGCCGGGAGCTCTACGTGACCGGATTGCCAGCCCCCCCTGGAACGGAGAATCGGTGGCTGTTTCACACCGATTTTTTTGGCGTGAAACGCCACTGTTTTCACGCCAGCGCTGGGACTTAGTCTCCAGAACGGAAAATCCAGCCTGAGATATTTAGCTCACTTGGCTTGACAGCTGGGGCGGGTTTCTCCGCCCTGCCGCGCCACATATCTGCCTCACCTTGCTGGCGGGATGCTCCGTTACGCAGGCCGTCAATGGGGTTTCCCATTGTGGGGCAGCCCCACGTCGTCTGGAAACCCCTGGGAGTTGGCAAAACGGAGCATCCCACTGGCGGAGAATCCCGCTGCTGGTTTGTGATGCAGAATAAAGCCGGCAGTGTGGTTTCAATTCCCGTACTGGCTGCGGTTATTCTTGAAGGCCCCACCTTCTCAACCTTGCCCCTAACCTGAGGTGTGGTGACCCTCAGGTTAAACCACCACCAATCATCTCTTCCCTTCTAAGGAAAAGCAGCCTATGGTCATCTGGGACTTTGGCGACTTTACCTTTTTTAGATGTGATCCGTCCACAGATTAAGGAATTTAGGGCAAAGATCATTTAAAATGCAGTGCGCCAGAGTTTAAGGGAGTGTGAGTGACTGGAAATGACTATTGATCTTTTCTTGATGATCTTAAATCAAACAACTTTGAAGCTGCCCTGCATGTTCGCAAAACCGATTAGGTTTATTTGATTAAAATTTGCATCCATGGGCATGATTGTGTTCAGTTTTTGCCAGTTGCCTGATGTCAGTAGCTAGTACTATTATTCTATGACAAAAGAATGAACAATTTTGAGGCAATCAATGCATATTGATTGATTGATAATGAACAAGGCTACAGCTTAAGTGCTCGAAAATGGGATTAGAATATATAGGTGCTTGATGGCTGGCGCAGACACAATGGGCCGAAGAACCTCTTTCTGTTCTGTAAAGCTATATGACCCGATGAATATATTAAAATTGATTATTACTTCAACCCTGTAACATGTTTTATAACTTATTTCCTGGGCGGGATTCCCCATTGCCCGACGCGGATATCATAGTCAGCGATCGGGCGGAGAATCTATTCTGACCCCCAAATCGGGGCCAGCGCTGGTTTGACGCCGGTCAGCCATGCTCCACCCCAACAGAAGTGGAGTAATCAAGTCGCCCACCGCATGCCATTGCAACGGCGTTGGCGCGTCATCGGAATGCCCTCCCATGATGCTCCGCCCCCGATTGGCCGGGTTCCCGACCCACGGTTGATGTATGGTCTGAGCGGTCGGGAACCCGGCATGGTGGCTGCGGTCTGTGTCCTGCGGCACCTTACATGGCTGGAATACGTGCCACTGGCCAGAGGGGGTCTTCAGCAAGGGCTGGGGGGACTGGTGGGGGGGTGGCTAGGGGGTGGTCAGTGGTGGCCTGTGGGGTCGCGGATGGTGGGTCAGGTCCCTGCACGGCCGGCGCCATGTTGTATGGCGCGACCGCTGTAGGTCGTCGCCATGCGCATGCACGGCCAGGGACCCGGCAATTCTCCGGCCATTTTCAGTGCGGGAGCCAGGAGTTTCACCCGGTGTTGCTGCTAGTCCCTCATCGGTCCCGGAATCGGTGAGGGTTCGGCGCCAGTTTTAGCATCGTAAAACTGCCACGAATTGTCCGTTTCAGCCGGCACTTAGCCGCTGAAATGAAAACCCAGCCCCCCATGTTTTGCTTTCAAATTAACTGCGTGTTGTATTGAATGCTTTATCTTCCCACCAATCAGTATGACATCAAATATATTTATAACAGGACTATTCAATGCAATAGGCTGAACTTACCAAGTCCTGTGGTGCTGGAAGTGGAGGTGGGGGATGGGGGGATGGGGGGTGGGGGGGGGGGGGGGAGGTGATTTCAGGGGTGGCACACCCAGGTGGCTCTCCAACAGATTTCTGCTACCAGAAAAGTTTCCAAGAGATGGCGTGGGATCAGATTGCCTGCCAGCCCACTGCCTGGATGTGGACAGGGAATTTAAATAGTTACGGCCGCAATTAGGCTGATTTTGCAGCACTGTCACCAAGTGGAGACACTGTCACCTCCATAGAGCTGGCCTCCTTGTGGCAGTGGAGGGGGCTTCAGAATTGGAGGCTCCATCCCCCAAAGGGGGGCACAGGAAGGAACGGTGATCCCGGCAATCCAACTTGAAAGGCTTCCATCCAGTCTTCTGGACCATCTGCACCCCCCCCCCCCCCCCTCCGCCCCCCCCCCCCCCCCCCCCCCCCCCCCAACCTCTGAACTGAAGTCTTTCATTATTTTTACACCTCTGAGGAGCCTCAGTTTTGAGGGATATGCATGTTTTCAAACTTGCCTCAGCAGTGCCCAGATCTCTCGGAGGGGCTGCTAAGACTCTACAGCTGCCCACTCTATGATTGGGCTGACAGCATTGAGAATATGCCTTCTGTCCTCAATTGTACAGTGAGCATGGGGATATCAATTAGGAGGTCACCTCCTGGACGTTTGCGCCTCTGATCTAGCTCTCAGCAGCCCGGGCCCGGGACCCCCAGTTGATCCCCAGGAAGGGATTCTGAAGCCCACGGGAAACTCTTGCCCAGTGTCCCATGGCATAATGCTTAAACAAAAGAAAATTATGCATACAGGCTATATGAATGAGTACAAAGAAAATCAATATCAATACTAGTAAGTCACAAAGTGTAAGTAGGTCAGCATGACGTATTCAGGTTAAAGCAGAGGACAAAACAAGGTATTGAACAAAATTACCCTGACCTGAACTGGAGGAGGGGTGAGAGTTTTTAAACCGCAAAACAAACTTACACAGAAAACAATCATCAATTGAAACTACATCACCATAGTGCTATAAATCTTTGAATGTCTTTCTGTGTTCATTCTCCATGTTTGGGCTCCTTCTCAAAGAGCAGGAGCAGTGCCCATATTAAAGTCCATTTACACAGCAGGTGGAGACTGACTTATGAATTGCAATATGTTTGCTTCACACACATCTGCAGTGCACAGCAGCAAACCGTCAAAAGTGAAAGCTAGCACACTACTCAAGGTAGGAGTCTATTCATAAAACAAGTTTAAAGAGCGCCTTAATGAAGACAATAATATATAATTGCCTGGTGTTTATTCAATCAATGAGCTTTTCCTATTTACACCTGTCTGATGAGGCAATGATGGCCCCCAAGGTCTGTG
Source organism: Scyliorhinus torazame (assembly GCF_047496885.1). Taxonomy (NCBI): domain Eukaryota; kingdom Metazoa; phylum Chordata; class Chondrichthyes; order Carcharhiniformes; family Scyliorhinidae; genus Scyliorhinus; species Scyliorhinus torazame. The sequence goes on from NC_092715.1 coordinate 95,724,248, forward strand.
GCGGACTGAAGGAAGGAACATTAGGCTAGAATCACAGCAGCCAGGAAACAATGTACACTTACATTTGTAATTTATTGCAGTTGTCTGGGAGTCAGGCCGGGTGATCCCTGAACAAATGCAGAGGCTATTGGATGCAGAGACAAGCTAGCTGCGAAGATTTGCCTCTAAGCACTGACACTTTCTCCAAATATGTTTTTTAAACCATAAAGAGCCCTCAGTCCTCACTTCTCACATCCCCTCATTGACCCATGCTGCATCCATGCCAACCCATGTCACACCATGCCATCTATCCACCCCTTCTTGCCCCTCATACCCTCCATGCTAATCTGTGTCCTCCATCCATACCCCCAAGGCCCTTAATAGCTCTGCCAACTTAGTGCAAATTCATGCCAACCTATGCTTCAACCATTCACCACTCTTTGCCCTTACACCGTACCATGCCAACTCCCCCAGTATCCACCATGGGCAGACCTCAGGATCCATGCTGAGATTAATTAAAATAAAGTTCAAAGTGTCAATTGCAGACTTTACTGAAAAAAATTCTCATTCATAAACACCCATTCACTGTATTAATATTCCTTCAACTGCATAATCCTTTATAAGATTAATTTCTTATAAAAATAAGCATTGAAATTCATAGTCCCAGTTCCAAAAGTCTATAACAGGCCTATCTAGCCATTTCCCATGGGGTGGGAGCCCACACTTCAATCTTTTCTGACTCAAGAGGCCAATGAGCAAAGATAAGGGTCTGGATTCTCCACCAGCGGGATGCTCCATTTTCCGGCAGCCTGGGGGTTTCCCAACGGCGTGCGGCACAATGGGGCAGATAATGATTAATAAAGATGATCATTGGAGTGTCAAAGTCTGTAGGTCCGCTTCATTCCCAGTCTCAGGGTGCTCACTCAATCACCCTCACTCGCTGTGTGAGTGGGTGTGAGTATGTGTCGGTGTGTAGGGGTAAGTGTGAGTGAGAATCCTTGAACTGGGAGTGAGCCAGACACTCACTCACACACACATATTGGCATGATTTTATTAAAAGGGAACAAAGTCCCATAATGAGCACATGTAGCCGCGTGTTTCCAGCACTTGCAACACCGAGAACAACAGGGCTATAAAATCCTATTTGCACTTGATGTGGGGCCTCAGCACGGAAGGTGTGGCCGAGGCTGCACATAGCCCCGTTTTGTGCATTGATGATCTCCACGTGCCGAAACTCTTCAGTTCAGCGGGTGATAGGGGGTGCCTTTTTTAAAGGGCCCCCGAGGCAACCCCTTACCCCCCACCCCCCCTAATCCCCAACGCATTACTGGAGGGTCACCAAGCTCTCTCTCCGCATCCCCCAAAACTCGAGTAGGGTACCCCCGACCCAATCGCCAGTACACAAGAAATGCCAGCTCCATCTGGGCACCATGGCAGTGACAGGTTGGCACCCAAGTGGCACTGCCATAGTGCAGGCTGACACTGCCAGGGTGTCCGGGTGACACCAGCAATGCCAGGCTACCACTCTACCCAAAGGACATGCACCTGGGAGCCTCCGATCCCTGGGAAAACCGCACGAGTGCAATTCCACCTGGTCCCAGTTACTGGAGACCAGTACTGAACACACACACTCTCACACTCATTCACATACACTCTCACTAAGGCACATACTCTCTCTTTCACACACATAGGGCTGGATTCTTCTGAACACCACGGGCGAGACGTGGACAATGGAGAAGTTGATTGACCTCGGGCGAGATTCTCCAGTCGCTGGGCAGACGTGGCCGGAGAATCCTGCCCATACACTCTCACCCATTCACACACACTCTCACTAAGACACACTCTCACACAAACTCTCTAACTCATGCACACACATTGTCACTAAGACACACTCTCACACACACACTCTCACTCATAATCACACACTCTCACTAAGACACACTCTCACACACACACTCTCACTCATAATCACACACTCTCACTAAGACACACTCTCACACACACACTCTCACTCATAATCACACACTCTCACTAAGACACACTCTCACACACACACTCTCACTCATAATCACACACTCTCACTGAGACACACTCTCACACACACTCTCTCACTCATGCACACACACACTCACTAAGCCACACACTCTCTCTTTCACACACTCTCTCTCACTCATGCACACACACTGACACTAAGACCAACACTCTCTCTTTCACACACACACTGGGCGGGATTCTCCGACCCCCAGCCGGGCCGGAGAATCACCGGGGGGGCGTGGCGTGAATCCCACCCCACTGCCGGCTGCCGGATTATCCGGCGCCGAGGATTCCGCACCTTCCATGCGGGCCGATGCCGGAGTAGTTCACGCCACTCCTCGGCGCCGGTATGGCCCGCCCCGCCGGTTAGGGGAGAATCCCGCCCACACACTCTCTTTCGCACACACACTCTCTCTCACTCATGCACACACACTCACACTAAGCCACACGCACTCTCTTTCGCGCACACACACTCTCTCACTCATGCACACACACTCACACGAAGCCACACACACTCTGGGGTAAGATCTTGGGGATTGATCTGTGGGAGGTGGAGGTGACTCATGTGCTCTAGTGACATTTGCATTGCATTGGACCTTCACCTGTTTGGCGTATGCTGAACTTCATTGCAGCCTTCTCCTCGTCCTCCCTGTGAGTTGCAGGGCCCTTTCCTCTGAGGAGTTGTCGCTCCGAATATCTGGAATGCCCCCTCCCATCCTCTGGTGCTATTATGGACTGTTGTATCCTTAGGGAGAAATAAAGGACATAGTGAGACGCTGGGACATGAGTTTTATAGCGGGTTTGTTGCTGGTGGCATGTGTGTGCAAGGCCCCTGGCCATAGAGGACAATATATGTAATGGGGTTTCATGGAGGTTGGTTGAAATGGAGATCATGATGCAGGCAAGTGGGATGTTGTTGGCCTCTAGGCAATTGGGGAAGATGTGAAGAGTGACGGACAGGAGTGCTGCCAGGGGTACAGAGGTGGTTACTCACCCGAGCTATTCTAAGGAGGTCGTTCATCTTCTTACGGCATTGCGTGCTGGTCCTCTTGGCGAGGCTGGCAGCACTCAGCCTCTGCCACCTCATCCCAGGCCACGTTCGGAATGGGGAGATTGAGTCTGCGCTCCACCCTGGGGAAGAGAGTGCCTCTCCTCCCCTCAATGGCATCCAGCGCAGGGTCGATCTCCAACTCCAGGAACCTTGGAGCAGATCATTAGCTGCCATTTTCTTGGCTGGAATGACACTCTGTGCTGAGCGGAGCATTTTAAAGCTGCTGCAGCTTGTCAGGATCTGAATGTGAATCCCGACACCAGTGAATCAGAAGCCTGTGGGGCCGGGGCTCGTACGGGCTGCACGTAGACTGTATGCTGGCCTGTTTCAATGACCTGAATTTTTCCTGGCCTGAGTTTCCCTGATTCTACACCGGCAGCAGCACATAGTCTCCAGACCGTAAAATCCAGCCCCCTGACTGGAGGAAGCTCATTAACGTCACATTGAAATTAGATGATTTAACTACCACCTTAAAGAGACCACTTTGTGGTTTTTAATCTATTAGATAATCCCTTTAATCCCTTCACCCTTTTCATTTGGTTTTCCTTTTCACTTAATGCATTGAATCCATGTCACTGCTTTCCATTCAAACTATCAGGTATGTTCAGGGCAGTTATGTATTTAGCTATTGATATCTGGTTTAGTCATGAAAATTGGCGATGAACTTGCAGGCTGCCTTATTGGATGGGCGGGATTCTCCGACCCCCCCGCCGGGTCGGAAAATCCCTGGGGGGGTGGCGCAAATCCCGCCCCGCCACTCCGACGGCACCTGCAGTATTCTCCGATGCCAATTTCCGTGCGGGGGTGGGGTTCACGCCACGCCGGTCAGGGGCCTTTGGCAAGGGCCTCCCTAGCGATTCTCCGGGTCCCGATGGGCCGAGCAGCTGTCTGTTTTTGGCCAGTCCCACCGGGCAGGTAAGTCGGCGGAGGCGGTCCTCGGAGGGGGGGGGGGGGGGGGGGGGGGGGGAAGGGTGTGCGCAGGTGGATCCGACCCCGGGGGCGGCCCCCACGGTGGCCTGGCCCGTGATCGGGGCCCACGGATCTGTGGGCGGGCCTGTTCCATGGAGGCACTCCTTCCTTCCGCGCCGACCCTGTAGGGCTCCGCCATGGCCGTAGCGGAGAAGAGAACCCCCCGTGCATGCGCCAAAATACGGCAGCTGGTCTGCGCATGCGCGGAACCACGCCGGCAGGTCTGCGCATGCGCAAGATCGCGCCAGCCCTTCGGCGCATGTGCAAACTCACACAGTCCCTTCGCTGCCGGTTGGAGAGGCGCCAACCCCTCCAGCGTCCACCTAGCCCCCAGAAGTGCGGAGAATGGACTTTCGGGGCTGTTGATGCCGGAGTGGTTGGCGCCGGTTCTCCCACCGGCATGGGGAGTCCCAAGGAGGGAGAATCCCACGAATAAATTTCCTGAATGTTTAGAAACTCTTAACTTCCACCAAGGCTCGGCACTGGCCCTACTTCAATCTTTGAACCTGGACAGCTGCTCATACCCAAGGACAAGATCACCTGCTCCCCTGGAGCTCCCACCTTCCCTTCTACTTTCTTTTATTCTTTATTTTTCCTGCAAATGTTCAGGCTGGCGAGAGATCTGGCTTCAAAGAGATTTGAAATGATAAATCAGAATAGCTGTTAACGTTTAGATCAGTGTTGAGGCCTCCCTTCTTCAAGCTTCCCAAACACTGGATTTGTGTTCAATGCCTCTTGACCATAAGTACTACTCATACAGAAAACTCCGGGCAGAAATCCAAGAGAAGTGCCTGCTAATTCACTATCCCACTCTAAAACGGAACCAAAATCAATAGTTTCTAGTCTTAGATCTTAGTGGTGAATGTTTTAGTAAAAATGTATTCAGTCAACAATGCCAAATATCTGAGCCACATGATGCTATCAGTTCGAGCAAAATCACATCCACGAATGCTGTGCAGCAATGCCAGAGTTTTCAGGATGAGTGGGATGGCATCTCATTTGTGTGAAGCTGGTGGTTGATCTGTTCTGTTGGCTTCTGCCCAATGAAGCTCCTTCCCGTCTGAGAATGGTCTTATGTTGGCCTCACAGCTCGGACAGCCAAACTGAATGGACAGCCTTTTCGAGAGTAAGGTAGGTGGGCAAATTGTCCAGGAGACCCACCATGCTTCAGTCTGGGTGAGTCTGGATTTCAGATCATCATATTTACACCCTTCTGCCATGCGGTAAAGATCATTGATAAAGGAATCACAGGCTCCCCAGGCTGCTGGACTCTCCTGTTAAATTTGGCACGTTCCAAGAAATTGTTAGGTCTCAAGTTGATGAAAAGGTCAAAAGATTTTAAAACATCATCAAATTTAGCAGAGCGTGCCTGATATTGTCTGCAATCCAATGGAATAAAGTAATGTGCTCATTTGTTCTGCCTCCGACTTTTTATTTAATCCTGAAGCTGTGCTACAACTCAACAGCCTTTTCTCCCAATAACTCCAATTTTGAGATTGGTCAGACGCATAGATTAGATACATTGGAGATGTTAGAGGGAAATTATGTTACATCTTTAAAATATTTTAATTTGTGGGTGTCCCTTTAAGATTGAGGGGCATTTCAAGATAGCTTCGCCAGTATTGATAAAATCTATGCAGTTCACAGTTCCAGTGCAAAATTCAAAATGGCGGCGGTGATCCGTTAGGGAAGAAGAAGCCTCAAAATGGTGCTGGTCAGGCTGTTGCTGAGGGTGGTTTCAGTTGTGATATACTTTGCGTCAGCGACTGGTCAACAAGGCAGAATTCTTGCTGATCGGGAAGCTTAAAAATCATATGGCACCCGATTTGCTCATTTTGAATTCCTTTGTGTTCGATCTCTCTTTTCTGTTTTCTATTTCTGGGACGTTCCGGACTTGGAGCACCACAGGGGAAGGGTTCCATGTTGGAGTTCTGCCTAGTGACGAAATGCAGGATTTTTGCCTGACTGCCAGGTTTTTGATGACTCTGGAGCTTCTCAGATGGGTTTTCTCTGCATGTTGCTTCTTGAGTGAGGCTGTTTCAGGACAGAATCGTTGCTGTGTTCTTTTCTTGAGAGTTCTTCAGTCTTTTCGTGAGGATGTGGATTATTATCCCTCGCTGCCACCATGATCTGTTCTGTTGTTGCTCCCTGTGATGTGTGCTGCTTGGACACCTCAAAGCAAGTCTTGTTGAAGTTAGAACAAAGTCTTTATTAACAGTACTGAACTATGAACAGATTTTCAGTGGAGGACAAAGTTATGGCGAGGATCCCATACTAGGTCATTACATGCTGCTGCCTTTCTCTAGACTGGCCTGACCTTGAGGTCATGTGCATTCTTCCATCACCATGTGGACAGTACTGTAATCAGATCCATGTTAACATTTTAGGTACTAAATCATTCTACTACAGCGGTCTCCTGCATCTTTATGCTCATTATCACGAATTACCACTACCTTATATTACTAGCTCTAGTACAGACACCCCCTACCCACCTACCCGCCCACTGCTCAAAATAAAAGTTTTCCAACTTGAGGAGTTCGGGTCATTTCCTAGGTCTAAAATCCTTTCCCTGGCCCCCAATCCAGCACCTCCTCCCTCCCTCCCTCCCTCCCTCCAGTATGGCCCAGTTGTGAACCCATTTGTTTGTCTTCATTCTTAGTGTATTGGCAAGGCTGAATGTTATTGTTCCATCCCTTGAGAGGGTGGGAAGTTCTAGGATTTTGGCCCAGTGTTGCAGAAATAATAGTAATGTATGCCTAAGTCAGGAGTTTGTGAGACTTGGAAGGAACTTCAGAAGTAATGGTGTTCGCTGTAGTGTCCAATTGTTCAATTCTTTCGTGTTTGATTATCTGACTCTGTTGACTGCTCACTGTGATTAGTTAGGCCTGGGTATGAGCAGAGAGAGACTGAACTGATGATTGACTCTGTAAGCATGAGAGCAGACATGTTAAAGCATTGTAAATAAAACTCATGCACACTTAGAAACTGATGTAACATCTCTTCAAGGCATGAAACACAATATTTCCATGCACCTGTTGCTTTTGTCCTTCTATGTGGAGGAGGTTTGAGACCTTTTATAAGACTGAAAGACCTCTACATATGCTCATTTGATTCAGCGCAGCATCATAATCTTATGCTGAATTTCTAAAGTCTGGGGGAAGTGATAACTCCTCACGGAGAGAGCACCCCACCTTTGCTCTCCAATATGGTGGGCCTTGTATGAGATAAGTCAAGTGGGAAATTCAAAATGAGGCTTGGCCTGGCCTATCCAAGCAATTCTGACAAATTGCCAGAATTTCACCAGGAATCCATGCAACATTTGAAGGCAGTTATGCCAGACAAAAGACACATGTAGTATATGCATTAGTAAAAGTTGAATTGTAGCACGTTCAAGGACAAAATTGCTGCTCTGGAACACCCTGTTGTCATTTCAGAAGAGATTATTCAGGTGCAACATTGAAACAAAAATAGAAGTAAGAATAGGCCAAACAGCTTTTCAAAACTACCCCACCATTCATTATGATCATGCTGATGATTCAACTCAGAAAACTGTTCCCCTTTCCACCCATATCCTTTTAGCCCTAGAGCTTTATATAACAAAGAGAATATGACAGGTGAGGTATATCCCAAATAGTCCAAGAACAAATTTGTTACTTTAATTGTACTCATAAGCTTTCTGGGTGTTTTATAAATTTTCCTGGTGAAATAGAATATGTACAGACATAACTCTGGTCCCTAAATCGGTTTCGCCTGAAAGCCACTGTGATGTGTTGTTCAAATGCCGATGGTTCAATGGCACACTGTCTATTTCAAATGAGGCAAGGAGGAAGTTCCCCTGACTGAGAAACTGGCTCATTTCCCTTCACATTTTTACCCCTGTGTTTGAATTTCTGCAGGGAACTCAGCCAGGTTAAGCAGTGCTTCTGAGGAAAAGCCTAAAACTGACTTATGTATTAATAACACTTTGGATCTTCAATCAAAAAAGAATATACGTGCAACATCCCTGTAAAGTGCAGATTATACAGACCACTTTTCCAAACCACTCCACCAGAGAGAGAAATGCCTCCAACAAATTGACTCTGAGACCTCCAGTTACATTTCAAGACATGTTAATTTATTCATAATGATATCTCCAGGTTGCTGTTTTCAATTCTGGAAATAGGAGTTCCAATTTAGCTTAGGTTTGTATATTTATCGTGAGTTTAATCAGAGTTACCTTGCTGATGTTAAACTTTTTGTTCATGAGACTGTGTATGTTTACTGTTTTTTTTATAGAATTGGTGGGCATGATTTAACTAAACAAAATCAGAGTCCATTCTGGGCGGGATGAGGGGGGTTGTTCCCAGCGCTTCCCCATTATTTAATGACACTTTGGGGGTTTTCAAACCTCCGCCGGAATCACTGAGGCCACACTCAGTTGCATTTCCTGCACTGAAAAGCACCGGTGAGGGTGACATTGCCAAGGGTCTGAGCCTGGAGACAGGGGTGGGGGTCCTGAAGGGGGAGCGAAATGAGGCAGGGGGAGGCCTCACTTGGTTGGGGGGGGGGGGGGGGGAGGGGGTAATGCCCAAGTGTGCGGGGGGGGGGGGGGGGGGGGCGGGGGGGGGGGGTGACATTGCCCATGGCTGCTCCTAATGTGGTCTCCTCTATATCGGAGAGACCAAACGCAGACTGGGTGATCGCTTTGCTGAGCATCTCCGGTCTGTGCGCATTCAGGATCCTGATCTTCCCGTTGCTTGCCATTTTAACAACAGACCCAGCTCCCATGCCCACATGTCTGTTCTTGGCCTGCTGCAATGTTCCAGTGAAGCTCAACGCAAACTGGAAGAACAACATCTCGTCTTCCGGTTAGGCACGCTACAGCCTTCCGGCCTGAACATCGAATTCAACAACTTCAGATGATTAGCTCTACTCCACCTCGACCCCTTTGTGTTCATTCCATTTCATTTTAACTGTCTTTTTTACCATTTCTTTCTTTCTTAATATATATTAAACCCCGCCATCTTACCCACCTTTCCTTACCCTTTCTCCACTTTGCTTCCCCCTTCCCCTCCCCCCACATCTACACCTGTCAGAGTTTACCCTCTGATGTCAGTCTCTCTGCTGTTTGGCCTTTCACATATTTTGTTCTCTCCGGGGACTGCCATTCGCACTCTTTCCCCTTGGTTTCTGTGGCCATTAGCACTCGGTTTCCCTGGGTTTCTGTAGCAATGACTCATCTTTCATTCTCACTCCACAGTATAAATATTTCCCACTTTTTCTGTCTGTTAGCTCTGACAAAGAGTCATTGGACTCGAAATGTTAGCTCTTTTCTCTCCCTACAGATGCTGCCAGACTTGCTGAGATTTTCCAGCATTTTCTTTTTGGCTTCAAATTGCAGCATCCGCAGTCATTTGCTTTTATTATTATGTACTATCTACAAGATGCACTGCAGTGACTTGCCAAGCTTCCTTCGGCAGCACCTTCCAAACTCTCAGCCATACCATCTGTCCAGAAGGACAAGAGCAGCAGATACCTGGGTATCCCACCACCTGGAGTCACTCATCACCCTGACTTGGAAATATGTCGCCGTTCCTTCACTGTCACTGGGTCAAAATCCTGGAACTCCCTCCCAACAGCACTGTGGGTGTACCTACACCTCAGGGACTGCAGCAGTTCAAGAAGGCAACTCACCGTCACCTTCTGAAAGATAACTAGAGATGGACAATAAATGCTGGCCTAGCCAGAAATGCCCATATGCCGTAACTTAATTTTTAAAGAATGAGAATCATGTGTCATTTTTCAGATCGCAGTACTAGTTTTAACTGAATAATTTCTTCTGCCACTGCTTCCTTGTCTCACTCGCAAATTTTAGGAAGTACACGGAGGCAGCCATTTGCAGTGTTACTTGGTAGCATGTTCAATTGCAGTCAGGGAAGCTGTAAGTGAGTCTCGTAACGACTCTTTCTTCATTAGTTTTGGGACTTAAGCTCAGTTTTGGCTCAGCGATAGCCCTCTAAATCAAAAGGTCATGAGTTCAAGTCCCACTTTGGGGATTTGAGCGCACATAATCTTAGCTGACACTTCAGTGCTGTCCTGAGGGAGTTTTGTGCTGTTGTGGGGATTTGGGGGGGGGGGGGGGGGGCTACCATTCAGATTAAACAAATGGCCCTTTCAGGTGGATGTAAAAGATTTCAAAGATGATTAAGGTAGTTTGCTCAGTCTCCTGGCCAATATTTATCTCTCAACCAATGAATTATCAGGTTTGCATCTCATTTCGGTTTGTGGGACCTTGTGGTGTGAAAACTTACTGCTGTGTTTCCTGCCTTACAGCAGCCACTACTATTCAAAAGTAGTTCAGTGGCTGCGAATACTTTGGGCGACCTTGAGGATGTGAAAGGAGCTATATAAATGCATGCTCTTTGTTTCCTTTTTCTACTTCGAAACCTTTAAGACTCCCTTATGGTGAACTGTGCACTCCTCAGTTTGTATTTTACATTTCACTGCCAACTCAATCACACGCATCGTGATGTGTACAATCCTCCCTTTTAAATGCTGACAGTCGTTTCTCTGCTAGATTTCATGTGCCCATCACAATCCCAGATGGTGATACACCTGTACATTTTAGCAATGGCAGCTCAATGTTCAAAATTAAATGAGGCCTTACAATATATCAGGCCGGGCAGCACTATGGCACAGTGGTTAGCACTGTCCGTGTGGAGTTTGCACATTCTCCCCGTGTCTGCGTGGGTTTCTCCCCCACAATCCAAAAGATGTGCAGAGTAGGTGGATTAGCCATGCTAAATTGCCCCTTAATTGGAACAAAAATAATTGGGTACTCTAAATTTCAAGAAACAAATATCAGGCCTCCTACCATCTTGATTGGGTGGACTGACACGGTAGCACAGTGGTTAGCATAATTGCTTCACAGCTCTAGGGTCCCAGGTTTGATTCCCGGCTTGTGTCACTGTCTGTGTGGAGTCTGCACGTTCTCCCCGTGTCTGCGTGCATTTCCTCCGGGTGCTCCGGTTTCCTCCCACAGTCCAAAGATGTGCGGATTAGGTGGATTGGCTGTGCTAAATTGCCCTTCGTGTGCAAAAAGGTTAAGTGGGGTTACTGGGTTACGGGGATAGGGTGGAGGCGTTGGCTTGAGTAGTGTGCTCTTTCCAAGGGCCGGTGCAGACTCGATGGGTCGAATGGCCCCCCTTCTGCACTGTAAATTCTATGAAACACCTATTACCCATCACTTCCTGGTTTATGTAGGAAATTAATACAACACCCACTATATCCCAACTGTGCATTAGAGTTAAAAGAAGCAGATTTGTCCTCCAAGCCTCTAAACCACATTATTTAACTTATGAACTTGAAACCTACTTTAGTCCTTGGTGTCATGCTGTCAATTTTCAAATCCATTCCTATCTTTGCCTTGGCTTCATTCCCACTGCTGCACAACAATTAGTGGTATTCAAAACCAGAATTGACATTATCTGTCTGTGACTGGTGCACAATCCTTTCTCATCCTTCTTCACTTCTTTGCAGCCATTGATATGGTCAACTATGTCATCCTCTTCCAACACTTCCTCCATTATCCATCTCTGTGGGTCTGGCCACTCTCTATCCCAGTCTTACTAATCCATTCAGAGCCGAACCATTAATAGCTTCTCTTCTTGTCCCTAAATATTGGACCCTGTGAGGTTCTCTGAGTCTCGATACTTGGCCCTCTCTTCTTCTTCTTGGGCTGCACAGTGGCACAATGGTTACACTGCTGCCTCACAGCGCCAGGGACCAGGGTTCAACTCCGGACTTGGATGACTGTCTGAGTGGAGTTTGCACTTTCTCCCTGTGCCAGCATGGATTTCCTTTGGGTGCTCTGGTTTCTTCCCACAGTCCAAAGATGTGCAGATTAAGTGGGTTGGCCATGCTAATTTGTCCCTTCATGTCCAACGGTTAGGTGTGGTTACAGGGATAGAACAGGGGCATGGGCCTTGGTAGGGTGCTCTTTCAGAGGGCCGTGCAGACTTGATGGGCAGAATGGCCTCCTGACATACTGTAGGGTTCTATGATTCTGTGATTCATCTAGATGCAGCCCCTTGGTAACTTACCTGATGACTTCAGGTTCTAGTGGTATACTGACAACACCTAGATCCTCCTCTGCACCATCTGCTTCAAACCCTCATCTGCACCTGTGTTGTCAGGCTGCTTATCCAACATCTAACCCTTGATGAGCTATAATTTAAATATCAGCAAGAACAAAGAAATGATCTTCAATCCCTGCCATAAACTCTGTACTCTGTCCAAGGATTTATCTCCCTCCCAATTTTCTGAGATTAAACCAGACTCTTCACAACATTTGGCATCCCATTTCACTTCAATCTGAAATTCTAAACTCATATCCTACTCATCACTGAGACCATCAGCTTCAGCTTCCGTAACAGTACCTGCCTCTTCCCAACCTCAACCAATCTTTATCAATTCCTTCGGACATGACTATTGCAATGCTCACTTGGCAGGCCTCCAAACCTCTACCCATCATAAACCCAGTAGCCTATCTGGCACTAATTCCTGCTCACCAGAAATCTGAGTACTATACTGGAAACTCAGATGGAAGCCATACAGATCTGCGGATTACAGTATTCAAAGGGCTTTCAGGGTGTAATAGCAGTCTAGCAATCTCTTTGCCAAAAGATTACTAGAATTACTGAAGCACCTCCCCAGGGGAAAGGAAATGGCTCAATGGAGTACAACCTGCTATTTTGTTTCAGGATGAGAGCAGCCCAGCATGTTGCCACCAATGCCAATATGATGCAACCCACAGCTGGGGTTACTAGACTCTAAACTACTCAAGGTTGTCCTCCAATGTCATCTACAACCTCACCCACTGAAAATCAGCAGCTTTCCAGCAGACATGCTGCAGGTTTTGGTGTAGCATTGCACAGAGGTGTAGCACCACACAGAACACATCAGGGAAGGCAAAGGTACATGAAAGACAGGCACTAAGGGCATGCAGAAGTGTGATTATATGCTTTTGTGAGCAATATGCTCTGACTTCATTCATAAATTGAGTTTGGAATGTTTATTTTGTAGCAGCTTTCATTTTTTCATTGTGGTCCCATTTGCGATGTGATGGTCCATGTTAGAAAAAAGTTAAGTATTGTGGAACTGATTGGGGAAGTGGGTTTGAGATTACTGGTATCTCAATTGAGGTAATTATTCACGTACAGTCCTGGCAGAAAGTGGCTATCCAGATTGCTACCTCTTTTTCTCTTCCCTTTCTTCTTCCTCTTGCTCCATCTCCTCCCTCTTCCTGGAGTTCATCCTGCTCTGCAAGACCTACAGAGATAACATAGAACATACAGCGCAGAAGGAGGCTATTCGGCCCTTCAAGTCTGCACCGACCCACTTAAGCCCTCCCTTCCACCCTATCCCCCTACCCCTATAACTCCTCCTAACCTTTTTGGACTGTGGGAGGAAACCGGAGCACCCGGAGGAAACCCACGCAGATACAGGTGAACATGCAGACTCCACACAGACAGTGACCCAAGCCAGGAATCGAACCTGGGACCCCAGCGCTGTGAAGCCACAGTGCTAACCACTAGGCTACCGTGCTGCCCATCTCTTCTCTTTATTCGCATCATGTTCCATTTCAAGGGAAATGCCTACAAATGCATCATGTCTGAACGCAATGTTTAAATTTTCAAAAGCTTTAATGTCAGGAAAAAGACCTTCAGCATCAGCTGCACCACTCCCTGTAGACTTGAGCAACTTGAAACAGCTTCAGAAACCGTCAAAACAATTGTCGAATCATTCTGCAGCATATATCCCCACCTAACCGTTGGACACTGAGGGACAATTTAGCATGGCCAACCCATTTAATCTGCACATATTTGGACTGTGGGAGGAAACCAGAGCACCCAAAGGAAATCCATGCTGGAGTTGCGGATTGAGGGGTGGGGGGGGACGGTCTTTCTTGTGTTTTAATGTATGTACAGACCTCTGAGGTTAAAAGAAGGCCTCAGCTGGTGCACTGAGCTTCAGAATGGCAGTTCTGCTATCAAACCAGTATTGTGTGCTAATTTATGCTATGATTTGTTGCTCTGCATACTTCCTGCAGATGTGTTGTGCACACTAGTGCCTTGATCAATATGGCCTCTGTTGAAATTCATGACAGAACATAGAACATAGAACTGTACAGCACAGTACAGGCCCTTCGGCCCACGATGTTGTGCCGAACTAGTCTGAAATTAAGATCAAATCAACCTACTCCCAATCATCCTAGTGCACTCCATATGCCTATCCAATAACCGCTTGAAAGTTTCTAAAGTGTCCGTTTCCACTACCATAGCTGGGAGTGCGTTCCACGCCCCAAATACTCTCTGAGTAAAGAACCTACCTCTGACATCCCTCCTATATCTTCCACCATGAACCTTATAGTTATGCCCCCTTGTAACAGCTACAGCCACCCGAGGAAAAAGTCGCTGAACATCCACTCTATCTATCCCTCTCATCATCTTATACACCTCAATTAAGTCACCTCTCATCCTCCTTCGCTCCAATGAGAAAAGCCCTAGCTCCCTCAACCTTTCCTCATAAGACCTACCCTCCAATTCAGGCAGGTAAATCTCCTTTGCACCCTTTCCAATGCTTCCACATCCTTCCTATAATGAGGTGACCAGAACAGCACACAATACTCCAAATGTTGTCCAACCAAGGTCTTGTACAGTTACAGCATAACCTCATGGCTCTTAAACTCAATCCCCCTGTTAATAAATGCTAACACACTATAGGCTTTCTTCATGGCTCTATCCACTTGGGTGGCAACTTTCAGAGATCTATGGACATGAACTCCGAGATCTCTCTGCTCCTCCACATTCTTCAGAACCCTGCCGTTAACCCTGTAATCCGCATTCAAATTTGTCCTAGCAAAATGAATCACCTCACACTTATCAGGGTTAAACTCCATCTGCCACTTTTTAGCCCAGCTCTGCATCCTATCAATGTCTCTTTGAAGCCTACAACAGCCCTCCACATTATCCACTACTCCGCCAATCTTGGAGTCATCAGCAAATTTACTAACCCAACCTTCAACTCCATCATCCAAGTCATTGATAAAAATCACAAATAGCAGAGGACCCAGCACTGATCCCTGTGGTACACCACTGGTGACTGGGCTCCAGGATGAAAATTTACCATCTACCACCACCCTCTGTCTTCTATGTGATAGCCAGTTACTGATCCAATCGGCCAAATTCCCCTCTATGCCATGCCTCCTTACTTTCTGCATGAGCCAACCATGGGGCACCTTATCAAACGCCTTACTAAAATCCATGTATACGACATCAACTGCTCTACCTTCATCTCTGTACTTCGTTACCTCCTCAAAGAATACAATCAAACTTGTGAGGCAAGACTTACCCCTCACAAATCCGTGCTGACTATCCTGAATTAAGCTGTATCTTTCCAAACGATCATAAATCCTATCCCTCAGGACCCGTTCCAATAATTTACCAATGACCGAAGTGAGACTAACCGGCCTATAATTCTCGGGGTTATACCTATTACCTTTCTTGAACAAGGGGACAACATTCGTCTCTCTCCAGTCTTCTGGCACTATTCCTGTAGACAGTGAGGACATAAAGATCAAAGCCAAAGGCTCTGCAATCTCATCCCTCAATTCCCAAAGAATCCTAGGATATATCCCATTAGGCCCTGGGGATTTATCTATCCTCAGGCTTCACACAATTTCTAACACATTTTCCTTCCAAATATCTACCTCCTCGAGCCTACCAGCCTGTATCGCATTATCCTCCTCCATAACATGGCCCCTCTCCTTTGTGAACACTGAAGAAAAGTATTCATTTACGGCCTCTACTATATCTTCAGACTCCATGCACACGTTCCCACTACTGTCCTTGACCGGTCCTAAATTCACCTTGGTCATTCTTTTATTCCTCACATGAGTGTAAAAAGCCTTGGGGGTTTTCTTGATCCTACCCGCTAAGGACTTCGCATGCCCCCTCCTAGCTCACCTAAGCCCTTTCTTGAGCTCCTTCCTAGCTATCTTGTATCCCTCAAGTGCCCTAACTGAACCTTGTTTTCTCATCCTTACATAAGCCCCCTTCTTCCTCTTGACAAGACATTCAACCTCTTTTGTAAACCTTGGTTCCCTCACTCGACCATTTCCTCCCTGCCTGACAGGGACATACATATCAAGGACACACAATATTTGCTCCTTGAACAAGCTCCACATCTCAATTGTGCCTATCCCTGACAGTTCCTGTTTCCATCTTATGCTCCCTAATTCTTGCCTAATCGCATCATAATTACCTTTCCCCCAGTTATAAGCCTTGCCCTGCCGTATGTTCCTATCCCTCTTCATTGCTGTAGTGAAAGTCACCGAATTGTGGTCACTATCTCCAAAGTGCTCTCCCACAACCAAATCTAACACTTGGCCCGGTTCATTACCCAGTACCAAATCCAATGTGGCCCCGCCTCTTGTGTGCACATTTACATCAGACAGCACTTTTGTCCCCAAATGGTACCCGTTTCTCCCAAACAATTACTATTAACAAACCCAAATTTGTGTCCAGTATATTATTGTTTAATAATTTTTGTCCAAAGAAGTGTGCTATAAATATGATATTAATTCACCTGCCCTTTCACAATTGTTAATACACAGTAAGAAGTCTTGTAACACCAGGTTAAAGTCCAACAGGTTTGTTTCGAATCATTAACTTTGGGAGCACTGCTCCTTCTTCAGGAATGAAGAGGTGGGTTCCAGAGACATATATATAGACAAAGTCAAAGATGCAAGATGATACTTTGAATGCGATACCTCTTTATTCACCTGAGGAAGGAGCAGTACTCCGAAAGCTAGTGATTCAAAATAAACCTATTGGACTTGAGCCTGGTCTTGTAAGACTTCTTATTCTGCTCACCCCAGTCCAACGCCGGCATCTCCACATCATTGTTAATACACAACTTCCATCTTAGTTATTTAATAAATATATATCTCAACATTTGTCCAAGAACAGTGAATTTTGATGCCAGCATAATTTTTATTTCAGTTGCTTCTATTAGGTGATCCAGTTCTATATATAGATGTAACAAGCTTGGCTTCTATTACAATCAACCATGTTGGATCTGATATTAATAGTGAATACATATAGCTATGAATCAAAATGTTCTGAAGATATCAACCTTCAGCAACTCTTTGAAATCCTGGATAATACAAACAAAGACGCTCCTTCCTGGAATATATTGATAAATAGTTCAATTTAACTCCATGGAATTGTCTAATCTAGCTTTAACTTCCACAAAAGGTTCCAATCTGGTTTGCAAGATTTGTTTATTATATGGCTTTTTGCCAACACTTTCAGACATGTACAGAAGTTATAAAATACAAAAGTTATTTTGTACAAATTTGTTTTAATTGAGCTACCTATGGAGTATTAGATAGTTGGCAATGAGCTCTAACTGTATAATTCATTGATCATGATAATGTCATAAACTATTAACTTGTGAACATAACAAATGTGCTCAATTGAGCCACCCAATTCAGTGGCAGAAGTGCATTATTCTACAATATATATTTGAAAGGAATTCTCAGACCCATGCCATCCTAACATTTCAGTTTCAATGAAATTTCTCTATCCATCATTTTAGTAGATGTTTTAATTCATTTAAAAGCAATGAATTTGGTATAATAATTGTGTGCCAAATACTTTGTGATCCTATAAGAGTGGATAAACATTTGAAACAAAAGAAAGATTATAGGGAATGCAAAGCAATGGGAGTACCTTTGAAGTTCTCTAGCAAAAAGACAGATCAGGCCACAATAGAAAAGAATGGCCTCCTTTACTGTTATAACCCTCTGTGGTTCTATGGAACTATGCCCTGTGAGGAACCCCTTTATCTGCAAGGGATGACAGTGTCCCGTCCAGAAGACAGGAAGGAAAATATATATCTCTGTCAACCTGGCCACTTAATAAAATTATTTTATAATAAAATGGACACAAGCTACTCTGACATACCTGAAGGCAGCATGGTAGCACAGTGGTTAGCACTGTTGCTTCAGAGCTCCAAGGTCCCAGGTTCGATTCCCGGCTTGGGTCACTGTCTGTGCGGAATCTGCACGTTCTCCCCTTGTCTGCATGGGTTTCCTGTGGGTGCTTAAGTAGGGTGCTCTTTCCAAGGGCCAGTGCAGACACGGTGGGCCGAATGGCCTCCTTCTGCACTGTAAGTTCTATGATTCAACGACGAGTCATAATTCATACCAGAGGATTTGTTTTCAAAATATTTTTATTGGGTTTTTAACATCAAAGGTTACAGATTAAGACAGAACCATCACATGGTCAGGGGAGGCGGTGGCATAGTAGTAATATCACTGGATTGGTAAACCAGAGACCCAGCATAATGTTCTGGTGACCCAGTTTCAAATACCACCACTGCAGATGTGAAATGTGAATTCAATAAAAATCTGGAATTAAATGTCCATGATGACCATGAAACAATTGTTGATTGTCGTAAAAACCCATCTGGTTCACTAATGTCCTGCAGGGAAGGAAATCTGCTGTCCATATCAGGGGCGAGATTCTCCGACCCCCGCCGGGTCAGAGAATCGCCGGGGGCAGGCGTGAATCCCGCCCCCACTGGTTGCCGAATACTCCGGCACCGGAGATTCGGCGGGGGTGGGAATCGCGCCGCGCCGGTTGGCGGGCCCTCCCCCCCGCGATTCTCCGGCCCGGATGGGCCGAAGTCCCACTGCTAGAATGCCTGTCCCGCCGGCGTGGATTAAACCACCTACCTTACCGGCGGGACAAGGCGGCGCGGGCGGGCTCCGGGGTCCTGGGGGGGGCGCGGGGCGATCTGGCCCCAGGGGGTGCCCCCACGGTGGCCTGGCCCGCGATCGGGGCCCACCGATCCGCGGGCGGGCCTGTGCCGTGGGGGCACTCTTTTCCTTCCGCCTTCGCCACGGTCTCCACCATGGCGGAGGCGGAAGAGACACTCCCCACTGCGCATGCGCAGCTAACACTCCCGCGCATGCGCCGCCCGGCAATGTCATTTCCGCGCCAGCTGGCGGGGCACTTCTTCCAGCTGGCAGGGCGGAAATTAGTCCGGCGCGGGCCTAGCCCCTCAAGGTTGGGGCTCGGCCCCCCAAGATGCAGAGGATTCCGCACCTTTGGCGCTGGTCGGCGGACGTCGCGCCGATACTGGAGAATTTTGCCCCTGGTCTGGCCTACATGTGACTCCAGACCAAAGCAATGTGGTTGACTCTTAACTGCCCCTAAAGGGTAATTAGGGATGGGTAATAAATGCTGGCACAGCCAGCGATGTCCAAGTCCCATGAACGAATAAAAACAAATGTATTGACACAAATTACACCAACAACTGTAGTCGTGATTATCATACATATACAGCTTATCTTACAAGGTGCATATATTCAGGCCAAAAAGCTGGTTGAGACAGATACAATGGAAATAAAGAAAATAAATTTACAGAGAAATTTACTGAAATAAATGACAGCCGAGTGCCAGCTGGACCAGACAGGTGCCTGAGGTGTGCCCTCTGGGCCGCGTGAGATCAATAGCTGGCTGTGCTCCCCTGAGAGGGAGCTTTTATATATTTATGGGGGAGGGTCCCTGCTTGGGAGATCCCGGTGTTCAGCCGATATCGCTGCGCAGCCCTGCACCCCGCCTTGGTTGCTTCCTGGCACTGTGCCGTGCTGGAGGGGCGGGGGAGGCATGTACGTGGGTGCGCCAGCCACTCCCACGCCAGCAATGGCATGCAAAACTGGCATTTACATTTACATGTCATTAGCGGGATGGATCTGGTATGCTCTGGGCCTCTTCAATTCTCGCCCCCTCTCAGGCAGAAGTCACGCGGGCACGATTTGCTAGATGTATTTACAAACAGGGTCTGGGCATCATGGTTGCTGAGGGGGAGAGAGAAGGTAAGCAAAGTTTTAAAAACTGTGAAAAATTGTGGCCCTTGCTGGGGTGGGAAGGCTGCCAGGGCCAGGGGAGAAGCGGGGAGCGACTTGTTTCAGTTCTGTGGATTCAGCTTGTCCCCCTTGGGATCGGGGTGGCCTGGCTCAGACTGCCATTGCTGCAGTATTTGTTTTAAACGCACCCATTTGGAACAAGTTATAGACCCCTGGCTGCTCACTCTGCTGACTTCTCACTCTGTACTGTAAATGTAAAGATGTGCTGTCCTTGGGGAGGGTCTATAGGAGGCTCACAAGAATGATCCCCAGAATTAAGGACTAGTCATATGCGGTGCGGCTGAGGACTCTGGGTCTGTACTTGATGGAGTTGAGATGGATGGGGGGATCTCATTGAAACTCACAGAGTTCTGAAAGGCCTAGATAGGGTGAATGTGGAGAGGGTGCTTCCACTACTAGGAGAAACTAGAACCAAGGGCTCAGCCTCAGACTGAAGGAATGATCCTTTAAAACAGAGATGAGGAGGAATTTCTTCAGCCTGAGGGTGGTGAATCTGTGGAACTCATTGTTGCAGAAGGCTGTGGAGGCCAGGAAACTGAGTGTCTTTAAAACAGAGATAGATAGATTCTTGATTAATAAGAATATCAGGGGTTATGGGGAGAAGGCAGGAGAATGGGGATGAGAAACATATCAGCCATGATTGAATGATGGAGCAGGTGCGAAAGGCCGAATGGTCTTATTCTGCTCGCATGTCTTATGGTCTTATAGCCTCTGGTCATTTGGGAGCTCACCCAGGCCACACTTCTGGAAATCCCCAGACCCCAGCTGAGCCATCAATGGGATGGGCGTGGCCAAGCTCAATCAGTGGCCCACCAGGTGCTGTGACTCCTCAGTGCAGTGCACTCACTGCAGGGGAAGCAAGGGAATAGTAGAGCTCACCCAAACAAAGGACACATGCACCGTAGCCTTTGGCACCCTCTGTGGCACACAGCCCGTCTCAGGGCAGAGGCCTCACCAGTGACACTATCGGTCAGCCCAGCTTGCAGGATCTATCCTGTCCCCGGTTAGATTGTCACAACCTGTGTGACACATCCAGGACCCACACCACATTGCAGCTACCCCCCAGCAGACGCACAATTCACTGCCTCACCCTCATTTGTATGACCTGCCTACACACAAGCCTCAAAGCATGGGGGCCAGGTGCCACCCTGCTGGCGGGATACCACATGACCTACCCAATGAAGACATCCACAGTAGACCCACTGGGGAGACAGGACATGGGTCACATAGGCCATCATGGCCACAGTTTGCGGCAGCCACCAGTACGTCTGTTGACAGGGACGGGGAGTAAGGATAGAGGCTCCCTGGTACCACTCTCTAATGGTGACAGCGGTGCAGTGTGTAAGAAAACATCATGCGGGAACGGCTGTGGGATGGGTACCGGTTTGTGGGGGGCATGTGGAGGGTGGAGCTGAAGTGTAGCTCAGGGTCACCATGTAGCCTGTTGTATCTGGATGGGCAAGGGAATACTCATCTTGCTAACATGTCTTCTCTTTGCCCCCCTGCAGAAGATGGATTTCAGGCTTCAGCCAGGAATGCCTGTTGTCTACCTGACCGCTGCTGGTCGCTGCTGCCAATGTGGATGCACGCAGGCTGGAGGCACAGTGCCTGCTCGGGGAGGACTCTGCACAGGAGGAGCCTTCCGCAGAAGAAGAGGAGCTGCCTGTTGCGGCCGTTCAACAGGCCGAGGAGGAAGAGGTGCATAGCGGAGGCGATAGCGTAGTGGTACTGTCACTGGACTAGTAAACCAGAGACCCAGAGTAATGCTCTGGAGATCTAGGTTCAAATCCCGCCACTGCAGATGGTGATGTTTGATTACAATAAAAAAATCTGGAATTAGAAGTTCAATGATGGCCATGAACCACTGTTGATTGTCGTAAAAACCCATCTGGTTCACTAATGTCCTTTCGGGAAGGAAAATTGTCATCCTTACCAGGTCTGGCCTATATGTGACTCCAGACCCACAACAATGTGGTTGACTCTTAACTGTCCCCTCAAGGGCAATTAGGGATGGGCAGTAAATGCTTGTACAGCTTGCAATGCCCATACCCCACAAACAAATTTTTAAAAATAGGAGGCACCACATCAGGCTACATTTGTACTGTCAGCACCTGTCCTTCGCAGACCTGCCAGTCTGTGTGTGCTGCCAGAGACTCTGGTTATCCAGGGAAACCATTCACCACCTGCGCCAGATGGTGGCGCAAGGGTATGGAGGAGGACACCCGCTCTCGGTGGCCATCAGGGTGATGGTCGTCCTGAACTGCTAAGCTCTGGGTCTTTCCAGACGCCAAGCGGGGACCTGGTATAGCACAGACGTCCATCCATAGATGCGTCCACGCTGTCACGGATGCCCTATTTGCCCGGACAACGGAATATATCACATTGAATCTATTTGCCCGATGAGTACCGACTCATCAGGGGTTCCACTGAATGTGCAGTTGGTGCGCCACAAGCAGCTGCACATAATGTACGTCTGGGTCCGATACCCGAGGACCATGCACGACTCTTACATTCTGGCGCACACGTCCCTTGGTTTAGAGGTTGGCCTTTGGCAACAATGGTCATTGGTCGTGGCTAATGATGCCTTTCTGTTGGCCTCAGATCGAGGCAGAGATCCATTACAATGATGTCCATGCAATGACCAGGAGCGTCATCGAGCAGTGCACGGCATCCTAAAGATGCGGTTCCAGTGCCTGGACTGCTCTGGTGGGGCTCTCGAATATAGACCCAGGAGGATGTTGAACATCATGGTGGCCTGCTGCATCTGTCATAACATCGCGCAGTAAAGGGGAGACATGCTGGAGGAAGAGGAAGAACGCCAGACCTCTTCTGACGAGGAAGATAAGGAGGGCATCCAGGATGATCCGGGCATGGAGCCCAGGCTGGCACAGCAGGCCACCCTATCTGAGCAGAAACCAGGGCTGTTTAAATTAATGCCCTTCCTCTATGTAATCAAGGTAATGCAGCCTCAGATGGTGAGGTCAGGTGAGATCATCTGCTGAACTTCTAATGGCTGAACAAGTCAGTTATGGAAAGGCAAAGTTCTCCCTTGCGATGGTGCGGAATGATTCCTGCTGATCTATTTTTGCAGGCTGACATCTGCTTTGGAGCTTCTGAACCTTGGTGGCAAAGTCCTGCCCACAGCTGGTGTTGCCATATTTGCATCAGCCATCAGCTAGTGTTTCTCTCTTGTCATGATTGGCGGCTTTCATGGTTTTGTTGACAGCATCCTTGAATTGGAGCTTTGAGTTGGCTTCCTGGCCTGGGCTATCTCCCTGTATGCCCATATTCTTGGGAATACAACCATCTCCCATCTTGTGCATATGTCCAATCCAGGGAAGCCTTCCAGTGAAGTCCAAAGATGTGCAGGTTAGGCGGATTGGCTATGCAAAGTTTCCCCTTAATGTCCAAAGACGTGACGTTACGGGGATAGAACAGGGGATTGGGCCAAAGTAGGGTGCTCTTCCGAAGGGTCAGTGCAGACTCAATGGGCTAGTGGCTTCCTTCTGCACTGTAGGGATTCTATTCTTGATTACGCCAGCATGCTTGGCATGTTTTCCCTAGAAAGGACTGTTTCATTGGTGACTTTGTCTATGTGTTGCCCAGGATGTGTTGTAGACACCGGAGATAGAAGTTATGGAGCACTTATTCTTGGTGGATATAGGTTTGTCCAGGCTCCACTGTCATAGAGTAATGTGCTGAGGTGACAGGCCTTGTAGATAAATATCCTGGTCCTGTGGATCAGTTTACAATCACAGACCATCTTTGGAAGGAGCAAGGAAACTTAGAGAAGCTTCTAATGTCTGCATTCAACTCCCCATCTAGAGTCACCAGAGGTTGCTGAACAGATTACACATTAACAATGGTGAGTGTTGATACCTGACCATTAATGTTACTTCCAAATGCAGACAAATATCCTCATCAATTCAGTTGTAAGTATGATTCATATGAGGTTTTCTCACCTCAATAAAATGTTTTTCATCTTTCACACAGTCATGGGGCTGGGTTTTAGCTATCAGGATGGTTTGGTCCAGTTGGGAAACTTCCCACATTCGTAATGGGCCAGGGTTCAGAGAACCCCAAAGTGTATCATGGAGTTCACCTAACCCACAACTTTTAATAAATTGTGGTATGGGGAGCACTAAGCCCACTCGACAGGTGTGGTACAGCAGAAGTGGAAAAGTATTTTTTAAAGCAACTCAATGTTTATTCTATGAACTCCAGTTAACCTTTTTAAAACATACAGTGAACATCTTAGCAACCATTAACTCAAATACAACCCCAAAAGACTACAACACTAAGTAAACCTTTAAGTCTTCCTTTTTAACATCCATACGACTTAAAAACAAAACCTTATCAGAAGGACATCAGGTTAAAGTCACTACTGAAAACATTTATTATTCTGAATTCACCAAATGATCAAGAGATGGTCGTTTGATGGCAGAGAGAACAGCAGTACACCTGCTTGGTCTGGCTTCAGCTCCAACACTGAAAACGAAACTAAAACACACCCCGAAGCCTGTTCAAAAACGAAAGTAAAAAGCTGACAGACAGCCCAGCTCCACCCAATCTCTGACATCACTGCAGTAGTCAACACCCATTTCTCAAAGGTATTCTTACTACAGATATTTATATACACACCCATTTACAAACACCCATTTCTTAAAGGCACTCTCACATGACACCTCCCCCCCAAGAAAAAAAGATAAACCATCAACTTCAAGATGGTTTCATTTTTCACCTTTTCACTATCCTTTAAGAAATGCACACAGAAATATACTGTTTCGTTTCAAAAAACAACACACGCAAACAGGTATAATAATATAGTCCATTTTTTCCCGTTTTACTTCCTCTAACTGAAATTCTTCTCGATTGA
Source organism: Scyliorhinus torazame (assembly GCF_047496885.1). Taxonomy (NCBI): domain Eukaryota; kingdom Metazoa; phylum Chordata; class Chondrichthyes; order Carcharhiniformes; family Scyliorhinidae; genus Scyliorhinus; species Scyliorhinus torazame. The sequence goes on from NC_092715.1 coordinate 95,749,136, forward strand.
CAGTCTCATTGAACAAGAAGGTGTCTGTACGATCCGTCCATTTCTCTACGCCTCAGCATTTCTCTTTAAAGTCAGATACTTTACTTCAATCTGATCACAGAGTCCCTTGTAATTCTCCAACACAGGAGCATTGGTTATCACAGCTTTCAGGCTGTCAAATGCCTGCTGAAAGTCCGCTGTCCGCTGAAATTTTTGACGTTTCTTCAGCAAGTCCGTCAGTGGAGCAATCATGTTACAAACCTTTTGCACAAATGTTCGATCAAATCCACTCATGCCAAGAAATCGCATTATTTCCCTTTGTCTCAAGGGTATTGAAAACTCCTCAAGGAAAGTGACTTCGGCTTTTCCAAATTCACTTTTGGCTAGGTTTACCACCAAACCCACCTCCTGAAGTCGATCAAATAACTCCATCAGATGTTTTAAATGTTCTTTCCCTGTCTGGCTGAAAATTACCAGATCGTCGATATATACCGCACAATTGGGTAATCCTGAAATGACTTTGTTAGTCAACCGCTGAAATGCGGTTGGGGCGTTTTCCATACCAAATGGCATAACGTTGAATTGGTATATACCATCTGGAGTCACAAAAGCTGAAATCTCCTTCGCCCTTTCGGATAAAGGTACCTGCCAGTAACCTTTAAGTAAATCCAGTTTGGAAATAAAAGCTGATTGTCCCACTTTCTCAATGCAATCCTCCAAACATGGGATAGGATAAGAGTCCATTCTTGTAACTGCATTAACCTTTCTATAGTCCACACACAACCGTTGGGTACCGTCTGGTTTTGGTACCATCACTATGGGTGAGCTCCATTGGCTGCAACCCATTTCAATTATGCCATTTTTAAGCATACTCTCAATCTCTTTGTTAACCTGTGCCAATTTTAAAGGGTTAAGTCTGTATGGATGTTGTTTGATTGGAACAGCGTTTCCCACATCTCCATCATGTATAGTCATTTTAGTACTTCCCAATTTATCTCTACAAACTTGCCCATGTGATATCAATAACTCTTTCAGGTCAGTTCGTTTTTCCTCTGGAAGGTAACTCAACAATTTATCCCAATTTTTAAGAACATCCTCATTTTCCAATTTAATTTGAGGTATGTCAAAATCACAGTCATCTGGATTTGGTTCATCACTTTGAGTTAGAATCATTAAAACCTCCTCCTTTTTCTCTCCTTCCCTTTCAAAGTATCTTTTAAGCATATTCACATGACATATTCGGTGAGTTTTCCTTCTATTTTTACCACATAATTCACCTCACTTAATTTCCTTTCAATCTGATAAGGTCCACAAAACCTTGCTTTTAAAGGTTCACCTACCACTGGTAACAACACTAAAACTTTATCTCCACTGGCAAAACTACGAACCTTGGATTTCTTGTCCGCTACCCGTTCCATCACATTTTGTGCCACCTTTAAATGTTGTCCAGCCAATTCACCTGCTTTCTTTAATCGTTCCTTAAAATTTGACACGTAATCCAATAATGTAATTTCCGATTTCTCACTCACCAATTTTTCCTTAATCAATTTAAGTGGTCCTGTTACCTCATGACCAAAAATTAGTTCAAAAGGACTAAATTTGGTTGACTCATTAGGTGCATCCCTAATTGCTAACAGTACAAATGGAATTCCTTTATCCCAATCCTCTGGATAATCGTGACAATAAGCCCTCAACATTGTCTTTAATGTCTGATGCCACCTTTCTAACGCTCCCTGTGATTCTGGATGGTATGCAGTTGAATTTAATTGTTTTATTCCTAAGCTATCCATAACTTCTTTGAATAACCTTGAGGTAAAATTTGATCCTTGATCCGATTGTATTTCAGTGCGTAGTCTATATCAAGTAAAGAATTTAAGTATCTCCTCCACAATCTTTTGAGCTATAATATTATGTACTGGAATGGCCTCTGGAAACCTAGTAGACACATCCATTATCATCAAAAGATATTGATTCCCACTTTTTGTTTTAGGAAGTGGTCCTACGCAATCAATTAAGACCCTTGTAAAAGGTTCCTCAAATGCTGGAATGGGTATTAAAGGCGCTGGTTTTATCACTGCTTGAGGTTTCCCTTTCACTTGACATGTGTGACATGATTGACAAAATTTAACTACATCTTTATGCAGTCCAGGCCAATGAAAATGTTTTTGTATTTTAGCTTGAGTTTTCCTTATTCCCAAATGACCTCCCACTGGTACCTCATGTACAACTCGCAACACCTCCTTTCTGTACCCTACTGGCAATACTACTTGATGAACCTCTGCCCACTTTTCATCCACCTGCATATGTAAAGGCCTCCATTTTCTCATCAAGACATCACTTTTATGGTAATAACACTCTGGTATACACTCAGATTCCTCTTCCGTGTATGCATTCTGATACATCCGTTTTATTTCTGTGTCTTTTTGTTGTAACTCCACCACTTCTCCTGAGCTAAAAATATCCGCCTCATCCTCCACCTGTTCTTGTTCTTTTTCGACCATCTGATCAAAAATCATTTCTGATAATTGCACTTCAACTACACCTTCACTCTTTGATTTCTCCTCTTGTCTCAACCTGTGACTTTGCGACCTTGTTACTACACAATCCGGAAAAATCCCAGGATATTCGTCCTTCAACACTTCAGTTATCTGGAGCGAAATTCTCCGGAAACGGCGCGATGTCCGCCGACTGGGGCCCAAAATGGCGCAAATCAGACGGGCATCGCACCGCCCCAAAGGTGCGGAATGCTCCGCATCTTTGGGGGCCGAGCCCCAACCTTGAGGGGCTAACTGTGACTTTACATGGTCTAGTTTATTACAGTGAAAACATTTGAAACTTTTCGTGTCTCTTCCACCCTCCTGGATTTCATTTTTAATCTGAGGTACACTCTCCTTATTAACTCCCATCAGGTCACCTTTACTTTTACCACTTGAGTATTTCTCATGTCCCCAGTTTCTATCCCTCACAGGCTGAAACTGATGTTGGAAACCAAGCTTTGATTAATGAAGTCATTCATAATCATTGCCATTTCTGCTGCTAACCTCGCAGTTTTAACCCTCTGCTCTTCCACATGAGTTCTCACTACATCAGGAATTGAATTTTTAAACTCCTCCAAAAGTATAATTTCTGGGAGAGCTTCATACGTTTGGTCTATTTTCAAAGCCCTTATCCACCTATCAAAATTACTCTGTTTGATCCTTTCAAACTCCATGTATGTTTGACCAAATTCTTTCCTTAAATTTCTAAACCTTTGTCTGTAGGCTTCAGGCACAAATTGATATGCACCTAAGATGGATTTTTTCACCTCCTCATACGTCCCAGATACCTCCTCCATGTAGTGATGCTTACACTTCACTAGCCCGACCTACCAGCATTGTTTGAATCAGTAATACCCACATCTCCTGTGGCCATTTCATTTGTTTAGCCACCTTCTCAAATGAAATGAAAAGGGCTTCTACCTCCTTCTCGTCAAACCTTGGCAATGCTTGGACATATTTAAATAGATACCCACCAAGCCTTCGACTATGACGCTCTTTCTCACTATCCTCATCATTATCATCCAACTGTACGTTTCCCTTTACGTCTGCCAATTTTAACTGACTGTCATGTTTCATAGCCATTTTCTGAAGTTCAAACTCTTTCTCTTTATCTTTTTCCCTGATCTGTATCTCCCTTTCTCTTTCTTTTTGTTCTGCTTGGGCTATTCTTTCTGTTTTCCTTTCTTCTCTCTCTTTTTCCTCTCTCTCTCTTTCTCTTTCTCTTTCTTTTTCCTCTCTCTCTCTTTGTCTTTCTCTTTCTTCTCTCTTTCGTATTCAAGCTACTTTAATTCTTTCTCGTTCCATTTGTTTAATTTGCAACTTAATTTTTGCTATTTCCAATGAGTCAAACTGTATCTCAGGCAACTTTAAATGCTTAGCCACCGCCATAATGACCTCATCTTTTCGCATCTTGGCAGGTAATGTTAACTGCAATGTTTTTGCCAAATCTAACAGTCTGCTTTTAGTCTCTGTCCGTAAGGTACTGCGTGTGACCGTCTCCACCCCCAAAAACCTCTGAGCCTCTGAAAGAGCCATTGTCCACAATGCACTCCCTACTTAAACTAAAATACCACACCTGAAAAGCAACCACAATATGCTCACTCCTCACTCTCTTTAAGCCAATCCAATCGATAGCCTTTTATCCTCCTCGAGCCCCCAATTTGTAATGGGCCAGGGTTCAGAGAACCCCAAAATGTATCATGGAGTTCACCTGACCCACAACTTTTAATAGATTGTGGTATGGGGAGCACACAGCCCACTCTACAGGTGTGGTGCAGCAGAAATGGAAAAGTATTTTTTAAAGTAAAACAATGTTTATTCTATGAACTCAAGTTAACCTTTTTAAAACATAGTGAACATCTTAGCAACCATTAATTCAAATACAACCCCAAAAGAATACAACACTAAGTAAACCTTTAAGCTTTCCTTTTTAACATCCATACGACTTAAAAACAAAACTTATATCAGAAGCACATCAGGTTAAAGTCACTACTGAAAACATTTATAATTCTGAATTCACCAAATGATCATGAGATAGTCTTTTGATGGCAGAGAGAACAGCAGTACACCTGCTTGGTCTGGCTTCAGCTCCAACACTGAAAACGAAACTAAAACACACCCTGCAGCCTGCTCAAAAAATGAAAGTAAAAAGCTGACAGATAGCCCAGCTCCACCCACTCTCTGATATCACTGCAATAGTCAATACCTATTTCTTAAACGTACTCTCACTACAGGTATTTATATACACACCCATTTATAAACACCCATTTCTTAAAGGTACTCTCACATGACATCTTGGATAAAAAGTACCCAAATAAGCAGAATTGTCGCTCTGAAGTTGTGCGATGGAGTCAGGTGTACCTTTCCCAGGAGCAGAGTATATATGGCCACAGGTATGGGTGAGTGCTGAGGTGAGATGACTTGAAGGCCTGCCTAGGTTCCCTGCGATCTTATCCCAATTATTTTAGAAGTTGTGAAGCCCTCTAGCACTCATGCTTCTCACACCACCTAAACCCCACCCGCCCCTCATGACCCCATGGCAACTCAATGCCAACTCATTCCCACACCCACTTCTTAAGGTCCCTCATACCTCCATGTCACCTCAATGTCTAGTCACGCCCATCCCTATTTGCTCTCATGGCCTCTCATACACCCCATGCCACATCCATAGCCATTCATCCAATATTTACCATGGGCAGACATCAGAAGCCATGTGGAGATGAAATAAAAGTAAACTTCCAACAATCTAATACAGCTCTCACTCATACATACTTGATAGCGAAAAATCTCTCATTCCAAATACTTTTAAATCTCTTCAAGCGGTTAATCCCTTATAAAACAAACAATCATCGATTTCACTAGCTTCCTCAAAGACAGATAATCCTTTACTTACCTATTTAAGCAGTCAATCTCATTGTGAATTTAGAACCACCTGCTGAGATAATTATAGATTTTTAAACTCAGCCAAGCTTTCATAATGACATACAAGCCCTTGTGGAAAAGTCAGCAAAGAGTTCTCTTAAAACTGCACCAAAACATGCTCATTTTGTCCCCTAACCTATGGCAGTCAATCAAAGTAGTCCTGTAGCTGGTTATTTTTTATGCCATTAATTGAAGGGCTGCAGTCTTTATTTAAAGTTTAAAGAATGCGGAATTTAAATCTTCAGATCATGATATTATACAGACATTATCTACCCCTCAAGAGTGTTTACCTCTAATCCATCAATTTGTAACTTCCACACAGTAGGTTAAGGCACTTGCAGCCATCAAAAACAGGTCTGTTTCAAGTCTCAACTAATTTTAAATGGACCACCAGATTTGTGATTTGAGCCTGTGTAAATCACACCCCACTCCCTTTCCCTTACCAGCAAAAGTAATTTAGTTTTTAAATGGGCACGCTCCCGTCTGCCATTTTTAAAGATTTGCTGAGTCTTCCTGACTCTGCAAAAATCTAGCTCATAGACTCATAATGACATAGAAAGAGGCCATTTGGCACACTTGTCTCTGCTGGCTCTCTGCAGAGCAATTCAATCAGTCCCATTACTCTGCTTTATCCCCATAGTCATGCAAGTTTCCACAAGTGCCCATCCAATTTCCTTTTGAAGTGATTCTCCCTTCCTCCATCCTCATAGGCAATGAGTTCAAGGTCATTTCCACTCACTGTATTAAAAAGTTCTTCATTATACCCCTCCTGTATCTTTTGCCTAAAACCTTAAATTTGAGAAATAATATGATACACAATTTGCATAGAATCATCAAATCTCGCCTTTTCGACCATCATAGCTGCATCAGCTCTTTGAAAAAGCTTTCCTTTCCCCAACTGCTACTCCACAGGTCGACAACTGTCTCCCATAAAATATTTATCTTATTCCCTTTTGAAAGTTGCTATCAAATCTGCGTCCAAACCCTTGCAAATGTGCATTCCAGATCATAATTATTCATTGTGCAAGAAAATTCCACATCTCATCTCTGGCTGTTTTGCCAATTACATTAAACCTCTGTCCTTTGGTTTCTGATCCCTGTGTCACTTGAAACGGTTTCTCCTTATTGACTCTATCAAGATCCTTCATGGTTATGAACATCTCCATTAAAATTTTCTTTTAACCTTCACTGTTCTGAGAAGAACAACCCCCGTCTCTCTCATCTCTCCACGCAACCGAATTCTCTCATCACTGACACCTTTCTAATAAAATCTCTCTGCAAGCTCCCCAGGCCTACTGGTTTCATTCTTATTCATATCTCACTTTTAGCATTTTCACTTTAGTACCAAACATGTCGCATAACCTGGGGAAATAATGTGAGGTCATGAACTATTTGGCGGCAGGGTGGCACAGTGGTTAGCACTGCTGTCTCACAGCGCCAGTGAACTGGGTTCAATTCCGGCCTCAGGTGACTGTGTCGAGTTAGCACTTTCTCCTCGTGTCTGTGTGGGATTCCTCCGGGTGCTCTGGTTTCCTCCCACAGTCCAAAGATGTGCAGCTTAGGTGGATTGGCCATACTAAATTGCCCCTTAGTACCCAAAGGTTAGGTGCGTTACTGGGTTACGGAGATAGGGTGGGAGTGGGTCTAGGTGGAGTGCTCATTCCAGCGGCCGTGCAGACGCAATGAACTGAATGGCCTCCTTCTGCACTGTAGGGATTCCTGATTCTATGATTCTTCTAAGATCAGCTACACCCCACTCTGGATACTGAACAGAAATTTAATTTAGATTTAGATTTATTATCACGTGTATCGAGGAAAAGTGAAAAGTATTGTTCGACGTACAGTCCAGTCAGATAGCTCCATATGTGAAAGCATAGAACATATGATAAATACACAATGTAAACACATAAACATAGACATCAGGTGATGCATACGGAATATAGTGCTACAACTGTAGAGAAGATACGCAGAAAGACCAGTTCGGTCCATAAGAGAGCCATTCAGGAGTCTGGTAACACTGGGGAAGAAACTGTTTTTGAATATTTTGGTGCATGTGCTGAAACTTTTAATAATATTAATACTTGTTAGTTCCCAAGACTTTCATGTGGTACAATCCATGGATTCCATGGTTCCTCACTGAATATTAAATGCTGTATATTAAATACAAACACAGCTGTTAGAATATGATTACATAGAATTTACAGTGCAGAAGGAGGCCATTCAGCCCATCGAGTCTGCACCGGCTCTTGGAAAGAGCACCCTACCCAAGGTCCACACCTCCACCCTGTCCCCATAACCCAGTAACCCCACCCAACACTAAGGGCAATTTTGGACACTCGGGGCAATTTAGCATGGTCAATCCACCTAACCTGCACATCTTTGGACTGTGGGAGGAAACCAGAGCACCCGGAGGAAACCCACGCACACACGGGGAGAATGTGCAGACTCCGCACAGACAGTGACCCAAGCCGGAATCGAACCTGGGACCCAGGAGCTGTGAAGCAATTGTGCTATCCACAATGCTACCGTGCTGCTGATGGAGCAAAATAAATGTTGATTTTCTATTACTGAGAAGAAATTGTAACAAATTTGCACCTAAAAGACCTTTGAGGTATGTGTTGTTATGTAAGATATTAAAACTAAAATTCTCTGAAGTTGATACTAAATTAAGTTTTTAAAAAATGTAAAAATCTAAGACATATAAATTGAAAGCATTTGAAGCAGGAAATGATATATATGTTACTGTTAGAATACACAGCAGCTGTACATAGATGCACTTACAACATGTTTTTTTCTTTATCCTATTATGTGAGAGCCTGAAAGCAGAAATTAAAGACTTTTGACTTGTGTTTGACAATCTGTCCTAATGTCACAAAGTAATCAGAACATGTCTCATCTTAGGAATTTCATGCTGCCTCGGTTCACACGCTCCACCCTAAAATATTTACTTGACCGTCTATTTGCGTTTAAGTAAATCTCTGGCTATCAAGGGAACACAGGGTGTTTCGTAATCTGAGCATGTCATATTTTGGGGGGAAATTTACATGAAACCATTGACATAATTTATGGTTTGCTTCTGACCCAGAACCAAGAAGCAGCAGGTATGAGTCACCCACTATTTGTCTGCATGTGGTAAAAGAGTGTAAGCTGTGATCGCAGAATGATTTTCGTTTCCTTGTTGATGTCCCATTTGACCTCATGAAGTGTGTGAAATCAAATCCTCGGTTCAGATTAGATGTGAGTTAAAAGATCTTTAACAAGATGTAGTCACAGGTCAGCAAAAGGAAATGTTTCTTTTCCATCTTTGTTAAGCAAAAGGCAGTTTGCAGCTAATTCAAGCAGGCAAACTATTTTTGTTGAACGGTTTTGACAAATCATGAATCGTACGTCATGTAAGCCGATAATGAAAAGACTAACAGAAAGAAATACGCCGCTCTCTTATGACACTGCAACCATAACTGGGAGGAGGAAAAAGTGCTACTGGAAAGAAAATAGTCAAATGTGCTGTCATCCGTCATACCCTGGAGTTAAGAGCATTTAGAATGTACACTTGCAACACAGATCTAATAATTCCTGTTTTTCCTAGAAACTATAATTTATCCGTATGGAACATATATTGACTGTGTTATTTGCTATCAATTAGTTGTGATCATGGATCAATAATCGAATATAAATGATCTTTCAGTGTGAGTGTCATTACCCCTCAATTATACCACAACATTTATTAGTGGCACTTAAAATTAATTGAGAACCAACTGTAATTACATTGTGCACTTTACAGCATTATGTTGTATAAATATAATCATATCTAGACGACACATCACTGAGCAGTCGGGGAATCAGTCTATAATTTTAACCGGTGGAGGGGAGCAAAAGGGGGCAACATACATTCCCAATAGGAAGGGAGGGATCACTGGAGGTTAATCTGTCCAACACATGGATTCTCCTTAAGCAGAGTAACTGTTTAGTATGTCATCAATAATGCATTTAGTAAAGTGATAATTTCAAATCATTCCCACTGAGCTTATTTTAACTGTAATTGGAACAAAACTGTGTAGTAAATTACCTCAGAATGTACTTTTATTAATCAAATTGTGCATGTAAGATGCATTGAAGGCACTAAATCGCTCTTTACTATGACATGAGCTCAAACTGTTCATTACAGTCAAAAGCTAAGTTGGCTTAAGAAAATTAACTTACGAACTTGAGCAATGTCTTGCGATCTGCATATTTTATGATTCTAAAAGCACTGAATAGAATTGAATTTTCTTAGCAATGGTTAACTTCAATAATTTAAATAGCAACAGTCACTCCAGTGATTCAGAGAATTTCACTGCTGTAACACCTAATTCATTTGGGTTTTTTTGCCGACAAGCATGCCAACAGAAGATATTTATTTCTCAATTTAAATCATTTCAAATCTCCCTGTGCTACTTCTTTTCGGCTCCTCTGTCTCCCTTTTCCTTAGCTTTTTCCTTTAATTATTTGTACATTATTTTTCTTGGCTTTGTTCTTGTTTCCATTATGACGTGTTTGCTTTTCGAGCAGTTCTTGCTTCCTACTTATCATCACTGGCTTCTTGACATTTCCTATCCCAGCTCCCTCTGCCTTTACTGTATTCTCCATTTAGTTAACTATATCCTCACCTTCACAACTCACTTATTTTTTCCAGAAACATGTCATATCCTATCTCATTTCCCCTCACAGAAGACATTTTGGACAAGCTCCTGAAAAAATTCTAGCATTAAATTGTGCCCAGTCCAGTGCAGAGTTCCAACTGGGCACAGGTCCAGCTGTGTTTCATCAATCCGGTCTTTCTGCCTGTGCTGGAGGAGTAAGGTTGGCTTTGTAAATCATGTTCATTACTCACTTAACATTCCTAGCGGGCCAGGCCAATGGGGACATAGTTGGTGGTGCTTGTCCCCTGTGGCGACAGCTCTGAGCTTCATGTTTTCAAACATGTTGTGAGAGGCTGCAGTGCTCTGATCTGAAACTCTGAACTTCCCCCAGATTACAAGTGGAAAAGGCTTGCAGCGGTGAAGGGAAGAATGTGCTGCTGACTCAGCATGCTTTTCGCCAACAAGGTCACGCTTTTTAGCCTGTTACCTTTATGAAGCCTACTTTCTGCTTTTCAAATGCCCTCTCACTTCCATTTTCCAACAAGTTTAGTTGATCTAAGTGGTATGATCTCATCTGGTTTCGACCATTGTCGAGTCCTGTGAGATATGCTGCTTTGTATCACAAAGGGAAAACAAATATTGTTACACAAGGAACATGTTGATTAACCATTGTCACAGTAGTGGGTCTTAACCCTTTAGCATTACCATGTGACCAGTGCTCTGAAAGCAAATTATTGAGAAATCGTTTATAATCACGTTATTTGCTGTAGCAAACAATATTATGTGAGGGGTTTGACTGTAACTGGAGCCAGCTCATTGCATTTTATTTACTGGCAGTTTGATGAAATAATGAAAGCACCGAGTTCAAGTTCAGTTACAGTAAATGGTCAGCTTAACATGACGTTACTACATTCTTGGCAGTGATTCAGAGACTGATTCAATGAGTGTGATTTGAAGAAACTGCTGCATTCTCTCTTCAGTTTGTGAATCTGCCCCTGAAACTAACTGGATACTTTGTTAAATTGTTGGTGATCCTGAAACTGACAATTCCCCACAGCTGAAACAAAAAGCAAATTACCGGCAAGTGCTGGAAAGTGAACATAAAAATAAAAAACGTTGGAAATACTCTGGCAGCATCTGTGGAGAGAGAAACAGAGGGCGGTATTTTCCGTGGCCGACTTGACCTGCCATTCAGTGGCGGCGGGTTCTTCCAAACTCACTGCTGTCAACATGGTTTCCTGTTTTTCATACCCGCTGCCTCTGGGGAACCCGTGGCATGGGCTCGGGACTGGACAATCCTGCTAGTGGGAACGACCAGAATATCCCTCCGAGAGTTAGCGATTAAATTTGTGAGTGAAGACATTACCTGACCTTTCTTCATAACTGGAAGAAATTCCACGACTCTCCATTTTTCCATTTAATCACTCCTGCCCTCCACCCTTTTACAGATTATTATTATTTCCTCTATCTACCAGCAGATATTTATCCAATCCCTCCCAACCTCTACCTCCACTTTTCCTGGCTCTGCACTTGCATTTAAACTATGAAACCCCTAATTTCTTCCAGTTCTGACGAAAGGGCATCGAGCTGAAACTAATAACATTTTTCTCTCCCCATTGATTCAACTGGCCTGCTGAATGCGTTTCCAGAATTCTTCTTTCCCACAGCTGGACTGGAATGAATGCTCTAAAGCCTTCTAATTAATAGAATCAGCCTGCATGTGTTAATTATATGCTTTATGACTCTGTAACGATTGTTATTCAATAGTTCATTCTAAGTGGGTGATAGTTTCATTATAATAGAAATATAATATATTAATTTCATTAATTTATTTGCATGTCAACAGGGAAATGCAAATTTTTATAATTATAAATAAAAATTAACAATATAATAAAGTAAAAGAGGAATGCTGGCAATACTCAGCAGGCCAGGCAGCACGCTTGGAGAGAGGAGCAGAGGGAGGAAACTAATACTCGTGGCAATGGTCTAGTCTCACCGGCTGGAGAGTTGGTGGCAGGCACTCTGTGGCCATTCTGAACCCCTCTGACCCAATTTAGTGTCAATCAGGCACTTACTAGTGGATGCCTGGGTCCTCATTGTGGTCGGGGGGAATATCGTGCCTCCGAGAGCTGCCTGCCAATCAGATGTTTGCAGCTCTCAAATCTCAGCTGTGCCATCATGAGCAGTGACCATTGCTAGTACTGTAGAAGGCCAAGGCTGCAAGATCATCCCTTGCGTTTGGCATGATGGTGGTAGGTAAGGGGGACACAGCATAGCCTCTCAGAGAGGCCCTGGCTGAAGCAGGGAAGGTGGTTAGTTCAAAAGCAGACAGAGGTCTCCACCATGGGTGGCCTTGCCGCTGGCATTTCTCACAATTGGGAATGGGCTACCAAAGCAGGAAGACACCCCCACCAGGCCACAGGTACACCAACCAGGTTTAACCAACAGGTTGCCCACTCTTGATTAATAAGGGTATCAGGGGTTATGGGGAGAAGGTAGGAGAATGGGGATGAGAAAAATATCAGCCATGATTGAATGGCGGAGCAGACATGATGGGCCGAGTAGCCTAATTCTGCTCCTATGTCTTATGGTCATATGGTCTTATGGTGATGTGGCCCCTGTCCATCACTAATTGAATACTAGCAGGAGCAAGATGAGGCCATTAAGTGGTCATTGACAAATCACAATCACAAGTGGCCAATCACAAATGGCCAATCACAATCACAAACTCAACATCAAAGAACAAAGAACAAGGAACGATACAGCACAGGAACAGGCCCTTCGGCCCTCCAAGCCTGTACCGGTCATGATACCAACCTTTGCCAAAACCTTCAGCACTTCCTTGTACAGTATCCCTCTATACCCATCCTATCCATGTGTTTGTCAAGATGCCTTTTGAATGCCGTTAATGTATCTGCTTTCACAACCTCCCCTGGCAACACGTTACAGTCACTCACCACCCTCTGAGTAGAAAACCTGCCTCGCACATCTCCTCTAAACTTTGCCCCACGGACCTTAAACCTCTGCCCTCTGGTCACTGACCCCTCCACCCTGGGAAAGAGTGCCTGCCCATCCACCCTATCCATGCCCCTCATAACCTTGTAGACCTCTATCAGGTCACCCCTCAACCTCAGTCGTTCTACTGAAACCAGTCCGAGTCTATTCAGCCTCTCCACATAGCTAACACCCTCCACGCCAGGCAACATCCTGGTAAGCCTCCTCTGCACCCTCTCCAAGGCCTCCACATTCTTCTGGTAGTGTGGCGACCAGAATTGTGCACAATATTCCAAGTGCGGCCTTACCAAGTTTCCATACAACTGCAGCATGACTTGCCAGTTTTTATACTCAATGCCCCGTCCAATGAAGGCAAGCATTCCGTATGCTTTCTTAACTACCTTGTCCACTTGTGTTGCCACCTTCAAAGATCTGTGGACCTGCAAGCCCAGATCTCTCTGAGTTTTGCCATTTACGGTATATTTCCCCTCTATGTTAGATCTACCAAAATGCATTACCTCACATTTGTCCGCATTAAACTCCATTTGCCATTTCTCTGACCAAATCTCCAACCTATCTATGTCCTGCTGTATCCTCTGACAATCCTCAACACTATCTGTCACTCCACCAACCTTGGTGTCATCCGCGAACTTATTAATCAGATCAGGTACATTTTCCTCCACATTGTTTATGTACACCACAAACAACAGAGGCCCCAGCACCGATCCCTGTGGAACACACTAGTCACAACCCTCCATTCAGAAAAACACCCTTCTACTGCTACCCTTTGCCTTCTGTGACCAAGCCAGTTCTGTATCTGTCTTACCACCTCACATCTGATCCCATGTGACTTCACCTTTTGTACCAGTCTGCCATGAGGCACCTTGTCAAAGGCTTTAGTGAAGTCCATGTAAACACCATCCACCGCCCTTATCAACATCATTGCCACCTCCTCAAAAAGCTCGATCAAGTTAGTGAGGCACGACATCCCCTTCACAAAACCAAGCTGCCTATTGCTAATGAGTCCATTTGTTTCCAAATGGGTATAAATCCTGTACCTGAGAATTCTGTCCAATAATTTACCTACTCCCGATCGTTGCTCCAGTTTGCAATACTAGGGTAGGTGTGCAGGCTCTGAAAACACCAGCTATCTGCCATTTTGAAATAAGCACGGAAAGTCCAATGTCACACATTGTAAGGTGAGTACATGGGAGGCATGACAAGGGAGATTCATGGGGCGGAATTCTCCATTGGCCGGATCTTCCACTTCACCAAGGCTCACTCAAGCACAAGGATTTCCCGATAGTGTGGGGGTGGCCACAATGGGAAACCCCATTGACTGGCTGCCGGAACTGTGGATCCCGCTCCTGGCTGGCAGGCGTGCTGTGCCAGAAAGCGAGTGTGGCGGGGCAGAGAATCCTGCCCATGGTCTGGAGGTGGGTCAATGCATGACTTTTGCAGGTTAGGCTGCTAAGAGGTAATTATTTGTGATAACTTTACTGTCCATGCACCTCTGATCAGATCCAGGGCTATTCCTCTAAGATTCCAGAAAGTTTTGTCATCATTTGCCTTCTGACTAGGAAACACCAAGATTGGTTCGATGAGAGCGATCTGGAGATCCTGAATCTTCAAGACAGTAAACACAAGTCTTTCCAGAACTGGCAGCTCCACTGAAGCTTCAGCGAGAGGAAACAAGCCAAAGGCAACTGAAAGCCGAGATTCAACAAAGAACTTGTGACCTAAAGAACAGATGAAGGGTGGAAAGAGTGCAGGAAACTCAGCAGCTCGCCGACAACCACAATGTGTGTCGTCTTCTTCAGCGCAATTAAAACCATTCCGAGTACCCATGGACCTACGCCACTGAGAGCTAAAAACAAAGAGACACTCGTCAAAGACAGCAAGGCAGCCAATGCCTACATTGCTCTTGATGCCAGCCTGGAACACAATACCAGCCACCATTTCAGCACAACCCCAGCCCACCATGAGGTTGAAAAAGCCATCTGACAGCTGCAAAATAATAGAACCTCCGGTGCAGATGGAATCCCAGTTGAAGTACTAAAATATGGCAGAGAGCCACTCTTGACATGAATGCACAATCTCATCACCATTGTCTTGAAGGAAGAGAGCATGCTGGGAGATATCAGAGACACCATAATTGTAACCACCTTCAGGAAAGGAGACAGGTCCGACTGTGGAAATTACAGAGAGATTTCCCAACGCTCCACCATGGGAAAGGTCATCGCAAGAATCCTCCTCAACCGCCGCCTCCTAATGGCTGAAGAGCTCCTCCTAGAGTCTCAGTGCAGCTTCCGCCCATCAAAAGGTTCAATTGACATAATGAAATGAAAATCGCTTATTGTCACAAGTAGGTTTCAATGAAGTTACTGTGAAAAGTCCCTAGTCGCCACATTCCGGCGCCTGTTCGGGGAGGCTGTTACGGGAATTGAACCGTGCTGCTGGCCTGCCTTGGTCTGCTTTCAAAGCCAGCGATTTAGCCTTCAGTAATTGACAAATCCAGGAAAAGTGCAGGGCACCGAATCAACATCTTTACATGGCCTTCTTCGATCTTGCAAAAGCCTTGAACTTTGTCAACCTTGAGGGATTGTGGAGCACCCTCTTCAAATTTGGCTGCTGCAGAAACTCAGCATCATTCTCCGCCTGCTCCATGATAACTGGCAAGCCGTGATCCTCACCAACAGACCCACCACAGACCCAATGCATGTGCAAACTGCGGTCAAGCAGGGCTGCGTCATCGCACCAACACTCTTCTCCATATTCCTGCTGCAACACTCCACCCCATCACCATGAATCTCCTCTCTGGAGTGGAGCTAACCTACAGGTCAACTTCCGCTCCTCCAGGCCAGAACTAAGACCATCCCAACTCCTGTCATTGAGCTGCAGATGATGCTTGCATGCGTGCACACTCAGAATCCAAACTACAAACCATTGTCGACACATTCAACGAGGCATGTGAGAGAATGGGCCTCAGTCTAAACATCTGGAAAACAAAAGTTCTCCACCAGCCCGTTGTTGCTTCACAACACTGCCCCCGACCATCCAGATCCACAGAGAGCCCATGGCAACATGGATCATTTCCCATACCTCAGGAGCCTCCTCTGGGCACGAGCAGACATTGACAATGAAATCCAACATTGTCTCCAGTGTGCCAGCGCAGCCTATATACACCTGAGGAATAGAGTGTTTAAAGACCGCGACCTCTATCCAGCACCAAGCTCATGGTCTACAGAGCATTTCTGCCTACATGTTCTTCAGCTAGGCTTCCTTCTTGGATTTTGGAATGATGGAATAACCTATAAACCTCTAACCTTTTACTGCAGGTGATAAGTACACCAAAACACGCTGACAAGAGAATTGTTTTCGGATTGTGGAATAAAACGATAATGGCCGGGATTCTCCGATCCCGCGCTGGGTCAGAGAATCCCCGGGAGGGCGCGAGAATCGCGCCACGCCGCCCCGACGCCGGCACGCCGATCCTCCAGCATCGATTTTCAGCCGCCCGCGGGATTACGGCCACGCCGGTCGGGGGGCGTTGAAAGTGCCCCCCCCCCCAGTGATTCTCCGGGCCTCAACAGGCCGAGTGCCCGCTGAGTTCGGCCGAGTCCCGCCAGCATGGGTCACATGTGGTCCCACCCGGCGGGACCTGGGAGTTCTGTCTGCGGGGACTGTCCTGGTGGGGGGGGGGGGGGGCGGGGGGATCCGACCTCAGGGAGGCCCTCCATGGTGGTCTGGCCCGCGATCGG
Organism: Scyliorhinus torazame; assembly: GCF_047496885.1. NCBI lineage: Eukaryota > Metazoa > Chordata > Chondrichthyes > Carcharhiniformes > Scyliorhinidae > Scyliorhinus > Scyliorhinus torazame. Next base: position 95,765,948 of record NC_092715.1, read on the forward strand.
GACCTACCGATCGGTGGGCGGGCTGGTTCCGTGGGGGCCTATATTCCTCTGCAATGGACCCCTGCAGGGCTCCACCATATTGCCCGGGGGTAGGCACGGAGACGGGAACCCACGCGCATGCGCGAACTCGTGCCGGCTTTCGGGCGCCGGAGCTGCAGAGACCACTCCGCCGCCATACTAGTCCCCTGGGAAGTGGTGGATAGTTGCCAGGTGAGGCTCGTTGACGCCAGATGGCTCGCGCCACTTTTCACACCGGCGTCAGAACTTGGCCGCAGGATTGGAGAACCCTGGCCAATGCTGTTCAGATTGTTGTATAAAAATTGTACTATAGGACTTGCAGCAAATCTCCACTGAGGCAGATCTGAGCCTGCACCTAGACATGAAACCATGGAATGATGGATTATTTCTCAACATCCTCCTCCATTTTCTCTCTAAGAAACAGAAGGATGCTCATTTTGAGAAGTACCTAAAGAGTCTGGCGTTAACCTTCAATTTTAGACTGAAAGATCTATAGCAGTTAAGCTGCAACGCAAGGGAGGCCTGAGAATGGCAGTCCTAACTTCTTTTGAAGCCAGCCCATGGATTTACCTGTGTGGTGGCCTTCTAACTGCTGTCTCCTCTATACTCAGCCTGTAGTCAGAAAGAATGAAGCTCGGTCTGAAGTGCAGTAAAAGAACCTGGGATTAGGCACTTTACAGCCTTTCAGACTCAACATTGTGTTCAATGATTTCAGGCCATAATTTCTGCCTGCATTTTGCTTCCTTTGTTTTTTGCATATTTCAATTTTACTCTTGTTTTTCTCTTATTTTTGCTTTCAGATGTCAACTGATTTATTATTCTGTCACTCACACTGTCTCTGGACACATGTTTTGTTTATCACCCCTCCTTTTGGCTCTACAGGAACAAACACTTTTGTCATTTAATCTCTCCTGCCCTGCCACAGACCTTTTGCACGGGATTCTCCGGTCCCCCAGCCATGTGTTTCTCAGTGCCGCGCCATTCACTGGTGGCGGGATTCTCTCTTCCCAATGCTTGTCAATGGGAATTCCCACTGAAGCCACGTCAAGCCGGCAGGAAAGTCATGGACGGGTGTCCGCTGCCAGCTGGAAAAGAGAATCCCAACGGCCAGAGAATTAGGCCTTTGTTTTTTGGTTTGTTTGTTTTGTTTTATTGTCACATGTACCGAGGTACAGTGAAAAGTATTGTTCTGCGTACAACCCAGATGATCATTCCATACATGAAAAAAACATAGAACATAGGACATACATAAATACACAAAGTAAATACATGTGCACAGGCAACAGGTGTGCATACGGAGTGCAGTACTACTCAGGAGAGAAGATGTGTGAAGAGATCAGTTCAGTCCATGAGAGAGTCAGTCAGGAGTCTGGTAACAGACTCTGGTAACAGGTTTTTTTCCACCTTTCTCATTTTAATTGCTTAAAACCTATTACATTTCTAACGTAGATAAGAGCAAAAAGTGCTGGAAAATGCAGCAGGCCAGGCAACACTGGCAGAAGAAACAAGTGTCAATGATTCAGGTCAATGACCTTTCATCATCCGCTCTGATGAAAGCTCATTGACCTCAAACTCTCTTTCCCTCTCCATAGATGCTGCCTGACCCGCTGAGTTTTTCCATCATTTCTTATTCTTATTTCTGATACCCAGCATTCGCAGTATTTTGCTTTTGTCCCCTTCTAACTTTTCCCAGTTCTGACCGGAAACATTTTTAACTCTGTTTCTCTCTGCACAGATGCTGTCTGACCCAGTATTTTGAGCATTTTCTGTTTTTACTTCAGGTTTCAGCATCTGCAATATTTTGCTCTTATATATACTGAATATTCTGTTAAAGTATTAGTTGCTCATTAATAGAGAGGCCTGGAGTGATTGTCTCAAGTGTACGTATTTACAGTGTCCAGCCCAGGCCACATATTATTTTGCATATATAATCATAATTCAGTTCACCAGTAGTGTAGGTTGGTCATTTACACAGTGCACTATAGGAATTTGGAGAACTCCCGACTTGTAAAACAGCCAATTCCCAGAATAACATTTTGAACTTTCTTTAGTTGTTAATGATAGCACGTTGCTAAGGCACAAGAACAGCATAGTACCATTAAATCACTGGGCAAGTAAATAATTATAGCACCCAGAATTGTTCCAAACCCTTAATTCTGCCAAATGTTTACAGAGCATTCAAACAATTGTATTGGCGTATGTTGGTAGATCTTTCAAACTGTTTCACCACACTGGACATAAAGAGCACATAAGTAATGTTTTTGCCTCTTAGAACCAATAACTTGGTTAATAGTTTATTTAATACTTGCACACACCTTGGTGAATGGCATTCTTCCTTCATGCAGTAATTTATGTGGATAATACAATACCTAGTAACATGTGCCAAAACAATTATTTGACAAATTCATCATACAGATCCCAGAGGTGAAACAATTGTTGTTGCCCCGTAGCCTTTCTTATTGTGAACAGAAATGTTACTGTCTGGATAATCCATTCCTGTATTTGTTAGAGATTTTGTGGCTCAAAACTTTGTAGTCTGGGATGAATAAATGGACAGAGTTAACCATGCATTCTCCCACAAAGTCATGAGCTCCTTTGCCAATTTTAACCCATGAATTATGCAGTAATGTAACTTCAATTACTGTATCTGTAAAGCACAATTCTATGATGCTGAGAATATGATGTGGGACTATCAAGGAAATGCACTTGTCAAAATGTTAATTTGATGTCTGTCCCATGATGCAGCTGAAGTGCTTTTGTAACACTTCAGAAGCTTAGCCCCATTTAACTTGGCTGTGAGGTAACATCCCATGGGATGCTTTCCCTTGTTGTCATGCCGTACATCCTTCATAGTTGAAACCGCCTTAGCTTAGACTCCACAAGGCCAATCTTCAAAAGCGATGTGTTGTTCCCCAACCATTTTATGCCACAAAAAGGTTCTGCGTTTTAAGTGTACACATAGAAGGCAGCATGTGGCACAGTGGTTAACACTGGGACTGCAATACTGATGACCCGGGTTCGAATCCCAGCCCTGGGTCACTGTCTATGTGGAGTTTGCGCATTCTCCCCATGTCTGCGTGGGTTTCACCCGCACAACCCAAAAATGTGCAGGTCAGGTGGATTGGCCATGCTAAATTGCCCCTTAATTGGAAAAAAAAGTAATTGGGTACTCTAAACAAATTTTTTTTAAGTGTACACATAGAAGCATAGAAAATAGGAGTAGGACTAGGCCATTTGGCCCTTAGAGCCTGTTCCGCCATTCATTATGATCATGGCTGATCATCCAACTCAGTAACTTTCCCGCTTTCCCCCAATATACTTTGACCCCTTAGCCCCAAGAGCTACATTTAACTCCTTCTTGAAAACATATGCTTTGGGCTCAACTGCTTTCTGCGGTAGTGAATTCCACAGGCTCACCAATCTCTGGGTGAAGAAATTTCTCCTCACTTCAGTCCTAAATGGTTTACTCCTGTAGTAAAGAAAGGATTGGCAATCACCAGTCAGTATTTGTAATGAATTATTGCAGTCTAGTTACAAATAGTATTTACACAGGATGCGATTTACCAGCCTCGTCCCGCCCGACTTGGTGAGGTAACAAGGCCATTGAATCTCGCGAGAGACCTCTCGTAAGATTTGCAATGCTTAGGACAACTCGCGAGAGTCAAGAGACACTCAGGAGACATCACGCGCGATCTGGATGTCGCCCTCGCTGGGCAACATCCAGATTACCATAATTAAATGAGACCTAAGGCTTATTTAAATATGTCTGCGCTGGATTCTCTCAGTGCTTGGGAACTAAAGGCCTCCCAGCAAAGCCTCGACCAGGTGCTGTTTAGTACTGGTCCACACAGATGTAGACGAGGCATAATGGCATTTGGTGGGTCTTCCAAGCCATTGGAGATCACTGGCTGGATGGATACAGGGCAGGGTGGCCTCATGGCTCTCCCTCTGGCATCTGGACACCTGGGCACTGCCAGCTGGCACTTTGGCACTAGCACCCTGGGTGGCACTGCCAGTGTGCAAGGGTGGAAATGCCAGGGTGTCCAGGTGCCAGGATGGCACTGCCAAGGGTCGGGGCCTGAGGGGCGCCAAGCTCATGAAAGGGGGGTGAGGGGGTTATGAAAGGTGAAGGGGTGAAGGGTGGGTATGAAGGGGCCTCACAAAGATTTGGGTTAATGGTTGGGATTCTGAAAGGGCTGGTCCCAAAGGGGGGAGGTCTGAAAAGGAGGGACACTCAGTGACCCTAGCGGGCTGTCCTCACTTGTGAGGGATGTTGGATATTGCCCTTGTGTGTGTGTGTGGGGGGGGGGGGGTGGGGGGGGGGGGGGTGACATTGCCTTTGGATGGAGAGGGCCCAGACTGGGGGCTGGGTACCGGATGTAAGAATCCTCACCACCTTCAAGCTCACGTAGAGATCAATGCCCCCTAACCACCCAAGACCTTTCTGCCCATACACGCGCATCCACCCCCTCACACTCTCCATGCGGCCCCCAACCATCCTTTCATTCCCCCTCTGCCATCAAGCCCATTCCTTCAAACCTTCCTTCTCACCGGCCCCTCCCACCACTGTGAACCACGCATTTGGCTAACGATGCCCTCCCTGTGTCTCTGTAGGAGAAGCTCTCCCACAATCGCCGCAAGAGGGCCCAGAGGGGCAGAGTAACGGATTTAAGAAATCCTCACACTATCGAGGAATGGGCCCTGCAGGTGACAGGGATGGCCGAGGACATAGCGGTCACTAACGTGGAGGTTGGCGGAAGCCAGAGAGGTGAGGATCCACTGAGCCCCACCCAGAGGACCTGTCCCATGTGAGTGTTATTGCCTTACTGACTGACCCATCCCTCTCACTGACCACATGTCCATTCTTCCGCAAGACCTCCAGCCGACGACATCGGCCCATCCTGGATGGCACCCTCACCAGCCTCGCAGGAGAACAGCTGGGAGGAGAGCCATGATCGACGCCTCACAGCTGTCATCCCCACCCTCCACCAGCGCAGATTCCCATACCATGGGGGGCAAAGTTTTTCAGGCTTATGGGCACAATCTGCTGAGCAGCACACAAGCTACTGATGTGCACCAGGTGGAGGCAAGAACCCCCAGGCGAGACAGCATTCGGTGGTCTGCTGGATCCCAGGACCCAACTGGGTCACAGCCAGAAGTTGAGCCTTTGGTACAGGGTTACCCAGAGCTGATGTAGACGATAGGGTGCAGCCGGGACATTCAGAGGGACATGTCAGCGACACTCCAACCAGAGTCAGAATGAAATAGCTAAAGTGCTGTGGAGCTTGTCCCAGTCGTAGGTGGGCATTGCTGAGGCACTGAAGAGCATTGCAGAAGGCGTCAACACCTTGGATCAAACATCGGGGAACCGCCAGGGCTGGCAGAGCCAGAGGGTGCAGGGCAGCCGGAGCTTGAACCAGCTGCCCCTCCGTCCCGAGATGGACCCTGGGGCCTAAGAGCACCAAATGGGAGGAGGGGGCGCTGGGTGCCAACCCGGACCTGTCCAATGGAGTGGGGGTGGTGGCCACCAGTTCCTCCGGGTTCCACCCCTCTGATGAGGCCACGTCTCAAGGTCAGCACATGGGACTGAGCACCGGGACACTCCTGTCCCAGAGCCCGCAAAGGACACTCTCCAGGGGCATCGAAGGCCACGGGACAAGGTAAGAGGCTGTCCGCCTCCACCTCAAATGTGCATCCTGGGGAGACACCTCAACGTTGCGGTAGAGCTAGGAAGGCAAAGTACGTTGAGGATCGCTGAGGGCATGGGGAGAGGGGGGAGAGGCTGGCAGAATTGAGAGTGGGGAACTGTATTATTCCTGTTATACACTAAAAACCCTTGAGCACAACCAGTATGATGGCTCTGTCACTTTCTTCTGCTATGCGGGCCGACCTCCGAACCCTTGGTCCATCTCTCCTGGCATCTCCCCCCCATGTAGCACTCACCCACCCTCTGGCCGTGGAAATGTTCCCAGAGCTGTGTCCCATCCCCTGGGTATTTGGATGTTGACTGTTGCATGTGTGGTGTTACCTCCCGCAGTGTTCAAGCTGTGTCCAAGCAACAAGGGATGCTAGGCAATGACTCCCATATGCTTCATGGCTTGCCCACCCACGGGGATCGACTTGGGTTGTATGAAGTGCTTACTTCACCACAATTGCCAATTCCCTATTCGCAATTGCCTTCAGCCGCACGGCCAGAGGCCTCAGCAGTCTGTGAGGGTTTTGGGTGGTCGGTGGGGCGGACGGGTAAGGGCTAGGGCTGCCCCCGGAATGGGTACGCGCAATCCAGCGGTTGGCATGCTGTTGCCGTGCACGGTTGCCTCCCGAGCGCCTCCCTCCCCCTACCTCCTTCCCATGGGAGTCCATCCCTCCAGAGAGTGCCCTTCCCCCCAACCGAGAGTCCCCCACATCCCCGCCGAACACTGGGGTGACAAGCCCATTGCCCCCAGGCTCTTTTCCTGTGAGCAAAGATGGCTACTGACTTCCTTGGCTCCTCACAGAACCTCCCGCCAGGTTCACGTTTTTCAAAAGGTGTACTAATCGGCACCTGCATGACCATTTGCTGAGGAGACCGATGAATGACAGGAGGCTGTTGGATTCGGGGTCGCTCCCACTAATAGTATGGAATAGAGCTTAAGTGGTGATAAAGTCCAAAGATGTGCAGGTTAGGTGGATTGACCATGCAAAATTTCCCCTTAGTTTCCAAAAGGTTAGGTGGGATTACTGGGTTACGGGGATAGGGTGGAGATAAGGGCTTATCATAGAATTTTTACAGTGCAGAAGGAGGCCATTCGACCCATCGAGTCTGCACTGGCTCTTGGAAAGAGCACCCTACCCACGGTCAACACCTCCACCCTATCCCCATAACCCAGTAACCCCACCCAACACTAAGGGAAGCTTTGGACACTAAGGGCAATTTACCATGGCCAATCCACCTAACCCGCACATCTTTGGACTGTGGGAGGAAACCGGAGCTCCCGGAGGAAACCCACGCACACACGGGGAGGAAGTGCAGACTCCGCACAGACAGTGACCCAAGCCAGAATCGAACCTGGGACCCTGGAACTGTGAAGCAATTGTGCTATCCACAATGCTACTGTGCTTAAGTAGGATGCTTCTTCCAACAGCCGGTGCAGACCCAATGGGCCAAATGGCCTCCTTCTGCAAACTGTAAATTCTATGATTCTATGATGAATTGGTTTCTCGCCACACCACAGTGGGATCCCAATTTTGCCCACCGGAGCAGGCCGGTTGCATCTCAAACTGTTTGGCGCCTGGTGCAGTTCTCGTTTTCGGCCTCCCCCGCTACTCACCAGAGTGAGAGTGCAACGGGTTCTGAGAACCGTGCCATTAGAAATGTTTTGCTTCAATTCTGCCCACAGTCTTTCATGTTATCAATACTGGCTCCAGGATCCACTCTGGCTGCAAAAGCCCTCTCTCTGCACCAAAATACCTGTGTTCAATTCCCATTGTGTGATGGGGTCACATGACCCTCCTAATGTATGCCCATTAAAGGGGCCAGCTTCTACATCCTCCCCCTTTAAGTCCCTAATTAAATAACGCAAGAAATAGTTATATAATTTCCAAGACACCAGTACTGAGAAATGCTTCTTGTACGCAGTCTGTCTGGGGACCTTCTCTGGGAGTGACGTAGGTCTGCTGGCTACGGCTCACTTATCGAGGTCGATTCTGCTGGAATTATCTCACTAGGACTCTCCTCTGGAATCTGTGTCTCACTTCCTTCAGTTTCAATGGGAGCTACTGGCCTGCCACTGGCTGATCAGCCTCTCCATCTATTGAGCAAGCCACCACACTACTCTCAGGTACAACTGGGTTAGGCAGCAGCACTGGCTCTCGGGATGTTCCAACATTCTCAAATGGTCCATGTGCTTCTTCACTAACTTGTATTGTCTTGTCTTGCACTTGTACCTCATACGATAGTGGCCCTGTTCTCCAGGGAACCAATTTGGACTACTTCAATTTTTGTTCACAAAATCTGTGGCAAAGTCATTTATCTCAAATGCCGTCTCTATTTTCAAAGAATCATGGTTCCTCTTTTGCCGCTTCTTCAACAACACATGTAACAGAGCCAGCAATGTTGGTAGGTGAGGGAGGAATCGCCTGTGGTAGTTAACCATTCCCAGGAAAGACCTGCTGCGGAATTCTCTGTTGGCGGGATCCTCCGGTCCACCGGCAGCGCACCACGCCTGTGGGTTTCCCGACGGTGTGGGGGGCCACAATGGGAAACCCCAGTGGCCGGCTGTGGGAACAGAGAATCCCTCTGCCAGCAGGGGTCCGCTGCGCTGGAAAACACTGCTGGCGGACCAGAAAATCCCGCCCCTGAGATCTGAGATGTTCTTAGGGGCTGGTGCTTATTTTAATGGCTCTCACATTAATCCTCTTGGCCTCTGATCCAGGAGATTGTGAATTCAGAACCTACTCCAAAGATCAAATGCGCTAGTGGGTCAGTGCAGTACTTCTGGAGTTTAACAAGGTCAGATGTTCTGTCTTTTCAATGAGGCCTTAAACCAAGGCCCTGTCTGCCCCCTCAGATGGACATCATAGATTTCTGTTTGAAGAAGAGTTGGCAAATTCCTCAGTTTTGGAGTCAATATTTATCCCTCAGTCAACAACAAAAACAGATTATTTGGTCATTATTTCATTGATATTGTGGGTCCTTGCTATGCCATTTGGCTTCCTAATTTTCTCCATTGAAACAATGACTAAATTTGAAAACTATTTCATTTGGTGTGGGACGCATTTTTAGGTGCTCTGAGGCCATGCGAGTTGCTGTATAAATGCAATTTCTTTCTGCTTCATTTATATGTCACTGTTAACAGTGATGAATAAAATTCTATTTTACATGTGCATTACGTATATGCTGTACCAAACTACTCATATAGCTAGTTGCCTCAGTGAAATATGGACCATCTCTATTTAAAATGAAGTAATGGCAAAATAAAGTGACGATTCACCTTCAAACCAAGACAATTGATTTTGAGGCTTACTGATTATCAAGTGATTGCATTGTTCTTGTATCTTCAAAGATTCATATATCCTACAGGAAACCATGTGCTCCTTATAAATATGGGAACCAACTGTTGATATTATCTGTTTCTATCAGCATATTGGTTCCCCCAAAAATGTCACATCACCTCTGTGATATTTTGAGTTATTTTATTGATGAATTCAATGGTATAAGCCACAAGAATAAAGCTAGAATAGCTTATGACTGTCATCTAAACCATGAGTTGAGATAAGATTACAGCCTTGTGATCACTCCAGAGTATCAATTTTTCAATAGGATACACTGTGAAAAACACAGGGGTTATTTTATTCTGTTTTTGATGATGTCAGGCGCTAATTATGAATTCATAATTGACTTGTGATGTGAGACACACTTAAGATTAGTGACTGTGATACAATAACTGCAAATTATAAGCAACATTAGATGACCCAGATACAATGGGGTCAGAATACAATCAGACTGTTACCAATGCCATAAACACTGTGAGTGTTTTTCACTCGTCTCATCACTGGCTGATGATTTTCAAATCAGATCCTTCCATTTCCTTACTTAAAAATGCATGGCCGACAGATAATTATTGGGGGTGGGGGGCACATTGGTCCCCACTTTGATGTCCAAGGTGCTCCCAAATCTGTCTCAATGCTCTTTTATCCTGCACATTAGTGAGGCCAATCCTGATATACCTGATGGAGTTGTCCAATTTTTCACCACACAATTGGTAAGCAGGAACAAAGCACCCTCTTGACACTTACATCTCACTGTCTACATCTAAATGAGGTTCCAACCTGAAAAAATTAGAGGCTTCCCATAACTAACTTCAGGCATGATGTGGAGATGCCAGTGTTGGACTGGGGTGGGCACAGTAAGAAGTTGTACAACACCAGGTTGAAGGCCAACAGGTTTGTTTCGAATCACTAACTTTCAGAGCGCAGCATCAGGTGAATGAAGAGGTGGGTTCCGCAAACACATATATAGACAGATTCAATGATGCAAGATGATACTTTCAATGTGAGTCTTTGCAGGTAATGAAGTCTTTACCGGTAACTTCAGGGAGGTACCACAGCTATTCTAGCAACTATGCCCATTTTTTAATTACTCTGCACTATCTTTACTAAACTATACATACATACACGTGAGGTTCTTTAGTCCAAACTCTGCTCCAACCACATACACACATACAATCTCAAGGAATTGTCAGTGAATGTTTTTTATTGGTCCACATTTGTTAATAAGATATATCCAATTCAGATTAAGTGCAATGAACTGAACATTTCACTTGAAACATTGGTTCACAGAAGTTCGCATTCCTGCTAGGAAATCATTTATTGACCTACTATGTGGATAAATCTGAAATCTATGAATGTTTTATCTTAATTTTACTTTCACAGTTATCATACTCATGTGGATGAAAGAGTGTAGAAGGAGTTTGCATAAGGTCTAGACTGAATGTGTACATTGGTTTGCAAACGGAGGTTTTCCCTGCTCTTTTGAGTTTGAGAAATTAATTAAAACTGTAAAAAAAAAAGTGTTAAAAGCAGAATGAACACAGCTGGTTTGACAAACAGTAAACTCAGTGCCTGGATTTTACCCTGGAGATGGATTCTGTGCAGGTGACTATTATGTGATTGGAAAACCCAGAAGTATCAGTTTCTGGAGTCCTGTCACTGTTAATAGTTGGGCACCTTTAAGTTCTGTCCACAGACAGCCTGATTGACAGGCTGGAGGCCACTCAGACTGAAAACCTCCTTCACAGGCTGAAGCCAATGAAAACAAACGGGTGGATTGGGAGAGTGAAGGAAAATGTTAAGGGATGAGATTTTATTTTTTTTAATTTGGAGTACCCAATTATTTTTTTTCCAATTAAGGGACTATTTAGCATGGCCAGTCCACCTAACCAGCACGTCTTTGTGGGGGCGAAACCCACACAGACACAGGGAGAATGTGCAAACGCCACACAGACAGACCCAGGGCTGGGATTCGAACCCAGGTCCTCAGCGCTGTAGTCCCAGTGCTAACCACTGTGCCACTGTGCTGCCCAAGAGATGAGATTTCTGATTACAGGAACGAGGTCCAGTCTACAGAGGAGCTTTCTGGGTTGGGTTGTGGTAGGTCAGGGGGTGTGGGTGGCTATTGCATGTTGGTCCAAGGAAGTGCTGATCGCAAGCTAGTTAGTAGATTCAGCCCCTCTCATTTCCTTTAGGGCCCAGGAAACCCTGTTACCTGTCAGTAAAGTAGTAAGACTGTGAAAATAAGTACACATAGCCTCATTATAAAATTTTCATGACCAACCACAGCACAGTAGCATAATGGTTAGCATAATTGCTTCACAGCTCCAGGGTCCCAGGTTCAATTCCCAGCTGGGTCACTTTCTGTGCGGAGTCTGTACGTTCTCCCTGTGTCTGGGTGGGTTTCCTCCGGGTGCTCCGGTTTCCTCCCACAGTCCAAAGATGTGCAGGTTAGGTGGATTGGCCATGCTAAATTGCCCTTAGTGTCCAAAATTGCTCCTAGCGTTGGTTGAGTGGGGCTACTGGGTTATGGGGATAGGGTAGTGTGGGTGTGGGTTTGGGTAGGGTGCTCTTTCTAAGAGCCGGTGCAGACTTGATGGGATGAATGGCCTCCTTCTGCACTGTAAATTCTATGATAATTCTATGATTTGAACCCACTTCCTCCAAATGGATTGGTTTCCTGCCTCTCAGCCTCTGTTATGGGCAGGTTTATTTCCTATTCCAGAATTTTGTATTTTGACATCTGACTTGACCCCAACCTATCTATTTTGTGGGAATTAAATTTCAGTCCTGTTTCTCCCCAGGAAAGGATTGTGACTTGTGAGCCTGATTAAAATTTTTTGTACGCTTGTTACATATGCGTTTACTTTCATGGAAAAGTACTGAACAGTTTCTGTTTATTCTAAAGTACTTGTAATTTTCTTGCTTATATGAATTATAAGAATTCCAAAATGTTGATCACGTGTACAGAATTGAAAGATGTCTTTGAGATGTTGCCATAGAGTTCCACATCTAATGCAGATGCCATTTTGATGGAACAAACACAAATCTATTAAGTTGATCTTTGACTTCAGAAGACCCAATCAATTGGCGCAACAATATATTTGTTTTAGAATGTGGAATTTTGGACCACTCACAGCTGAATCTATAGCTGATGTTTGGAGTGTTAGCGCAAATACATGCCTGATCTAAAAGTAGTCTCTATAATTCTCCAGGTTTTTAGATTCTATTCTTGTTTTCCATTCATCCTACAATTTTATTCAAAACATTGAATATCCATCCATGATCTGTGAATAAAAAGAACATTTCATGTGGCCCAAGGTTTTTTTAAAATAAATTTAAGAGTACCCAATTCATTTTTTCCAATTAAGGGGCAATTTATCAAGGCCAATCCACCTACCCTGCACATCTTTGGGTTGTGGGGGCGAAACCCATGCAAACACGGGCCGAATGTGCAAACTCCACACGGACAGTGATTCAGAGCCGGGATCGAACCTGGGATCTCGGCACCATGAGGCAGCAGGGCTAACCCACTGCGCCACCATGCTGCCTTCATGTGGCCCAAGTTAATAGGCACCTTGGATTAGTGAAACAAACATGAAATTAACAAGCAGCTAATTGGGCTAAGGAGCATGTAGTTTAAGCTAACCAATTGGTATGTTGCTAAATACAACATTACAGAAAACCTCTGTGCTATTTCCATGAAAATTAGAACTTGGGGGGGGCGGGGGGGAGAATGAGAAAGCCTCAAATTGCATCTCCAAAAATATTTTGATGAATCATTGATTAAAACATTGCACGGATTTTTTGGGTTGATTATTAGATTTGTTCTGAAATCCCAAATGTGGCGAAATTCTTCCCAATATCATTTAAAAAATGTATTCCGCTGTGCTTGGCCTAGCTTTAATTTCAGAAAAATTTGCAGTTTTTTGCACAAAACACTTGAATTTCAAAATCATTTTTAAAAATCGAATGTGCCTTGTTTCAATAACTGGAATGAATATATGTTTCTCCTTTCCTATTGTAAAGAAACGTGGCTTGGTTTTCTATGAGATTGCACAATCTGTTTCATTCCAACCTGCATTTCTGGGTCACTGGAGACATTTAAACTGCAGATATAATTAACAGCTATTTTTAAACAGCGAAAAATGGAGCACTGGTGAGGTACAAAAGCATTAGAATTGCCCCAGATTCACTATTCAATAGGACACATCACAGCAATATGCTGTAAGATCAAAGTCTGCACAGAAAAAAGAGACAGGCCGATCAGTGGGGATAAATTGTTCCCATTATAATGGTGTAAGAATAGAGTTCTTTCAATTGAAACAATTTAATAACTGCATTCATTACTGTGGTGTCCATTCGTTTTCTGAGCAGTTTTGCATAACTGTGGAGCACGTTCAATTGAGCTTTTTCTCCTGAAATTAAGATGTGCAGTCTTTGACATTCAAAAATTAACCAGTAATAGGAAGTAATGTAGTCGCCTTCAGAGCCCCTTGGAAGCAGTTTGGTTTTCATGTTGCTAATTATGTCAGGTGCAGAAGTTGTTCCTTTTTTTGTAGGCATAAAATATTATAATTTAATATTTTTAGCACAAGATTCGTGCCAGCCATGCATTTTGCTTGTTAAGAAAAATAATTTGAATTGTGAAATTATTTTAAAAATCATTATGTAGCACTGTGGATTAAATATTGATTGATATTCTTAAAGAATGTAACATCACTGCGAATTTCTGCATGCACATTCATAGGAGAAAATGTGGAGTTAAAATGTGTGATTTTTTTTGGTTAAAAATTCATTTTGGAACAATGTTCTCCTCTCATTTGGCTCTCCATCACAAATAAAGAGGAATTCCTCATCTGAAACTGCTGACATACTGCTCTTCCCAGGTTTTGCCAATGCCATTAGGAGGCGGAAAAGAGCATCACTGTTGGTCGGGGCCTTTAATTTCTCTCTCAGAACAGTATTTTCCTCTTTTTGGTTAATATTTCTTTTTCTTGTCATTTTCAACAGCTATCAATTGTAATGATGGGTGAAACAGTTTTGCTCCATGTGATTTTGTGCAACAGAGGTCCAGCGAATCATGGCACATGCAGATTAATGCTCCTTTCACACTTCTTAAACAGCTAACGAGACACTTAGCTGGTTTAAGTATCAAAATTTTCATCCTTCAAACAGTGGGGTGCGCAAAACTTTTCAGTAATGCCTCAGTGACAATGTCAAAAGGACTGTTTGAGTGACCACACCGTGGACGGCTGTGCAGAATGCAGCCTTTAGACAAGATGACCTTTTTGCTCCTTTGGCCACATCCGTGATCACAACGTCATGGATGGCTTCAACTTGCTAGGAGAATGACAACCATGAAGGAGAGATTCGGACACCCCATTGATGCCCAGTAAGTACCCTATGCTCACACAGATCAGTAGGCCTCATGAGGACATGCTCTTCAGCAGTGACATACATTGAGAAGCATAGGTTACCATTCATGTCAGTGGCAGTTCTGTACCATCAAGCAGTCTTGCGTATGCAAGTGCAAATGGTGACTCAAAAGGCAATGAGCCTATAGTGACCTCAGGAAAAAGAAATGTGATACTAATGTCAGTGTATCAGGGTTCATTACACACACAGGTTGTCAGCCTTGTGTATCCTGTGCATCTTGCTGGTTGGCTGAACAGGCATCCGCCACTGCAATTCCTACAGTTTTGGAAGCATTTAGAAAAAGTGCACATGTACTAACTGAACTGATATACCATACAAACCCAAATGAACAACAAAACTAATTAATTTTGAATATATCTCGTAGTCAGTCAAATCGAGAACAATAGAAGTAAAATGCAATAAAAATATTCAGCTATTAACAAAAAAGAATTAATTAAAATAAATAGTAGATTCCTGGTTGCAAATCTGTGCAATGGGAAATACCTGCAGAACTTAGTGGAAACTTAACTGAATAACTGCTCTCGCATTTGTCTTTCGGACTGCACTAGTTGACTACATCATGGCCCTGCTCGTTCTTCATGATTTTCAATAAACCTCATGTTTACAATGAGGTGTCTTCTATAATAATCTTTATTGTCACAAGTAGGCTTACATTAACATTGCAATGAAGGGGGCAGCATGTGGCGCAGTGGTTAGCACTGGGACTGCGGTGCTGAAATCCGGGTTCAAACCCCAGCCCTGGGTCACTGTCCATGTGGAGTTTACACATTCTCCCCATGTCTGTGTGGGTTTCACTCCCACAACCCAAAGATGTGCAAGTTAGATGGATTGGCCACACTAAATTGCCCCTTAATTGGGAAAAAAAATAATTGGGTACTCTAAATTTTTTTTAAAACATTGCAATGTTACTGTGAAAAGCCCCTAGTCACCACATTCCGGCACCTGTTCAGGTACACGGAGGGAGAATTCAAAATGTCAAAATTACCTAACAGCATGTCTTTCGGGACTTGTGGGAGGAAACCGGAGCACCCGGGGGAAACCCTCGCAGACACAGGGAGAATGTGCAGACTCCGCACAGACAGTGACCAAGCCGGGAATCGAACCTGGGACCCGTGCGCTGTGAAGCGACAATGCTAACAACTGTGCTATCGTGCCACTACTTTGACAGTGCTACATATTGTGCAGCCCGTTGATGGGATTTTTTTCTGGCCTCCTCTAGGGCATATTGTGAGCCACACAGCTAGCTGGTTCAGGCATTTAAAGCATTGTTTTATACACCAAATGTACGCTGATTGGAAACGTTCATTGCCTTATCCTGTTTAGTATTCACTGCTGCAATATAAAACTCCGGCAGTAAATCATAAATCATGATTGCATTACTTAGGGTCTGAGAAGAAAGCAATCCTCCTTACCTTCTTCTTCAAAGAAGTAAGCTATGATTAGCTGCCAATATGTTACACTGACATCCATGCTCATGGTACCTGCTTCCGATGCATGTGTTTCATTCTAGGTGCCTTTAAAACCAAAACAAACTTGCTGGGATTAATTCAAACAAGCAAGCTAGAAAATATAGCTCTATGGACAGGATTATTATGATAGCGTGGCTTCCCACCCCTGCCACCCAAAGAGTCAATTAGGAAAACATCCTTGCCAATCACAGGAACCCCATCGCCATTTAAAATTTCAAGGACCTTAATTAGCTTAAGACAAAACTTCCTCCCTCATTGGAGTGGAAGCCCTGCCTCAGAAAACAGTCAGCCAATCTTATTGGGCAGCAGCTCTGCAGTCGTGGCAGCCCCAATGCCAGTAGTGGCCAGGACGAGGAATACTCTAAGCCCCGGAGTCCAGGACCAGGCAAGTGGCCAAGGTTGGATGGGTACGTGAAGTCTGAGTGGGGTGGGGGTTTTGATGGAGAGGCCGGGGGGGGTGGTGGAGGGGGGGGGGGAGGCGGGGGGCGGGAGGGGGGCACCTGTGGAATTTGGTAGGGGGAGGGGTGGGGTCAGGCCTTAATGGCGGTGCCCAAAGTGGAAAGGGGGGACCTGAGGGAGGCACTGCTCCTTATCACACCTGAGGCCTGAACAGGGTGACTTTCCAAGCTCCTGCTAGCCTCAAAAATGAGGGAGGGAGATAAGCAGCCCTTGAGTGGCCACTTTGGGGCCTCACTGTGGGGGGGGGGGGGGACGAGCAGTTGCCTTAGACCTCGTCTGCCCCATCTATAATTGGGGACAGGTTGGGGACATGTGGGAGAGTAGTGGAAGACCACCCAGGGAATTTTTCTGATCTCTTCGCCTGCAAGCCCATCGGCAGGGGACCATTAATTCCTGCTCTCTGCATCTTGCGATGGTGCGTGAATTCCATTTATCACCTCTCTATGATAACTTAGCTGTGAACAGGAACTCAAATGTGCAAAATTACAAGTTAAAAATCATGTACCAATGCATTGCATTTAATGCCATCCACATATTATTCTCACTTTAAGGTCCAATTACTAATAGGACTATTTTGAAGTCTGGCCTGGAACTAGGCCCTCCAAATTATGTCACTGTAATAAACATGCATAACATAGGTCACTGTTTCAGCTTGACACTCCATGCATGCATGTAAATCATAACACGCACTCACTCTAAAAAAAAACTGAAGACAACCACATTGCCTCCTATTACTAGTTAATTTTCGAATGTCAAATTCTGTTAATGTGCTGACAACATTGGCATTTAAAACAGTTCAAATTGAGCTGTTGAACCAAATGCTCAGCTCTGCTTAATCGACAAGATGTAAATGAGTCATTTCAAAGAGCCAGGCAGTTTTGCATTTAAAAATCGTACATGGGAAAATGTTGCACATCAGCTATCTTAAGCTGGTGCATTTCATTCAATTATTGGATAGACAAATTTAATACAGCTGAACGTGAATTTGAATCAGGTCCAGTTTGTCTGAGTGATACTACACTTAATTATATTGTATTAGCAAGATTATTTTCAACCTATAATTACTAGGTTTAACCATTTAATAACCATAAATCTACAAGCCTCACTCCAGAGACTTGAGCACATAATCTATGCTAGCACTTCTGTGCAATACTGAGTACATGCTGTACTGTCAGAGGTGCAGTCTTTTAACAGGGGCATTAAACTGAGGCACCAACAACCTCCTCAGATGAATGTTAAAGATACCATGAATGCGATTTAATGAGAAGAAAACAGAATCCCATTTTGGACGTGACAACGCTGTTCGATCAGGCCCCTTATCAATATTCAAAGAGAAGGGGAATTCTGTTAGTGTTGTAATCAATATTTCCTCAACCAAAACCTAAAATAAGCAATTTTGTAATTTATTTCATTGCATTTTCGTGGGACTTTTCTGTGTGTGAATAGCTGCCATCTTGACTACCTTAAACCTGTTCAAAAATAACATAATTACTATTACACAAAATACTTTGTTGGTTCTGATCTCATGAAACATGTTATAAAAATACAAGTTGTTTTTTTAATGCAGCCAAACAATAGGTTGTGGCTTGTGATTGAAGGTATAGTTCACCTATACAGAGATGGCATTTGGAAAATATTTAGTCGCTACATTCCAGGACCACTAACAAGTTACATTAGTTTTCAGAACCCTTTTTACTTTAACATAATTTAGTATCTAATCCATATCAAATGTCTAGATTAAGACTAATATGTTAAAGCATTAATTGAGTAATGTAATTACTAACGATCGGCAGCACTGTAGACTAGTGGTTAGCACTATGGCTTCACAGCACCAGAGTCCCAGGAATGCTCCGCATCTTGGGGGGCCGAGCCCCAACCTTAAGCGGCTAGGCCCCCGCCGGACACATTTCCGCCCCACCAGCTGGCGGAAAAGGCCTTTGGTGCCCCGCCAGCTGGCGCGGAAATGACATCTCCGGGCGGCGCGTGCGCGGGAGCGTTAGCGGCCACTGACGGCATTCCCGCGCATGCGTGGTGGAGGGAGTCTCTTCCTCCTCCCCCATGGTGGAGACCGTGGCGAAGGCGGAAGGAAAAGAGTGCCCCCACAGCACAGGCCCGCCCGCGGATCGGTGGACCCCGATCGCGGGCCAGGCCACCGTGGGGGCACCCCCCGGGGCCAGATCGCCCCGCCCCCCCCCCCCCCCCTCAGGATCCCGGAGCTCGCCTGCGCCGCCTTGTCCCACTGGTAAGGTAGGTGGTTTAATCTACGCCAGTGGGACAGGCATTTTAGTAACAGGACTTCGACCCATCCGGGCCGGAGAATCGCGTGGGGGGGGGGCGCCAACCGGCGCGGCGTGATTCCCGCCCCCGCCGAATATCCGGTGCCGGAGAATTCGGCAACCGGCGGGGGCAGGATTCACGCCAGCCCCGGCGATTCTCCGACCCTGCGGGGTGTCGGAGAATCTCGCCCGTGCTGTTAGGTAATTTGGACATTCTGAATTCTCCCTCTGTGTACCCGAACAGGCACCGGAATGTGGCGGCTTTTCACAGTAACTTCATTGCAGTGTTAATGTAAGCCTACTTGTGACAGTAAGATTATAACAATAATAATATAATCATTATGGAACCATATCAACTTTAAACATTTTCAGTAATTGAAACCCCAATGTTTGGAATTTGCTCGCAGATCTGAAGCTGACAGTAGGAACGACAATGGAAAAACAATGGAAGTTATTTTAAAATGATTAGAAAGTTTAAACAAGGAAAGTTTTTGTAAAGTCAAAGTTCCAATAAAGAAAGAATGAAAGAATAGGGGAAATAAATAGAATGAGCATTTGAACAATTTATTTTGATTTAAATTTGTCATACATACTTTTGTATTTTAAGATCAGTACAACATAATTTTTGAATATTTTCTTTACTGTAATGTTAGTGGTTTCATTTGAATTTCACAGTAGTTTCAATTTCAGGCAGTCAAAGAACCATAGAAAAGTTATAACACATAAGGAGACCCTTCAGTCCATTTGCCAGTCGTGGTGTAGTGGTGTTGTCACTGGACTAGTGAGCCAGAAACACAGGGTAAAGCTCTGGAGACCTGGTTCGAATCCCACCACTGAAGATGGTGAGATTTTAATTCAAAGAAAAGTACAGCACAGGAACCGACTCTCCAAGCCTGTGCCGACCATGCTGCCTGACTAAACTACACTTCCTGGGTCTGTATCCATCTATTCCCATCCTATTCATGTATTTGTCAAGATGCCCCTTAAATGTCACTATCGTCCCTGCTTCCACCACCTCCTTTGGCAGTGAGTTTCAGGCACCCACTACTCTCTGTGTAAAAAACTTGCCTCATACATCTACTCTAAACCTTGCCCCTTGCACCTTAAACCTATGCCCCCTAGTAATTGACCCCTCTACCCTGGGGAAAAGCCTCTGACTATCCACTCTGTCTATGCCCCTCATACGTTTATAGACCTCTATCAGGTTGACCCTCAACTTCCGTCGTTCCAGTGAGAACAAACCGAGTTTATTCAACCTCTCCTCATAGCTAATGCCCTCCATACCAGGCAACATCCTGGTAAATCTCTTCTGCACCCTCTCTAAAGCCTCCACATTCTTCTGGTAGTGTGGAGACCAGAATTGAACACTTTACTCCAAGTGTGGCCTAACTAAGGTTCTATACAGCTGCAAGATGACTTGCCAATTTTTATACTCAGTGCCCCGGCCAATGAAGGCAAGCATGCCATATGCCTTCTTGACTACCTTCTCCACCTGTGTTGCCCCTTTCAGTGACCTGTGGACCTGTACGCCTAGATCTCTCTGACTTTCAATACTCTTGAGGGTTCTACCATTCACTGTATATTCCCTACCTGCATTTGACCTTCCAAAATGCATTACCTCACATTTGTCCGGATTAAACTCCATCTGCCATCTCGCCGCCCAAGTCTCCAAACGATCTAAATCCTGCTGTATCCTCTGACAGTCCTCATCGCTATCCGCAATTCCACCAACCTTTGTGTCGTCTGCAAACTTACTAATCAGATCAGTTACATTTTCCTCCAAATTATTTATATATACTATGAACAGCAAAGGTCCCAGCACTGATCCCTGCGGAACACCACTGGTCACTGCCCTCCAGTCAGAAAAGCACCCTTCCATTGCTACTCTCTGCCTTCTATGACCTAGCCAGTTCTGTAACCACCTTGCCAGCTCACCCCTGATCCCATGTGACTTCACCTTTTGTGCCAGTCTACCATGAGGGACCTTGTCAAAGGCCTTACTGAAGTCCAGATAGACAACATCCACTGCCCTACCTCATCTTTGTGACCTCTTCGAAAAACTCTATTAAGTTAGTGAGACACGACCTCCCCTTCACAAAACCATGCTGCCTCTCACTAATACATCCATTTGCTCCCAATTCAATACAAATCTGGAATTAAAAGTCTAATGATGGCCATAAAACCATTCTTGGTTGTTGTAAAAACCCATTTGGTTCACTAATGTCCTTTAGGGAAGGAAATCTGCCATCCTTACCTGGTCTGGCCTACATGTGACTCCAGACCCACAATGTGGTTGACTCTTAACTGCCGCGTCAAGGGCAATTAGGGATGGGCAATAAATGCTGGCCCAGCCAGCAATGTCCACATCCCATGAACGAATGGAAAAAAATAAAATAAAATCTAGTCCATGCTAGCCCAACCCAAGGACACCCAGGTGCCTTTTCTAATCCCACCTTGCTGCGCCCGCCCCGCAACCCTGTAGCTTCCAGCATTTAAGGTGAAGGTACAGATCCAGGTACTTTTAAAAAGAGTTTGGGTCCCTGCCTCCACCACAACCTGGGGCAGCATATTCCAGGCACCAACTACCCTCTGTGTAAAATGTTCTTCCTCATGTCCCCTCTACACCTCTACACCTTCTGCCACTTACCTTGAATCAGTGTCTCCTGGTTCTAGAATTCTCCCCCAAGGGAAACAATTCTATCCTGTCCATTCTATCTCTTTCCCTCATGATTTTGTACACCTTTATCAAGTCACCCCTCAGCTTTCTTTGTTCCAAGGAAAACAACCCCAACCTATCCAATCTCTCCTCGTAGATACACCTTTCTAGTGCTGGCAACATTCTTATAAACCTCCTCTGCACACTACAGAGCAATTATGTCCATCCTGTAATGTAACTGCACACAATACTCCAGTTGTGGCCTCACAAGTGTTTTATACAATTCCAACATTATCTCCTAACTTTTATACTCTATACCTCTGCCAATGAAGGGGAGCATTCCATATGCCTTCTTTAAAGGTCTTTAATGGGTGGCACGGTAGCATAGTGGGTAGCACTATTACTTTGCAGCTCCAGGGTCCCAGGTTCAATTCCCAGCTTGGGTCACTGTCTGTCGGAGTCTGCACATTCTCCCTGTGTCTTCGTGTGTTTCCTCCGGGTGTTATGGTCTCCTTCCGCAAGTCCCAAAAGACATACGGTTAGGTAATTTAGATATTCTGAATTCTCCCTCTGTGTACCCAACAGGTGCCAGAATGTGACGACTAGGGGTTATTCACAGTAACTTCATTGCAGTGTT
Source organism: Scyliorhinus torazame (assembly GCF_047496885.1). NCBI lineage: Eukaryota > Metazoa > Chordata > Chondrichthyes > Carcharhiniformes > Scyliorhinidae > Scyliorhinus > Scyliorhinus torazame. The sequence goes on from NC_092715.1 coordinate 95,787,932, forward strand.
AATGAAAGTCTACTTGTGACACTAAAGATTATTATAACCTTGTCGACTTGAACTGCTGCCTTTTGGGACCTTTGTATTTGTACACCAAAATCTCTCACTTCATCTGCCCATCTTAGTATATTCCTATTTGTTGTGTACTGCCCATAACTGTTTGACCTTCTCAAATGCATTTATTTACATTAGTCAGAGGTCCAAGAACTATATTGAATATAAACTGGAGTGTACTGTGTTCAAATAAAACCTACAATTATTAAATTACAAATTTAATGGCCTTTTGCCCTTTTATGATTTTTTTTTTAATTGAAAGATTGCTGTGGGATGTATCCAAGAAATAAAGTCTTCTTTAAGAGATTTCACTTAAGAAAACCATCTGTAATTGTTTTTTTCTTACATGGGCACAAAAAGCTTAATCTTACTTTCCTACTTTATACTCGTGAAAAATGACAATTATAGATAAGCCTAAGAGGCGATTCATAATTGTCAGTGTCATTTTGACTACATAAAATTCACTTGAGTTGAATGAATAGGGCATGTACAACATATTGAGCACCTTGCCACAATAAAGATCAGAGGAACTTAAGAGTTTCCACTTGAATTTGAAAATGCTACTTTTTTTCTCACCAAAGTAATTATGAGGATAATTGAGTGACTTTGTGCCAGTTCTGTATCTCAATGACAACAAGGTATGAGCAAAATATGGTATGGGTGATGACAAAATAAATGATAATAAATAAATATGCAAGATTAAGAGAATACATGAAGAAATAAAGAATTCATGAGGGAAATATTGATGGATAGAGATTGCAAAGGGAAATAGAAGGCTTTAATGGCAGTCCATTCACTTGAACGTTGATTGGAAACAATTTATCCCTGTCAGGCTGGATCTGATTCTGTCACACTCATGAACATCTAGGTATAATTATCACAAGTATCTTCCCAGAGACCACAATTGATACTTTAATTGACAGAGCTTGTAATTCATCCCAGAAATTGTCATCAATATCCTCTCAGACGTTGCTACCAATGCCGTTCCAGATTTCCCATACATTCTCTTTCTTCACCAATAAACTTTAAAATGGCCACCTATACAGCCACAGAGACTGCCATCAGCAAACTGGAGGTTGTAAACTCCTATCCTGCCACCAATACCATTCTAAAGACTCTCCCCAAGGCCTTTAACAAATTACCACCACTATTTTTTTCAAAGCTGTTTGTTGCTTATCTCTCAGGACCAGTGATAGTCATGGCTTGAAATCATTTCATATAGTACCAGCAACTAAATAAAGCAGGACTGCAAGAGTTAACTAACAAATTTTGATAATTCGTGCTGTCACTTATACAAATAATTATTTCATTCTCTATATAGATATGTCTGGTTTATCCAGGAGAATTTCCCCATGACTAATGTGGTGAGATTATCAAATCATAGCTATAATTACCAATGTATTACAGTAGCTTTTTCTTTTCTTTGGAGCATGTCAGCCTTTAAACCTTTTTCAGGTCAAATAGCAGTACAAATGACTGCTCAAAATTCCTTCATCATAGCTACTGACCACACTTTGTAAAATATGAACATGTCACTTTAAATTCTTTAAAGTGTGATTGTACTAATGAGATGCAAATAAAAGAAGGGTCACTGACATTCGAGCTGGGAATTTATCCTCTTTGGGGCACAACTCCAGACCTTGACTGCTATGAGGTAATTTCTGTTGATTTGAAGTTCCTTAATTCTACTGTGCTAGAAACCCTTGAAAACTGTGCACCTTCTGTCAGATGTGGATTTATTGTTTGAAAACCTAGGGCCAGGATTTTCCAGGAGGATCATTCGGTCCCGCCAAAAGTGATTCCCTGCTGGCTGCAGGTTCCCTGGCAGCACAGTGGCGAGCAAATGGCCATTGAATTCAGAAGGGGCTAGTTTAGCTCAGCTGGCTGAACAGTTGGGTTGTGACATTGAGCAAGGCCAACAGCACAGGTTCAATTCCTGTACCAGCTGAGGTTATTCATGAAGTCTCCACCTTACTCCTCGCTTGAAGTGTGGTGAACCTCAGGTTAAATCACCCACCAGTCAGCTTTCCCCCTCAAAGGGCAAACAGCCTATGGTCAACTCGGACTATGGCGACTTTACTTTGAATTACTTCATAAGTGCAAATTGTCATTTTGTGAGTTAGTGATAGTCCACTGGAATTAAATTAATACAGGATAAGAAGATGATTTGTTATTAGTTATGATGTGGTGAGTTAATCAAGTGATTTTGATGATGTCATAATAGGAGGTGTCAAAGTTTGACTATTTTATGAACACCTGCAGAATCCTCAAAATGAATTGTTGCTTTAAAGAAACAGATCTAAAAGGAGGTTGAGGGGCGACTTGATAGAGGTTCACAAAATTATGAGGGGCATAAACAGAGTGGATAGTCAGAGACTTTTCCCAGGGTAGAGGGGTCAATTACTAAGGGCATAGGTTTAAGGTGCGAGGGGCAAGGTTTAGAGGAGATGTATGAGGCAAGTTTTTTACACAGAGGGTAGTGGGTGCCTGGAACTCGCTGCCGGAGGAGGTGATAGAAGCAGGGATGATAGTGACGTTTAAGGGGCATCTTGACAAATAGATGAATAGGATGGGAATAGAGGGATACCGACCCCGGAAGTGTAGAAGATTTTAGTTGAGACGGGCAGCATGGTCGGCGCAGGCTTGGAGGGCCGAAGTGCCTGTTCCTATGCTGTACTTTTCTTTGTTCTTTGTTCTTTGATTGCTACTGTATGCTCCAAGAGCTATAAAACATATTTTCTAATTTTATTATAATTGAATGTAGCTTTCAGTTCATTTCTCCTCATGCTTTTGAAAATACTGTCGCAGCCACACCCATCCCCATTTGCTTTGAGAGAGAACTGGCTGGCCGTTTCCTTAATCCTCAGCGGACCTTATGATATTAAAGACGGAATTCTAGAAGTTGTACCCAGTAATGAACGGTGGCATGGTGGCACAGTAGCTAGCACTGCTGCCTCACAGCGCCAGGGACCCAGGTTCAAATCTGGGTTTGCACATTATCCTTTGTATGCTTGGGTTTCCTCCGGGAGCTCCGGTTTCATCCCACAGTCCAAAGGTGTGGTGGTCCGGTGAATTGGCCATGCTAAATTGCCCCTTAGTGTCCAAAACCTAGATGGGGTTATGGGGATAGGGCAGGGGCGTGGGCCTATGTGAGGTGCTCTTTCAGAGGGTTGGTGCAGACCCGATGGGCTGAATGGCCTCCTTCTGCACTGTAGGAATTCTATGATGAAAGGGTGGAGATAGATGTCCAATTTGGGGATGTGCTTGACATAGGTCAACAATGGTATTCCTACAATGTTGTTACTGACCCACCTCAGTAGGAGAGCCTTAGGATTGAAAGATGTTCTTGAAATAAGCTTTACAAGCTATTACACTGCACCCTGAAGATGATGCATACTGCAGCCCAGTCATGGATAATGGGTTTAGTGGCATCCTGAATAATATCATGTTTCTGGAATGTTGTTATGAATGAATTCATGTAGATAAATAGAGAGTATATCATCACACTCCTGAATTGAGCCTCACTGATGGTAGAGTGACATTGAGATGTCAAGAATACCCAGCAGTGGCTTAACTTACATCACCACGGTATTGAAATAGCTGGCCTATTTAGGCTTCTGATCAATACTGGCATGATGGATGTTGATAGTGCTAGGGGTACAGTATTGATGGTGCTTTTGAATATCATGGGTAGATAGTTAGGCTTTCATGTAGCACATGCCCATTCTCTGGTACTTAGGAGGCCCAAATATTACCTGCCACTTGCTAGCCCAAGCCTGGATGTTGTTCAACTCTTGCTGAAGACTATCACGAGCTGTGCCATTTTCAAAGAAATTGAGTAACACACTACTTTGTCAGCCATCAACACACTCCTGATGATGGAAGAAAGGTCACTGATGAAAAATTTAAGATGGTTGGGACAAAGGCAATGCTAGAAGGAATTCTAGCAGCATTGCCCTCAGGTTATGATCATCTGCACCATATGACCATCTTTCTGTCTAGCAGACACTCAATCCAATGAACATTTTCCCTTTGATCTCATCGAAAGACCAGATTCATATGTAAGGGGAGTGAACTTGGTGGTCACATTCATACTGAAGAAAAATGCTTCATGGAACCAGTATGGCCTATATTATTTGTTCAAGGATGAATTGGTCGATAAATAAACTATTCTGTGTAAGGGGGATGATGGATACTTCTCAGTACATTGCAAGAGAATAATTTAATTGAAGGGTTAGTATGACAGTATAAACACAAACTGCAAACTTTGGGTGATTTGTTTTGATATCTAAAACCTAAGATTGGATAAGAAGGATAAATTTATAGAGAGCTGTCCACAATCATTTAGAATATCTACAAGATTGTAAATTTTATTGGAAATATTTTTCTTTCTCTTGTGGAGCTTAATTTCTCATATGAAAATGGAATCAGTGTATTATGATCAAAGGAGCAATTTTGCTATTATCACTTACAAATTATAATATATTGGATTTGTGACAAAGAATCAAAAGGTAGAGGTGGGAAAGAATCCCTTTCATCACTGTGTAGCATTTTCTAAATATATACAACATTTCCTCTGTTTAATGTTTCTAAAAGAGCCAATCTATAATTTTGCAATAAATATAAAACTCTTCATAATCACACAAATATTGGGTGATTTAACGGGCGTGTTGTGCCCGCCATGGACCCGTGTGCGGCGGTTAAATCACGGGAGAGGCCAAAATCGGAATCCGCACATGGCGATGATTAGTTCGCAATCCAACCGGCCTGCTCCCGTTGGCTGGTTCCGGATCCCATCAAATCGGGATCCACGCATGGCACCGATTGGTTCACAATCCAACCTGCCCGCTCCCGTTGGCTGGTTCTGGATCCCACCTAGATGTGGCAAGACGTCAATTGTCACCAATGAAGATCAATCCCCATCTCATTAACGAGATGGGCGTCCTGTCGAACGGCTGCCAGGGAACTAAGCAGCTGCCCAGCGAGAGATCACGTGGGCGCTATTTCGCACTCCTTTTTAAAAGTGGACACCTAGCGCGATGGCTGCTGAGGGGATCGGAGGAGGTGAGTAGTCACCTCACAAGGGGCTGGTTTAGCACACTGGGCTAAATCGCTGGCTTTGAAAGCAGACCAGCAGCACGGTTCAATTCCCGTACCAGCCTCCCCGAACAGGCGCCGGAATGTGGCGACTAGGGGCTTTTCACAGTGACTTAATTTGAAGCCTACTTGTGACAATAAGCGATTTTCATTTCAGCATACAAAATGATCGGGGGATAGATATGGATGATAATGGCATAGTGTAGGTTAGATGGCTTTTGTTTCGGTGCAACATCGTGGGCCGAAGAGCCTGTACTGCGCTGTATCGTTCTATGTTCTATGTTCATCTTCATTTTTGGGCATGTAACCCAGGGGCACTGAAGCCACTGACCCAGTGCTCAGGGTGAGGGGAAGCCCGGAGCAAGCCTGGCCAAGAGGCTGGGTGCCATCAGTCGGGAGTCGCCCCTGGGCTGTGGGGGTGAGGGGTTCAGCACCTTTGGGTCTCACAGGCCATCCCCAAAATTGTCTACCCTGTCAACCACTTCCAGGATAGAGCCTGGTTGTGGTTATATGGTGAATGTCACTTTAACTCCCTTTGACTGTGAGCAGCCTCTTGCTGCACAGCAGAAGACTATTGCTAATAAGGAATTGACATTGTTAGTTGTGAGAGTACTTCACAGTTGCAGGTTGTGCTTGCTGCTTGCTTCTGCTGGTGGCTGTAGATGCCTGGAGGCTTCTGTTGCTGTTTCCTTCCTTTCCTGTAGCCGGAAAGCAAGACAATTATTTCTAAGGTATGCTTTCGCAGATTGCTGATGTTTTTGTTGCTGGTGAGGTGAGCGCGGCGTGTAACTGGCACGTCATTGTGGGTTAGAAAATGCTGGAAGTCAAGTATGTTGAACTGTACCTTGAGCGGCAGTGGTATCTGTGGATGCCAGGATTTGGTTCCGGTGAGATTGGGCTGCGTGGGAGGGCCTGCACAGCTGCGGCTCCTGGACGGAGAGTGGCACTGATACATGGAAGAAGTTACACATTGAGGGGCAGATCATTTCTCTGACAAAGTTCTGGAAATGATGACACATTCTCAGGCTTATTCTGTGTTTATGTTACGGAACCTGTGAGTGGTGATACTGTGTGTTTGTTCTTATTTCTGAAACTGGCATGATATAGCTTTGTACTGGTACCAATGTGGAATGGCGATGCTTTCTTGTTGTTGAATGGTTAGTGTGATATGTGGAATGTTAAGTAATTGATTTTTAAATCTTTGTTACTGTTGACCGTTCAATACATAAAATATTCCCAGATGGTGCTGCAAGATGTGTTTGCTGATTGCTCCTACTGGTACCTGCAAATGCCTGAAGGCCATGTGTTTGATGCTGCTACCTCTTATGCTTCTGTGGTCTGAAGTAAGGAGTGGGAGGATGTAAGATGACCTGCTACCAGTGCTGGAGAAGGAGAAGTGTGCTCTTTCTTCTTCAGCTGTGTTCTACGTCAATATGAATTTCTGGTGTGATTATTCCCACCTTTGAGCGTCTACTACTGGGTGCTGCGGGAGGGGAAGAGAGAAAGGGAGAGATCCGAATGCTGCTGCAGCTGCCTGGAGGCTGTGTCCTTGTTCACTGCCACCTCTTTTACTTCTGTGGCCTGGAAGGTGGGAAGGGAGGATGTGAGATGACTTGCTGCCAGCGCTGCAGAAGGTGGAAGGGTGCTCTTACTCTTTTCTGGCATGCCCTGCGTCAGTGTGACATTCCGGCATTAATGGAGCACTTTTGTTGTTGCTGGTGACTTTATTCTATTGATGACTGTTTCATGTTTTGTGCCTGGAGGTTGTGTGTTTGTTTGCTGCTGCCTCTTTTGTTTCTGTGGCCTGGGGTGAGACCTGCTACCAGCACTGGAGAGGGGGAAGGAGTGCTCTTTCTCTCTTCTGGCATGCCCTGTGTCGGTCATACTTTCCAAGGTGATCATTCCCACCTTTGAGGGCGTACTGCTGGGGCTGCACAAGGGGACGGGGAGTGCTGTGTGGAGAGAGAGGTGGACTGCTCTGGCCGGGCCGCTTCATAAGTATGTTGAGGAAACGTTCTTACCAATTGCTGGTGACTTTATTGTACTGTTGACGGTTTTATGTTTTATACCTGGTGGTTGTGTGTTTTCTGCCTCCCCTTTTGCTCCTGTGGCCTGGAGTGAGGAAAAGGAGGATATTTGATGAACTGCTACCGCACTGGAATGGGGGAAGGGGTCCTCTCTCTCTTTTCTGGCGTGCTTTCGTGAGTGTGACATTCCAGTGTGATTATTTACATTTTTGAGGGTCTACTACTGGGAGCTGCAGGAGGGGGAGGGTGGGGCGGACTGCTCTGAACAGGCCACTTGGTGAGGGTGTTGAAGAATTTTTTTTTGGATTGCTGGTGACATTATTATATTGTTGACTGTTTAATGTGATATACCTGCCGGTTGTGTCGCTGTATGCTGCCGCCTCGTTTATTTCTGTGGCCTGGGGCGGGATACTTAATTGTTGACAGTTTAAGGTTCCAAGTATGTTTAGTTTTCCTTGTATAACTGCACTGTTGCAGATTTACGTTTGCACTGATATTTTGTAGTAAAAAATGTGTATGCGGTGTCTTTTCATGGTTAGTGTAATATATGGGCTGTTGAATAGTTGTTTTCATCTTTTTGTAATAAGGTACTGTTGACTGTTTAATAAACAAAATATCCTCACGTGCATTCTCAGACAAGTTTTATTGCATCAACACCATAGAGGCAACAGCCAACAATCAAATACCTGAGTGCTGTGCCTCAGCATTGTGGATATCCCTGCGACCAGAGGGTGAGTGCATGGAGCAGGGAGGCACCTGAGCTTGATCCCCCTAATCTTCCTGGCAGGGGTCTGGGGTCTAGGGTCTCCTGCTATGGCTGCTGGTGAGTGAGCAGAGCGGGATCCCCCAGCACAACTGGCTCAGTGGATGGAACTCTGAGGGATGGTGGGTGGGGAGGCTTGGGGGATTTGAGGATCCAGGGTGGAATTCCGAACTGATTGTTGGTATCTCACCTTCTTCAATTCCTCACATATAACAAAAGGATGGTGGTGTTGACCCCCGTAGTGGCAGCCCTCGGTGCTCATGGCAGCCCAGGTAGCCAGATGCTGGCGAAGGCAGCAGCATCAACGCAGGCTTGAGGTGGCACCCCATGTGCAGGGGACCACTGCACACCCTGCAGACTCAGCATCCATCAGGCCAGGGAGAGACGCAGAGGGGGACGCCAGCGATGACCCATTGTGTATAGGCGTCATTGGTCGTTCAAGAAGATGTCGAACAGCATGTACCGCAGGAGACTCCATCTCAATAAGGAGATGGTGCGGCACCTGTGCGGACTTGATACCTCGTGGAGGAGGTGAGCACCTGCTCCCAGTGGCCATGAAGGTCACCACGGCCCTGAATCGTTATGGCACAAGTTAATTCTCGGGTTCGAGCGGGGACTTGTGCAGCATTTCACAATCTACGGCCCACAAGTGCATCCATAACGACATGCCCCAGGATGCCCCAGGTCCAGCAGGTAGCTGATGGCACACATATCACCTTGCGCTCACCAGAGCATCAGGGAGCAGCTTTGATTCACAGAAAGGGGTTCCACTCCCTGAATGTTCAACTCGTTTGTGACCACCACCTCCACATCATGCACATGCATGCTTCCCTGGGAGTGTGCACGACAGCTAAATCCTGGGACACTCTGCGATCCCTGTATCTTCGATGGCTACCCCAGGATGATGGGTTGGCTCTTGGGCATAAGGGGTCCTGGCTTATGGTGTCAGTGCGGAGGCCGGAGTCTGATGCAGAAACCCAATTTAATGAGGCTCATGTTGTCACTCATGCTGCCATTGAGCGGTGCATCGGACTGCTCAAAATGCAGTTCCGATGTCTGGAACGTTCTGGTGGTGTACTGTGTAGACCGCCCCCAGAAGGCCTCCTGGGATGGTGGTATACTGTGTCCTCCACAACCTGGCATAGTGGAGGGGCAACATGCTGGGGAGGAGGAGTGACATGCAGCATCGTCTGGGGAGCATGATAATGGGCCAGACCAGGAGGGGTTGGAGGACGGCTTAGTGTGGACCCACAGAGGCAGGCGGAGGATGGAGGACAGGCGCCGACTAGGGCCCGGTAAGGGTCAGGGAGGTCCTCATCCTTGCCCGTTTCTCATAGTATGGGACTTTGTCCGTCAGCTCACTCCCTCTCCCTCTCCCCCAATCCCTCCATTCTCCCTCCACCCGATTCCTCCCATCACCCCCTCCCCCCACTGACCACCCCCATTCCCCGACCCTCCCACACACACCAGTCCCCCTTCGCCCGACTACCCTGTTCCACTCTCCCAGAGTCTGTGTAACATCACTCCAGGGTGATGGGCCTGTGTCGGCACTGTCAGCGGATCAATATATAAGGCAGGAGGGTGCTGATAACCCACTGTGAGGTTAGCTCTTGTTCTCCTCAGCCTATGACACAGTCTGACTCCTGTCTTTCTGCTGACAGCCCGATCACACCCATCACCTGCGCCTCGTCTGCATCAGGAGACTCCTGATTTAGGACCACTGTTGCTCGGGGGGCAATAGGCGGTGGGAACAGAGGCAACAGGTGGTGGGGGTTGCAGGCAAGCCTGCTGTGAGCAATAACATGACAGGGGCTTTGCATGTATCAGGTGTAACATGTTTCAGTTGGGAACATTTGAAACCCTCATTGTCCCTAACGACAGATGGTGCCCCCCTCTCCCCCCCACCCTCCCAGTGAGCACTCCGTGATCCTCAATCTTCGCAAGCTTCCATGCTCTGCAACTACGTCCAGGTCCCCAGGATGCATCTCAGAGGTGAGGGCGGCCGGCTGCTTCTCGCGCCATGTGGCCTTTGATGCCCTCTGGAGGACCTGGAGCCGGAGGGCCCCGGTTGACTTGTCAGTGTCACTGGCATTGCCATGCTACCCTTTTCTACCTGCTGACCTGGCGAGGCACTGGTGTCAGGAGGGGGGATTCGGGTGAGGTGGAGACATCCTCCGTCTCACTAGTGGAAGACATTGGGTCGGCCTTCAGCACTCCTTCCTTCCGAATGGTGGTCCTGGAGCTCTGGGGATCTCCATGGGACAGAGAGGCAGTTGGAGTGAGCTCCAAAGGCCTCTGAGTCATCCGGCCCTGCCGGCCTTTGGGCCTCCCCATTGTTTGCACTATGGTATTGGCATCCTCAGTGATGCTCCTCAGTGTCTGGGTCATGCGTGAGAGTGCCCCGGCAGTGCCCACCTGCACCTGGGACATCCTGTCGAGTGCCCAGGCAGTGCCCACCTGCACCTGGGGCTTCCTGTCGAGTGCCTCGGCAATGCCCACCTTCACCTGTGACATCCTGTCCAGTGCATCGGCAATGCCCACCTGCACTTGGAGCAGGCTCTCTAGCGCCTCGACAATGGGACTCAGCTGAGTCCTGGGATCCAGCAGACCTCCGACTGCTGACTACCTTGGATGTTCCTGTCTCCACCTGATGTGTAACAGCATCTGTGTGGTGCTCACGAGATTGTGCCCCAGAAGCCTGCCCACTAATGTTGTCCACCGAGGTGAAAGTCTCGGCATTGGCGGAGGATGGGGATTGGATTGGATTTGTTGTGCTTTCTTGGTGGTAGCATCGACGTGGGTGGACCAGGACAGATGTTTGGTGATGTGCAGCCCTAGGAATTTGAAGCTGTTAATCATCTCCACCTCAGTTGATGCAGACAGGGTGTGTACAGTACTTTGCTTCCTGAAGTCAATGACCAGCTCTTTAGTTTTGCTGGCATTGAGGGTTACATTATTGTCGTTCCACCACTCCACTAGGTTTCTATCTCCCTCCTGTATTTTGACTCGTTGTTCAAGATCCAACCCACTATGGTCGTGCCGTAAGCAAACTTGTATATGGAGTTGGAACCAAATTTCGCCACGCAGTCGTGTGTGTACAGGGAGTAGTAGGGGGCTAAATACGCAGCCTTGCAGGGCCCCGGTATTGAGGACTATTGTTGTTTTTTTCTTACTGATTGTGGTCTGTGGGTCAGAAAGTCGAGGATCCAGTCGCAGAGTGAGGAGACAAGTCCTAGGTTTTGGAGCTTTGATATGAGCTTGGCTGGGATTATGGTGTTGAAGGCAGAGCTATAATCAATAAATAGGAGTCTGATATAGGAGTCCTTATTGTTGAGATGCTCTAGGAATGAGTGTAGGACCAGGGAGATGGCGTCTGCTGTGGACCGGTTGCGGAGGTATGCCAATTACATTGGATCTAGACATTCTTGGAGTATGGAGTTGATGCGCTTCATGACCAACCTCTCGAAGCACTTCATTACGATTGATGTCAGGGCCACTGGATGGTAGTCATTGAGGCACGTTGCCTGGTTCTTCGTTGGCACCAGTATGATGATGGTCTTCTTGAAGCAGGTGGGGACCTCGGAGCGGAGTAGGAAGAGGTTAAAGATGTCCGCAAACACATCTGCCAGCTGGTCAGCGCAGGCTCTGAGTTCACGTCCAGGGATCCCGTACGGACCCATCGCCTTCACTTTCAGGAAGGCCTATCTGACTTTGGAAGCTGTGACAGTGGGTATGGTTTGTTTTGGGCTGCTGGAGCACTCAACAGTGGATATCTGGTTTCCTACTCGAACCAAGCACAGATGCATTGAGTTCATTGGGAAGGGGTGCATTTCTGCCGGAGATACTGCTCAGCTTCGCTTTGCAGCCCGTTATGTCGTTCAGGACTTGCCACAAGCAACGAGAATGATGATAGCTGTGACACCTTGATGATGGTATCCTCGGAGCTCTCCTATGAGGTGGACTCTTGGGCGGCAGGGGTGGGTGAGTAGGGGCGACCCTGGATGGCCTGGCCCCATCGGATTGAGATCCTGTGGGAGGATGGACATGTGGTCAGTGAGAGGGAAGAACATGAACAACTCACTTGAGACAAGTCATCTGGGTGGAGGGGCTCGTTCTTGGTGCCTGCTCTATCCTCGACCAACCCCGTAATTTCCAAGGCCCATTCCTCATAGACGATGAGGACACTGATGTCCGGAGCCCCGCCACCCGCCTGGCCCTTTCCCACCTATTATGGGCTAACTTCTCCTCCGGGGACAAAGAGAGGGCAATGTGAGCTGCACGCTTGATCAATTGGGGAGGGGTGGGGGAGGCTATGGCTAGTGGAACGTGTGGGAACCGCTGCTGGGCATGGATGGGTTGTGCTGGTTTGTGCCAGAGTGTGCTGGGACACAGGCGGGGTATTATGCTGGAGCGGGGGTTGAGGTGCCATCCACTGACTTGTTGGGGGAGGTGGGTGGAAAGATTAGAGGGGACTGTCAGGGTGGTGGCAGGCGTGAATGATGTCAGGGGGCCGATGTTAACTTACCCTACGGCCCGGTGGAGGTCATTGCTCTTCTTCCTGAACTAAACTGAGGTCCTCCAATAATAATAATAGTATAATACTCTTTATTGCCACAAGTAGGCTTACATTAACACTGCAATGAAGTTACTGTGAAAAACCCCTAGTCACCACATTCTGGTGCCTGTTCGGGTACACAGAGGTAGAATTCAGAATGTCCAAAGTACCTAACAGCACGTCTTTCGGGACATGTGGGAGGAAACCGGAGTACCCGGAGGAAACCCACGCAGACACGGGGAGAACGTGCAGACTCCACACAGACAGTGACCCAAGCCGGAATCGAACCTGGGATCTTGGAGCTGTGAAGCAATAGTGCTAACTACTGTGCTACCTGGTCATGCTGCCCAAACTGACAGCTGCTGCCTCTAGCTCACAGGTGGGATTGGCGGCCCTGTGGCTGATCTTCCGACCCAGGTTGTCCCATCTCGCCTCAATGGCGTCCAGCAGTTAGAATTAATAGCTCCCTGGTACCATGATGTGTTAAGTGAGTTGGTTCAACGTTGACTGCAACTGGATGCAGTGAAACTAGCAACAGGCTTCCGACACAGGAGATGGTCCAACACTGTTTTATTGAACTTGCTGATTGCTGTACATAATCTGCTGTGAGTTTACACTCTAGTAATCTAACTGATAACCTCCTACTGGCTTGACCAGACATGGGGCGAAATTCTCCCCCAACGGCGCGATGTCCGCTGACTGGCGCCAAAAACGGCGCCAGACGGGCATCGCGCCGGCCCAAAGGTGCGGAATGCTCCACATCTTTGGGGGCCGAGCCCCAACATTGAGGGGCCAGGCCGGCGCCGGAGGGATTTCCGCCCCACCAGCTGGCGGAAATGGCGTTTGTTGCCCCGCCAGCTGGCGGAAATGGCGTTTGGTGCCCCGCCAGCTGGCGCGGAAATGCGGCGCATGCGCGGGAGCGTCAGCGGCCGCCGACAGTTTCCCGCACATGCGCAGTGGGGAGAGTCTCTTTCGCCTCCGCCATGGTGGAGGCCGTGGCGGAGGCGGAAGGGAAAGAGTGCCCCCACGGCACAGGCCCACCCGCGGATCGGTGGGCCCCGATCGTGGGCCAGGCCACCGTGGGGGCACCCCCCGGGGTCAGATCGCCCCGCGCCCCCCCCCAGGACCCCGGAGCCTGCCCACGCCGCCTGGTCCCGCCGGTAAATACTAGCTTTGACTTACGCCGGCGGGACAGGCAATTTCTGGGCGGGATTTCGGCCCATCCGGGCCGGAGAATTGAGCGGGGGGTCCCGCCAACCGGCGCGGCCTGATTCCCGCCCCCGCCCAATCTCCGGTACCGGAGACTTCGGCGGGGGCGGGGGCGAGATTCACGACGGCCAACGGCCATTCTCCGACCCGGCAGGGGGTCGGAGAATGACGCCCTAGCTCTCTACCACATGGAGATGGTGCACTCTAACTATCTCAGTAGCTGTGTCCTGAGAGAGAGAGAGAGTCTTAATGCCCTGTGGGCTTTATAGAGGTGGTGCCCTGTCTGGTGATTGGTTGTTCTGTGTCGTGTGTGTTCATTGGTTATCCTGTGTGTCAATCACTGCCTGTCTGCATCTCATTTTATACATAAGTGGATATTATGACAGGTGGAGTAGGTCTATGTAGTGGCTTTGCTGTGTGCTGACTGGAGTCTGTTCGGAGGGAATATTTATGAGCAACTCCCCCTTGTTAGCGGGGAGCTCCAAGGCACGATCCAGGCGACTCAGCTGACAGGATAGGGCACTAAGTGCAGCTAAATATGGGCTGCGAACTCGCTGGCGCAGCTGTCGTGAAGCACCCGGGAAGCTGCACCTGATACACCACTTAGAACTTCTCCCGTTAAATCGCACCCAATGTTACTACACGAAAATGAAATGAAAATGCAAATGGCTTATTGTCACAAGTAGGCTTCAAATGAAGTTACTGTGGAAAGTCCCTCGTCACCTGTTCGGGGAGGCTGGTACAGGAATTGAATCAGCGCTGCTGGCCTTTTCTGCATTATAAACCAGCTGTTCAGTCCACTATGCTAAACCAGCCCCTACACAGCACAGCCGCTGACATTCTTATCTCATGTTGGAAAGTTTTATATAACAATTAAATATTGACAATGAAACAGAGGAAGTCCCACCATTTTATCTAATTTATAACATAGTAATTCCCTGCAGTAATTAATGGCTTGCCAGTCTGATATGCCAGGTACATGTTAAAATGCACTTAAACCCCGAAAGAATACTTCCATAAAATAGGAATTATACACCATTATTGATATGCCATAGATGGCGTATGAAAGGAAATGGTACTCAGTTGTCACCATGAGGTAATATTGCAAATCATTTTGAAGTTTTGTGTTGCAAGTGTTGTAAACTTGTAAAGTAACTGATAGGAGTGGCTGTGGTCAGCTCTGTGTAAACATCGGGGCAGCACGGTGGCGCAGTGGTTAGCATTGCTGCCTCACGGCGCTGAGGTCCCAGGTTCGATCCCGGCTCTGGGTCACTGTCCGTGTGGAGTTCGCACATTCTCCCTGTGTTTACATGGGTTTCGCCCCCACAACCCAAAAGACGTGCTGGGTAGGTGGATTGATAATGCTACAATTGCCCCTTAATTGGAAAAAATGAATTGGGTACTCTAAATTTATTTTTTAAAAAGCTCTGTGTAAACATAAGTTAATGGCATCATTGTGATGTTACTTTATTGTCTGCTGCTAAATAATGCCAACTGGGGGTTTGGCACAGGTTATTACAGGTACAAAATTACTCCAATGGTAACCAAAAATTAATTTGGAGATGTTTTCACTCTGGTAAAGATGCTATAGATGATTGCATCTTCTTACGATATTAATGATGAGCATATGCTGATTTTTTTCATCTTCATGAGGTATGTCACAAGATGTTTCTACAATAGCAATATTTATTTTTCATCAACATGTATCTTACTGTGCAGATCCCAGTCTGGACCACAAATGTTTCTCTTCATATTGTGCCTATCGTAACGTGCCACCACAATGGTATAAAAAGATATATTTATGTGAGGCAATAACAGAATGTTGGAAAAACTCAGCAGGTCCGATTTATATTTTGCTTACATTTATGTGGGCAGCACAGTAGCATAGTGATTAGCATAGTTGCTTCACAGCTCCAGGGTCCCAGATTCGATTCCCGGCTTGGGTCACTGTCTGTGCGGAGTCTGCATGTTCTCCCCGTGTCTGCGTGGGTTTCCTCCGGGTGCTCCGGTTTCCTCCCACAGTCCAAAGATGTGCAGGTTAGGTGGACTGGCCATTCTAAATTGCCCTAAGTGTCCAAAAAGGTTGGGTTACGGGGATAAAGGGGATAGAGTGGAGGTGTGGGCTTAAGTAGGGTGCTCTTTCCAAGGGTAGGTGCAGACTCGATGGGCTGAATGGCATCCTTCGGCACTGTAAATTCTATGAAATGTGAGTGCTGTTGAGTGAATAACCATGTACTGTGACTGCCAGTGTTCATTTTTCAAATCTGTGTCCCCTAATTTACCACAAGTTAACTCTGATGTGTCAATTCCGCAATCAATCCCAGAAGATTTCAGCATGAAGGGATTGAATGTTTATTCCATTGACACTTGCGCTGGACTTAGGTATTAACACATGATTATGAACACCATGAGATCATTTAACAAATGCTCTCCAGGTTCATGTTTCTCACTCCGATAGAGCATGGGCATGAATTACACTCATCTTCAGAAGCAGTGATTTATCCACATTAGCTCCTTGGTGTCTCTGTCCAAGGGTGGTCTGCAGCTCACCTGCATTATAATCTTCCTACAGTGGCTCCACCTCTCAAGTATTGAACTGACTGTAAAGCAATTTGAGATGCCCTGTGGTATAAATTGTTGTGACTGAGATTTGGAATTCCTGCATTCGTCCTGATCAGTGCAAGATGAAAAACTTCAACAGTGAGACTCTCTTTCCAGCACCATTTTAAACACTTCCATTTAAATACCATATTTTACAACCTCAGGCAGCCATAAAGCATTTCAGAATGGATGAAAGCATGTTGGGGCGTTGTTACTATTGTGGAGAACCACTGCAATCAATTTGCAAACAGCAAGATTCCAAACAGCAATGAGGTAAATGACTGGATAATCTGTTTCTGGTAGTGCTGGTTGAGGCATAAATATTGTCTAGAATTACAAGGAATTGCCTTTGCTCCTCCTGAATATTGCCACCGGATCATTTACACCATCTTCAGAGGGTAGACAAGACTCTCATCTGAGAGATGGCACTTACTCAGCACTCCACTGGAGTGACAGTCCAGATTATGCTGGAGTAGAATCTAAGATATATTGACTCAGGGTGAGAATACTGCCACTAAATCAAGGTTGACACTTGAGGGCACAGTTGCTGACATTCTATCACATTCGGGACCTTGAAACATCCTTGGAATGCAAGAGATAGTCAGGAAATAGTTCAGAAGATTCAAAGTGAAAAAGGCACAGGGTTCCAATGGCATGTATTCTTTGAAAAATAGAGAGAAAAAGGAGAGAAGAACAGTTGATCTATATTATTCCAAAATACACACTGTCGTATACCCAGAAGATACAAAAGGACAGAAGATACAAAGGTCAGAAAACACGCACTAACAGATTCCAAAACAGCTTCTTCCCTGCTGTTACCAGACACCTGAATGACCCTCTTATGGACTGAACTGATCTCTCCACCCATCTTCTCTGATGTGTAGCACAACACGCCGTATACGTTACCCAATGTCTATGTCTATGTATTTACATTGTGTATTTATTGTATGTCCTGTGTTTTTCATGTATGGAACGATCTGCCTGGTCTCTATGCAGAACAATACTTTTCACTGTACCTCGTATCACATGAAAATAAATCTAAACCGGACATTCGGTTACGGGGATGTGCTGAGTAGTCACACATCAGGTGGCTCTCCTCCATAAGACAGAATAATAGGCACTTTTAACCAAATTTAGCCCACAAAATTGGACTAAAACATCACCTCACCCTCAACGACACACTATATAGCAAGAATGCCAGGAGGCAGCAGCTCAAGATACCACAGGGACACCAAAAACAAGGGGCAAGAGCAGCGAGCAAACGAATCAGCAGCACCATGAGGCGATGGGTCCCCATCACCCCCCGAATAAGGGAGACTGGCAACGCGAAAAGCGAGCTGCCCCCACTCCCCCCCCAGCCAGGCGATGGATGGAACACGTTCCCCACCAGGGAACTGACGGAGATGAGAGACAACATTAAGGTTGAATAAAGATGGCAGTCAAAGTGGCAGTGACAGAGGGGCTGGTCACCATGCAGGTGACCCTCAACAGCATGGGAAGGAGACTGGAGGCCCAGGGCAGCACAATAAAGAAGCTGGAGAAAGCATTGATGGACGAGTGACCGAATCGGCGCCCTGGAGGCTGGAATCAAGAAGTTGGTGGCAACCCAGGGGAGCCTGAAAGGAAAGGTGGAAAACCAAGAAAATCAGTCGAGGCAGAACATCAGAAAGTGTACCTGCCAGAGGGAATCGAGGGCAAGGATCCGACGAACTACATGGTCCAAATGCTGGGAAACCTTCCTTCCACCTAGACACCCTTGTCTTCATCACCCCACCCCTGGTCAAACTTCGATCCATTGGAGTAGAGGCTACATGAGTCCTGCAGCACAGTGTTGTCCTGATAGACAATGGTGGGTGGCACAGGGGGCAGAAGACCCCTGAATTCCCCAATGCCAGGCACAGTACTGATCCTGGTCAGTGTAATGGGATGGTCCAAGAGTCCAGCAGCACAGTGCAATCCATAAAGACCAACTTGGCATGGAGTTGGAAGGCAAGAACTGGTCTTTCCCAACAGAATTGCGTTTAGTGAAACAGGAGTAGTGCAGTGCAATGGCAGGTAGACCATGTATAAGATGTATAAGGTTTTCGACCGGGTGGAGTGACGGCACTTGATCAAGGTTCTGGAAAGGTTTGGGTTTGGGCTGAAGTTCGTGACGTGGATGCCTCGGCTGTACTTGGCCTCGGTGGCGAGTGTACAGACAAACGAGATGAGCTTGTGGAGCTTCAGGTTGCACAGGGGAACAAGGCAGGGGTGTCGACTGTTGCCATTGTTTGCGCTGGCGATAGAGCTCTTGGGGATGACCCTTAGGGGGTCAGCAGAGTGGCAGGGGATTACGGGGGGGGGAGTACGGAACACCGGATGTTGCTGCATGTAAACAATGTGCTGCTGTTCGTATCAGACTCACTGGAGAGTATGAGGAGAATTATGGGCTTATTAGAGATGTTCGGGGCCTTCACGGGTTATAAGATGAATATGGGAAAAGCGATGTGTTTTTGGTGAATGAGACGGGTCGGGTAACCAGTTTGGGAGTGTTGCCATTCAGGATAGCCAGGGATAAGTTTCGGTATTTGGGGGTCCAGGTGATGGGGGAGTGGGCGACGATACACAAATGGAACCTAGCAAAGTTAGCGGAGGAGGTAAAAGAGGACTTTAGGAGTTGGGGTAAGTTACACCCGCAACTGGCAGGGACGGTCCAGGTGGTAACCTGCCAAGGTTCCTGTTTGTATTCCAGACCCTTCCGATCTTCATTCCGAATGCCATTTTCCGGAAACTATTTAAAAGTTTATATAGGCGGGGAAGGTACTGCTGATGAAGAGGGCCCTGCGACAGAGACAGAGGCAGAAAGGGGGTTTGGCGTTACCGAATCTGCTGCATTATTATTGGGTGGTGAATGTGGAGAAAGTGAGACGGTGGTTGGAAGGAGCAGGATTGGAAGGTGGTTAGAATGGGTTAGGATGGAGGAGGAGTCCTGTAGGAAGTCCAGCCTAAGGCCCATGGTGAAGGTCGCACTACTGCTGGCACTGAGGAAATATACTGACAACCCAGTCGTACAGTCCACGATTAGGGTGTGGAACCAGCTGAGGATCCATTTTAGGATGGAGGGGATGACGGTGTTAACACCGCTGTGAGAGAACCATGGGTTCAAGCCGTGGGAGACGGATGGCATGTATAGGAGGTGGAGAGAAGTGGGGCTGGTGAGGGAGAGGGGCCTATACCTGGAGGAAAGGTTTGCAAGTCTGGAAGAGCTGCAGGAGAGGGTAGAGCTTCCGATTTATTTATGTTTTGGAATTTTGAATATGTTTGGAATAAAATACATTAAAAAAGGTAGGCTATGTATGTTGCACTCACCTTGAAGTTTCTATAAAACTTAGGTCCACTTGGTGCATGCACACTGTTTCAAATGGGTTTGTGAATATCTCCCGTAGGTGCGGGGTCAGTGCTGTCGCAAATCCTTTGTAGAGGTCCGTCGGGAAACCGACTGCATCCCACGACTGGCATGTCCAGTACATCAAGGAACTGCTTCATCCCCGAGTCCCCTACTGGAGACTCCAAGGTGTACAGCCCCTGGTAGAAGGTCTTAAACACTTTGTTGACCTTGTCCGATCTGCTACTAATTTGCCTCTGCTGTTCCTGATCTGTGCCTGGTTTGTATTATTTCCCACGTGGCTGCCTGATTTCTCAGCTGGTGAGCCAGCAGGCAGCTAGTCTTGTCTCCGCCATCGTACAGGGTCCCCCCCTGCCTGATGGAGTTGGTGCACTGCTTACCATGTGGAGAGCAGGCCAAAGTCCACCTGTAGCTTTTTTCTCTCCGCTGGGAGTTCTATGGCCGGGGCCTTGGAGTATCGCCGGTGTACTTCCAGTATGGAGTTGACTAGCCGCCCTCTCTTCCCATCTCTCCTGCTTTATAAGCAATAATTTCTCCCCTGATCACAGCCTTCAGCGCCTCCCAGAACGTGGAGAGTGAGACCTCCCCATTCTGGTTAATAGTAATATACTCGTCTATGGCCTGTGATATTTTCTCGCAAAAAGCCTTGTCGGCCAGGAGGGCCGTGTTCAACCTCCATGGGGGGCGTTGGGCACGGCACGTCTCCAACCTCACATCCATATAATATGCACCGTGGTCGGAGATTATGATCGCGGAGTACTCTGCCCTAACCAGCCTTGGAAGCACTGATTTCCCCACTACAAAGAAGTGAATAGACGTTATGTACTTGGGAGAAGGAGCACTCCTTCTCCCTCGGGTGGGTGAATTGCCATGTGTCCACCGACCCATCTGAGTTGATTCCCAAATTTCTTTCTCCGTCAGTCTGGCCTCAATAAAAGTCGAGATGGATTCGCACGTAAAAAGAAGTTATTTTATTTAGCTTGCAAGCTTGATTCATTTCATAGAAACATAAGAGACATCCAGTCTCCTATATCCCAGAAAGCGAATGAACAAAGAGCCAAAGGGATCTCTGCAAATCAATTCAAATGGAATCAAGTTTCACATACTCGACGCCCATAGGTCAGCCCATATCCCTCCTGACCTGTTTGATCTATTCTGATTGGCTCACTTCCAATCCCTTTCTCTGGCCCCTATCAATGCAGCATCACTCTCGTAGACACACCTCTTCCTGCTTTTTCCATGCGGTCTCAAATCCCTTTGTCTCTATCTGCCAGAATCAAAGTGGCTTATTTCTACATTACATTAACTAATATCCCTAAAGTAACTATTTTATATCACATTCGTCATCTGCTCCATGAGAAGGCTGTATTCCTTCGCAATGTTGGAGGTCTTTCCCGTTTTGGGGTTCAACCTGTCCATCCATGGGTCCTGTACACGGTTAAAGTCTCCCCCCCATCCCCCCACCCGCCATGATCAGTTGGTGCGTATCTATTTTGGGGATTTCCGCCATTGTCTTCTTTATGAACTCCGTGTTGTCCCAGTTGAGAGCAGTTGTTCTTCATGAACTCCCAGTTGTCCCACGTTAACGGGGACTACCGGCACCGCTGACCATGACATACCGTCCCCCTGGGTCCGTAACCGTCTTTGTCGCCGTGAACATCTTCCTCTTATTTAACAAAATGGCCCTCAACCCGTAGCAGGAATGCAGGTCTGTCCCACCCAGCCCTTACTTACCCGCAGTCGGTCCTTCTCCCTCAGGTGTGTCTCTTGGAGGAAGACTATATCGGTTTTCGTACTTTTCAGATGGGCGAAGACTCTGGATCTTTTCACTGGGCCGTTAAGTCCTCTAACGTTCCAGGTAACTATCCCGATGGGTGGTTTTTGTCCGCCACTCCTGTGGTATCAACCATACTTACCTGTTAAACGTGCCCCTGCATTGCGGGTTTTCCCTTTGTTAGGGGGCCGCCCAAGGTGGTCACGGTCACTGTTTTCCTCTTGAGCTCAGGCCCCTGTGCTCCGGGGTTTCTCCCTTTGTCCAGGGGCACCCAACATGGCCACTAACTGTGAGTTTGCATGAGTTCTTGCACTCCGGGGTTTTGCTTTGTCCAGGGACCTTCCCAAATGGTTGTCTGCAGCGCCCTTTTGTTCCACGTCACCACGTGTGGTCTGTTGTAGCCAGTCTAATGCCCTCCATCTTTCTTCACCTATTTCTCCCTTATGGTGTCTTCTCTCTCCCCGCCCCCCCCCCCCCACACCCATCTTCTTTCTCCCTCCCATCCCGTAGCTAACACCCGTTCCCCTTTTCCACTGCTTCTTCTCATGGTTAACCCT
This sequence comes from Scyliorhinus torazame, assembly GCF_047496885.1. Classification (NCBI taxonomy): domain Eukaryota; kingdom Metazoa; phylum Chordata; class Chondrichthyes; order Carcharhiniformes; family Scyliorhinidae; genus Scyliorhinus; species Scyliorhinus torazame. Next base: position 95,809,945 of record NC_092715.1, read on the forward strand.
CCATGCCCGCTATCTGTTCCCCCCCCTACCCCCCATGCCAGGTGCCTTCCCCTTGCAGGGGATGCGCCGCAGCCTCTTTCTTCTTCATGAATCCCGGTGCTAGCTACCTTGCTAGTGTGGTGGCCCCCTCCCGGAGCTTGTTGCACTTCCTCCAGTTGCCTGATCTCTGGGCTCTCTGTCCACCATTTCCCTCACCTTCCCCTGTGCTTAGCTGTACTTGCTCATCCTTCCCTCTCTTACCGCTCGCGTCTCCAAACCGAAGCAGTGTTCTCCCACGTAAAGCAGTCGCTGTGGCAATGGGCTACTGTTGCCCGTACAGACTGTAAAAGGGAGAGAACGTTTTTTGTTAAAACATTGCATTATAAGAGTCTCCTTTTTAAAAAAAATGTTTTACTTCTCCTCCTTTTTCACATTTTCTCCCACATTTGCACCCATCAACACTAAACAATAATCAGCAAGATATGTCAGTCCCCATAATAACAACAATCCCATCTACCCACCAACCCCCAAACCTCAACCCGCATGTTTACATAAACAAATGACAAAAAGGAATCAGGGATTACCCGTAGTCACCCTTAATCTTACACCCGCGCGCAGTGATACAAAAAAGAGGAAAATGCAGTCATGAGGTTACATCGGCACATGGCCATTCCTCAATTTGTCAGTTCTGCCACAGTCCTTCTGTTTTCGCAAACTCCTCCGCTGCTTCCGCCGTTCCAAAATAAAAGTCCCTGAGCTTGTAAGTCACCCTCAGCTTCGCTGGATATACAATGCCGCACCGCACCTTGCTAATGTACAGTGCCCTCTTCACCCGGTTGAAGGCAGCCCGCCTCCTTGCCAGCTCCACCGTAAAGTCCTGGTATACACGTATACCAGCTCCAGCCCACTGCACCACCCGCTTCTGCTTGGCCCAGCTCAGGACCTTCTCCTTCACACTGTACCTACGGAAGCACAGAGTCACTGCCCTTGGCGGCTCACTCGCCTTTGGTACAGGCCTCCATGACCGATGAGCCCGATCCAGTTCATATCGGGAGGGGTCCTCCCCCTCCCCCAGTAGTTTTGCCAGCATCGCGGCAAAATACTCAGTCGGCTTCGGTCCTTCAACTCCTTCGGGCAGCCCCACGACCCTCAAATTCTGTCGCCTGGATCTGTTTTCCAGATCTTCCATTTTTCCTCTCAGATTCTTGTTCGTGTTCATCACCTTCCGCATCTCTTTCCCCATCAAGGCAAGTTGATCACCGTGCTGCAATAACGTCTCCTCCACTTCCTCCAGTGCCTCCCCTTGCTCTCGCACCTCCACCATTGCGCTCGCCACCTCCATCCTCACCAGAGAAACCGCCTCCTCCACCAGCACACTCAAAACCTCCCTCATCTCCTTCCTCACCGTCTCCATGCATTTCGCAATCTGCGCCAACTGCTTTTCAAATTCCGCAGCCACACCTTAGTTATTTCTTCAGCCGTAAGCAGTGCGGCCTTCCCTGGTGCTCCAGCCTCCATTTTCCTTGGTGACCCTGCGGTGACCTTTCCACTCCCCGACGGACCTTCAGCTGTTTTTCTTCGGCCGTTTCTTTGCTCACCCTCGACATTTTTCTTTGTTTTTTTTTTTCGCCTGTGTCTTCACTGTGCCTCCTCAGTGCCTTCTCCCTGCTTCTGCCGCCTCCGCGGACCCTGGGACCGGGCTTAAAGCCCCAAAAATGCCGTTCCCGAACGGGAGCCCTCCATTGTGCGGCCGCCTCCCGCCCGCCGTCACCAGAAGCCCAAGAGTCTCCTTCAACGGGTTCTTCACCGCTGCCCCTGCTGCAGCTTCTCCATACCGTTCTCTGCGACAAACTTGTCAACATCCGCAGGAACCATGAAAATGTTCTCTCTGCTTTGATACGTGACCCAGAGCTTGGCTGGGTACAGCATTCCGAATCGCACACCGTTTCTGTACAGCGCGACCTTCATTTTGTTAAATTCGGCCCGCAGCTTGGCCCGGTCAGCTCCAATGTCAGCATCCACAGGGACCATGAAAATGTGCTCCCTGCCTTGATACATGACGGGTACAGCATCCTGAATCTCCATAAGACCATAAGACCATAAGACATAGGAGTGGAAGTAAGGCCATTCGGCCCATCGAGTCCACTCCACCATTCAATCATGGCTGATTTCAACTCCATTTACCCGCTCTCTCTCCATAGCCCTTAATTCCTCGAGAAATCAAGAATTTATCAACTTCTGTCTTAAAGACACTCAACGTCCCAGCCTCCACCGCCCTCTGTGGCAATGAATTCCACAGACCCACCACTCTCTGGCTGAAGACATTTCTCCTCATCTCTGTTCTAAAGTGACTCCCTTTTATTCTAAGGCTGTGCCCCCGGGTCCTAGTCTCCCCTGCTAATGGAAACAACTTCCCTACATCCACCCTATCTAAGCCATTCATTATCTTGTAAGTTTCTATTAGATCTCCCCTCAATCTCCTAAACTCCAATGAATATAATCCCAGGATCTTCAGACGTTCATCGTATGTTAGGCCTACCATTCCTGGGATCATCCGTGTGAATCTCCGCTGGACCCGCTCCAGTGCCAGTATGTCCTTCCTGAGGTGTGGGGCCCAAAATTGCACACAGTATTCTAAATGGGGCCTAACTAATGCTTTATAAAGCTTCAGAAGTACATCCCTGCTTTTATATTCCAAGCCTCTTGAGATAAATGACAACATTGCATTTGCTTTCTTAATTACGGACTCAACCTGCAAGTTTACCTTTAGAGAATCCTGGACTAGGACTCGCAAGGCCCTTTGCACTTCAGCATTATGAATTTTGTCACCGTTTAGAAAATAGTCCCTACCTCTATTCTTTTTTCCAAAGTGTAAGACCTTGCACTTGCCCACGTTGAATTTCATCAGCCATTTCTTGGACCACTCTCCTAAACTGTCTAAATCTTTCTGCAGCCTCCCCACCTCCTCCATACTACCTGCGGCTCCACTTATCTTTGTATCATCGGCAAACTTAGCCATAATACCCCCAGTCCCGTCATCTAGATCATTAATATATAAAGAGAACAGCTGTGGCCCCAACACTGAACCCTGCGGGACACCACTCGTCACCGGTTGCCATTCCGAAAAAGAACCTTTTATCCCAACTCTCTGCCTTCTGCCTGACAGCCAATCGTCAATCCATGTTAGTACCTTGCCTCGAATACCATGGGCCCTTATTTTACTCAGCAGTCTCCCGTGAGGCACCTTATCAAAGGCCTTTTGGAAGTCAAGATAGATAACATCCATTGGCTCTCCTTGGTCTAACCTATTTGTTATCTCTTCAAAGAACTCTAACAGGTTTGTCAGGCACAACATCCCCTTACTAAATCCATGCTGACTTGTCCTAATCCGACCCTGCACTTCCAAGAATTTAGAAATCTCATCCTTAACAATGGATTCTAGAATCTTGCCAACAACCGAGGTTAGGCTAATTGGCCTATAATTTTCCATCTTTTTCCTTGTTCCCTTCTTGAACAGGGGGGTTACAACAGCAATTTTCCAATCCTCTGGGACTTTCCCTGACTCCAGTGACTTTTGAAAGATCATAACTAACGCCTCCACTATTTCTTCAGCTATCGCCTTTAGAACTCTAGGATGTAGCCCATCTGGGCCTGGAGATTTATCAATTTTTAGACCTCTTAGTTTCTCCAGCACTTTCTCCTTTGTGATGGCTACCATATTCAACTCTGCCCCCTGTCTCTCCTGAATTGTTGGGATATTACTCATGTCTTCTACTGTGAAGACTGACGCAAAGTACTTATTTAGTTCATCAGCTATTTCCTTGTCTCCCATCACAAAATTACCAGCGTCATTTTGGAGCGGCCCAATGTCTACTTTTGCCTCCCGTTTGTTTTTAATGTATTTAAAGAAACTTTTACTATCATTCCTAATGTTACTGGCTAGCCTACCTTCATAATTGATCCTCTCTTTCCTTATTTCTCTCTTTGTTATCCTCTGTTTGTTTCTGTAGCCTTCCCAATCTTCTGACTTCCCACTACTCTTTGCCACATTATCGGCTTTCTCTTTTGCTTTGATGCATTCCCTAACTTCCTTTGCCAGCCATGGCTGCCTAATCCCCCCTCTGATAACCTTTCTTCTCTTTGGGATGAACCTCTGTACTGTGTCCTCAATTACTCCCAGAAACCCCTGCCATTGCTGTTCTACTGTCTTTCCCACTAGGCTCTGCCCCCAGTCGATTTTCGTCAGTTCCTCCCTCATGCCCCTGTAGTTACCTTTATTTAACTGTAACACCTTTACATCTGATTCTACCTTCTTTCTTTCAAATTGGAGATTGAATTCTACCATATTATGATCACTACCTCCTAAGTGTTCCCTTACTTTAAGATCTTTAATCAAGTCTGGCTCATTACATAACACTAAGTGCAGAATGGCCTGTTCCCTCGTGGGCTCCATCACAAGCTGTTCCAAAAAGCCCTCCTGTAAACATTCAATGAATTCCCTTTCCTTGGGTCCACTGGCAGCATTATTTACCCAGTCCACCTGCATATTGAAGTCCCCCATGATCACTGTGACCTTGCCTTTCTGACATGCCCTTTCTATTTCGTGGTGCATTTTGTGCCCCTGGTCCTGACCACTGTTAGGAGGCCTGTACATAACTCCCATTATGTTTTTTTTGCCTTTGTGGTTCCTCAACTCTACCCACACAGACTCCACATCATCTGACCCTTTGTCGTTTAGTGCTATTGATTTAATTTCATTCCTAATTAACAAGGCAACCCCGCCCCCTCTGCCCACGTCTCTGTCTTTTCGATAGGTTGTGAATCCCTGGATGTTTAAATGCCAGTCCTGAACCCCCTGCAACCACGTCTCTGTGATGCCTACCACATCATAGCTGGCAGTCACAATCTGGGCCACAAGCTCATCTACCTTGTTCCGTACACTGCGTGCATTTAAATATAGCACCTTTAATTCTCTATTGACCGTCCCTTTTTGTTTTCTTAGTGTGGTGGACCTTGGTTCACTGAGCCTTTCCATACACTGTGTCATATTTTGTGGGATGGGGACTATCATAACCTCTCCTGAGTTCTGCCTTTTCGTGCTTTTTTGTATTCTTAAGCAGCTACGCTTCCCACTGATTACTTCACCTCTTAGTTCCCTCGTTTAAAGTCCTATTGACCACCCTATTTACTCTTTTCGCCAGAACACTGGTCCCAGCTCGGTTCAGGTGGCGACCATCCCAACGGTATAAGTTCCCCCTGTCCCAAAACTGATGCCAGTGTCCCATGAAAAGGAACCCCTCTTTCCCACACAACTCTTTCAGCCACGTGTTAACTTCCCTTATTCTTGCCTCCCTCTGCCAATTTGCACGTGGCTTGGGCAGTAATCCGGAGATTATGACCTTTGAGGACCTGTTTTTAAATTTGAATCCTAGCTCTTTATAATCTCTAAACAGGTCCTCTTTTCTAGACTTGCCTATGTTGTTGGTACCGACATGGACCACAACAACTGGATCCTCCCCCTCCCTCTCCAGTATCCTTTCAAGCCGGTCAGAGATGTCCCGCACCCTAGCACCGGGCAGGCAACATACCATGCGGGACTCTTTATCCTGCTCACAAAGGATACTATCTATCCCCCTGATAATAGAATCCCCTACAACTACAACTTGCCTATTTACTCCCTCCCCTTGAATGGCCTGCTGAACCATGGTGCCTTGGTCAGCTGACTCATTCTTCCTGCAGCCCTGTTCGCCATCCACACAGGGAGCAAGTGCCTCATACCTGTTGGACAGGGTCAAGGGCTGAGGCTCCTGAGTTCCTAACTGCTGGCTCCCTTTACCTGCCTGACTTGCAGTCACACCCTGCTGTCCCTGGCCACTGGCAGGATTTAAACTACTTACTCTGACAGGTGTGACTGCCTCCTGAAACACAGTGTCCAGGTAAGTCTCCCCCTCCCAGATGTGCCTCAGTGTTTGAAGCTCAGACTCCAGCTCATCAACTCTGAGCCGGAGCTCTTCGAGCAGCCAACACTTACTGCAGATGTGGTCGCTGCAGCTCGCAATGGGATCTGCCAGCTCCCACATCAAGCAGCTCAAGCACATCACCTGACCAGTCATCACTAATTAATTAATTAGTTTAATTTAAGTTTACGAGTTTAGCTGTGTTTTTAAAAAAATTTGGGGCAGATTTGCTATCAACCAATCAGATCACAGCTTCCCTCTGACGTCACTTTGGGGGGAAAAACTGGAAAACAGGAAGTTACCGTTAGGTTTTTATACTCACAGAGACTGCTCCTCCTCCTCCGAACGGCTCTCAAAATTAGGTCCGAAGAAAGAGAGAGAACAAAACAGTCGGGAAAAAGCACCTTCTCCCACTCTTCACCGAATTACCTCACTGCACCAAATTACCAAATTCTCACTCTGTCTGTCTCACTCACTCAGGCTGTGTCTCCTTGACCAGCGCAATGCTTACTAAGTGCACTTTCTGTCTGTCTTTTATACAGACTTTAGGATGACTCACACTAAAACTTCAAAGAGAAGAATACAATGTGTACCTTTGTGCCCCTTAACAGGCCTCAGGTGACTGCCAGATAACTGCCTCTCAGCAATTAGGGTGGGGGCAGCTTCAGCAAATCAGACACTACAGCGCGGCCTTCGCTTTGTTAAATTTGGCCCAGTGATTGGCCAGGTCAGCTCCAATGTCCTGATAGATCCGGATCTTGTGACCTTCACAGCTGCAGTTTTTGGACTGCTTGGCCCAGCTATTCTTTCCCAACCCTGGTAACAGGGCATTTTGGTAATTATCACTCTCAGCTGTTCCCCGAATTTAGGCTTTGGCCAGAGCGACCGGTGCGATCTGTGGATTTCTGGTGGATTGAGGAAGTTGTCCCTGCCCACCAGGTTACCCAGCATTTGGGCTACATAGTCTGTGGGGTTTCTACCTTCGAACCCCGCCGGTAGACCCACGATTCGTAGATTCTGCCACCTCGACCGGTTCTCCTGATCCTCAACGGTTCCTCTCAGGCTGCCTTGAGCTGCAACCAGCCTTGCCACCTCCTTTTCCAGGGCGACAATCCGGTCGCACTTGTCCGTTGCAGGCCTCTCCAGATCTTTACTTGTTGCCTCCTGGGCCTCCAGTTATTTTTCGGCTTTGTCCAGGGCCACCTTATTATTCACCAGAGCTTCGGCCTCCGGACCCTTCACCGCAGCTTGTATCTCTGATTTTGTTTCTTCTCGGTGTTCCTTCAACTCTCTTGAGAGGAATGTCCTCCATCCATCCCCTGGTGAGGGGGGAGGGGGCTTCTCGTGCAGCGGGTCGGTACCTCTCGCTCTGGCGAAGTCTGAGTTTTGCCGCCTCGGGCACTGGTAAGTTCAGCCTATTGCTGTTTGTCCAGGCTTTTTCCACTCTTCATCTCCACTCATTCTCCGGACTGACTGTTGTTCAGCATCTTTCCTTCTTTCTTTGTTTTGTTAGTGGTGTGGGGATGAATTGTATCGTTTGCAGGTGTTTTTCGAGCAATAGGTGCCTATTTTGGTGCCTATTTTTTAGTCTTGTGGGAGGAGAGTCACCTGATGTGCGACTTGTCAACGCATCCCTGTCGTCGGAAGTCCTCTGGGCTGGTTGATCTGAGGAACTAAACATCAAAAAGGTCACATTTGTTTCTCATGTCAATCTCAGGAGGTCTTTTTCTGGCATATACTAATTTGGACATAGATGCAATAAGGTAAGCCGATAATAACAAAAATAATTATGGGTGCTACCTCCAGCAAGCCCATGACTAAGCTGGAAGTATGTCAAGCAAATTTGTTCAAAATGAATAGAACAGTACGACAGTCCAACATTTGCAAAGTGGTGCAGGGTAGATGATTTTTTTTTAATGTTACAAGGAAAAGTGAGTCATTGGTCAGTTATGCAGTGAAAATAATTGCTCCCTGCTTTAAGGGCAAGGCTAAAATTAATTTTAGTATGTGTAGTAAAAGCAAGAATGTACCTAAGATTGCTTAATATTTTACTAGCAAATATCCAAATTGTCATTTTATTAGCTAATGGCAAAAAACTTTCTCCCAGCTAAAAGCAGCACAGAGCTACACTCTCAACTTTTTACTTCTTCTGCTATTGGTAACATTAACATCACAGGTTTCTTGCTGTTCACACATACCACACTGTGAACTTAATGATGCAGGAGCAGAGGAGCTCCTAATTGAAAAATATGTTAAATATTGGATAATCATAGCACATCTGGCAATTGTTGCACAGTATAATTATTTGTGCTCATAAGTCAGTTAAGTAATTAAGTGACTGGAATTGCAGCAGTCATTAAAAAGTTGAGATTAGCCACAGCATAGAAAGATAATGTCATTCCTGTTGGAAGTATAAATCACCCGCCTTGGCTTTGAGCAGGATGAAGAAATAAAAACTGTTTACTTATGTAATTATTGAAATAATCTGAGTTTGCAAAAGCACTTCCAATCAGTACATCAAATATTTAACCAACCAACTAAATTGGTCCGTGTATTATTTTAATTATAATCTTTGGTCTTAAAAGAAGTTTGCAGCATTGATTAATACAGGTCCAAAATGAAGAAATGCCTAATACTAATTGGTTCATATATCTGGCACAAAGAATAAGAGCATCTCTAATTCTTCATATTTCCTCCACTCCAATAGCTTGTGGAAGCAGAAATTCTTCACCTGTGTATCCAGGCACTGAATATTGGCAACTGTGGAGGTGGTGGTGGTGGTGGTGGTGGGGGGGGGGGGGGGGGGGGGGGGGGGGGCGGGGGTTGGAGGGATGATGTTGTGGCTATAACAGATACCTGGCTCAAAGAAGGGTAAGACTAGTTGTTCAGGAAAGATAAAAGTGAGAGGGGTGATGGTGTTGATTAAGGAAAGCATTACAGTGCTGGAGAAAGAGAACGTCACAGAGGTGTTGAGGGCAGAATCTATCTGGCTAGAGCTATGGATCATTGCTCGGTGTAGTCTGTAGGTCAACAAAGAACGGAAAGGATGTAGAGAAACAATTTTGCAAGGAAGTTACAGAGAGGTGCAAGAATTATAGTAGTTATAATAACCATTGAAGGGCTGGCACCGGTGCCACGTGGAACACAATCGATTCCAATGAGAAACGGTGCAGGATTCGCCAGGTTCGTGATTGGCACTCAGGAGGCTGACAAGCTGCAGCCGCATATACAAACCTCATAGACAAACTTCACTCCCCACACGCACTTATCCAAGCCAATAAGAGGCACTGGTTGTGCTGGAGCACACCCAGACAGCTGATGGGTCGGCTGGGGCCAGAGGGCACCTAGGGGGCTGGCCTGGGGGTCACCCATACGACCCGTAGCCCTAAGTTCACAGTAAGCAGTTAGCAGCGTGCGCAGCTGCATGGCTGCCTTTCTGGCTGTGGCAATGCTGTTCCATGCCCATCCACCCTGACCCCACAGTCCACCTCCTGGCCACCCCCCGCTACTCCTCCCTGCCCTGGCAGATGCCCCGTGGCCAGCGGCACAACTGTCAGCAAACTTTGGCGATGTTGGACACTTTCTGTACCCCTTCTCCCTCCCTCAGCAGCCACAGCGCCTCTTTCACGATTTTTAAAAGCAAAAGTGAACCTCGCAGCTGGGAATTCACCCCAGTGGAGGCAGAGAATCGCGGAGGCCTCGAAGAATACCAGGTCAGGCCCGCTAATGATATGCCAACGGAGTTTACTGTACGTGCGGAGTGGAACGCATTGACGTCGTTATCCATGCACTGGAGAATTGCAATATGGCGTGAAACCGGCACCCGCCACGATTTCGGCGTCAAAACCAATTCTCTGCCCAATCGAGTTTCCCGATTCTGGCGTCAGCAGATGGCGAATCCTTACCCATTTTATTTGGTTGTATTACATTGAAAGCACATGGGGCAAATTACAAGTCCCTACTTTAACCAACAGATGTTCCTTCAACGTTAAACAAAGCTTTAAATAGTAAATTTATACAATGCTGTGAGTGCAAAAATGCATAAATTACATTTTTTTAAGGTTTCTTAAATGACTGATCACAGCATTATAGCTGAATATGCATGTTATTCTGTTTACAATAAGGTTTTCATAGGGAGGGCCAAAGTATATAACATTTAAGAAAATACTAAACAAATTGGCGTCATTTATTTTTTACCATATCTCTCCAGTATACAAGAGGGTCAATAACATTAGTAATGTCCTCCACTATGAGTTTGATATCTAGATCTTCCATGCCAATTATGCTTTCTATGGTGTCTGGGACTTCCTGAGTGACAGTACTTCCACCATGTGTACAACCCAAGGTAGTGTTCCACCCATCTCTCCAACTGTTTATTACAGGTGGTGGTGATCTGCCTTGCCTTTGATTTCAATGAAGCTGTTTTCTTTGCTGATCTTTTGCGCTTTTGATCCCTTCATACATGCCCTTCACATTCCCAGTGTTGAAGGACATCTGGATATTCTGGAAAAGTTGTAACCAGTAGTCATTGGCACAGCATCCAACAGCTTGTTGTACTTTACTTCAAGTTGATCTTAGTGCATTCAGAGTCTTCACGTTCGGCTCCTTCTTATAATTAATGAGAGTGAACAGTTTTGGCTTCAATGACAGGTTTCATCACAATGATGTTAGCATTTTTCTCTCCTTGCTTCCCAAAAGCTAAGTCCAATGTTGTAGATTCTGTCTCAAAGCATGTTCCATTTCCCTTCTGTACTGTGTTTGGTAATGGTGGAAAGCGCCTGTTCAATCCTCTTGATTTTTTATCTGGGTAGTCAGTTTGGCTAATGTTGATACAAGGACAGCATTTTTGCTTTGAATGAAAATCTTCAAGGGTTGTATCTTAACCCTGGTGCACACCAAGCAATGATCTGTATCACAGTCGGTGCTGTAGTAGCTGTGTGTGTTGAGATTGCTGCTCAGGGCATCACATATCATGATGATCAGGTCCAGCTGGTGCCAATGACTTGATCTTGGATATCTCCAGGTCAGCTTGTGGCACAGTTTGTTCTGAAAGATGGTGCTAGTTACACAAATCTTATAGCAGCAAAGCTCAAGTGGTCCATGCCGTTCCTGAAAAGCAGAATACTGCGGATGTTGGAAATCTGAACTAAAAACAGAAAATGCTGGAAGTACTCAACAGGTCAGGTGGCATCTATGGATGTGGACATAAAATTGTTGAACTCAGTGTTGTGTCTGGAAGGCTGTAACTCTTGCATAGAAATCCCCTAGTAAGTAAAGATGTTCTGACTGAGGAATTTTGCTGATAATAATGTCAAGCTTCTCATAGGACTGGTCTTTCACCTCTGTCGTGGAGCACAGTGTTGCAGTACAGACACTCAGGAGGTTAACTAGCCCTGTTTGAGTTGAGAAGTGGATGAAGAGAACCCATTCTGAACCAGTTGTAGGGGGCTGCTATCACTGGAAGTTGCAGGTTTCTTACAACAAAGTTCACATGATCTCTACACAGGGTTATCAAATCAGGGTTATCACTTGTAACTGCTGTCTCATGTTGTGTTAGCATTCTGCAAGCCTGGACAAAATCTATGGAGACCCTGGGCTTCCCAAATGTTCGGGTCCCCCTTTTGACCTCTGCTTTTGAGTCCAAAGGAATGTAAAGCATCTTGTTTGGCTGCTTAAAGGAGTGACCTAGAAAGGTTACATGTTAAGACATCTGTCTACCTTTGGGCTCCACTCCAGATTTTTTGTCAGAGTTTACTCTTTTAGCCTTCAACTCCCCTGAGGTATCCACAAGGCAATGGAGCTATTCGTCTGTGGATAAAAGTTTTGTTCATGAACGCCAGGGTTTGTACACATACTGGTGGGCCTACTTGCTGTGTATCTGGTGGGCCAAACCTTCTCTGGGTTCCTCAGAAGCTTTCACCTGGGGCTGTGAACAACTCAATTTTTATTTGTTTCCAAGAGGATGCACAGCTGAAGCTTGCTGATGGAGAGGCTGTGTATTCACAGGGACAGGCTTCCATATTTGACTCATTTTTTCACTGCTGAAAATGAGAAGCGAACTAACACAAAGAAACAGAAAGCATGTTAACACTCTTCACCCAGACTAGACTCATCACATTGGCCCCTTGGACACATACTTTAATTGTTTCCCCTATATCTTTCTATTGCTTTTTCCCTTATGTATGCATCAAACTTTCCCCTAAATGCCTCGCTGCTATCTGCTGCAAGCACTTAAACTCTTTATGTGGCAGCAAATCTACATTCTCACTGTCAATGTGAAGAAATGCCCCTGAAATTCATAGTTGACCTAATGGTGCTTACATTACATTTATGTCCCCTGCTCCAGACTCTGCTAAAAATGGGAAAGATTTTGCCCCATCACTGAGCCGCTCCATAATTTTAAAGACCTCTTCTTCGATTCTTTTCAGAGTCCGAGCCTGTTCAATCTTTCCTGATAGTGGCACTCTCTCAATTCTGGTACCATCCTTGCAAATATTGTTTGCACATTTTACAGTTTGTTAATATCTTTTATGTAGTGTGCAGACCAGAACTACACATATCAAGTATACCATCTCAATGGGTCACTTCTCCATTCTCCCTGCAGGATTTGTAGATGCAATTTATCCTGTTTGACTCTCACTGTGTTTGCTGATTCATTTTGCCACTTTTGTTCAATCAAACCTTTTTGTTTTGGGGAATATATTGGTACTGGATCCTCGGCAAAATAGTTTAAAAGGTGTTTCATTTGTCCTCGGCTGAATGTCATTATCCAAAATCTCCCCATTATTTCCATTAGTTGTTCAGGCATCTGATCAAATTTAACCCTTTCAAATCTGTCTATCTGGCTCCAGGACTTCGGTATTTCTAATTCCTAGATCATGTTAACCTTTGTCATTCTGCCGCTGTGCCCAGCAAACTGTAACTTCTATTTCCTGTACATTTTCTGGGTAATTTAGAAGTACCAGATGAAGGTCAGTTACCCTCCCTCTTCCTGACAGTGATTTCCCTGGAGCTGCAGTTGCTGTCAATCCTTACATTTTTCCATCAATGGACAGGTGGAGAAGCAAGATGGAATTTCCAAACACTCGCTGGAATTTTACCGGGCCAGTAAGAATAAAGTCGTTGGTGGGAGGGGTTGCCACATAATGTGGTCAGACAGGATGTCTCATGTTAGGACGTTGCATGCAAATGTTCCATGCAGCAGGATAGTTGGAGGGTGAAGTCTCACCAAGGGCGCATCTGGACCTCAATTAACAAAGTTAAATTGGCAATTAACCTGAATTTTGTTTCAAAACAGCCTTCAATATTGCAGGAGACATGGAAGGGCAATGGCAGTCCAAATATGTGCAGGTTAGGTGGATGGGCCACGCTAAATTGGCCATCAGTATCCAAAAGGTTAGGTCGGGTTATTGGGTTACGGGGATAGGGTGGAAGCCTGGCTTAAGTAGGGTGTCTTTCCTGGGCCAGTGGGGACTAGATGGGCCGAATGGCCTCCTTCTGCACTGTAAATTCTATGAATGGTTCTTGGTCCCAAGAGAGTTACAAGGTAAAGGTTTTAGGACAAACAAAGAACAAAGAAAAGTACAGTACAGGAACAGGCCCTTCGGCCCTCCAAGCCCGTGCCGACCATGCTGCCCGACTAAACCACAATCTTCTACACTTCCTGGGTCCGTATTCCTCTATTCCCATCCTATTCATGTATTTGTCAAGATGCCCCTTAAATGTCACTATCGTCCCTGCTTCCATCACCTCCTCCGGCATTGAGTTCCAGGCACCCACTATCCTTTGGGGTGGTGGACTGCATAGAAAATGCAGGGGAAGGAAACAGCCCACTTGCATGGGACTAATCCACCCAGTCTACTTAAATAGACTGACCCCCCTCTAAGGAGGGGCAGCAGAACAGAGGGAAACACCAGCGGAGCCACAGCAGGAATAGCAACCTCTCTGCGTAGGTTGGTAAAAGGCGAAGAGGGCGTGCCAGCACTCTCCCATGCAAAGAAGGGCCTGGCAAGAGAGTCTAACATACCCAGTTTAACTATCTCCAGATGGCTAAACAGCAGCATCAGCGCTGATTGAGGCTCTCTAGGAAGGTGGTCACCAATTTATGGAGCACGATTCACTGAGAACCATGGGGTTCAGTGGACTCCAATGTCATGGCCCTGAAGATCACTATGGACCTCAACCTCATTGCCTCCAGATCTTCCCAGAAACATATATGGGATCTCAAAGGCTGCTGCCCATCTATGCATATAATCATAGAATGGTCACATGCAGTATTCATGCCAGCTCCTGATCTTGCCTGACTTTAGTCCCCATATGTCATTGACCTTTTATGCCCTTGGACAACTTGTGACAGGCAATAAATGTGGATTTCTAAATGTGGACTTTGAATTTATACTGGGAAAAGTTGATGTAAAGTGTGTGACAAAGAAGTAACATTAGAAAGTCAAGTGGCACAATAAGAAACATGCGCAGGTGATCACTGTGAAAAGAATCGGAAGGTTGGCCTTTGCAGTTGTTTCAGTAGCCATCCAAAAAAAACTTCAATAGTTGGGGCCATAGAATTTGAAGACGTCTACCTAGAAACAAATGGTGCCTTTTTTTCCTCTTTTTCAATTGATCAGATTAAAATTTACAACATCAGTTTGTAAACCACCAGTTGGTGTGATTGCGATAGTTGTTGATCTGGAAAGTAACAGGCAAGGCAGGATTCCATGGGCTAGATTCTCTGATTACCGACGCCAAAATCACATTCGGCGATTGGCCCGAGAATCTGTTTTGGCGCCAAAATTGGGGCGGTGCCATTTTTCGCATACTCCGCCCCCTTCAAAATGGCATCATCGTTGAATACGCTGCACACCATTGGGTAGGCCTCTGGACTTCTCCTGAAGGCCTCCCCCAATGCTCCGCCCCCCATGGATCGACTTCCTGATGGCGTGGATCACTTGTGGTCTGAGGTTTCATCAACCTCACGTGGCAGCTGCGGACTGTGTCCAGCGCTGCCAGTTGGGGGGGGGGGAGCAGTTCCACTGGCTGGGAGGGCTTCGGTGAAGGCTGGAGGCACTGGTGGGAGGTGGTCCGGAGGGTGGATTATGTGGCACGGCTGCTAGCCCCCAACTGGGGACGGCGCCGAATTTTTGGTCATAGGACTTGACACATGCTCCCGACATAACCTCAAAATGGCAGAATCCAGCCCTATGTTCGCCCACTGGAGCTGAATCGCACTTGGTTTGCGTTCAGGCTGGGAGGGGTATCTCTAAGGGGGGCTTCCAGGCAGGGGTTCTTATGCTGGATCTCTCGTGGTGGTCTGTCTAATTACGGGATCTCTGGTGGGGCCTCTTTAATTAGCGAGTCTCCGGTGGGTGTCTCTCTAGTTGGAAGTCTCTGGTGGGGGGTCTGCTGGGGGTGGGTGGGCAGCCATTTGCATTGTGGGGTGGAGGGTGGCCCAGTGGACTTAGGGGCCAACTTTCTGAAAGAGTTACCCCCTTGGCCCACCGTGAGGTCCACCGCATCAGGGCTACGTTTGTCAAGGTCTGCACCAATTCCTGCCCATGTGATTCCCAGCCCAGAAGACCATAGAATCACGTTGGCCCGGAGAATATGGTGCGTGGCCAGTGCCCAACACCAATGAGCATCGGAACGGTGCCAATCCTGTTTTCTGTGCAACGCTGGTTCTCCACTGCCCGCCATCGTAGCGTAGTTCCCAATGCGGTGGAGAATTCAGCCTGCTGTGTGCCTCTCTGTATATTTGGACTGATATCCGATATTTAAATAATGTACTTGTGTTGTAAATTAATCACTTATGAATTAACCTGGGTCTCTCCAATATCTGGAAACCATTTACAAGGACATGGGGCGTCATTCTCCGACCCCCCGCCGGGTCGGAGAATCGCCGGGGGCTGCCGTGAATCCCGCCCCCGCCGGTTGCCGAAGTCTCCGGCACCGGAGATTGGGCAGGGGCGGGAATCACGCCGCGCCGGTTGGCGGCCCCCCCCCCGCTCGATTCTCCGGCCCGGATGGGCCGAAGTCCCGCCAATAAATTGCCTGTCCCGCCGGCGTAAATTAGAGTACCTATTTACCGGTGGGACAAGGCGGCGTGGGTGGGCTCCGGGGTCCTGGGGGGGGCGCGGGGCGATCTGACCCCAGGGGGTGCCCCCACAGTGGCCTGGCCCGCGATCAGGGCCCACCGATCCGCGGGCGGGCCTGAGCCGTGGGGGCACTCTTTCCCTTCCGCCACCGCAACGGTCTCCACCATGGCGGAGGCGGAAGAGACTCTCCCCACTGCGAATGCGCGGGAAACTGTCAGCGGCCGCTGACGCTCCCGCGCATGCGCCGCCCCGACATGTCATTTCCGCGCCCGCTGGCGGGGCACCAAAGGCCTTTTCTGCCAGCTGGCGGGGCGGAAATCCCTCCGGCGCCGACCTAGCCCCTCAATGTTGGGGCTCAGCCCCCAAAGATGCGGAGCATTCCGCACCTTTGGGGCGGCGCGATGCCCGTCTGATTGGTGCCGTTTTGGGTGCCAGTCGGCGGACATCGCTCCGTTTGGGGAGAATTTCGCCCCTGATGTTATTAGAAAATGAGTAAATAAATAAAAGTATTTAAGACTGCAAGTGAGTTCATAGAATCTGAAAGAGGTGGGGCGCGATTCTCCGCTCCCGCGCCGGTTGGGAGAATCGCCTGGGTCGCCAAATTTTCCCGCGACGCCGGTCCGACGCCCTCCCGATTCTCCCAAGTGGCGAGAACGGCCCCGTCGAGTTCCGTGCGGCGCAGGCTCGAGAATCGCCCGAGGCACCCAAAATGGCGATTCTCCGGCACCCCTGCTATTCTCAGGCCCGGATGGGCCGAGCGGCCAGCCCAAAACGGCGGGTTCTCCCCGGCGCCGACAACACCTGGTCGCTGCTGGCGGGGAACAGCGCGGGAACGCTGGGGGGCGGCCAGCGGGGGGGGGATCCTGCACTGGGGGGGGGGCCTGAAATGGGGTGTGGCCCGCGATCGGTGCCCACCGATCGTCGGGCCATCCTCTCTGAAGGAGGACCTCCTTTCTTCTGCAGCTCCGCAAGATCCATCTGACATCTTCTTGCGGGGCGGACTCGGAGAGGACGGCAACCACGCATGCGCGGGTGACGCCAGTTATGCAGCGCTGGCCGCGTCATGTATGCGGCGCCGCCTTTACGCGGCGCCGCCTTTACACGGCGCCAAGGCCTGGCGCGCGTAAATGACGCGGCACCGCTCCTAGCCCATTATCGGGCCCTGAATCGGTCGGGATAGGGGCCGTTTCGCGCCGTCGTGAACCTCAACGGCGTTCGCGGCGGCACGAACACTCTGCCCCCATTTCGGAGAATCCCACCCCAGATTTCAGTGACCATATTGAGACCATCTATAAATGCGGTGATGGCTTGCAGCTGAACTATAGGCGTAACCATGATTTAATCACTTCAATCACAGCCTCTTGAGTAAGTGGCAGTTATTTCTTAGAAGTACATGCTTTGCAGTGGGGAAAATAATCAATTGCATAAGAATTTATGAATTAATAGTCAAATAATGTGTTACCATGCCTCTTATTAAATAGGTAAAAAAGAACACTGCTATAATTTAGTTCCATACTAAATGAGTTTCCACAATTTGTGAAACATTTCTTTTCCATAATTATTGTTCTGATAATTCCTACAAGTGCTCTCAAGAGCACTTTAAACCAAGGATCACTGCACAGGGTCTGATTGGCTTTCTGTAGTCCCTTTAAAATGCAATGAACCATTTTCTTATTTCACTTGAATAATGCCTGTTCAATGGATTTTGGGATTATCTTCCAGAGAGTCAGTTTTGGTCAAATACTTTCTTGTGATAGAAAGGGTTGTAAAATTTCTAACAGTAAATTTCAAGTGCAAATAACTGGTGTATGCCAGAGAAGAGTAATCTAAATTCAGGTGCTGAATGACACTCCCTCCGCCCCCCCCCCCCCCCCCCCCCTCACACACATGCAGCTGGAAAATGCCCATGTCCACTGTATAGGTCCATAAGAAGTTGAATTTGACAGAAATTACTTCAAGCTGAAAGGAAAATATGCATTTCTCTATTATTTTCAGAGTACCACGGCAATGCTGAATTGTTTACAGGAGTGCTGATTAACATGGTCAGCAGGCCAAGGACCTGCTGGCAACTGTTACAGTTCTACCACAGCCAACAAGCACATGTACCTCCTTATAAGCATTTATGGGCTACACATCTGTGTGTGAAATGTGAACATTTTGACATTCCTTTATTGTTCAGTTGTTGAGGCCTTTGTTAGGTATAAATTATTTTCCAGGCTCACAGGCAGGCTTTATTAGAAACTGAACAAAGCAGAACAAGAAAACTGTCAGTGCATTTTGCTACTTTCTAAAATAATGATCAAGTGAAGGATTTTCTTCGAGCATTGTATTTATAATGGGGAATGGATGGAATTGTCAAGTTAATTTGAGGTGCAGAAACTACAAAGTGAAGAGTAACATATTTATTCAGCTCCTTTAATATAATAAAATGATAAAAGAGAATGAGAACTCAATCAATTTGTTGACAACAACTTATACTTATATAGCACCTTCAATATGATATAATGAGACGCTTCACAGGATGAATATGAAACAATATTGCCGCAATCTAATGGAAAAGCTTCGAAGTGTGGTAGCAAAAGGGAATTGCCGGGTGTTTCCCGACGGGTGCCCCAATGAGGCCGTCACCAATGTCTAATGTTAATTAGGGCACTAAATGACGCCCACGGGCTTCGCACCGGAGCTGGTTGTCCCGCCAGCTGATTCACCTTGACCGCGCTCGGCAGTTCCCCGCTAACGAAGGGGAGCAGCACTTAAACCGATCCCGCAGAGCAAACCCCAGACAGCACGCAGCCATGCCACCAAGGAGACCAACACCACAATTCGGAGATGCCAACCTGGCCAGACTGTTGGACATGGTGGAGTCGAAGCGGGATACCCTTTTCCCCCGAGGGAGTCAGAGGATGAGCCACAGGGTAGCCAGTGCTGCCTAGGAGGCAGTGGTAGCAGCCGTCAGCACGCGGAGTGTAACCAGGAGGACTGCCACCCAGTGCCATAAGAGGCTAAACGGCCTCCACTGAGCCACATGGGTGTGTTGGTATCAGCCCCCTGGCGCCGGTCCTATCTGCTAGCCCTACCTCCCCCCCCCCCCCCCAATAACCCTGCGGTTCCCACCATACCACCCACCACCCCCCTCAGCACAATACCGCACTGGTGCCCCAGCATATCCTGGTGGCCATCTGCGCAGCCCACCCATGCCCAGTGGTGGTGCCCATACTTGACCCCTGCCATAGCCCCCCTCCCGCGATGCATGAAAGCCTGCAGCTCACTATGCCCTTCTTTGTCCCCACAGGAGAATTTGGCACACAACAGATGGGAAAGGGCCCAGATGGATGGCAGGGTGCTGGATAACAGTGTCCTCGTCCACTATGTGAACCGGGCTCTGGTGTTTGCGGGGGTGGTCGAGGGGAGATTGTCAAGATCGGCCTGCAGTGCAGAGGTGAGTATCCACCGGCCACCACCTAGCTGACTCTCAGACCTGTGTGTACATGCCAGACATAATGACCCTTCTCTCCCACTGACCACATGTCCATTCTCCCGGTGGATCTCCACCCGATGGTGCCGGTCTATCCAGACTGGGTCCCCCCGCCAACTCCCAAGACAACACCTCAAACGAGAGCTCTGAGGATGACAAAACATAATTTATTTACCCGGCAGTCTGGCCTCAATAAAAGTCGAGTTGGATTTGCAGGTACAGCATTAGTTATTTTATTTGACTTGCAAGTCTGTCTCAATTCACAGTGGTACAGAACACATCCTGCCTTCTGTACCCCCGGAATCGAGTGAGTCTGTAGAACAAAGGACTCTCTACTGATACATTCAAATGGAATCAAGTTTCACATACACGATTCCCATAGGTCATCCTATACCCCTCCTGACCTGGCCATACATCCTAATTGGCTCACTTCCAATCCCTTCCTCTGGCCCACTATTACCCAGCATCCTTTTCCCCTCCGTAGCTAGACACACCTCCTCCTTGCTTTGCCATGCGTTCTGAAATCCTTTGTCTGTGAACTAACAGAATCAGACTGGCCTATGTTTACATTACAGTAACTAATATCTCTAAAGTAACTATTTTATATTACATTCGTCAAGGATGCCACCGTCAACGCATCGCAGCTGTCCACCCCACATTCCATCAGCGCAGAGACACACACTTCGGTGGGCGAAAGTAGTGGACAGGCTTCTGACGCACAATCTGGTGAGCACCACATAGCTGCCAATGCACATCAGGTGTAGGCAGGAAAATCCAGGGGAGACAGCAGTTAGAACTCTGCTGGACCCCAGGACCCATCTGGGTCCCAGCCTGATGCCGAGCTCTGGACCAGGCTATCCCAGAGCTGAAACGGACGCTAAGGTGCCGCTGTGAGCTTCAAAGGGGATGTCAGTGGCACTCCAGCAGGTCCATTGCCGGCTGGAGCAGTCCTAAAGGCTATGGGCACAGGAGATGGTACTGACGACTGCAATGTGTGGCACCGAGGTCAACGCTACTAAGGTGGCCACCGCAGTGGAAAGCCTGGAGGAAGCCTGGAGCAGCATGAGTGGTGGTGTTCAAGGCATTGCTCAGTCAGTGAGACCATGGCTGACAGTCGCTCGGGAATGTGTCCCTGATGCAGGTGGACCTTGCCAAAGTGCTGCGGAGCATGTCCAGTCTCAGGTGGGCATTGCATGGCGCCCCAGTGCATGTCCAAGTCACTGAGGAGCATGTCCCAGACACAGGTGGATACGGGAATGGCACTACAGAGCATGGCCCAGTCTCAGGTGGGTATTACCGAGGCACTACAGAGCATGTCCAAGTCACTGAGGCGCATGTCCCAGACACAGGTGAATATGGGCAGGACACTGCATAGCATGGCCCAATCACAGAAGGGCATCGCTGAGGGCATCAACACTATGATGCAGACATTGGGGAGCCGCCCGGGGATGTAGGGGCCTCTGGAGCTCAATCCAGATGCCCCTCCATCCAATGGTGACCCCAGGGCACTACAGACACCAACTGGGAGGAGGCAGCGCCAGAGGCCAACCCTGCCCTACAGGGAGACAAAAGCGGTCACCAGCTCTCCTGAGTCCACGCCCCCCCAACTCCAGTTTGCCCACTGCTCTTCCCTGGCCCCTGCTCCCTGGGCATGGTGGTCCTAGATCTGGGCCCCCCTCCCAAGGCATGCAACGTGCAGGTGATGGATGTGAGCAGGCTGTCAGCAGACAGACAGGAGTCAGGCTATGGCAAACATTGACGAGGACCAGCGCTCAGCTCACAGCAGGTTATCATTAACCTCCTGCCTTGTATATTGACCGGCTAACAATGCCGACAGGCCCATCACCATGGGGTGACATAGCACAGACCCTGGGAGAGTGGAACAGGGTGATTGGGGGGAAGGGGGGTGGTGACAAGGAATGATTGGGGGTTGGGGGAGGGAGGGAGGGGGAGAGGTTGACCGGGAGTGTGGTGGGGGGGATAGTGGTGGGAAGCAGGGAGGAGGGGGGATGATGGATGAAGCTACGTCCCATGAGAAGCGGGTGTGGATGAGGGCCTCCCTGGCCCTCCAGGTATGCCGTATCTTTGCCACCACCGCCTGACCTTCATCCTTCGGCTGCTCCACGGGTCCACCCCGGGCTCATCCTCCAGCTCTCCTGGTCCCGCTCCTCCTCCTCCTCCACCTCCAGCAAGTCGCCCCACTGCTGTGCCAGGCTTTGGAGTGCGCCATCAGTGTAGTCGAGGCATCGGAACTGCATTTTAAGCAGTCTGATGCACCGTTCGATGACAGCCCAGGTGGCTACATGGACCTCATTATATCAGGTCTCTGCAGTGTTCAACAGCCTCTGCATTGGTGTTATTAGCCAGGACCTAAGCCGGTACCAATAATACCACAAGAGCTAACTGGGGATCCCGACTGCCCGGGGAAGTGTACACACACGTGCATGATTTTGAGGTGCTGTTTGCACACAAGTTGAACATTCAGGGTGGACCCCTTTCCTGTTCATGAAGGGTGCTCCCAGACTACCCACTGTGTGCAAGGCGACATGCATGCCATCTATTAGGCCCTGGTCCTGGGCATCCCAACGATGGTGCAGAATCCTGCTGGCCAGGCATCTTGATGGTCCATTTCAAATTCAGCTGCCCGGGCAAACAGGGCATCCGTGACTTCACAGATGCATTGTGGGCTGTTGGCTGGGATATGCCTCACAAGTCCACGCTGGAGCCCTGGAATGAGTCCGAGGCGCAAAAGATCATGGCCGCAGTGACCTTGATGGCCACCGGGAGTGGCTAGTCTCCTCCTCCTCCATATGGTGCCAAGTCCACAAGGACATCGTACAGGTGCAGCACTGACTCCTTTTTGAGGTGGAGACTCCTGCGGCACATGCTCTCCGACATCTCTTCAAACGACTAGCGACACCGGTACACCTTGGACGGTCGCCAGCCTCCTCCTCTGGGTCCCTCCCTGGCCTGATAGGCGGCTGGGTCCTCAGGGTGTGGGGTGGGCCCCTGCACATGGGCTGTCGCATTGTGCTTCTGTCGACACTGCTGCAGCTGCCTTCTCTGGCGTCTGGCCATCAGGACTGCCACTGCCACCGCGAGGGCAGCTGCTGCGGGGTCCACAAAACCATCCATACCATGATATCTGTAATCCATTGGAAAGGGTGAAAGACTGACAGCCAGTTGTGGCTTCCACCCTGATATCCTTAAATCCCCTGAGATCTCTCAGAGTGCCAAGCAAAGAGCTGATTGTGCTGGGGGACCCCATCCTGCACACACCCCCCCAGCCACAGCAGGGCCCCCTAGGCATTGGACCCAGACCCCGCCCCCTGCCGGGAACAGAACCAGAACCGAGCTCATGTACCACCCTGAGCTACACACCCACCCTCTGGAGGTATCCTCAGTGCTTCGGCCCAGCTCTTGGGGGTTTGATTGTTGGCTGCTGCCCCTGCGGTATTGAAGCCTCCAGGGTTAGACAAAGTGTCCAGGCCTCACAGTGTGATTGGGATGGCAGGCAGTAGCACTCGCCTGCGACGTGTTCATCTACCCACGGAAATCCACTTGGGCATATTTTAGTTTAATAACATTCCATGATGCAAAAAACGAAACAAATTACAGAATAAACAGCAATACACTGAAATTACCCACTGTACACCATAGGCAAAAAATAATAACCAATCAACAAGAAACAAAACCACCAACATCTAAGCCAGTGCATGCCCAACCCCCCCCCCCCACACACCTCCCAGCAGCAGCACGTCAGGGGAAAGGCACCCAACGTGTATGTAGGAAAGCATGCATGTACAAAGAATTGCGTGCACGTCGGCGAGCGTGTGCACGTGTGAAAGAGTTTATGAGCAAATGTCTGCATGTACATGACTGTAAGAGTGTGCATGCGTGAAAATGAGCAGCACAATCCACCGGAAAAGGATACACCGACACGGGATACGGCGGAAGAGAGAGAGAGAGAAAACACCTCTCACCTCCTAAGAGGGGACACAATTCAGTCCAAGAACAGGTTCATCGTACAAAAGTTAAGACAAAATTCAGAGTAAACACATAAACCACAAAACAGGCAGCAGTGCGATAAAGATGCCAATTTCACACCATAAACAAATCCAGTAAACAAGCAATAAGAAAACAAAGCCACCAGCACCCACCAATAATTGGTGATTATTGGTTTCTCACCTCACCTTGGCAGGATAGGGATCTCACCAACGGGAGCAGTCCGGTTAGGCCGGAAAACAGTCAGGACCCCTGCGATTCCCAATTTTGGACGCCCCCGCAATCTAACCGGCTTGCTCGTATTCGGGCCAGACACGGCCTTTAGATCACGTCCTATGTGTATTTTGGGCTTCGGCTGTGTCAGGTAAGTCCATCTCCAACAAGGGAGAATCCAACCATCTCCCCTTGACATTCAACGACATGAAATACCCATGCACAAATCCCAACCCAAGCCCATTCCTGCCACCGTGACAATGGTAGTTGCCATATTCAGGAGCGGTATTCCCGATTTTAGGCTTCTTCTACTATTTTCACAATAACATAGAGGTTCCCAACGTTGTAAAAACCCAGGCCTAAGTCTATCCATAGTGACCTTGCCTAATTCACATTAAAATCAGGACTTCAAGAACTTAACAAGCAACTGTGTGCAGTTGTCAGGTGCCACAAGTGCTTATGGGTTAAAGTATTATGAAAGCCGTATTGTGGACATTTAGACCTTAGGTCTCAGTACCCAATAGTGCATGGAGCTGGTGTTGAATTTGTGAGGTTTCAGTTACTATCTGACCTAGGGTGGAACCCACTGATCAGCCAATTCCAATCTTCCTAACTCAAGACCCCACTATGTCATTGACTGCCCATGCCCTTGGACATATAGGGCGGGATTCTCTGAACCTGAGGCTAAGTGTTGACGCTGTCGTAAACGCCGCCGTGTTTCTCGACGGCGCCAACATGGCCTCAGGATCAACAATTCTGGCCCCTGTAGGGGGCCAGCACGGCACTGGAGCGACCCACACCGCTCCAGCTGCCGATCCCGGCATCAATTGGGCACTGCTGGGTCCGTGCACGCGCAGTGGCACCGACACCAACGCGCGCATGCGCAGTGGCTCCTTTCTCCACGCCGGCCCCGACGTAACATGGCGTAGAGCTAAAGGGGCCGGCGCGGAAGAAAGGAGGACCCTAGCCCGAGAGGCCGGCCAGCCGATTGGTGGGCCCCGATCGCGGGCCAGGCCACAACGGAGCAACCCCCCCGAGGTCGGACCCCCACTTCCCCCCCCAGAGGCCGCTGCCGCACCCTTCCACACCGAGGTCCCGCCGGCTAAGAGCTGATTAGAACGGCACCGGTGGGACTCGGTGGGGGGGGTGGATTCTCTCAGCCCGGGGCCGGGCCGGACAACCGCTGCGATCGTCACGAATCGCGCCATGCCGCCAGGATGCGATTCTCGGCCCGGGATGGGCCATGCGGCCGTAACAAAAAACACAAGTCCCGCTGGCGGCGTTCTAACCTGCTCTTAGCCGGTGGGACCTCGGCATGGAAGGGTCTGGAGGCGGCCTGTGGGGGGGGGGGAGGTGCCACTGCGCATGCGCGGACCCCGCGGCACCCAGTTGACACCGGGATCGGCAGCTGGAGCGGCGTGGGTCACTCCAGTGCCGTGCTGGCCCCCTATAGGGGCCAGAATTGCTGATCCTGAAGCAATTTTTACGCCGTCGAAAAACGCAATGGCGTTTACGACTGCGTCAACACTTAGCCTCAGGATCAGAGAATCCCACCTGGGTTTTTTGTTACGGCCACTCGGCCCATCCTGGGCCGATAATCGCCGGGGGGGGGGGGGGGCCCGTAGAGCGGCCCCCGACCAGGGCCGCCCCGACCGCACCAGCGCCAATAGCGCCAATTTTGCGGAGAATCGCGACCCGGCGGCGTGGCACGATTTGCGCCGGTCGCAACGACTCTCCGGCCCGGTCCCGGGCTTGAAGAATCCCGCCCATAGATTTACCAATAGTGTGTTCAGCTGAGGAAAAAACAGAACTAAAAGCAAGGATCATCATCCTATGGGCAGCACGGTAGCATGGTGGTTAGCACAATTGCTTCACAGCTCCAGGGTCCTAGGTTCGATTCCGGCTTGGGTCACTGTCTGTGCGGAGTCTGCACATCCTCCCCGTGTGTGCGTGGGTTTCCTCCGGGTACTCCGGTTTCCTCCCACAGTCCAAAGATGTGCAGGTTAGTTGGATTGGCCATGATAAATTGCCCTTAGTGTCCAAAATTGCCCTTAGTGTAGGGTGGGGTTACTGGGTTGTGGGGATAGGGCGGAGGTGTTGACCTTGGGTGGGGTGCTCTTTCCAAGAGCCGGTGCAGACTCGATGGGCCGAATGGCCTCCTTCTGCACTGTAAATTCTATGATAAGTGAACAAAAATTTCCTTCTGCCAGTAAGCTCACCACACTCTTCCCTGTAAACCAGTAGAACATGCTGAGTTACTTTTGAAAGTTTCCCTTGGGATAGAAGCAATTTTTCAGATTGCCAAACAAGTGATATAATGGACCATCAAAAAGCAAGCAGGATAAGGAATATGATGATGTCTTTTTGCTCATATCTACTTATTAAACTGACCAAACAATCTCAAACTTTGAGATGGTCTCTTCCAATATATAAGTGTCATATTTTTAAAAAACCATAATGTTTCTGGTACATTAATTGGAAACTCATGCTTTTTAATATAATTTAATACAATTTACAAGGGGAAATAGCATTGAACAAAATTGAGGGATGGGGATGGAAAAACCCAATTTGCATGAAGTCGCTGCACACATGTAACATCAGGCTCATAATCTTCTCAGTGAGATGATGCGCGTTAAGGCCGGTTCATATTCTTTTCCCTGAGGCGTTTGTAAGCACTTGTACATTTAAGAACTATACTAGCTTTTAGCATTGTTTTTATACACTTAGACAGGTCTCTGCTTTCATTGCACTAGATTGCCTTTCCAGGCAGTTTAATCCTTTGAGAACAGCTTACAGCAAAACACAGGGTTCTCATTAGGAAGCAGTTGCCAGCAAACACACCTGGCTACTTTTATTGTACTGCACGAGTACTTTAGCATAGCCAGTTATTGAAGTAATTTAATCCCTTCTTTTTTGATGATAGTTTGTGGCATTGCACATTAAATCAGCCCCTGTGATGGAACATCATAGTTCTTACCCTTACTCTAAATATGCCATTTGCTGCATTCTTCTGGCAGAGGATATCAGTTAACAAATCTTTGGGCCATAGTGGGATGATATTTTCATTGTCAGGCTTGTGGAAGTGCTCACCCGCTCTGGTTCAGTGAATGGCTGTATGCAAATTGAGCAATGGAATATTTTGTCAAAGCATAGATATTGTTAATCTGCTGGCAACTTATTTCTGTCAACCTTAACACCTATACACCGTGGAGAAAATCTGTTAACCATGTAACAGTGACAAAAATGTACTTTTGTGGAACAGGCAAGCTGACCTTCTCACCTGTAAGGAGGCTAATTCCGACTGTTATTTACGTCAGGGGCAGGCTCTGCCATTGACTTTCACATGACTTGATTCTACCAGATGGTAAGTCATTTACATGACGTGCCTGATTGGTCTGATGAAACAGTGCAGGATTTGAAAAACGTCTGCAGGGCTCTCTTTAAAAATAGACAATTTGGCAGAATTCTGCAATTCATCCAGAATATTTGGAGAAGGACAGTTTATTGAAATGTAGTTTTTTTGCACAAAAGTTTGCACATTGCCTTTCCATACCCGAGCATTTGATCACAAGTGGGCCAGCACGGTAGCATTGTGGATAGCACAATTGCTTCACAGCTCCAGGGTCCCAGGTTCAATTCCGGCTTGGGTCACTGTCTGTGCGGAGTCTGCACATCCTCCCCGTGTGTGTGTGGGTTTCCTCCGGGTGCTCCGGTTTCCTCCCACAGTCCAAAGATGTGCAGGTTAGGTGGATTGGCCATGATAAATTGCCCTTAGTGTCCAAAATTGCCCTTAGTGTTGGGTGGGGTTACTGGGTTATGGGGATAGGGTGGAGGTGTTGACCTTGGCTATGGTGCTCTTCCCAAGAGCTGGTGCAGACTCGATGGGCCGAATGACCTCCTTCTGCACTGTAAATTCTATGATAATCTATGAAGTTACTTTATAACATGCGCAATGCAGTCAGATTGAATTCCTAAATGGGTATCAAAGATTGAAGAATTGGTTGAATTGTTCTATTTTCCAGCCTGAGCTCCCAGCTACATTGCAAAATAAAAAGTCCAAGAGTTATTTAAAATGTGCGTTGGCATGCCGTCCCACCAGAATTCCAAACGAGTGTGGAGAAATGGATTATTTTCCCGGATGCAGCCCAAATGATGCATTAGTTTCCTCCCAAGAGGCAAAGCTATGTTTAAAAAGTGCACTTATTTAAAACAAAAGTGTACTTCTGAGTCAGGTGAGTTTATTTAACTTGATTTAAAGATTCAGGTTTTAAATCACATGAGTAGACCTCGCTTGATACTACTCATGAGTTGCACCAATTTGTTAGGTGTAACATGCCACACGGTGTAACACCTGATTACTGGGATAATATTTCATAGAATGTACAGTGTGGAAGGAGGCCATTCGGCCCATCGAGTCTGCACCGGCCCTTGGAAAGGGCACCTACCCAAGCCCACACCTCCACCCTCCCAGTAACTCCACCCAACCTTTTTGATCACTTTAGCACGGCCAATCCACCTAACGTGCTCACCGTTGGACTGTGGGAGGAAAACGGAGTACCCGGAGGAAACCAACGCAGACATGGGGAGAACGTGCAGACTCCGCACAGCCAGTTACCCAAGCTGGGAATCGAACCTGGGACCCTGGAGCTGTGAAGAAACTGAGCTAACCACTATGCTACCGTGCTGCCCAGAACACTCATCCAAATTGTGCATGCTCAGGGCCCACTGCAAACAGTATATATGGAGTTATTTTATCGGTGTCCGAGTGAAAATTGTCCTGGAGATAAAAAAGCTTTAACATTCCAAGTGGGTGGCACAATGATTAGCACTGTTGCCTCAAAGCACCAGGCACCTGGGTTCAATTCCAGCCTTGGTTGACTGTGGAGTTTTCACATTCTCCCATGTCTGCATGGGTTTCCTCCGGGTGTTGCGGTTTCCTCCCACAATCCAAAGATGTCCAGGTTAGGTGGATTGGCCATGCTAAATTGCCCGTTTGTGTCCAAAGATGTGCACATTCGGTGGGGTTGCGGAGATAGGATGGGGGAATGGGCCTAGGTAGGGTGCTCATTCAGAGGGTCAGTGCAGACTCGATGGACCGAATGGCCACATGGAGGAATTCTATGATGATGACGAAGACATCACCACTGTGTCCCAAAAGTTCTGTCATGTAATCCCTGCCTTGAAATTGTTTACTTCAGCATTCAGAGGATTAGAGATCCTCTCACCCTTCGCTTGTAGCAGTACAGTAACAAGTCTCAGATGATAAAACAATCTACAACATCCACCTACATTTCATGAAAGGCGCTATATAAACAGCAGTTCTTTCTTTCTTGAACTGTAGCTCTGGCACGAGAGGCGTGAGCTGGTGCATCATGAGCTGCTTCCAGTAAGGCAGAGCTGCTTTTGTTGGCCTACTAGAGCGGCAGACTTTGACGAGAAGTACCAGCGCTTGTCAGATTTACTGTCAGGTTCCTGCCAAACTCCCACCCACTCACCTATCACCAGCGCCACCAGACAGCTGAACATTTTCCTTCAAATTCTTCACACACAAGCATAGATGTGTGAGGCAGATTTCGTCTGCCAAATGCATGGTTGCACATAATGATAAAAACAAGCATGAACAATTGGTGGGGTTTTCAGGATAGATTTCCCAGAAATGCCAGTTGCCTATATATTTCTTGTAAAGCAAAGGCAAAAAGCAGCAAAAACATATATAACAGATTCAAGAGGTACTATTGGGAGCATGACTTTCACAAAAGCACTAAGATTGGTCATTTACTTACTCTTCCACAAACATACACCAAATTTGCTAACTGATTAAATAAGTACAATTGTCTAAAGTATACACGAATGTCCATGTAGAACTGATTCCTTACAATGAAAAGTGCTTATCCTTTAGATTGGCTCTGTACTTTCCATTAAAATGTCTGCCTTCAGCCCGGGAGAATTTATTTACTGCTGGTGAGCCTGCATTTGGTTTGAGTCACTGGAATGATGGCATTGTGAAGGAGGATTGCCAAGGATCTGTACCTCTGGCAACGCTGAGTTTCAATGTCTTAATGCTGACTGGGGGCTGTTCTGTGCTTGCAGCATTGTGTTTCAGTTTTACTCTTGGTTTCACTGATAGAACAGCATCTGGCACATCTTTAAAAAGTCACAGAGCCCGAAGCGTACATGAGTGGAGATACATTTTACATTGCAATTGGTCCTACTTTTAAAAAGCGTATTCCCTGCCCCCATGTATACTTTACATTCTTGTCAAAATGCTGATAATTATGAACCAGAAAACAGTTCATTCCCCTGCAGAGAATGGCTTGTCATGGAATATCACCCGATAATTGGATTACTGGCATAAAAAGAATTTGTGAAATAAATGTTACTGGTATGTACAATAGCCAGACATTTGACATGCTTTTAGTTCTCACATAAAGATTTATAAACTGGAAAGAACAGTTACATATCTTGGAACAACTCTAGTTTATTTGTTTATTTTCAGCCCTGCTCTTTCAAGAAAAGGAAATAAGTTTCCCCTCATTAGGTCCCTCCCCGTGTTATATAACATTACCCAGATGAGGGAAGGGGAAGGACAAGCAGCCTACACTAGGCTTCTGCCAACATCACCAACAACTTATTCTGATTATGTATTTCCTTTGTTCAAGTTGAAACTCCATCCCAGTCAGCAAGAGAATTTAAAAATCAAGAAAATTAACTCTCCTGATAAAACAATCATTATATTACTCCCCATAAGTCTGTAATGATGTGGATTGATTAACTTTACTTTTCCTTACCTTACCATTGGCTCCTTGTACTTTAATAGAGAATGAGAGCACTGAAGCAACCAAATAGAACACTTAAAGAATCGTTCATCATCTTCATGAAAATAATCACTGTGAAGTTTCTCTGGGGTTTCTCCCAAATGACGACTGTAACTTCAACAGAAAGCTTCACTGAATAATATGTGCATTTCCAGTGGGCAGAACCTGCACCCGGAAATGAGCGGCTTTCCAATTCCTGCCCCACCATCGAAGCATACTGCATAAAACAGCAATTTTCTAGCCCTGGAAGCCCAACATCAGTGCATAGTCTGCCCAATCGAGGCTGGAGGGCAAGATGTCCCATGTCCAAAGTTGTTGGCCATGGCCCAGAAGGAGGTCACAGCTACTCATTTAACAGGCCATCAGACACGGGGCAGTGTCGAGTGACCCAGAAAATATGTGTCTTATACATAGATCTGGAGAATTTATATCAATAATATAGTATCAGGCCTGGTTTCTACTAAGTGTAAACGGTTTTAATATTTCTATCAAGTGTCCATAGTTTAAGTTGTTACATTTCACTCAGCATAGGTGGCATTCAATGTGCGCATGAATGCGTTTTCAACAACTTAACATAGAAGAGCTGTCTAGCATGTTTACCTCAATAGATGGCCGAGGCAAGGGAGCGAGGGGGTTGGTGGGGTGGAGGGCAAAGGCCCTGTGGTTTGATGCAGGACCTCTCTGTGCCCTCCTCTGGGTTGTGTCCACCAGATTTGAGCAGAATTGTTTCTGTCT
Organism: Scyliorhinus torazame; assembly: GCF_047496885.1. Taxonomy (NCBI): domain Eukaryota; kingdom Metazoa; phylum Chordata; class Chondrichthyes; order Carcharhiniformes; family Scyliorhinidae; genus Scyliorhinus; species Scyliorhinus torazame. Next base: position 95,841,212 of record NC_092715.1, read on the forward strand.
GTGCCGGTTTGGGGCCAGGATGATGGCGATAGTAGAGCGGATTAGCCGGTGGTCGGTCCAGGAGTCGCTGTCTTCGATCGTTGCGCAGGTGATGCGGACATCTTTACCGTCCCTTGCTCAGACAGTTATATAGTCTATTAGATGCCAGTATTTGGAGCGAACCATGAGGTCTTCTGCTTTTCCCTCTGGTTGATCAGGGTGTTTGTGATGACCAGATTATGTTCTAAGCATTTTGTCAGGAGGGGAACTCTCCCTAATCCTCAGATGAATGCCCACTATCTGGCATCTCATATCTGAATGGGGAGGTTATGGATGGCGCATTAACTTTGACCATCAGTGACGCATGTGATGGATAAACTGTAATGCTCCTCCTGATCTGTCAAGGCACCTTAAGCCCAACTTCACTAGCTCAATTGTCCACTCAATGCGGGCCCTGGTGCTTCCACAGCTGTCAATGTAGCTCCTCTCCACGTCTGTTCTTCATGCCCCCACTGGAGTCATGAGCTATTTCTTTAAGAAGTAACCCTTGACACCGAGAAGCCAACCATCCAAGGCACCAGTGTTGCTAACTTTTGGTTGGTTCAATTGACTCTATTTTATAACCTTTGCTCTCGAGTCGCCAGGTATCTTTATGATACTGCCATGAGGTTCAAGTTCAAAGAATGATCAATAACTCAACACACCAATTAGTAAGATTCAAATCTATACACATTTATTATACACAGTAAATCACTACTCATGCATAAACTCTACTTTCTAAGTTATTTCTATCACTAACAGGCCAATACTTAGCTTCGGACTGGCCCACCAGGTCAGGGGAACAAATGGCTTTTCGTTCGGGTTCTGAGTCTGCGGAATTCAAAAGCTGGTATGGACTGGTAGCTAGGAGCGCCTGTCTCGTAGCGAGCGTTGACTTGAAACTTACGTTCTTGGAGGCTGCCGGACAGGTCAGTGTCAAGGGTTGCTTTGCGTTGCTGGGTGACCCTGCCAAGAAGGACGATTTGAACTTGGGGGCTTTACTTTATAGTCCCCAGGGGCTTCCCGCCTTTCGGGGTGGACCCCGTACCTGGTTTCAAGTGATTGGACTTTGTTCCAATCGCTTGGTTCGATTTCTCTAATGCTGGAGCTGTTCCCTGATCGTTGGGCGGTCTTTAAGTGTCCGTTAACCTCTTTTGTGTTGGCTCTTGCTGGCGCTTGGCCTTGTTTACCTCAAATGTTTCGATTGTTCCCGGGGATCGCTCATTACTATGCAGATGGCTGCTTGTATCGATGCTGTCTGGGTTTTTTGCAGAGTCTAATACACAGTAAACTTGCACCTGCTAGTTTTTGCCTGTGTTGGCTGAATTTCCCTTCAGCCTCTGCTGTTCTCCATTTTAAGTCGGGAAGTGGCCAACTCAGGTGGCTACACACCCTCCTTGTGATCCTAACGTGAAGCGTGAAGGATCACATAACTGCCTTGTCCCTGACCCGGCGAGCACTCTTCTATCGCCTTTACACTGACCATAACTATGCAAGAAAATTTTAACTGACAATTCTAAGTGGCGCTATGTCAAAACAGGGACATGCATTACAAAATAAGAAAAACGGTACCTCTAACTGTCCTTCATAAACTACACTCACTCAAACATTCAATCATACTAACTTCCTTAATGACACAAACAAAATCATAGCAGCATTATTCACATTTTTCCTGGCTTGTCAGTCAAGCTCAGGATTGTACAATCGCACATGAAACACATTTCTTTATTCACAAAAAAAACCGCAAACGAATGTTTTAAACCTGTCACACCAAGATGGTGTGGTGTTGCTTGTGACTGGGCTCTGGGTACTATGGGGAAATGAATCATTAACGGCGGGGGGGGGGGGGGGGGGTGTTGGGGTCACGGGGTTCGCGCGCAACCAAATGTTCATTAGGATGATGAGGAACATGGAGGATGTCCTCATGGTTCTTCTTCTTTCTCTTCTCTTCTCGCCTCTTTGTCTCTTTTCCTGGAGCTTCTGGGGTTCTGTGGGATCAAGCATAGTGTCTGTTACTATCTTGGTTTAATATCTCATCTGTTAGTATGTCTGTCCTTCAGTGCCAATTCTCCCTTTACAATTTGTCACCATGTGTGACTCCCTCATTTTTTTTTTAAACCGAATATTCCGGACAAGACACACTTAAAAATACTGAAACAGTGCGAGCCGTCTCACAGGCTGTGCGATTTACCATCCAAATGTTTGAGGGTGTAAATAGCATAGGGATGGCAACCTAAGGGTCACCTGAAAACAAAACAAAACTTTTTGAACGAAAAGTGCCAAAATGAGGTGCGTATGGGCCGCGACGGGTAAGATCTGGATGGAATCCCCGGGTAGGACGGTGACCAATGCCGTGTGTGCTCTACACGAGCGTAGCTGACCGCAGGGGGGGGTTCCCAGGCAGGGTGGGTCCCAATGCCGTTTCTCCGCTGCCTGAGCAACCGACAAGAACGGGCAAGAAATGTAGTCATCGTGGGGGGTTGCCGTGGGGCCGTGGAATAAAAACTTTCCGGTCTTACATACAACATTTAACAATGCCACTAACAGTAACAAACAACATTAAACAACATAAAACATGCTGCAGGTTCCATCAGAAAGGACACCGTTTTCTCCCAAGCGGTTCTTTTTTAAAACATCATCTGGACACCTCAGTTATCGGTTGCGAACAGGGTCGCAAAGGGGTTCTCGTTTTGGGAGTCAGACTCAAAGTCGTTCTCTTCTCCCGGATGCCAAACTCTCGAGTGTATCAGGGCGGATAGGGCTGCATGGTGTGATTTGGGATCCATCACCTCATTCCGGACGAGTCTGAATGAATTGTCCCGGTGCCAAAAGGTGGTGTCTAGTTCTGTGGGGACGGAATCGGGGTCGTCATTGTAGGTCGGTGGTCGGTGGTGGGGTTTGTTTAGGAAAGTGATGAGGAAGGGATCACTCGAATCGTGGTCAGATTCGCTTGGTGTGGGTCCTGTTGCATGGGGATAGTAGGGAGGCGTGCTGTGGCTGTCGTCTGTGTCACAGTCGCTGTCGCTGCAGTCCGTGGGCGTTCCGGGGCGGAGTCTAGAGTTTGGGGGTGGAGTCGGGTTGAGTCCGAGGCTGGGCTGGACGTGTTGGAGGAGGGTAGGGTTACGTTGGCTGTGCGCGGGGCGTGGTCTGCTGAGTCGAGCATGACGTGGTGTGTGTGGTTCGACTGTGGTCCATATGCCTTAAGCTGGTTAATATGGAACCACGCAGTCTTTCCATTGTGGAACTTTATTTTGTACACCGAGAGGCTTACTTTGTCCGCAATGGAGTTCGGACCCGAATATTTAGGTGACAGGAATGTGCTGGAGTTGTATATGGCGAGCATGATTTGCTGTCCTACACTGAATACAGTCGCATGTACTGTCTTATCGAAACAGGCCTTGCTCTGTTTCTTTTGTGTGCCTAATCGTATCGCAGCTGCTAGCTGAGCTGTTTTAACATTCTGTACCAGTTGTTCTACTGCTTTCTCGTGTGTGAGGGCCGTCACTTCGGGGCTGGTCGAATCTAATCCCAATAAAAATTCTGTGCCTTTCATGGGGCGTCCGGTCGTGATAGTGTGTGGGGTGTAACCTGTAGATGTTGAAACTGTATTTCGCAAAAACATCAGCGCAAAAGGGAGGACTGAATCCCAAGTGGTGTTGTTTTGCTGGACCATTTTTCAGAGGGTAGCTTTTAGGGTCCGATTCATGCGCTCCACGATACCACTTGTCTGGGGGTGGTATGCGGTGTGGAATTTTTGGGTAATGCCAAATATCGTGAGGACGTTCTTCATGACACCTCCCGTAAAATGGGAACCTTGGTCAGATTCAATGCTGCGGGGGAGTCCCCATCTCGTAAAGATGTGGTGGGTTAAGATCTTGGCTGTGGTCTTTGCCGTGTTCGTTCTGGATGGGAATGCTTCTACCCATTTTGTAAATGTGTCTATCACAACGAGTACATACTTATAACCATTCCTGCAAGGGGGCAATGGTCCTATAAAATCAATCTGGAGGTTAGTCCAGGGGCCATTAATGGGGCGGGTGTGACTAAGTTGAGCTTTCTTGGCGTATCTGTCCGGATTGTCCTGGGCACAGATAAGGCAATTCTCAACGTAGTGCGTTACGTCTTCTTTTAAACTTGGCCACCAACAGCTGCCTGATGTGGCCTGTAGTGGGATCAATTCCCTGAAATCCATGACCGTCATGGAACAAACAAATGAGCTGACTCCTGTCCTGTTCAGGAACCACATAAAGGGTGTCTTTTAACACCACACCATCATGTGTGGTCAGAGCATTTTTAAATCTATCGTAAGGTGCTGGGTAGTTTCTTTTTAAAATCTCCCTGAGATTGCTATCATGCTTCTGGGCCTGTACTAAATCCTCGATATTAGTCTGCGAGACCTGAACTGCATTCACTGGTGCGCTCTCAGGGGGTGTCCAAAAATATCCGTGCCTGGAACCTGCTTTAGCCAGTGTGTCGGCTTTTACATTTCCACGTGGGGAGGAACGGTGGTGACTGCGAACTTTAACTATTCCAAAAGTCCTGTCCTGAGCTTTTTCTAAAATGTGACGGAGCAATGGGGCTGTGGGGAGGGGTTTTCCGTCTGCGGAAACAAATCCTCTTGCTTTTCACAGGGGTAGGAATTCTGTAAGGCTATTGCAGACATAGAGGCTGTCGGAGTATATGTCTGCTGGGCTGGGGAAGGAATCTGGGTGTTCTACAATGTACGCCACAGCTGCAAGTTCTGCCGCCTGTGCGCCTAAGTGTCCTGGAAGTTTTATTGCTATCTCTTCTAGGGCGCGTCCCTGCGCGTCCTCGACATAAATGCCGCATCCTGTTATGCGCTTCCCTTCTAATATTGTGGAAGATCCATCCACATATATTCTTATGGGTTCACATGTGTCTGTGTGCTTGGGGCTCTGGGTTGGATTACCTATCTTTCTGGGGGGTGTTTTTGCAATAAAGGGGCCTTGTGTTGTGGTGCGGTGAGATGATTTCACATTCGTGGGGGGTGCCTGGGTACTGTAGGTTATCTGCTAAGAAAGTGTGGGTCTTGGTCCTTTTAACAATGATGTCCCGTCCCTGCAAAAGAAGGGTCCATCTGGCTGCTCTAATCTGACTAACTGTACCGTGCTTGAGTCGTCCGTCCAGTAAAAGTTGGGTGGGGGTGTGTTCTGTGAGGATTGTGATGGGGTTTAGTCCGGTTATGTAAGAAAAATACTGTACTGCCCAAAAAACTGAGAGCAGGTGCCTTTCACAGGCTGAAAATCCCTGCTCCACAGCATCTAAGACTCTGGAGGCGTAAGCCACGGGCCTTAACTGTTCGTGCCGTTCCTGGAGGAGCACGGCCGAAAGAGTGCGGTCTGTGCTAGCTACCTCTATCGCATAGGGGCGAGCGGGTCTGGAACTTGTAGTGCGGTGGCTGCAATGAGGGCTCTTTTCAAAGAGTCCACAGCATCCGTATGCTGCGGAAGCCATTACCAGGGGGCTCCTTTCTTTAGGAGGTCTGAGAGGGGTGCTGCCTTGCTGGCAAAACCGTCAATGTGGTTTCGGCAGTAGCCAACCAGTCCTAAAAACGACTGGAGGGCTGAAACGTTCTGGGGAAGGGGCAATTTGGCAATCGAGTCAATCCTTTTATGCTCGATTTCGCGTTTACCATGTGTGATAATTGTACCCAAATATATCACCTTATTTTCCAAAATCTGGGCCTTTTTGGGTGTCACTTTACAACCAATTTTCTGTAGGAGTTCCAGGAGTTCGGCCAGAAGCTCGATGTGCTCTTCCTTGGTGTCTGTCTGCAGTAATAGGTCGTCCACATACTGGACCAGACATTCAGGTTGAGGAAATTTTGATAAACCATTTGCCAACTGTCGGTGGAAAATGGAGGGGGAGTTGTGGAATCCTTGTGGAAGGCATGTCCACTTGTACTGCTGATTTTTAAAAGTGAAGGCAAATTTGTATTGGCACGCTTTTGCCAATGGAATGGAACAGAATCCATTACTGACATCCAAAACCGTAAAGAATTGTGAGTTGAGTCCCTGTTTGAGCATGGTCTCGGGACTTGTGGCTACCATGGGGGCTGCTGCGGGGGTGACTTTGTTAAGTTCCCGGTAATCGATGGTCAGTCGCCATGATCCATCGGGCTTTCTCACTGGCCAAATCGGGACACTACTAGTAGAGGCTACTGATCTGAGTACACCTGCTCTAATAAGCTGTCGATAACTTTTGCGATTTTTCCTCTGCCTCTTGGGGAAATCCATATTGCTTTTGGGGTCTAGGGTCAGGTCCTGTGATTTGTACTGAACCAGTCATCCGGCCACAGTCGTGTTTGTGGGTCACGAATGCTGTCCTGTGCTTCTGTAAAACTGCCCTAACCTGCTTGTCCGTGCTAATCGTAGTCGGGTCAAACCAAAATTCGCCTACTGCGCTAATCTTGTTTGCATATTCGCCTATGGTGAGCATTGCGGGGGCTCTTGCGGATTTTGCCATTCTCCAGACATATTGGTTGACTGGATCAAAGGACAGATTGTGGGAATTCATAAAATCTATGCCTAAAATGTGTTCTGCTGTGTGGGGTAGATCGACTAAAACTACGGGGTGCTTGGTGGTGATGTTGCCGATTTGAATGGGCACAGGGGCTGTGATGTGTCCCTGCTGTGAGTGGCCTGTAAAGCCGCTGAGGGTGATGGTGGCTGTAGTGGGCCACCTGTCCTTTTGAAACATGATGGAGGAATTGATTGTGGTGCGGGACCCTCCTGTGTCCCAGAGAAACTCGATGGGCTGTCCCCGTACTTTTGCTGCAACTACTGGTCGGCCGGACCTATCCCAAAGGGTGTCGTAGACCCAACTGGGGGAGCCCGAGCACCGTCAGTCCGTTCCGGTCAGGTCCGTCTGATCTGAACGGGTGCTAACGCTATGTATTGGCTTTGTCCTGTTCTTATTTAGAGTGCCTGTCTGCTGAGCTCTCTGTTGCTTTTGTGGGGCATTGCATTCTCTTGCAAAGTGTCCCAACTGTCCACAGTTGGAACACTCCTGTGACGTTTGTGGGGGGCTGTTCTTGTCTTCATTTACCTATGCGGGCTTCTGGTGTGCCTTAACTGTGTGTATGTCTGCTTCTGCCTGTTGTTCTTCGGGATTTTTGTTTGTGGGTTTGTTTTGAACAGATTGCTCCCAGGTGCGGGGCAATCTTTTTACAACCCATTTCTCATTATGAGCCTCCTTTGAGGGATCATAATTGGCACAAGCTTTTTGTCCTGTTTCTGTGGCATGGGAGATAAGGGTGTGGGTCCATTTGGCCATGTTGTCTGGGGACAAATGGGGGCGGTCTAAGTCTCCAAAAACTGCTGCGAAATGGATCCACAAGCGTCCAGCAAACGCTGTGGGGTGCTCGGTTTTCTTTTGTCTGCACTTATTGAGGCCATCTACGGGGTCGCCCCGGTTATACCCGATCGCGTCTCGGATTGCGGTATGCATTTCTGCAAGGGTGCCTCCTCCTACATTCTGTGGGTTGGGAAGGGCTTCTACGACCGAAGGGTCTAAACTCAAAACTGTGAGCTTCACGTGCTCACGCTCGTCCAGGCCGTACATGGTCGCCTGCTGCTTTACTCTCTAGCAAAGAAGTGGTGGGGGTCTGAGGTGGGGAGGAACGGTTTGATTTTATCGCACGTGTCCCGTAGTTGGGTCACTGTTAAGGGGGTGGTGTACAGAAATTCCATGTCGTCCGATGTGGCTGTGCGGTGGGTGGTGACTGGGTTCATTGGAGCCTGAACTATCTGCTCTGTGGGGGGTTAGGGCGCTTTTCTCTTCTGGGGCTTTCCCTGCGCACATGTTCACTGAAAATATCTCTGCGCCGTCTCACTCAATTCTTCCCAATCAGGGCCGTCTTCCTCATCTAGCTGTGATCCAAAGGTTTCCTGGAATCCTTTTTGAACTGAAAGCAGAGATTGTAGTTCTGCAATCTGCTTCCGGCACTTTGTGTGGTTTAACGAGCTTTGTCTTTGCTCCGTGGTGGCAGCATGGAGTGCTTTTAACGCTGCCTTCAGGTCACTACACTGCCTCTGCAATGCCTCTACCTGCTTCTCGGTTTCCTCTCGTACCAGGACTGCACGTTGCGTGTCCTGATCGGCCTTTTCGTACTGGGATTGAAAGCTGCTTAAGTGCGCCAGACCACACTGGTGTGCCCTCTTGGCATCATCCTCTTTTTACGTCCTCTGCTGCTAACTTCCTCCTTAAGTCTACATTCTCTTTCTCTACCTCACTGACATCGACCTTTCTCATTCAATGTATGCCTTCTATTTCTTTTCGGAGCGTCCTAACGACCTCCTCTGTGCCTCGCAATTGTGCCAAACAGGACACGATTGCCCTCGGCTTGCGAGCTTTTCCTAAGCTCTTCTTGTGAATCTCGCACAGGTTCTCCCACCAAGTATGTCCTGTACTCCCGGGACCTGTTTTCTCATTGTCACAGAATTCGCTCCAAAGGGGCCATCCTTTCCCTTTGAGGTACTTTCTGATTTCCTCTTCCCAAACGGGATACTGTCCTACTCTACTGCTGGTCGCTGCGACCACAAATTCCTCGGGGTTCATGAGGCGTTGCATTGCCTGCATTGCCATCTTTCCTCTCTAAATGCTTCTCTTGAAATTTGGAACAAGGGGTATTAAGGTGGTGCTGTAATTACGGGTACGGCTTTCGCTATTTTCCGGAATACAAACTCCCAACAGTTTTGTCGCAAAAAAAAATCTATCAGTTTACCTTATCGCCCTGTTAGTTACGCATGCATTAACACACTTCCGAATTATGAGGATTGATCAGAACTGCTTGAACACTTGTGTTTTTTCTGTTCCCAATTGGATTTCTAATTCACATTTTTGGGTTCTCCCGGAGTGGTTAAGCCACTTCTTGATCGGGTCCCGTCAGGATGTCGCCAGTAATATGTTGCTAATTTTTGGTTGGTTCAATTGGCTCTGTTTTATAACCTTTGCTCTCGAGTCGCCAGGTATCTTTATGATACTGCCACGAAGTTCAAGTTCAAGTAATGATCAATAACTCAACACACCAATCAGTAAGATTCAAATCAATACACATTTATTAATCACAGTAAATCGCTACTCATGCATAAATTCTACTTTCTAAGCTATTTCTATCACTAACAGGCCAATACTTAGCTTCGGACTGGCCCACCAGGTCAGGGGAACAAATGGCCTTTTGTTCAGGTTCTGAGTCTGCGGGATTCAAAAGCTGGTATGGACTGGTAGCTAGGAGCGCCTATCTCGTAGCGAGCGTTGGCTTGAAACTTATGTTCTTGGAGGCCGCCGGACAGGTCAGTGTCAAGGGTTGCTTCGCGTTGCTGAGTGACCCTGCCAAGAAGGACGATTTGAACTTGGGGGCTTTACTTTATAGTCCCCAGGGGCTTCCCGCCTTTTGGGGTGGACCCCGTACCTGGTTTCAAGTGATTGTACTTTGTTCCAATCGCTTGGTTCGATTTCTCTAATGCTGGAGCTGTTCCCTGATCGTTGGGCGGTCTTTAAGTGTCCGTTAACCTCTTTTGTGTTGGCTCCTGCTGGCGCCGAGGAGTCTGGCATGGCCTTGTTTACCTCAAATATTTCGATTGTTCCCGGGGATCGCTCATTACTATGTAGATGGCTGCTACATTACTGTGCAGATTGCTGCTTGTATCGATGCTGTCTGGGTTTTTTGCAGAGTCTAATACACAGTAAACTTGCACCTGCTAGTTTTTGCCTGTGTTGGCCTAATTTCCCTTCAGCCTTTGCTGTTCTCCATTTTAAGTCGGGAAATGGCCAACTCAGGTGGCTACACCAGGTCCATTGAACAGGTTTGGCACCTGAGAATTATGTAGTATGTGCGAGTTGAGGTGCTGTCCAGGTGTATTGCACATACCTGGAAATCTGTCGATTGTGATCACAGATCAGCTGGATGTTCAATGAGTGAAATCCTCTCCTGTTGATAAATGTACAGGGTGGGCCAACTGAAGCCTTTATGGTGATGTGCGTACAATCAATGGCTCCCTGGACCCTGGAGAAACCTGCAATTGCTGCAAACCCTCTGGCTCTTTTGAGTTGATTATGGTTGTTTGGAAATGAAATGTAATCACCTGCCTGTAAAGTCTCAGGCAAGCAACCACTCGGAAGCGACGACTATAGAAAAAGATTTATTTCCTTATACACTTACACCTCCTAATCCCCGAAGGATCTCCCCCGTGATGCTCGATCAATAACTCCAGAAGCGAGATTGGATGACAATTGAAGGCTTTATTGGACGACAATTGAAGGCTTTATTGGACTAGATGTTTCCCCCAGCAGCGCAGGTACAGAATGCGGCTGCTAGGGAGACACAGACTCTTATACTCTGCCTTACTGGGTGGAACCAGCAGGCAGGCTTCACCAGTGATCTTCATGCCTCAGGTACCTCCCACACCAATGGTCTTGCAGCCTCAACCTAGGTACCGTAATACCCCTAATACAGACTACCACATTCACCCCCTGTTAAACAAAGAGTCCGGCGGGGGTGGTGGTCTCGTGTCATACAGTGGTACAGTGTTTTGCCTTATTACATTTCACAACTATTTACAGTATTCATTTTACATGCCCATGTCAGAATGAAGCAATTAGTCGATCAGGGGCCCTGGTCATCCTCTGTGATCGTTGCAGTTTCGGCAGTGATGCAGGCGCCAACTCGGGCATCCGTGACTCCGGGAGCGTGACTTTGGCTTCTTTGGTAGCTTCAACACCCCTGGATGGGACCAGTTGGAGAACCGATCCACCTGGAAAGGGGGCAGCCGTGACGTGCGCCGGTGGGAGGGAGGGTGGGGGTGGTGGGGGTGGTGGGGGTGTGGGTGGGGATCCAGCGGGCGCCAGGTCCCATAGGGAGACCGTATCCTGCTGGCCGTCGGGGTACGCCACGTAGGCGTACTGAGGGTTAGCGTGAAGGAGGTGGACCCTCTCTACCAATGGGTCCGACTTGTGCGCCCGCACGTGTTTGCGGAGCAGAATGGGTCCAGGAGCTGCCAGCCATGTTGGGAGGAGGTCCCGGAGGAGGACTTCCAAAGGAAGACAAGGAGACGTTCATGAGGTGTTTCATTTGTCGTGATACACGGCAGTGATCGGATGGAGTGGAGTGCATCGGGAAGGACTTCCTGCCAGTGGGAAACTGGGAGATTCCTGGACCATAAGGCCAGTAGGACGGTCTTCCAGACCGTTCTGTTCTCCCTCTCTACCTGTCCGGTTCCCCGGGGGTTGTAACTGGTCGTCCTGCTTGAGGCAATGCCCTTGCTGAGCAGGAATTGACGCAGTTCGTCGCTCATGAAGGAGGACCCCCTATCGCTGTGTATGTAGGCGGGGAAACTGAACAGCGTAAAGATACTGTGGAGGGCTTTTATGATGGTGGCTGCAGTCATGTCAGGGCAGGGAATGGTGAATGGGAGCTGGGAGTAATCGTCAATCACGTTCAGGAAGTATGTGTTGCAGTCGGTGGAGGGGAGAGGCCCTTTGGTGTCCATACTGAGGCGTTCAAAGGGACGGGAATCCTTTATCAGATGCGCTTTCTTTGGCCTGTAGAAGTGTGGTTTGCACTCCGTGCAGATTTGGCAGTTCCTGGTGGCGGTCCTGACCTCCTCGAGGGAGTAGGTCAGGTTGCGGGTCTTGATAAAATGGAAGAATTGAGTGACCCCCCGGGTGGCAGAGGTCCTCATGGAGGGCCCGGAGTCGATCCACTTGTGCGGTGGCACTGATAGGGCGTCAGGAGGCTCGTTTAGCTTCCCGGGACGATACAGGATCTCATAGTTGTAGGTGGAGAACTCGATCCTCCACCGTAAGATCTTATCATTCTTTATCTTGCCCCGCTGTGCATTATCGAACATGAAAGCTATCGACCGTTGGTCAGAGAGGAGCGTGAATCTCCTGCCGGCCAGTTAATGCCTCCAGTGCTGCACAGCTTCTCCTATGGCCTGGGCCTCCTTTTCCACGGAGGAATGACGGATTTCTGAAGCATGGAGGGTGCGTGAGAAGAAGGCCACGGGCCTTCCCGCTTTGGTTGAGGGTGGCCGCCAGAGCTAAGTCGGAATCGTCGCTCTCGACTTGGAAGTGAAGGAATTCATCGATTGCGTGCATCATGGCCTTTGCGATGTCCGCCTTTATGCGGCTGAAGGCCTGGCGGGCCTCTGCTGACGGGGAAAACTGAGGATTGGATTAGTGGGCGGGCCTTGTCCGCATAATTGGGGACCCACTGGGCGTAATATAAAAAAAATCCCAGGTAGCGTTTCAGGGCCTTGGAGCAGTGGGGGAGGGGAAACTCCATGTGGGGGCGCATGCGTTCGGGATCTGGGCCTATGACTCCATCATCCACTACGTAGCCGAGGATGGCTAGACGGTCGGTGCTGAACACGCATCTGTCCTTGTTGTAGGTCAAGTTAAGGGTTTTTGCGGTATGGAGGAATTTGCGGAGGTTGGTGTCGTGGTCCTGTTGGTCGTGGCCGCAGATGGTGACATTGTCGAGGTACAGAAACGTGGCCCGCAAACCGTACCGGTCAACCATTCGGTCCATCTCCCGTTGGAAGACCGAGACTCCATTTGTGACACCGAAGGGAACCCTTAGGAAGTGGTAGAGCCGCCCATCTGCTTCAAATGCAGTGTACTTGCGGTCGTCCGGGCGGATGGGGAGCTGGTGGTAGGCGGATTTGAGGTCCACCGTGGAAAAGACCTTGTATTGTGCAATCTGATTGACCAAATCAGATCTGCGGGAGAGAGGGTACGCGTCGAGCTGCGTATACCTGTTGATGGTCTGACTATAATCGATAACCATCCTATGCTTCTCCCCGGTCTTTACAACAACTACTTGAGCTCTCCAGAGGCTGTTGCTAGCCTCGATAACACCTTCCTTCAGTAGACGCTGGACTTCCGACCTAATGAATGTCCAGTCCTGGGCACTGTACCCCTGGTGGCGACGGGTTTGCAATCTGGGGTGAGGTTCGCAAAAAGGGAAGACGGGTCGATCTTGAGGGTCGCGAGGCTGCAGACAGTGAGGGGGGTATAGGGCCGCCAAATTTAAAAGTTAAGCTCTGGAGGTTGCATTGGAAGTCCAACCCCAGGAGGGTGGCAGCGCAGAGGTGAGGGAGGACGTAAAGCCAAATTTCTTTTAATTCTCTTCCTTGGACCGTGAGGTTCGCTACGCAGAACCCCTTGATCTCTACAGAGTGAGACCCGTAGGCCAGGGAGATCTTTTGGTTAACTGGGTGTAAGAGAACAGCACCTTACCGTGTTGGGGTGTATGAAGCTCTCTGTGCTCCCGGAGTCGATCAGGCAGGATAATTTGCGCCCATTGATGAGTTCGGTCGTCGTCGCGGTCGAGAGTGTTCGGGGCCGAGACTGGTCCAGGGTCATCGAGGCTAGTCGTGATACAAATTGGAGATTTTCCTCGGGCGGTTTGTGGTCATCCAAATCGGGGTCCTGAGACTCCAGCCAAGATGGCGGCGCCCACAGGTCGCACATGGCTGGGGGTGGGCAAGATGGCGGCGCCCACGCATCGCACGTGGTCCCTGGGGTACAAGACGGTGGCACCCAGGGGCCGCATATGGCTGGGGAAAAAGAAGATGGTGGCGCCCGCGGCCCGCACATGGCCCGTGGAGAGAGTTGTGGTGGCAGCCCCGGTTCACCCCCGGAGACAGCAGCGACTGCCCGGGCCTGGCATACTGCCACAAAATGACCCTTTTTGCCACAGCCTTTGCAGGTAGATGAGCGGGCCGTGCAGCGCTGCCGGGGGTGCTTGGCGTGCCTGCAAAGATAACAGCGGGGCCCCCCGGGGTTGCCTGGTAGCCGCGCGGCACAAGCTTGTGGGGATGGGAGATGCATCGGGGTCAGCCACGCGTGGGTTCCACGCTGTCCAAGGGGCTGCCGCGCGGTCGAGAACGTATGCGCGGGCGTTTTCGGAGGCCACGTTCAAGGCGCTAGCAAGGGCCCGTGCCTCCTTGAGGCCTAGTGTCTCTTTCTCCAGCAGCCGCTGACGGATTTGGGAGGACAGCATACCTACAACGAATGCGTCCCAGATTAAAAGTTCTGTGTGGTCGCTGGCTGAAACTTGCGGGCAGTCACAGTTCCTACCCAGTACCAGGAGCGCGCGGTAGAAATCATCCAGCGATTCCCCCGGGATTGGTCGTCTTGTCGCTAGCAGATGCCGGGCGTAAACCTGATTTACTGGGCAAATGTAGTGTCCTTTCAAAAGGGCCATCGCGGCCTCGAAATCGTCTGCATCCTCGATGAGGGTGTAGACCTCTGGGGTCACCCTCGAGTGGAGAACTTGCAGTTTCTGGTCCTCCATAGGTGCAGTCGTGGCCGTCCTGAGGTACCCTTTGAAACACTCCAGCCAGTGTTTAAGGTTGCCGCTGAGTTTGCCATGTGGAGGCTGCGTTGCAGACACTCCGGCTTGATTCGGAGCTCCATTCTTTAAAATCTTGTCCAATAAATTGATGCTCGACCAATAACTCCAGAAGCGAGATTGGATGACAATTGAAGGCTTTATTGGACTAGATGTTTCCCCCAGCAACGCAGGAACAGAATGCGGCTGATGGGGAGACACAGACTCTTATACTCCGCCTTACTGGGCGGAACCAGCAGGGACCCCCCCGGGGCCAGATCCCCCCGCCCCCCCCCACCCCCCCCCCACCCCCCCCCCCACCCCCCCCCCCCACCCCCACCCCACCCCCACCCCACCCCCCCCCCCACCACCCCCCCTGGAGGACTTCGCAGGCCGCTCGCAGAGCCAGGTCCCGCCGGTATGGACCTGGTGTAATATATGCCGGCTGGACCCACCGAAAATGGGCAGCCACTCGGCCTATCACGGGCTGGAGAATCGCCGGGGGGGGCCGCTGCCAACGGCTTTATATTTCTCCACTGCTGTCCCACAACCATTGTCACCTCCTTCCCCATTGCCTTCCGTTCCAGTTATAAGCCTTCCTGATTGCATTTTTCAGTGCCCTTCCTTCCAATTTGTCACCATCACAATTGCTTTCTTTCCCAATTGCTTTCCTTACCCCTTTACGGCAGCATGGTAGCATAATGGTTAGCATAATGGCTTCACAGTACCAGGGTCCCAGTTTCGATTCCCGGCTTGGGACACTGTCTGTGTGCAGTCTGCACGTTTTCCCCGTGTCTGCGTGGGTTTCCTCCAGGTGCTCCGGTTTGCTCCCACGCTCCAAAGATGTGCAGGTTAGGTGGATTGGCCAAGCTAAATTGCCCTTCGTGTCCAAAAAAGGTGAGGTGGGGTTATGGGTTAGGGTGGAAGTGTAGGGATAGGTGGAGGTGTGGGCTTAGGTAGGGTGCTCTTTCCAAGCCCCGATGCAGACTCGATGGGCCGAATGGCCTCCTTCTGCACTGTAAATTCTGTAACATTATGTATTTTCTGTCTTCCAGTGACAGAATGGCCCATATATACAAGCTGCTCCACCAGTGAGCAGTCTGAGCCCAGCTGATGTCTACAGCTCATCTGTTGCATTTCAATGAGGCCTGAGGCACAATATCAGGTGCACATTGATCCACTACATTCCAGAGCAGACTGCCTGGTATCTGGACTCCACTTTGGCGATTTATAAACTTAATTATTTAAGTGCAGTGCCCTTCCAAAACAAACCAATGGGGGTACTTTGAAGTTACTTCTGGGAAGAGGGCAAGAAAATTCTGAAATACTTTGCAGCTGGGGATGGCAGACCCTGGGTGTACCCCCAGCAGCATGGACATCCATCAACGGCATTAAAGTTAAGGAAGCTTTCCCTGACCCCACCAGCCATGGCAGGCCTAGTGGTAGAGGTCCTAGTTCAATGCACCCCAGGATGTAGCCTCTGCCAGATTTTGGATCTTTAGGTATTCATTCAATAAAGGAAGCCACAATGCAAACTTTCAAGGAGTCATGCAATCAAACATTAAAATAAGGGATGTGACAAACGATCTAGAAAGATATTTCACAAAAAAATTAAGAAATATTTTTCAATAGTATATAACTCTCTTGCCCTTCAGGGTTAGACGGTACGTTGCTGGGTCTTCTTTTGTCTCTGTGTCAATAATTCTCCTTGTCTGCATTTCTCTATATGCTGTGCACCATTGACACATCGTAATATGTCTATGGCCATGAAATGTTTTACTTTTCAGTGGAGTATCATTGAGGAATATTTGCTACCATGCTCTCAGTTGTATCTCTTGTTCATTTTGGTCTAAAATTTGTTAAGGCACATTTTTAGACGCCAATATCAAGATGGGGAGGCATGGTGGCACAGTGGTTAGCACAGCTGCCTCACAACATCAGGGACTTGGTTTCAATTCCAGCCTTGGGTGACTGTGTGGAGTTTGCTCTTTCCCCCCGTGTCTGCGTGGGTTTCCTCTGGGTGATCTGGTTTCCTTCCACAGTCCAAAGAATTGCAGTTTAGGTGGATTGGCTATCTAAATTGCTCGTTAGTGTCCAAAGATGTGCTGGTTAGGAGGATTATGGAGTAACAGGGATAGGGCGGGGTTGTGGGCCTAGTTAGGGTACTCGTCCAGAGGGTCGGTGCAGATTCGATGGGCCGAATGGCCTCCTTCTACACTATAGAAATTCTATGATTTAACATTTGTTCAGTGGTCCCATTCAGGCAGGCAATGTGCAAACCTTATGCTGCCTCTTCATTTACCTGATTGGAGCATTGCAGTGTCCATGCTGTTGGCTGCCTGAGCACTCAGCCGAGGGCCTAGCAGTGTGTGCTGATATCATGTGGTGCAAGCAATCTATGCCTCTTAAAAGCAGTTTGCCTCTCTGAATGGGGAGATACAATCAATGGAGGGGAGCCACAGCAGGCTGCCTGGACTGATACTGGTTGCAAGTAAGTGTTGCACAAATGGAGCACCAAGAATAATAATAATCTTTTATTGTCACAAGTATGAAGTTACTGTGAAAAGCCCCTAGTCACCACGTTCCAGCGCCTGTTCGGGTAAGCTGGTCCGGGAATTGAAACCACACTGCTGGCCTTGTTCTGTATTACAATCCATCTGTGTAGTCCACTGAGCTAAACCAGCCCTAGAGGACTATAAACAAGGTTTCCAGGTTCAATGAAGCTCTGCGGAACATATTCGTGGTTGACATTGACAGGGGGAGACAGGCCATGTTTTTGTGGGATTCCCACAAGGCAAACCCTCTGATGGGAATCGGAGAAGATGGCGAGGAAAATCAACACCCAGTGCCTGACCCAATAGATCTGACAACACTGCCACAAGAAATTCAGTGACCTTGCGCAGGTGGTCATGGTCGATGAATGCCTCTTCATATCGCATCTCTTATCCACCACAACACCAGCCTCTCTTTTTTATTATTTCATTAGACGTGGATGTCATTGGCTAAGCCAGCATTTGTTGCCAATCCCAAATTGTCCTTGAGAAGGTGGTGGTGAGCCACCTTCTTGAAGCTCTGAAGTCGATCTGATATCTGGAGCATCTGTGCGGCTTGCTGGACCACTTCAACAGGAAGTGAAGTCACCTGTAAAACAACAGCTCTGCTGGACAGGGAATATTGTTCTTTTTCCATATGATAACCAGATTCCCGAAGCAACTGCTCTGCTCGAAACTTGGTAGCGGCAGGAGATTCCCAGAAGGAGAGCGGAAATGATTTAGGGATAGCCTCAAAGCATTGCTGAAGAGATCAAACCACCTCATCAACTCATGGGAGCTTGTGACTGGCCATATGATCTTATAGAGAAGCCAGAAAAGGTAAGGTTCATTGTCTTCTCGAAAGGACGTTAATGGTTGATTGTGCTCTGGACTAGTCTTGTGACATAATCTCTCCATTACCATCTCCCTGAAATGCTGCTCGATATATAAGCACCACCACTCCGATCAATCACCCACCAGCAAACCCTCGCACTCATGACTTACGCCTAAAATCCAGATACTCCACCTCACCTTCACATATGTTCCAGTCATTCCAACCTCATACCCAGCTCTCATGCCTCCATATATATCCAGCTATACAGCTATGGCAGGCGCAACACAGTCATCTGAACTCTGCCTTCATTCTTGCAGGACAAGATTGTTCATAACAGCCAGAAGCAGAGCAGAACCAGAGGAAGACAAGGGCACCTGCAACTCTTGAGCTTTACAAAAGGAGATGTTTCTCCATATCATGGTGCCAGCTGCGACATTGGAATTGCTGAGAGCATTGAGGATGATGGTGTGCTCCTGCCTTCTGCCCCTTCTCAATTCACAGTGCACCCTCATCAGGCACGTTGAGCAAGCTGCTCACTGTGTGGCCATGGGCCTCTTGCTTTTAACCCATTTTCCCTTTTCTCACCCCAACCTCCCCCTTACTGATTTTCTGCTTGCCAAGAACTGCTGCCTTCTCAACCACAGCAGCTCCAGGAGGAAGAGGGAGAGCAATCACAGCACTGATGAAGAAGCCCATTCTTCATGTACCTTGTGTTGCGCTATTATGTATTTTCTTTTATTTCCTTTTCTTTTCATGTACTCAATGATTTGTTGAGCTGCTCACAGAAAAATACTTTTCACTGTACCTTGGTACACATGACAATAAACAAACCCAATGCAATTCAATCCAATCACTTGATCTGACACTCGCAGTGGCTGGTATGGATGTTGGCTCTGCACATACCTCACAGGGTAGAATGGAGTTAAGGAGGGCGGCATGTGGTGCAGTGGCTAGCACTGGGACTATGGCGCTGAGGACCCGGGTTTGAATCCTGGCCTGGGTCACTGTCCGTGTGGAGTTTGCACATTCTCCCCATATCTGCGTAGGTTTCACCCGCACAACCCAAAAGATGTGCAGGTTGGGTTAATTGGCCACGCTAAATTGCCCCTTAATTGGAAAAAGAACAATTGTGTACTCTAAATTTTAAAAAATAGAATGGAGTTGCGATCAACACAGGGTGAGTCTCCGCTAATGAGTGGGCTGCAACCAGGAAAGGATAGTTCAAGTGTCAGCTTATCAGATGCAGGTTCACAAGACAAGATCTATTATAAGAGATGCAGAGGAGAGCTTTGATTGGGTGACATACACGGGATTGCTGATGAGGATGCACACCGAGACATTGGCTGGTCTGCCAGATAACATCATGCTATCTTCAGGAACATAGAAGAGTCCAGTTCCGAATTAGCAGAGGGAATCATACAGATCATGCTCTCTACGCAGCCTCTACTCCACCTCCTGGTCCTCCTGCAGGCTCAGGAGCACTGCAACTACAGCTAACTGTTCACCTTCCACCCCATCACCCAACAGTTTGTGTGGACAGGTCAGCAAATCCCTTCCCACCATGTTAGAATGTCGCAAACGTCCCTGCCAAATCCAGGAACTCACGATAACACCTTCAAAAACATTTGAGAGCTATCACAATCTCTGTAGTAGCAAAAGGCAGTTTAAATCACCTATCACAGAAACAGAATCGCAGAATAATACAGTGCAAACGAGGCCCTTCTTCCCTTCGAGTCTGCACTGACACATGAAAGACACCTGACCTGCCAACCTAATCCCATTTGCCAGCTCTTGACCCCCATAGCCTTGAATGTTATCATGGGCCAAGTGCTCATCCAGGTATTTTTTAAAGGATGTGAGGCAACCCTCACACCCTCTCATGCAGTGCATTCCAGACTGTCACCACCCTCTGGGTAAAAGGGTTTTCCTCAAATCCTCCCTGAACCTCCTGCCCCTCACCCTGAACTTGTGTCCCCTCGTAACTGATCCTTCAACTAGGGGGAACAGCTGCTCCCTATCCATCCTGTCCATGCCTCTCATAATCTTGTATACCTCAATCAGGTCACCCATCAGTCCTCTCTGCTCCAGCGAAAACAACGCAGGCCTATCCAACCTCTCTTTATAACTTAAATGTTCCATCCCAGACAATATCCTGGTGAATTGCTCTGCACCCCCTCCAGTGCAATCACATCCTTCCTATAATGTGGTGACCAGAATTGCGCACAGTACTCCAGCTGTGGCCTCACCAATGTTCTATGCAACTTCAACATGACCAACCTGCTTTTATAATCTATGCCTCAATTGATAAAGGCACGGGGAGGCACGGTAGCACAGGATAGCATTGTCGCTTCACAGCTCCAGGGTCCCAGGTTCGATTCCCGGCTTGGGTCGCTGTCTGTGCGGAGTCTGCACATTCTACCCGTGTCTGCAAGGGTTTCCTTCGAGTGCTCTGGTTTCCTCCCACAGTCCAAAGATGTGCAGGTTAGGTGGATTGGCCAAGCTAAATTGCCCTTAGTGTCCAAAAAGGTTAGGTGGGGTTGCTGGGTTACGGGGATAGGGCGGAGGTGTGGGCTTTACAAGGGCCGATGCAGACTCGATGAGCTGAATGGCCTCCTTCTGCACTGTAAATTCTATAATTCCATGAATCTAAGTGTCCCTTATGCCTTTTTCACCACCCAATTAACCTGCCCTTCTGCCTTCAGAGACCTATGGACAAGCACGCCAAGGTCCCTTTGTTCCTTAGAACTTCCCAGTGTCAGGACATTCATTGAATACTTCCTTATCAAATTACTCCTTCCAAAGTGTATTAACTCACACTTTTCAGGGTTAAATCCCATCTGCCACTTTTCTGCCCATTTGACCATCTTATCTACATTGTCCTGTAACGTACGACACTTAACCTCCCTGTTAGCCACCTCGCCATCTTTGTGTCATCCGCAAACTTACTGATCTTACCCCCCACATAGTCATCTAGGTTGTTGATATAAATAACAACAATAGGGGACCCAGCACAGATGCCTGTGGTACGCCATTGGACACTGGTTTCCAGTCACTAAAGCAGACGTCTGTCATCACCCTCTGTCGCCTACAGCTAAGCCAATTTTGAATCCACCTTATCAAGTTACCCTGTATCCTATGTGTATTTGCCTTCTTCATAAGTCTCCCATGTGGGACCCCTTGTCAAAGGCTTTGCTGAAATCCAAGTATACTACGTCAACTATACTATCCTCGACTACACACCTGACCACATGCTCAAAAACTAAATCAAATTTGTTCAGCATAACCTCCCTCTGAGAACACCATGCTGCTTAATCCTGATCAAACCTTTCCTCGCCAAGTGGAGATAGATTCTCTCCTTCAGAATTTTCTCCAATAGTTTCCTTGGGCGTCATTCTCCGACCCCCCACGCCTTTGGCCGCCGTGAATCCCGCCCCCGCCGGTTGCCGAAGTCTCCGAAGGGAGAAAAGTCGGCGGGGCGTTAATGTCGCCGCTGCCGCGGAGAATGTCACGGGTCTGCGCAAGGCAGCCGATTTTCGGCCTGTCGATATTCTCCCTTCCGGATGGGCCGAAGTCCCGTCGACGTGATGACCGTTCACGTCGACGTAAATTAAACCTCCTTTTCATCGGCGTGACCCGGTGCTCCAGACTCACGCCGACCAGCGTGGAGGTGAGTGACGGCCTGGGGGGTTGGCTCTGGGCAGGCAATGGCGTGGCCGCAGTCTGAATGCGTGAGGAGAGGTGTGTCTCGGCTTGTGTGTGTGTGCGTGCGGCGGGGTGGGGGGGGGGGGGGCGGTGGTTAGAGTAGGCTGGGCTCCGGGGGAGTGCCAGGAGGGGGTCCGTGCCGGGGAGGTGGATGGGGGGTCCATGCCGGGGTGGAGGTTGGGGGGGGTCCGTGCCGTGCCGGGGTGGAGGTTGGGGGGGGGTCCGTGCTGGGGTGGAGGTTGGGAGGGGGTCCGTGCCGTGCCGGGGTGAGGTTGGGGGGGGTCCGTGCCGGGGTGGAGGTTGGGGGGGGCGGGGGGTCCGTGCCGCGGTGGAGGTAGGGGGGGTGGTCCGTGCTGGGGTGGAGGTTGGGGGGGGGGTCCGTGCCGGGGTGGAGGTTGGGGGGGGGTCCGTGCCGTGCCGGGGTGGAGGTTGGGGGGGGGGTCCGTGCCGTGCCGGGGTGAGGTTGGGGGGGGGTCCGTGCCGGGGTGGAGGTTCGGGGGGGGTCCGTGCTGGGGTGGAGGTTGGGGGGGTCCGTGCCGTGCCGGGGTGGAGGTTGGGGGGGTCCGTGCCAGGGTGGAGGTTGGGGGGGGTGCGTGCTGGGGTGGAGGTTGGGGGGGGTCCGTGCCGGGGTGGAGGTTGGGGGGGGTCCGTGCCGGGGTGGAGGTTGGGGAGGGGTCCGTGCCGTGCCGGGGTGGAGGTTGGGGGGGGGGTCCGTGCCTGGGTGGAGGTTGGGGGGGGTCTGTGCTGGGGTGGAGGTTGGGGGGGGGGGGTCCATGCCGAGGAGGGGGATGGGAGGGCAAGTGAGTTGGTCCACCTGGCCAGGTGCCAGCCTCCAACAGTTGGACCCATGCGGTCCATGCCACCTGGCTGGGGGGAGGAGGGGATATGGGCAATGATGACATGTCGTCGTCCCCCTCCCCCCCACCAGGCCGTCATGTTTTCAGATCATCCAGCGATGTTGGCCGCCGTGGTGGCAGCCGCTCATGTCTATGTTGCCCTGGATGAGGAGGAGGAGGAGGAGCGTGCCAGAGAGGCGGCGCAGGCTGCCGCAGAGGGGCAGGCGGCAGCCGCCCAGGCTGGAGGGACACCTGACCGACAGGACGAGGAGGGGGAGGAGGACGTCGCGGCCCCACGGCAACGGAGGCACCCGAGGGCGCCCCGTGTGTACCGGCCCCGGCAGTCATACCAGGACCTCACGGACCGGGAATGCAGGAGGAGACTCCGGATGAGCCGGGAAACCGTGGCACACATCTGCCACCTGCTGGCACACCTGTCATCGCGTGGCACTGGCGGGGCACACCCTCTCCCCGTGTCCGTCAAGGTTACGGTGGCCCTGAACTTTTATGCAACGGGGTCATTCCAGGCACCGAGTGGGGACCTGTCCGGCATATCGCAGACTTCGGTGCACCGGTGCATCCGGGCAGCGACAGATGCCCTATATGCCATGGCGCACCGCTACATCCGCTTCCCCGTGGACCGGGCCAACCAAGATGCCCGGGCCGTGGGCTTCTCTGCCGTGGCCGGGTTCCCCATGGTCCAGGGCGCGATCGATGGGATGCACGTCGCCGTGCGGCCACCTGCAGATAACAGGGCCGTGTTCACTAATAGGAAGGGGACCTATTCGATGAACGTACAGGTGGTCTGCGACCACCGCATGATGATCCTGCACGTCTGCGCCCGTCACCCAGGCAGTGTACACGACTCATTCGTGTTGTCGCGGTCATCCATCCCCGGCATGTACGAGGGACGCCATCCCCGGCTGAGGGGCTGGTTGCTGGGCGACAGGGGCTACCCATTGCGATCGTGGCTGATGACGCCTATACGGAGGCCACGCAATGAGGCGGAGAACCGCTACAATGATGCCCATGTAGCGACAAGGGGAGTGATCGAGAGGTGCTTTGGCGTGCTGAAGATGCGTTTCAGGTGCCTGGACCTCTCTGGGGGCGCCCTCCAGTATCGGTCAGATAGGGTCGGCCGCATCATTGTGGTGTGCTGCGTCCTGCACAACATAGCCCAGCAGAGGGGCGATGTGCCGCAGGCAGAGGAGGGCGGAGTGGAGGAGCAGCAGGAAGAGGCCCAGTCCTCCCCAGATGAGGGGGATGGGGGCAATGGTCAGGGCAGACGGGGTAGACACAGGCGGGTGGCTGTCCACTGTTACCGGCTGGCCCAGCGGGCACGGGACAGACTGATAGACGCCCGCTTCACTGACTAGATGGGCGTGGGAATCGGGTAGTATGGCCACAGACCGCACACCATGGCAACAGCCGACCACCCACACCCCCCACCCATCCACCCACCCAGCACCCTCACCCCCCTCCCCAACCCCACACACCCCACCCGCATGCGCACCACCCCCCCCCCCATTGCCGATCCACCTGCGGCACAACGGGCCGGGCTCACACAGTTGCGGGTGGACGCGTGTCTATCGCAGGCCATGGAGGATGATGAAAACCCGCCCTGCGATGAGCTCCTGGCTCTACATCGTTGGACTATGTCTGACCCATGGCCACAGTACCACCATCCACCCGGACCATCCCTGCATGCGGCTGTGACACTGCAGCGCACGGTCCCGTCCTCTGCCCGGGGGATGTTGATGGCGGCCCAGGGGGAAGGGGGCAGACTCACCTGGGGCTGAGGTAAGACCACCCCTCACACACACACTTGTGCTCAACGTACATGACACCCCCGCACACTTTGGACAGAGCACAAAGGCAGCTTCGGTAGGTGTAACATTGACTTTAATAACCAAAGGAGTTCATGCACATGCCCTTGCCCCTAAAACTCATCTGTGCCCTGCACCCGTGCCAACTTACTCAGTGTCTAATTGTTTGGCCTTACGGGCCCTTTGACTACGTCTACGTGGTTCCCCAGACGGTACAGCAGGACTGGAGGTGGACTCCTGTGATTCTTGCCCTCTGACACTGGATCCCTTTGGCGGCCGTTTCCTGGGGCGTCCTGGCCTAGATGGGCCAGGCTGCGGCCCGGGCGACTGGGATGGCGAGCTGCCAGCCTGTCCTGCCCGTTGCCCACCCGATGCACCTGGGACGGAAGGGGGGGAGTCCGAGGTGTCGCGGTGTACCGGGGCCTCCCCTACAGAGGGAGCCGGGACGGACCACACCACCTCCTCCTCCCTCGGGGTGCCCGATGGCCCCCAGGCCTCTACCTGGGTGGGGGATGCGAACGGACTGGCCATCCGACGCCCCCCCGACATCTGGCGCTGCCAGTCCTGGAGGCCCGTGCTGGTATCAACAGGGGTCTGCAGGTTTGCAGCCATGGAGCCCAGGGGGTTGGCAAACCCTGTCTGTGACAGTGCGACGCCGGCTCGCACATGGCCACTGGCGCCGATGCCCTCAGCGATGGCCTGCAGAGACTGGGCCATGGCCTGCTGAGACTGGGCCATGGCCTGCAGAGACTGGGCTATGGCGTTGAGCGCCTCTGCCAGCTGGCGCTGGCACTGGCTCATGGCCTCCTGTGAGAGGGCAGCCATTTCCTGGGCCACAGACGCCGCCTGCACGGAAGGCCCCAGGCCTCGCAAACCGTTCCCCATGTCTGACACCATCGCACCCATTGCCTCCACCGCGGACGCCACCCGTGCGGTGTCGGCCTGGGTGGCACGCATGACCGGCACCACTCCCAGCTCCTGGACGCGAGTGGACTCCTCCACCTGCGACCGCAGCCGCCGCAAGCCGCCCGTCACCCTCTTCGCTCGTCTCCGGGTCGATGGTTGCATCGGATCTATGTGTGGGTGTGGTAACTGCAGGAGCCCGGGATCCATCTGGGCGGCAGATGTTCGCTTGGGCTGGGCTGCCCTTCGACCGCCCGGTCCCTCTGCTGCTCCTACCTCCACCTGCTGTACCGGGACGGCTGTGTTGTGTGCACCAGTGAGTGTACCAGACGCCTCATGACTAAAGTGCCCAACCGTGGTGAGTGTTTCTGCGATGGTGGAGGGTGTTGGTGACAGCAGTGGCGTTGTGTCGTGCTCTTCGTCCCACTCTGAGTCCATGGCACTTTGGGGTGGGGGTTCGTCTCCACCCATCCACTCTGAGTCACTGTCCGGTATTTCGTCTTCCTGGGTAGTGCTGTCCCGGGTAGGGGTGTCCT
Source organism: Scyliorhinus torazame (assembly GCF_047496885.1). Classification (NCBI taxonomy): domain Eukaryota; kingdom Metazoa; phylum Chordata; class Chondrichthyes; order Carcharhiniformes; family Scyliorhinidae; genus Scyliorhinus; species Scyliorhinus torazame. Next base: position 95,866,758 of record NC_092715.1, read on the forward strand.
GGGTAGTGGTGTCCTGGGTAGTGGTGTCCTGGGTAGTGGTGTCCTGGGTAGTGGTGTCCTGGCTCGGATGTGACGGGGGCCTGTGGCTGCCCCCCTCGTCGCTGGGTGGTCGCTCCCGCACGTGACGGGGGTGTCGTCTCCCTGTTGCTCCAGGTCTCTCCGTCTCCCGTGGAGTGCGAGGGGCATCCTGCGGGCGTCACATGCTGGAGTGTCCGGGTCTCTCCGTCTGCCGTGGTCTCCGAGAGGCATCCTGCGGGCGTCGCATGCTGGAGGGTCCGGGTCTCTCCGTCTGCCGTGGTCTCCGAGGGGCATCCTGCGGGCGTCGCATGCTGGAGGGTCCGGGTCTCTCCGTCTCCCGTGGTCTCCGAGGGGCATCCTGCGGGCGTCGCATGCTGGAGGGTGCGGGTCTCTCCGTCTCCTGTGGTCTCCGAGGGGCATCCTACTGGCGTCGCATGCTGGAGGGTGCGGGTCTCTCCGTCTCCTGTGGTCTCTGAGGGGCATCCTGCGGGCGTCGCATGCTGGAGGGTGCGGGTCTCTCCGTCTCCTGTGGTCTCCGAGGGGCATCCTGCGGGCGGTCTGCATCTGCGGGGATGGGTGCCTGGACGTTTGGTCCTGTGATACACAATGAAGCATGCATGGTTAGATATCAGGCAGTGATCAGGTGATACGGGGAGGGGGATATAGGGGAGGGGGGATATGGGGACGGGCTGTCGGTGGCTCACTCGCTAGTACGCCCCCGACCTCTGCATCAGCAACCTCCCGGCCCTCAGGTCCGCCAGCCCGTTCCAGGGCCCTTTCCTCGTGTACGGTCAGTGGCCTCTCATCAGCGGGCCCTCCTCCAGTCCTCACATGCTCCCTATTGTTGTGTGCGCGCTTCTCCTGTGGGGGGGGGGGGGCAGGGGTAAAAGGCAACAGTGTTAGGCAGGTATATGAATGCACGCCATCGGTTGCGCGTGCATTGCAGAGGTTAAGGTTAGGGCTGGATTCACTTGGGGGTATGGGGGATATGGGGGAGGGGGGATATGGGGGAGGGGGGATATGGGGCAGGGGCGGATATGGGGGAGGGGGGTATGGGGGATATGGGGAGGGGGGATATGGGGGATATGGGGAGGGGGGATATGGGGGAGGGGGGATATGGGGGAGGGGGGGTATGGGGGATATGGGGGAGGGGGGATATGGGGGATATGGGGAGGGGGATATGGGGGAGGGGGGATATGGGGGATATGGGGAGGGGGATATGGGGAGGGGGGATATGGGGAGGGGGGATATGGGGGATATGGGGGAGGGGGGGATATGGGGAGGGGGGATATGGGGGATATGGGGGAGGGGGGATATGGGGGAGGGGGGATATGGGGGAGGGGGGGATATGGGGGAGGGGGGATATGGGGAGGGGGATATGGGGGAGGGGGGATATGGGGGAGGTGGGGATATGGGGGAGGGGGGTATATGGGGGATATGGGGGAGGGGGGATATGGGGGATATGGGGGAGTGGGGGAGGGGGGATATGGGGATATGGGGGAGGGGGGATATGGGGGATATGGGGGAGGGGGGATATAGGGGATATGGGGAGGGGGGATATGGGGGATATGGGGGAGGGGGGATATGTGGGATATGTGGGAGGGAGATATGGGGGAGGGGGGGATATGGGGGAGGGGGATATGGGGGAGGGGGGATATGGGGAGGGGGATATGGGGGAGGGGGATATGGGGGAGGGGGGATATGGGGGATATGGGGGAGTGGGGGAGGGGGGATATGGGGGATATAGGGGAGGGGGGATATGGGGGATATGGGGGAGGGGGGATATGGGGGAGGGGGGGATATGGAGGAGGCTCACCCTGCCTGCTCTGACGAGGTCGTTCACCTTCTTGTGGCACTGGGTGCCTGTCCGTGGTGTCAGGGCCACAGCGGTGACGGCCTCTGCCACTTCCCTCCACAGACGCCGGCTGTGGCGTGGGGCAACTCTGCGGCCGTGCCCGGGATACAGGGCGTCCCTCCTCTGCTCCACCGCATCCAGGAGCGCCTCCACATCGCGTGACTCGAACCTCGGGGCTGAGCGACGGCCAGCCATCCAGTCGGGTGTTGCGGTCGGGTGTTCCGGTCGGGTGGGGGGGAGCAGCGCGTATGACGCTGCACGGCGTGAACCACTGCGCAAGCGCGGATCCCGTTATGTCACTGCTAGCCCATTTCGGCCTGGAGACTATCGACCCATTTTTCCGACGTGACGCAAGTCGGATTTGCGCCGTTTTTTGCGCCGATCGGCGGACTTTCCGCCGATAACGGAGAATTTCGCCCCTTATCACTGACGTGAGACTCACTGGTCTATAGTTCTCTGGCTTAATAGTGGGACCACATTAGCTGTTCTCCAGTCCTCTGGCACCTCCCCCGTGGCCAGAGAGGAATTAAACATTTGGGTCAGAGCTCCGGCAATCTCCTTCTTCGCCTCCCACAGCAGTCTGGGACACAATTCATTCAGATGTGCAGATTTGTCCACCTTTAAGGCTGTCGATACCCCCAACACCTTATCACTCCCTATGACAATTTGCCCAAGAACCACACGATCTCTCTCTCTGAGTTCCATTACTACCTCCTCATTCATTCATTCGACCAAACCAACTACCCTCCAAGCCCAACTATCACCGAGCCAACCTGCTGCTTCACCCACCTACCATCTCAATCTCCTGTCACCTACCCCCCTGTCACCTACCCATCTGCCACCCCACTCATCCATCTTCCGTTCACCGACCTACCTCTTTCTCACGTTTCTACCCTACCCACTTACCTCCCCCTCCTACCCACCCTAACCATTCATTCATCCACTCACCCATTCACTAGGTTTCAAACTGGACATTTAAATTTACCATACAGCAGCTAGTGCCGTAAAAAGGGGATGTGTCCTATCTCCCTCCATCCCCCCCTCCCAGGCTATACTCCGCTGGGACAGAGCTATCCAGAGGACGCAATGCTCTATTCTTAGGGGAAAAACAGACTCATTAAGTCCCCGAAGAAATTCGAAGCAGCAACCAGTCACAGGAATGTTCAAGCAATCCAACAATAATCGCGCAAATAATGCATTTGCTCTCAGGCTACGTCTTATTTGTTATATATGAAGAAAGTTCCCTCAAACAGTGTCCTTTTCAAAAGTTTAAGAGTAGCATCTTCCTGGAAAAGTGATTGGAAGACTTGTTTTCTTGTTTCTGTAACAAATACAGAACGTGGTGGTGTGTATTTCAGAATTTTGTACATTGTGTTGAGTATTATTGTGAGAGTAATTCAGCTTCTTTGGGTTCTCCCCACAGAACGAAAACATGTGTTATTTTCTTTCCTTCAAACAGCAATCTTTTACTTTTTCTTCAATAAATAATTGCTCAATTGAGCAATGGAGCTGGCCCACTCAGAGCATTTAATATCCATTGAACAGAGTTGTTCATCACCACAGGCTGAATTCACCAGACTGAAGGTGAAACTCATTGTACAGCTGCCCATTATATACCAGCTCAGCTTTTCTCTTCTGTTGACTTCAATGGACAGAATAGTGAGCTTTAGAAGGGGTGGCTAACCTATTGCAACCTGGTTTGTTAAAAGCAAATTACTGCAGATGCAGAAATCTGAAGCAAAAACAGAAAATACTGGACAATCTCAGCAGGCCTGACAGCATCTGTGGAGAGAGAAGGGAGCTAACATTTAGAGTCTGGATGACTTTGACAAAGAGTCATTCAGACTCGAAACATTAGTTACCTTGAGCGGGCGGGAGGTCGGAGAATCACCGGGGGGCGGCGTGAATCCCGCCCCCGCCAGCCACCAAATTCTTCGACACCGAAAATTCGGCAGGGGCAGGAATCGCGCTGCGCCGTTCGGCAGCCCCCCCCCCCCGGCGATTCTCCGGCCCGTGATGGGCCGAAGTCCCGCTGCTGTCATGCCAGTCCCGCCGGCGTGAATCAAACCACCTCACTTCCTGGCGGGACTGGCGGTGCCGGCGGGCTCCAGGGTCCTGGGGGGGGGGGGGGGCGCGGGGCGATCTGGCCCCGGGGGGTGCCCCCACGGTGGCCTGGCCCACGATCGGGGCCCACCGATCCGCGGGCTGGCCTGTGCCGTGGGGGCACTCTTTTCCTTCCGCCTCGGCCATTGCCTCCGCGATGGGCGATGCGGAAGTGACCCCCCCCCCTGCGCATGCGCGGGAATGAAGTCAGCAGCCATGTTTCCTGACATCACCAAGTGATCGCCAAGACACAAATTTTCATTTTCTGTTGAATTGTTTTGACGTAAATAACACGTCCGATTTCTTTAAACTTACTTTAATTACTACATATATGCTCTGTTTCACCATTTTACGATTTCATAGGCCCAGATTTTGTGGTAGCAATGACAGTGAAACTGCCAAGAGTTCCCCATTATTACACCTTTGAAACTGGCAGCAAACTCTGGAGTCCACAGATGCAAAGTAAAGCACAGAAAGCCAGGCATTGCTGTCTATGGTTCTACTGTTCTCCAATGTGTGCACTGTGGAGGTGAACCACTCCCACCAACCCCCACACACCCTCAGCCACCCCCAACTAAACAGAATGTCATCATGTAGAAATCATTGCACAAAACGGAATTTCCACTCTTTCACTGAAACGTTGAAAATGTTATACTGGTAAACAACCTTACTGGCAATGAAGGAGTAATTCAATCTTAAATGATAAGAAAATCCACATTTCGTTCAATCTATTGCTTTTAAATTGTTTGGGACATATTGGGCGGAATTCTCTGACCCCCCCCACCGGGCCCGAGAATCGCCGGGGGGGCGGCGTGAATCCCGCCCCGACACCGGCTGCCGAATTCTCCAGTGCCGGTTTTTGCGGGGGGGGGGCGGGAATCGCGTTGCGCCGGTCGGGGGCTGTTGGCAGCGGCCCCCCCCCCCGGCGATTCTTCACTCCGCGATGGGCCGAGCGGCCGCCCTTTTTCGGCCTGTCCTGCCGGCATGACTGGCGGGACCTAGCTCTGCAGGCGGCCTACGGAGTTCTCGGGGGAGGCCGGGGGGGATCTGGCCTCGGGGGAGCCCCCACGGTGGCCTGGCCCATAATCGGGGCCCACCGATCTGCGGGCGGGCCTGTGCCGTGGGAGCACACTTTCCCTCCGCGCCGGCCTGTGTAAAGCTCCGCCATGGCCGGCGCGGAGAAGAAACCCACTGCGCATGCGCAGGAATCACGCCAGCGGTTCTGGGAACACGCTGGCGCTCCTGTGCATGCGGCAATTCGCGCCGGCCAGCAGAGGCCCGTTGGTGCGGCGCCAATCACTCCAGTGCCGGCCTAGCCTCCGCAGATGCGGAGGGTTCCGCACCTTCCGGGCAGCCCGAAGTTAGAGTGGTTCACGCCACTCTTTGGCGCCGGCATGGCCCGCCCGGCGGATACCGGAGAATCCCGTCCAGTATCTGCCACTTTAATCCATAGTTTGCTCCCATCATGTATATTGCAAGTTGTCAAATTTTTAAAAATTAAAAATTGATAGTTAAGTGACCCAATGTTTTTTAATTCCTGGTTTGCTGTCTGTATGAATACTCACATGCTACTTACCCTGATTTATGACATCACCGTTGCTGGATGATGCATGGAGATCCTTTTGACTAATTTGACCAAGTCTAATTGGACATTGGGAATAGGGAATTCCATGCCACTGGGATCACAAGATCTTGGTAGTGAGCTTTATTTGAGGTCATCTGTAAATTGTACAAATATTCTCAAGTTTGTGTATGGCACAGTTTTTTAATATGAAGTATTGATTGCTTGGAACAGATTTAAGTTTTTGACAGGTAACATTGATGTGAGAGTTCTTTTGAGCTGATGTATTCCTACCACAAATTTGAATTGCCTGTGATGCTAAAGAGCAAAGAAGTGTTTAAAGCACGAGAAAGTGGGAATTTTGCAAGAATGTTGTTATTCGTAGGAGAATCAGACACAAGGAGATCAATATTAAACCCCCAACACTAGATGGGAGGGAACTGAGGAGGTTAAAACTTTCAAAGAATTCACAAAATGGAACCCCAACCCACTGCTAATTTGCCTCTTACCATTTTTATGGTGGCAGGTTACATTGCGTCTCTGTGCCCCACTCTCAAGAGGCAGGACATTTTATTATAATACTTGAATCAGGCTGCCACAATACAGTTGGGAACCTAATTTAAATTCAACACTCGCCTTCTGTGATTCCCATGACTTGTGAAACACAACACTTAAATGCAGACAAGAACAGCCAAACCAAGCAGCTAAGGGTGTTGCCAGAAATGCTTGTGAGCGAGGAAGGGCAAGGATGCTTTCCACCAAACCCTCATTCCAGCCTTCCCCAGATTCTGGTCTCTCCTCACTTTGCAATGCCCAGGAAATCCTGGCTGGGATGTTCTATTCCCCAGCCTTACTGCCTGGCTGGCTGCTGGGTGAGAAACTACTTTAAAAAATGATATTACGGTCCTTCATCAGAATCTCTGCATTTCCAGTTTCCGATCCCAGTCTTGCTCACCGCCTCCCAGAAAATATTGCAACCAGGTGCCAGGAGGGCTCAATTAATACCTTCTCATTTAAACACTTTATGTGGAGGCGACCCCTCCATTGCAGAAAAATAGAATTAAATTGAACTAGCACACCATTTTCCTTTTCAGCAATAACAACAACTTGCATTCTCTTGTGCCTTCACCACAGTAAGATAGCTCAAGATGCTTTACAGGAATATTATAAATAAAATTCAACACAAAGCCTCATATCAAAAGGAAAATTTTAAGATTCATTGAAGTTCGCCTCAGGAGTGAAGCGGGTTTGAAGGTATTTACAATTTTATAACAATTGAATCAATGGGCTGAAATTTATGAAAAGGTTGGTGATCCCCCCAACAGGGCTGAAAGCAGTTGGACAAAGGGACCCCAGGGTAATTTTACCAGCAGCAACCAATTAAGAGGCAACTGCCCTGATCACTGTCCGCTTAAGGATGGCGGCCCACCTCTCAGAGCACCGGGCCCAATCAGATGGCCAGGAGCTCATCATCTTCAGCAGTACCACCAATCACGGTAGCTAGTATTTAAACTGCAAGGAGACAAAGAGGGTGCTTCCATGTGGAGGCACCGTCAAGGGACAACTACATTTTTTTCAATGCATCAGGGGCCAGATAGATGAGCCCCATGATCAGACGGTGGATTCTCTAATAGTGGCATCGGACCCTCAAGTGCAGTCATTGTTGCCGAGCAACTTGTCAGTGGATCATGGAAAGTGCCCCTCCACTGGCACACACACCCCTCTGCCGCAGCTGCCTACTCTCAGGAACTTGCTGGATAACCTGCATGACCATTTTGATGCACCTGGCAGTTTCCTGAGACACCAAGGGCTTGTCCTACTTCCAACACTGGAAAAATGCCGCTGGGGGCAAAAACTGATCATTAATTGTCCACCTAGCTCCTGTCGGTGGACAGCTGCACTGTTGCAGTTCCCACTTCTGGAATATATCATGGCGGAGGAAGATAATGAGCTTCTCTCCTGACACCTTCTGCTGCCATTTTGTATCCCACCCCTCACCTCCTGGGCTGGTAATATTCAAGCAAATGTGTTCTAACTGCTCAAGAGCTACTTCTTCTCTGGATGTTTGTGTATTGGTAGGTTGGTAGGAACTATGGGCGGGATTCTCTCATCCCACGGCAGAGTGTCCACTCCGTTGTAAATGCCGTCGCGTTTTCCGATGGCATGAACGGGCTGCTCACAGGACTAATTCTGGCCCCTACAGGGGGCCAGCATGGCACTGGAGCAGTTCACGCTGCTCCAGCTGCTGATGTCGGCACAAACTGGGCACTGCGGGATCTGCGCATGTGCAGTGGCGCTGGCGCCAACGTGCGCAAATGCAGTGGCGCCTTTCAACGCGCCGGCCCCGACGCAACATGGCGCAGGACTACAGGGGCCGGCACATAGGAAATGAGTCCCCCAGACAGAGAGGCTGGCCCGCCGATCGGTGGGCCCCGATCGCGGGCCAGGCCGCGTCGGACGCCCCCCGGGCTCGGAGGCCCCCTCCCCCCACACAGGCTGTCACCCGACCCTTCCACGCTGAGTTCCCGCCGGCTGAGAGCAGGTGTGGATGGTGCCGGCGGGACTCAGCGTTTCCACGACGGCCGCTCGGCCCATCCCGGCCCGAGAATCGGCGGGCCGATCGCGTATAGTGGCCCGCAACCGCCGCAGCGCCACCCACGCTGGCTCCGCTCTACGAAGAATCGCATGCCGGCATCGGGGCGGTGTGGCCTGATCGCGGGGATTCTCCAGCCCGGCCCAGGTATTTGTTTTCAAAAAGGAACTTTTTATGACCACTGCTGATGAACTACCTTTGAAGTGTAGTTGAGGTTGTAATGTAACAAACATGGCAGCCAATTTACACACAGAAAACCCTTGCAAACAGCAATGTGATGATGACCAGATAATCTGCTTTTCTGATGTTGATTGTGGGATAAATATTGGTCAGGGTCTCAGGGATGATTACCACACTCATCTTCAATACAGTGCAATGGAATCTTTTATAGACAGGGCCTTGGCTCAACATTTCATTTGAAAGATGGCACCTCCAATAGTGCAGCACTCCCTCAACACTGCCCTGGAGTGTCCGCCTTGATTTATGTACTGTAATGGAATTTGAACCCGGAACCTTCTGATTCCAAGGCGAGGGTGTTACCACAGCTGACACAACTAGCTATTAGACCAAAATGATTGGGGCAGAAACTACAAAAACTCAAATAGGGAACAGAAAATGCTTTTATTTCATTACCTGTTTTAATATGGGCATGACACGCATTAGAGGGTGAATACCAGAACTTTATTAGTTACACTTTTTCCAGCAGTTCTGTGGCAATTTGTTTCAAAAACAGCAATGCATGCCAATTAAACATCCCCTCACTGGATGTGCTGAAAACTCAGCACAGCGAAGGATTCTGAATTATTCAGTAGCTTGTTATATCACTAGGTCTGATTGGTTCCCTCTAAGATGTTTCCCATAAAAATGAATTCCCATAGTAGCTGAAGAGCTGGGGTTTTTATGACGTCCATAAAATGGAAGAGCAGGGCTTTACTTGAACTAATAATATCATGGTTGCGTCGAGTGATTGATGATCTTTAAAAAAGGTTGGATTGGTTTCATCTTTCTTCACATTTTATCACTGACTTGTTTCCAGTCATGTGCAATCACAAAGGCCAAGAGAGGTAACAAGTGTTTGATGTATGATACTTGAGACACTTTTGTCAGAACTGCATTTATTTTAAACTAGACTCATGTTTGATATTTAACTTCAACCTGTATATATTGTTTCTGTTTATTATTTTTTTTGCAGCCAATGGGAACGTGTACTCTTGGGGGACAGGTCAAGAGGTAAGCCAAGCTCACTGGTAAGTTATGCCAAGAAAGTAAAAAAGACAGAGGAAAATAAAAGAATCAGGCACATTCTTTGAGGAGTAGAAAATGTTTTTTTTAATGTTACAGGATAGGTTTATAATGTATGCATGAAATCACTGCAAATTCGCCCTAATTTGAGTTGGGAAGATAGAAAATAGGGTGTTTTGTTAAAAGAGAATGGAAACAAATGAGGAGCCACTGAGAGTTAGTTTTGAGTAACCTTGCTGGAATCAGTCCTATTCAAAAAAACAACAATAAACTAACAGCTGGGCCGGTGGATGTTTTGTGTCTCTCTTCACATTAACTGCCTTCATGCGGTTTTATTTGCCTCCACTTCAGCTCACAAAAATGTTAATATATCTTTCTATTTTGACATTTGAAGCACTATCACAATGTTGTTTAACAAAAACAACTGGGGTGCCTGCAATTAATTTCTGCTGCGGACTGGTATTCTTGGACTGGCGACTCCCTTTGGAAGGGGAGTCACGACAAAAAAGATTTTGATTGAAAGAGAGACAATTCATTATACAATTCAGCAGCAGCTAAAAGTGGCTCAGGGTGTCAGCCCCAGCTCCAGCACTTCAATGCTAATGAGAGTCATTGCATATTCATAACCCTAAGTACAGTCAGCTTCTTGTAAAAACTTTTGTCACCCAGGCTTCACGGCGTGAGCAAAGCAGCACACTGTTCATGTTGTGGTACTTCCGCCATTCGAGTACAAGAACAAGATTGATTGTGTTTCAACACAGTTTGACAGGGAGCTAAGAGATGCTGCCCCAGGGATACGGAAGCTGAGCTTAGTTTGATTAAGAGGCTCTCTATAATCAAAAAGAGTGGAGCAAAAAAGAAAGAAAATCTCTTTGGTAAGGTAAAGCAATGTCTAAAAGATAAGGTGTGACTTCTCCACACAGTGCCGAGGGTAATTAGCTTAGAGCAGTGCAACATACTTATTGTCAAGTTAAATGTGAAAAAAAGTATGTTAAAGATGGAAGTTGTGTCAGTTGGAGACACTTGCTCTTCCGGTTTCACTTGCTATTAACTTGTGAACCCTTGAATACATTTGACAGAAAATTTACTAATATGTTTTTAAGTGGAATAGGCTTCACCCATCAAGAGGGAAATGATTTTGGGGGAAGGTGGAGAGAAGAAAAGATGAGAAGATGTTTCCACACTATATCATTCTATTTATTCTACAGATTCACTCCTGAAAAATTCAGCAGCATGATTAACTTTCTCTTGCAGTAATCATGTTCGATAAGTAAGTTTTAAATGTTAATGTTTAAAACCAGAGTAAATATCTTCCTTTGACCTGTTGATCAGTTTTCTCCTCCAATGAAATTTAGTTGAACTAATTTCTATCGCAGGGTTTAAACAGAAACAATCGTTTTTCCTTAAAAACAGTCGGAGTATTATAATTACAGCCTTTTAAATGTCTGACAACATTTAATTTAAAATTCTGAAAAAAGGATTTGCCTATGTGGTAAATCTGTTCTCCAAAATGACTGAACATTCATTCTGTGGTAACAATTCATCATTGCTGTGCACACTTACCAGTGTGTTATATGAGAAAAGCACTGTTGAAAGTACATCTGCAATTCTCTGTGTTATATAACATACGCCAATAGATTTGTACCTTTGGTAAATAAAATGTATTACATAGTAAATGCAGGAGCATTGTACTTCTGTGCAGTACAATACTGTATCATTGATGCAGAAATGTTGTAAAAGGATTGTTACTTCCTTGCGTTTAATTCACACAACATTTATTATTATGATATCCACTGAACTCCAGTAAACCTTATTGATACTACTTATATTGGGTCCCCAACTACCATAGACTAGACCCTATATACTAGTTTATTTTGTCTGTAAATTAATCACTCACCATAGATATGGAATCTGCTTGTTGCAGTACAAACTTATACTTAACTCTTTGCTCACCAACTTTTGTAAGAGTGCTGTATCTCTTTAAAATGAAGTGTTACTGTATGTCACATCTAAGTAAAATTGAAAGTATTCTGTTGGACATAAAGATAAGCTTTAAATCTCACTTTTGTTGATTGCCACGGCTGCCTTCTTCTCTCCGGGCTCATTGCTCCCACTGCTGCACACATTTATCACTTCAAGGATCAATTTCTCAAATGTTACTTTCACTGTTCTATCCTCATCTAGCCGAACAAAATCCAGTGAATCCTATATGTCTGAGGTTTAAGTCCACTCCCTGGCTATGTCTTGGAAACCTACCACCCTATCTTTTCCAAGCTCCATTTATCCTCAATGTTCCAGCAAATAGACAGCAAGATCCAAAACCTTATTTTCAAACATATTTATGCCCTTGCTCCACCCTAACTGGAAATTTTGAGATCTTGTGGCTCAGTAGGGAGCACCCTTGCCTCAATCGACAGCAGCTCTGTGTTCAAGTCTCATACCAATACCTGTTAGCTGCAAGAGGAGTGTTCATATGATGTGTTTCAAGGAGGTTGATAATCAGCCTGCTAATCCTTCCAACATTACCCCACTATTCCTCAAAGGGAAAAGAGTGTGTGTGAAGATATGAACAAACTGGCAGATCTTCTTCAGCTTTAGCATTTCTGAGCTCACATCCTCCATTCCTCAGATGCTGGGCTGCTGGGTCATTTGTTCCCCTCTTCTTATAATTCTTTTCATGGGCTGACAAGGCCACCATTTGTTGCACATCCCTAATTACCCTTTGACTGGCTTGTTCGGCCATTTCAGAGGGTAGTTAAGAGTCAGCCATGTTGCTGTTGGTCTGGAGTCATATGTCGGCCAGGCGAGGTAAGGATGGCAGATTTACTTCCTTGAAGGGCATTAATGAACCAGATGTGTTTTAAAAAATTGATGATAGTTGTCATGGTCGCCATTACTGAAATTAGGAGCCAAATCTTCCAAGGGGCAGCAATCACCATCTGCTCCCTTTATCTTATCTTGCACCAGATCTTCACATTTCTGACCTGGACTTCCAAACAGGCCTCTTCAGAAATGCGGAGCATACCTGTTCTGGGAGTATTCTTTGTAGCAGATGGTCACCGGGGGAAGCAAAGCCTCTTTTTACTGCACCAACTGTCATATTCCAGTAAGTAGAGAATTTAAAGGTTCCAAAGCAACTTTCAGAAGCTAAGGGGAGAAGGTAAGTGTGTAAGGTAGGTGGGTGAGGACATGTGGGTGATGGGACAGGGTGGCAGATGGATGAAAGATAGCATGACAGACGCATGAGTTTGTGAGTGGTGTGTTAGGTTAGTGAGGGTGTAGGGTGTAAGGGTGGGTGGATGAAGGGGTAGAGTGGCACATGAGTGAGTGAGGAGTAGGGTGGCAGGTGATGGATAAGAGGATAAGCTGGCAGGTGAGAGAGGGGTAGGATGGCAGGATATGAACGAGGGGTTGGGTGGCAGGTGTGTGGATGAAAGGGTAGGGTGAAAGATGAGTAGGTGAGGGGATAGAGTGGCAGGAGGGTGGGCGAGGGATAGGATGGAAGGTGGGTGCGGTTGTAGGGTGACACATTAGTGGGTGAGGGAATAGGGTGGGAGTCATGTGGGTGACCAGTGGAGAGTTAGGGTGGGGGTGTAGATTAGTGATATAGTTGCCCAAAAGTTAGAACTTTCCCTGGGCAACTATTCAGGTAAGTGAGTGCCTGACTCCAACTCAGATTTTCAGAGGGCTCCAGACACATTGCCCAAATTTTGCAGCCAATTCCTGCATGGTCAGTGTGTCAGATCATCTGAGGGGTCCTCAGCACAACCTCTGGTATACAGCCATCTGCAAATCGGAGGTTCTTTTAAAAATATATTCCAGAATAATGAATTAACTTTAAATTCCACCAGGTGCCATTCGAACCCCTGTCTGCAGAGCTTGGGCCTCTCAATTACTCGTGCACTGACATTACCGTTAAACCACTCTCTCTCCAAATTCTATTCTAATTCTATTCTGTTCCACCAATAAGGGTTGATCTTTCCCCATAGGTACTGACCCTCTGGAACTCTTTTTCTAAATTCATGCTCTTACTAAATCTCTCCCTGACCTTCATAACTATCAATATATTTTGACTTGGATGAAGGGACCAAAGGTATGGTTGCCTAATGTGCTGATTACACAAAGATAGGTAGGTAAGTAAGTTGTGAAGAGTGGGCAGAGACCTGACAAATGGAGTCTTATGTAGGAAAATACAAAATTATACATTTTGGCACAAGCTTATTATCTAAATGGTGAGAGATTGCAGAGCTCGGAGATATAAAGGGACCTCGGTTTCTTAGTGCATGAATTGCAAAAGGTTAGTATGTAAGTGCAGCAAGTGATTAGGAAAGCTAATGAATCATAGAATCAAAGAATTTACAATGCAGAAGGAGGCCATTCAGCCCATTGAATCTGCACCGACCCTTACAAAGAGCACCCTACTCAAGCCCACGTCTATATACTATCCCCGTAACCCAGTAACACCCACTTAACCTTTTAGGACACTAAGGGCAATTTAGCATGGCCAATCCACCTAGCCCGCACATCTTCGGACTGTGGGAGGAAACCAGAGCACCCGGAGGAAACCCACGCACACACGGGGAGAACGTGCAGATTCCGCACAGACAGTGACCCAAGCCGGAATCGAACGTGGGACCCTGGAGCTGTGAAGTAACAATGGTAACGACTATGCTACCGTGCTGCCCCATGGGCAGAATGTTATCGTATTTTGCAAGGGGGATCACATACACAAGTTGGGAGGTTATGCTTCAATACAGGGCATTGGTGAGACCACATCTGGAGTACTGTGTACAGTATTGGTCTCCTTATTTAAGTGAGGATGTAAATGTGTTTGGAAACAGTTCAGAGAAAGTTAACTGCGCGTCAAACACTGGTGTGGCACCAGTACTGGGGAAAGTGGGTGCTGTGGGATGGTCTACCCCTAAACTGTGCTGGAACCAGTGTTCTTGTGAACCGCACAACTAGGGATGTGGAGAGAGTTTTAAACTAAATAATGGGATCAAGGAAATAAATGTGTAAAGATGTGGGCCAAAATTCTCCGGCCCCTCGGTGGCAGTGGGATTCTCTGGTCCTGCCAGCAGCATGCCCCTCCCACGGGTTTCCTAATGGCATGGGGTGGCTTCAATCGGAATTCCCATTGGCAGCAGGCGGAACGGAGATTCCCGCCACCAGCGAATGTCAAGCCACCTCCCGCCATCAGGAAACACATAGATGGAAGGCTGGAGAATCCCACACATGGTAAATCAAGGAGTAGAGAAAATGCAAGAGAGAAAGGTTTAATATGGGCAAGAGCCAATGTGTGGAATGGGTCCAAGGGCCGAATGGTCTCCTCTTGTTCCTATTTTCTGTGTTTTTATCAAGAAGCAGTTTTATAAAGCACCTGGGAAGAAGAGGATCAAAGGATATGGAGGGAAGTATTAAGGCTGGATCAGGCTATTGAGTTTGATGATCAGCCATGCTCATAATGAATGACAGAGCAGGCTCGAAGGGCCGAGTGGCCTCCTCCTGCTCTATTTTCTATGTTTTTATGATAAACAGAACATAACTGGTAAGGATTGAGACAGCAAATCTAAGAGTAAATCAGCAGATAAGGAGCAGCTGACAAAAATAATAAAAGGACAAAATTAAAGGCTCCGTATCTGCATGCAAGTAATATTCAAAATAAAACAGAAAAACTGATAGCGCAAATAGAAATAAATCTAATAGCCATTACAGAGACATGGCTGCAGGATGACATAGATTGGGATTTGAGTATTGAAGGATAAGTGACATTTCGGAAGGATGTAAACTCGGAAACAGTGGAGGGGTGGCTCTGTAATTAATGAACCATTGGAGGAAAGACCTAAGTTCAGGAATCCAGGATATAGAAACGCTTTGGGTGGAGAAGATAAACGATATAGGCAAGAAGTCGCTTACGAGAGCCATGTACAGGGCCCCTGGGCTGGCACCCAGTATAAAGGAGGAAATAATGAGGGTTTGTAAGAAAGGTAGGGTGATAATATGCATTTGTACTGGGAAATGAGATAGGCAAAGGTAGCCTGGGTGAGGAATTCATAGAATGTTTTCAGGATAGTTTCTGAGAAAAGCATGTTCTGGCACCAACCAGAAAGTAGACAATACAAGACCTGGTATTATGCAAAGAGGTAGGATTAATTAATGACCTCATAGTGAACGCCTCATGACATCCCTGGTTAGCAGCAATCTTAATTAATAAATAAAATATGGTTGAATTTTGCATTGAATTTGAGGGAGGGAAGAGTGGGTCCAAGGCTTGTCTTTTCAACTTAAATAAGGGCAATTATGAGGGGATGAAAGCACATCTATCCCAAGTGAAATGGCAAATTAAGTTAAGGGTCAGGTCAATGCAGTGGCAGAGATTTAAGGGTGTATTTAAGAATGCACAGAACAGATAAATTCCAATGAGAAAGAAAAATTCCAAGTGGAGGATGCACCATCCATAGATAATTTAAAAAGTTAAAGATAGTATAGAACTTAAAGAAAAATCGCACGCGCAATTTAATTAAATGGGAACAAAGTCCCATAACGAGCACGTTTAGCCACATGTTTCCTGGCGCTCTCAGCACGAAGAAACACAACACTATTGAACAGCATTCGGGATAGATAGTGGTCTCAGTGGGGAATGCGCGGCTGAGGCCACACATAGCTCTGTTTTCTGAACCAGAAGAGCTCCGCTCGGCGGAACTCCTCAGTGTAGCGAGAGATCGGGACACCATTTTTAAACTGCTTCCCGATCTCTGGAACCTGGGGCGTGACCACCGTCCCCCCTCCAAGCCCCTACATATTATAAGGGGTCCACGCTCCCGCACCCGCCCCCCCCGGAACCTGGGGCGTGACCACCGACCCCCCTCCAAGCCCCTACATATCATAAGGGGTCCACGCTCCCACCCCCCCCCCCCCCAACACCATCACAGGACACCCCCGGCCCAATCACCGCTATGTGAAAAATGCCAGGTTGGCACTCCCAAGGTGCCAACCTGATACCCTGACAGTGCCACCTGGACATCTTGGCAGTGCCAGGCTGGCACCCAGGTGGCAGGAAGCACTATCAGGGTGCCAGGATGGCATTGTCAGGGTGCCCAAGTGGCATTAGCAGTGCCAGAGTGCCACCCTGCCCAAAGGGCATGCACCTGGGGGCCTTTGATTCCCTGGGAGACCCCCATGAGTGCCGTTCCACTTGATCCCCGCTTGTTGAGACCAGTACTGAACAGCATCCACTGAGGTCTCCGAAGCGAAGGGGATAGATCCTAACGCCTCAGGTGCCTCGGGAAATTGCATATTACAATGAGACTAGCTGAATCGCTGTAATATGCAGATGTGCCAATAAATGATCCCGACCACAATGGGTGTGATTTACATTGCAATATCTCGCGAGATCACGTTAGATCTCATGAGGCATTGCGAGCGGGTTGGATCATGGGAGTGGGGTCTCCCGGCTTCTATCGGCCACGTTGCCATGGCGCACTGCTTTTCCAGCGCAGTGTAAATTTACCCCTGATGAAGGAGCAGCGCTCCGAAAACTGTGATTTCAAATAAACCTGTTGGACCTGGTGTTGTGAGACTTCTTACTATGCCCACCCCAGTCCAGTGCCGGCATCTCCACATCATGATCAGTGAATGAAGCAGAGTTCTCAGCATCATTTGGTGAAGCGGGATGCAAGTTCCCCTCCAAACCACACACTGTCTTGACTTGGAACTACATAGCCACTCCTTCACTGTCGCTGGATGGATCAAAATCTGAGAACTCCCTTCCGAAAAGCATTGGGAGAACCCAAACCAGACGGACTGCAGTTGTTCAAGAATGCAGCTCACCAACATTGTAATATGCCAGTAAGGGATAGCAGCATGGCATTACTGAAAGGGACATTTGCCATGTGATCCAACCTCAGTTTCACTTTGGCCTGTGAGCAGAAAACAGCACACACCATTCTGTTGCTGATGTCTCCAAGCTTTCTATCCATGTATATATATGTCCTCATGTGCCTGGTTTAAATAAATGAACCCACAACATGTTTTCAAAGTCCTTTATGAGTGATTGGTAGATTTATATCATTATAACAACACAACATGATGTTCTGTGGTAGTCCAACAGCCTGGCACCAAGATTATGTACAGGTACAACATTTTGAACAACCTTCAATTGTACTGCATTGCATGAGGTAACCCTTGATGTTATACTCTTGACGTGCTTCACACTGCTTGACGACGACTTCAATGTCGTATTGAAGACTGCGAAAAAGATGTTGTAGTTTCTCTGCTCGCAATCTTCTTCGCAGCCTTCAACACGTCATCGATGAAGACGAACCTATTGCCAAGGTCATCCCCACACCCCCACTAGTTGCTTTCAAACAACAGCGCAACCTCAAACAGACCATTGTTTGCAACAAACTACCCAGCCTTCAGGAGAACAGCGACCGCGACACCACACAACCCTGCCATGGCAACCTCTGCAAGACGTGCCAGATCATCGACATGGATACCACCATTACACATAGGAACACCACCCACCAGGTACGCGGTACATACTCGTACAACTCAGCCAACATTGTCTACCTCATACGCTGCAGGAAAGGATGGCCCAAGGCGTGATACATTGGCGAGACCATGCAGATGCTGCGACAACGGATGAACGGACATCGTGTGACAATCGGCAGGCAGGAATGTCCCCTTCCAGTCGGGGCACACTTCAGCAGTCAAGAGGATTCAGCCTCTGATCTTTGGGTTAGCGTTCTCCAAGACTGCCTTCAGGATGCACGATAACGCAGAATCGCTGAGCAGAAACTGATAGCCAAGTTCCGCATGCATGAGTACGACCTCAACTGGGACCTTGAATTCATGTCTCACTACATTCACCTCCCACCATTTGGCCTGGGCTTGCAAAATCCTACCAACTGTCCTGGCTTGAGACAATTCACACCTCTTTAACCTGTGATAAATCCTCTTTCCAGTCGCACCGTCTGGACCTGTAAAGACTTGATTACCTGCAAAGACTCGCATTCAAAGTATCATTTTACATCATTGACTTTGCTTATAGATGTGTTTGTCGAACTCACCTCTTCACTCACCTGATGAAGGAGCTGAGCTCCGAAAGCTAGTGATTCCAAACAAACCTATTGGACTTTAACCTGGTGTTGTAAGACTTCTTACTGTCTCAAAGGTGTACAGACCAAGCAAGATCTACACATTGCAATGTTACATCTGAGAGCAACATTTTAAGTGCAACTACTTCATCATCAGTAGAGGTCATGTTTGGCAGACCAGTATGCACAAATTTACTTTCTCTTACCCATCCTACTCTCTCAGTAGCAAAAGACTGCTAGAGAAGATTACCAACATGTATGATAAAAATTCAGGTAGAGAACTGCCAAGATGAAGTTGGGACAACCAGTTCACATCCAGGATCCCACAGACGGTGAGTGATAACCAGCCAAGGTGAGAGGATTGGTTCAGAACTGATGTGCTGTGAAGTCAGTACACATAATAATGCAAGGATGAAGCATAACCGAGGAGACCGCAACCACGCTAGTCTTAATACATCGAGGACAAGATCCTAAATGAAACATCCAAGAATGACAATCCCACAGATAACTGTGAGAAATTAAAGAAAGCTCCAGACAAGTTTAGCATTGTAAGATCTGAGCATACCACAGATTACCTTTACGCTTTAGAGGCTCATAGAATCATTTGTCCCGTGCACTTAACTAAACTTGAACATGTATTGTGAACAAGTTATACGTTTTTGGAAGGGGGGAAAGTATCTTTGAAAAGATAGAGGAATTTGTAATAGGCCTGTAAGGGACAGCAGCAAGGCATCACTGGAAGGGAAGTGTGTCATGTGATCCACTTTTGGCATGTTAGTAGAAAGCAGCAGGCACAGCTCTGATGCTGATGTCTGCAAGCTTTCAATCCATGTATATATGTTCTCATTTTCCGAGTCTAAATAAATGAACCCACAACGTGTTTTCACAATCTCTTATGAGTGATTGGTGCCTTTATATCATTATAAAACCACAACAACCACCAACTTCACGTGGGCAATTAGGAATGGGCAACAAATGCTAGCTTTGCCAGTGATGACCCACATCCCATGAAAGAATAAAAAAGAGCTAAGAGTTGTTAAATATAAATCTACATAATTTCATGAGCAACTGTGTGTCCAAGTAGATAAAGATTACACCAAACATTGGGTCCTAAAGTTGAATCATTCTCTCTCAGCAATTGATGACTCAGATTTAGCACTGTGCTGTTTTATTCCGTGCAACTTGGCATCAAACATTGCTGATAATGAATAAAATAATGCAGCAAAATGTTTAAATAACTTCTAGAAGAAAACTCGACCTTAAAATAATTTCCAAGTATCTAGCTACTGCGCACTGATTTCACTGGACACCTATATTCCATTCATTTATTGCCTGCTTTGTTCTCTCTCACTTGATGAGTGATATTATGTGGTCCCTAAAGCTTCTGTAATTCACGTCCATTAAGCAAGTCCAATAAAAAGTATCATATATGGCACTTGGAGAATATGTGCCTATAAAATTGCCATTAAATTGGAATCTTACAACTTTAAATAACAGCATGGTGAGGTTTTATACCGTTTATGTACATATGCTGTGCAGTTGGAAGATGCAGCTGCCCCGTGTGAACATTCCATTCTCTTTTGAAGGAATACATTGAAAATGTGAACTGTTGCTTTATTCTGCGACACCTGCATGTGTCATGTGCACTGAAATGACAAATCCCTTGGTTAAAGAATGGTTTTACAATTTTGTAGCATACATGTCACACAGATAAAATCCTTCCCCAGTTTCTATTTGTTCTTTATCACTAAACTCACCAGAGATTGACTTGCACCACAGGTATTGCTGCGGGCTTAGTCTCAGCTCTTTGGCTCTGTGATGGGAAGTTCATTGTAAGGTAGGTTCAATCTGAGTGAGATCATTCAGGGCTGATACAATCACAGATACTGTAAAAGAACAACCAAGTGTTAATTAAAATGAAAGAAAAATTGGCTTATTTGATTTCTCTCTTTTTCTGTCCTGAGGCTGGAAGCATCTCACCCAGAATGGCATTCAGAACAAACCTTCCGTGTACAAAATGGTTCAGTACCCACATAAAGGGTGCACTATTCCTGAATTTCATGTTTAGCATGATCATGAGGAATATATTAATAATTATAAAAACAAATCTTAATCATTATACATGTGACAATTACTACTTCTTAATTAGATTGAGATCAAACGGTCTAAAAGTTCAACTGGTAAAGAAACCTTGTAGCATATCTTCTCTGTACTGAGGTCACCAAAATCTATGGTGATAGTAAAGATTTTATAAGTAGCCCTGAGTTCACCCTTCTAAATATCTACTCATTTCTAATGGTCCGAGACCAGGGAATCCTACCCGTGGTCAATGGAGTTATCCTTGTTCCCCTCTCGCCCGCGCATTCTTGCGGCGGGCGTGATGGAAGAATCTAGCCCACTCACTCACAAGCCCATCACACATTCATACTCGTTGCCACATCAAGGGACATCACCACTCATTTTCACATGTTCTGGCATCTCCACCTGGTCTCATCTCCTCTCGAGCTTGCGTCCTCACTCTGTCAAGGGCTCCACTCGCCAGACATCCATGACACCTGCACTCACACGCATCTTGCTCACACTCTGTCTTCATGCAGGACAAGCTGGCTTACAATGAAAAAGAGATGTTCCATACCAGTGGGGAGTCACCATGATCAATTTTCTCTCTCACATTGAGAATAGAGCCATCCAACTGGCCAGCAAGGATGTGGACCGTGCCTGTACTGATGGTGAGTTTGGCGATGCTCAACCAGGCGAGGATCCTGCACTACAACATCCATCAGACAACCATATTGTGAGTGATTTCTCCTAGTTCACAGTCCACTACCATGCACTAATTATCTCTCCTTTCTTTCACAGACCCCTGTGGAAAGCGACCAAGATCAGGCAAGATCCAGGCCACTGACTCCAGCCCTGAGGAGACCTCAAGTGAGGAATCTGAGGAGAGTCACATTGAAGATCCGTCACTGCATCACACCCACCAGAGCATAGACAAACACCTTGATGGGATTTAGTTCTAGAGCAGCCTCAGGGTCACAGTCTGGTCAATAGAGGGTACTATCTGATCCACAGCAGGTGGAGGCACAGACATCCCAAGTTGTTGGCTCTTGGAGGATTGCTGGTCCAAGTCAGATGACGAGCTTCCGGACTTGGCCCTTAATTAGTTGGTGGAATTTCAGCAATGGTCAAGGGAATATCAGGAATTAATGTCAGCTGCACTCTTCAGATTGCAACGCATGATGGAGGAATCCTTCGACTTCAGTCTGAGGCGACAACACTGGCATACCAATGCACCAAGGTCAACACCGGCAGATTGGCGGCCGCTGTGAAGAACTTGGTGCAGGACAGTGGTCCTGCACTGCTGTCCATTGCTGTGACCATTAGTGGCCTCCTTCTGTGTCAACGTGAGGCCTGGTGGGGGTGCGTCTCAATTTTACTCCAGCTGTCCCTTGTCCTCAAGGAGCTATCCAGTCCCCCTATCTGCATACATGAGAAGTGAAGGGCACTGTTGAAGGGAACAGGTGGTGATGCTTGAAGAAGGCTCATGTATGCTGAAACTCCATGCACCCACTGTCCCCCAGCAGGGTCTCCTGTTATGAGCTTCTTACTGAGATTTTGTGTGCTACCCTCAGCCAGACAGGTGTCAGATGTTCCCAGATACAATATGATGACCTCAGCTCAAAGTCAGAGAACCTTGGCAAAAACATAATATATTTTCAAGAAGGAGTTAGACATAGCTCTTGTAACTAAAAGAATCAAAGGATATGGAGGGAAAGTGGGAACAGGTTATTGAGTTGGATGATCAGCTATGATCATAATGAATGGTGGAGCAGGCTGGAGAGGCCGAATGGCCAACTGCTGCTCCTATGTTTTATGTTTCTATGCTTTCAGCTCACTTGTGTACAGGCACTGAGACACCCAATCTTGAGTGTCTTTGATGCACGATCAATGACCACCAAAGCGAGGTTGTAGTCCAACTGAAGGCTTTAATAAGCTAGATGTTTCCCCCAGCAGCTCAGGTACAGAATGAAAGCTGCTGGGGCGGCACGGGCTCTTATACCCCGCCTTGCAGGGCGGAGCTACCACACAGCTTGACCAATAGGAAACATACAATATCTACCAATGGTGTTCCAGCATTACCAGGTACCGTAATACCTCTACACAGACTACCACAGTCTTCAAACCTGAACTTGTGACTATTGCAGGGAGAATGGTGGGCGGGATTCTCCGTCCCGCCAGCTGGCAAATGGGGTTTCCCATTGTGGGCAGCCCAAAACCATCGGGAAATCCCTGGGCGTGGGTGCGCTGCCAGTGCAACGAAGAATCCCAGCAGTGGAGAATCCAGCCACATATCTTCACAAAGTTGGTGGGCGTGGTTTGTCCCATTGCCTTCGCTGCCCAACAGGTTATTGATACAGCTTGCAAATGGTGACCTCTGAGGGGCAGATCAGCTATTAGGCCTGCCCTGGAATTGCTGATCATTGCTTCTTGCAATGTGCCGAGGGACAATGGAATAGGATCGAGTGTGTGAGGAACCAGACACATTCCTCATAAGCCAAGACACATACTCTTGAGGGCTTCATGTTGTCTTATCAATTTGGACTTCACAAGGGAAAGATCTGGCCATGAGGACATACTGCTCGTATGTCTGATCAGAGTAGGCATCTCAATGTCTTGCAGCCAGGTGTCTGGCCTTGACATTCTCAGATGTGGTGCCTCCATTCTTGCATTGTGATTAATGGAACTATTCAACCCAAACTGAAACTTCTGGAAGAGAGTGTCATTTAGGGAAGTGTGCCGCAGCCCACTGAGTCACATGTACATGCTGATACACCCATGAAATTTCATTGGGTCCCTTGTCCCAAGTGTCATGTTTATTTCTCACTAGCAAGGTAACACATCATGAGTGGCTGCCTTGGTCATGATGGATCTCGCTGAGGAGCCTTGCCAGGTTAAAGACATGCAGCCATTGTCAAACTCATTACCATCCAGATGCGACTGGGTTGCTGGATGGACACGTGAAGATGCACTTTCTGATGTCTAAGCCCAGAAGGACGTCCTCCAAGTAGCTCATCATCTCAGGGCTGACAAATACATAGCCGCGCTTACTTTGAAGCTTGTGCTGAACCCTGGGAGCGCTATGCATAGTTGTGCAAACTACCCCAGAATTCCCAGTGAAGTGCAGGTCACCAGGGATGATTCTGGAGGGATGATTCTGGTGAGTAGGCATCATACTGAGATACGAATAGACTATAATGACGTTCATGACATTTGGCAGCAGGAAATGTGGTTGACCATTGATGGGGAGAGCGCACAATCGCTTCCTGCTTTTATGTAATCAGAAACTGCACCTTGGGCCTTCTTGCGAGATTTTGCACTCGATGCCTCCAAGATGCCCAGCCTGATCGGAAGCGGAAAACCCAACCTATGTTTCTGGTGTGCAGGTTGTTTGTTAAGTCTGGATGATGTTACCGATGCATGTCAGTTTTTAATCTGTTGTCTCCACACAAGCTGCCTGGCTGGACATTTATAATGGTTTTGACTTTTCTTGCAAAACAGGTTGAATGGCCCTGGAGAAGTAATCTGTGTACATGGCCATTCTGCCCCAGCATATGAGTTTAAGGGTGGCCTTGGTGTATAAGTGAATGTAGACCAATGTTTACTTACTCAGACTAATGCTGCATGGAGTGCAAGATGACCACTAAAAAAACACGGTCCCAATGGTTATCATAATCTTGCACCAGTGATACTGCAGTAATTTCATTCTTCCGTCAGTGACTGAAAACAGTTCAGGAGTATTTGACAGCAAATTCACTTTTAAAGAACAAGCTAAGTTAACCATTTCAGTGCTACATTACAATTTAAGATGCACAAGTATGCATTTGATTTTAAATGCTTGCTGCTAGAATGAGTTTCTGCTTGTTCCTGAATATGACAAGCACCTACAAAACTACAGTATACTTCACAATGAAAAGAATACTCAGAAGCAAAGTTTCAAACATTGTAGTTTGCTTTTACTTTTGCATCTGTTGCTAGAAGTGCTGTCTCAGTTCCAAAAAGGTTAGAACCTTCATAAAGAGGAATAAAGCAGAGAAGAGAAGTGGGGTGGGCAGAAGGAGGAAAAAGGACAGTAGAAATAGCGCTTAAGAATGAAGAGCACATGTAAAAGAGAGCCGACAGGCAGAGGGATGGAGAACTTCTATAAGTCAGTGTTGCATCTTTATGATCTGCTGGTGGATTCTGCAACCCAGGGCCAGGTGGTAGGCGAGTCATTTGGACAAATGTGTGGACAAAACCTTCTCCCATACATCTGTCATTGCACAGGTTTCTTCTATTAAGCGGAGACCAAAATAATTTCCTGTGTGGTGCTGCACGTTATGTACAAAGGGAGAGGGAGCAAGCTTTAAATGCTTCCTGATATTATAGGTTTTAAATAGCCTGAAGCAGGAGCCTATATTTGGATGATTTATTGTGCTTATTTTAATTTCTGGTAGATTACTAAATTGTTGTGACATTAAATTTTCAGCCACATCAGCTTTATTGAAGTAGAAAGGTTAAAAACAATGACTGTTTTGTGGTTAGAGAAATTTACTTCTCCCTGCATGACAATTATTTCAGTCGAAGTCAGGCAACTTGCCAGCAGTTGTGATTTTCAACTACAAACATAATTCTTACCGTGTCTTTAGAGTTGCAACATTGATTAGTTTTCATTGTCCCATGTTGAAACAGTTTGTTCAACACTCAACATTTCTGTGTACACGGTTACTATAGAATGCATGACTGCCTGCACTTGAAATGAAAAATGAAATGAAAATTGCTTATTGTCACAAGTAGGCTTCAAATGAAGTTACTGTGAAAAGCCCCTAGTCGCCACATTCTGGTGCCTGTTCGGGGAGGCTGGTACAGGAATTGAACCGCGCTGCTGGCCTGCTTGGTCTGCTTTCCAAGCCAGCGATTTAGCCCTGTGCTAAACCAGCCCCTGGTTCATATAGATCTGCAAGTTAGTATAAACCAGATGATAATAAGCCACGTTCAGTATACCCATCTAATAGTGGCAAACCTGAACTCATTCCTGTTCTATAAGAGGTCCAATTATAGCAATTGAGAATTAAGACGTAAAGGTGATACTAGCTGTGCTCCTTACTTCTTTATTTACAGGGACAGCTGGGACAGGGGGAAAACGTGAGGTTCCTCACAAAGCCGTGTTGTGTATCCATTCAGCAACTCCGGGGATGTGTTCAACAGATAGCAGCTGGAGATTGTTATAGTTGTGCACTTACTGGTATGTAGCCCGACAACTTTTAAAATATTAACATTATGTTTCAAAAATGACTGCAATTAGAAATACCATAATTAAAGCTTACCTAATGGGTAAGTTTCAAATATTATGTTCAGAGTTTAAAATAAACTTCTTCAGGGATATTTCATGGAACTGTATTTGTGAATTAACCCCTGGAAATGTAAGCTTTTTCTATCCAAACCTACGTTTTCTTAAAATTACAGCTTTCACTGTACCAGAATCTGTCCAATCTATTGGTTTTTCAATGTTCCTATTCAAATATTAGAAATTATCCAAATTGGCATGAAAGTGTTGAAAGCTGAAACTCCATGGCTGCATTTCAGCTGCGTGAGTAAAACTTTGGTTTATAATGTCCTGCCATTTCAATGGACAATCCAGTTCCAGTTTCTTCTCAAGCATTATGGTATAACCTGTGGTAATGACCGCATTACTGCCAGGAGCAAGTGTTATGGTGAGCTGCCGACAATCCCACTAGCTTCCCCATTATCCTCTTCACTGCCACATGTCCAGCTAGCTCAATAGTGTCAATATTATTGACAACATAATTAACACCTCTTTTCCATTGCCCACCCAATTGTAACTGCCCTTGCTTGGTTCTACACATACCAAAAGCAGAGCAGTTTTAGGGTGGGAAATGGCAGCATTGTGATTATTTAACTGGGCTAGTCATCCAGAGACATGAGTTCAAATCCCACCAAGGCAGTTGGGGAATTTAAATTCAATCAATTAAACCTAAATAAAAGACTAGTATTAGTATAGTGACCGTATAACTACCAGACTGTCATCAAAACCCAACTGGTTCATTAATGTCTTTTAGGAAAGGAAACATGCTGTCCTAACCTGGCCTGGCCTATTTGTGACTGCAGACACACAGCAGTGACCCTTAACTGTCCTCTGAAATAACCTAGAAAGCTACTTAGTTGCACTAAGCCACTATATTAAAGCATAATTACCACTAGGACAGCAAGTTCAAAATTCTCACAGGCAGCCAGGCAACAAATGCTGGTCTTGCCATTGATGTCCACATCTCATGAATGAATTAAATTTTTAAAATGTCTTCCACCCCTGTATTATAGAACATAGAACATACAGTGCAGAAGGAGGCCATTTGGCCCCTCGAGTCTGCACCGACCCACTTAAACCCTCACTTCCTCCCTATCCCCATAACTCAGTAACCCCTCCTAACCTTTCTGGTCACTAAGGGCAATTTATCATGGCCAATCTACCGAACATTCATGTCTTTAGACTGTGGGAGGAAACCAGAGCACCCGGAGGAAACCCACGCAGACACGGGGAGAACGTGCAGACTCCGCACAGACAGTAACCCAGCGGGGAATCGAACCTGGGACCCTGGCGCTGTGAAGCCACAGTGCTATCCAATTGTGCTATCATGCTGCTTATAGGCATCCATATGGTACTCCTTAAATATGTATATCTGGATCTCCCCCTGGCTGGGCGAGATCCAGATCGCAACATCTTGCGAGATCCCGTTAGATTCCACAAGGCATTCCGAGCTTCTCAAATACGGCCTCATCAAGTCACCGATTTGGGCATGACGAGGCCATTCGATCGCACCCCACATGTCCTCTGATGGCACTCAGCTCTATCTCTCCAGTGCCTCTGTAATAGCTGACCACATATCTTCCAGATAAACAAAGAGAAGGCCAAAGCTATCATCTTCAGCCACAACTATAAATGTTGTGCTCATACCATTGATCCTATTCACCTCCCTGAGCAGTACTTCAGGCTGAACCAAACTTTTAATTGGTGTAGAATATGTGAAACCAGGATTCTGACAAGGAAGAGCTATAGTTGTATCAAGGTGTTTACTTAAAAACTAGTTTATTAACATTATATAAAGTATGTACCTAGTGGGTTACAGGAAAAGCACATCTCCCCTCCGGGCTACCTGCCTGCTCTTTAGAGTGCCTGATGTCAGTGCTACATCATCATGTGCACATAGATGAGCATATCCATTCTGTTAACCCTTTATACCACACCTTAGTATCTTATTCAGTGTCACTCTGAGCATTTTATCCCTTATCCCCTCTCTCCATCATAAACACCAGTCATCCTAACACTTCCACAAAATGTCCTACCTTCAGATGGTTTGACACTGAAACTTACATCCATGCCTTTGTCACCTCTAAACCCAACAATCCCAATGTTCTCCTGGCTAGCATTCAATCCTCCTCCCTCTGCAGACTTCAGCTCATCTAAACTTCATTCTTGTATCCTTCCTACTGCCGATCCCATTTACCTTCTTCCCACTTTGAGCATGATTAGTTATAGTATGGCTAGACAGTAAATAAAACTCTGTCTACTGTCCTCAACAATGCGGTTAATTCCCAGTCTTTGACACCATGTCTTACTATGCCAGAATGAGCTTTTTACTTCCCACATCAGTCATCCTTATGGCTGATCAGATTGAGATCACTGACTTAATGGCAATTTGGCCTGAATCATGGGAAATTTTGTTCTCTGAACTCATCCATTAGGAGTTGAGTTGAAGCAGCCAGAACCTGTTTCACATAAAACCTTTATAGCTAGCAGGAGGAAGAGACTTTCACTCCATAACTCAAGGCTGGATTTGACCTCTGGTTCCTGAGGTGAAAGGGCAGTGTGCTAATGCACTGCTTTACTTGACCTCTTTGGTCTTTGAGACTGTGCTGATCCTGCATTTTATTGCAAAAAAAACACTGTTTTTATTCATTTTTCTTTTTCTTTCCATGTCTGTTAGTTTTCAACTCATTTTTGCCTATCTTACACCATCCTTCATTCGGTAGTAGAGGAAAGGACCTCATTCCTTGTTTCGACACAATTTGATTACTATAAACCATGTTTGACTGAAACCGACTCATTTTCTCCTTTCCCCTTTCCTGAAGAAGTTAATTCCCTCACTGCAAGGCACCGTTCCACGGATGTCATTCACCTTCCTGATCAAAGTGCTGTTTATTCATGTGAGACTTGATAGCAGGTTATGCAAATGCACTGGGGAAACAAATCAACCTAATGCTCTTTTTATTTTAAAGGAAAAGCAAAATATTGCAAATCTGGAATAAAAACTGAAATGCTGGAAAAGAAACTCAGCAGGTCTGGCAGCATCTGTGGGGAGAGAAACAGAGTTAACATTTCAAGATCTGCATGATGTTAACTCTATTTCTCTCTCCACAGATGCTGCCAGACCTGCTGCGTTTTTCCAGCATTTTCTGCTCTTCTTACCTTGTTTGATATCCCTGCACACATAATTCTGGTAGGTGTTGGTGGATAGAACAAGAACAGGAGTCTGCCTAATTTCCCCTTCCCTAACCCAGGGCAATGCGGCTAACTGAATCAATCCTGCTGTTCCCGTAACTGCAATAAACCAGTTCAACACAGATCCTTATTGAACCTGGAATCTTTTCAGTGGAGCATCAGGGAGTTTTGATGATAAAGGTTTTGGAGGGATGTTTCCTCTGTGAGTTTTATGAGGAAACTGTAAATAGCATATGGGGAAAGGCAGGACAAATAAATCGAGAGTGCCCTAGATTATGAGAGAAGTAGAGAAGATAAAAAAGGAGGAAGTGCGTGTATGACAGATTTCAGGTGGAAAATGCAATGGAGAATCAGGCTGATTATGGAAGGACCAGAGAGCAAGTGAAAAAAACTAGTAAGAAAAGCAAGGAGAGGGTATGAAAAGAAACTGGCAGCTAACATAAAAGGGAATACTAAAGTCTTCTGTAGCAAAAAAAAACAAGGTGGCAAACGAAAGAGTGGGGCCGATTAAGGATAAAAGGAAGGGGGCTTGCATCTGAAGGCAGGAAAAACAGCGGAAGCATTAAAGGAATACATTGCGTCTGTCTTTACAAAGGAAGAAGATGCTACCTTGGCCGAGGTGAGAGAGAAGGTAACTGGTACACTGGAAGAATTTAGAATTGAGAAAGAGGTGGTATAAGAAAGGGTATCTTTACTTAAAATAGGTAAGGTACCAGGACCAGATGAGATGCATCCAAGCATACTGAGGGAAGTGAGAGTGTAACTGGCAGAGGCACGAGTGATAATCTTCCCGTGCCGGAAGACTGGAGATTTGAGAATGTCACACCCTTGTTCAAAAAGGGATGTGAGGATAAAGCTGACAACTACAGTCCAGTCACTTTGATTTCAATGGCAGGGAACTTCTGGAAACTATAGTTCAAAACAAAATCAATAGTCACTTGGACCAGTGGAGGATAATTAAGGAAAGCCAACATGGATTAACTGAGGGAAAATCATGTTTAACTATTGTGCTGAAGATTTTTGAGGAGATAACAGAAAGTTGTTAAGGGCTGTATTGTTGATATGGTCCAAATGGATTTTCAAAAGACATTTGATACAGTGCCACACAACATACTTGTGAGAAAAATTCGAACTCATGGAATAAAAGAGAAAGCAGACACTTGGATAAGAAATTGGCTGAGTGACAAGAAACAGAGAATACTAATAATAACCTATTATTGTCACAAGTATGAAGTTACTGTGAAATGAAATGAAAATCACTTATTGTCACAAGTAGACTTCAATGAAGTTACTGTGAAAAGCCCCTAGTCGCCACATTCCGGCGCCTGTTCGGGGAGGCTGGTACGGGAAAAGCCCCTAGTCTCCACATTCCAGCACCTGTTTGGGTAAGCTGGTACAGGAATTGAACCCACGCTGCTGACCTTGTTCTGTATCACAAACCAGCTGTCTAGCCCATTGAGCTAAACCAGTCCTTAATGATAATAGTGATAAATTGCTGTTTTTCAGATTGGAGGAAGGAATTTAGTGGAATTCCCCAGGGGTCAGTGTTGGGACCTTTGCTCTTCCTGATAAATATTAATGACCTAGATTTGGTGTGCAAGGCGTGATTTAAAAATTTGTAGATGATACAAAGATTGGAAACGCTATCAACTGTGATGCATATAGGTGAACTTCAAAAAGATATAGACATGTTGGTGGATTGGTCAGATAAGTGGCAGATGCGATTCAATGCAGAGAATTGTGAGGCAAATATAGTGAGACAGTATAAAATAAAGGGGGGAACTCTAAAGGAGGTGCAGGAACAGAGGGACCCTGGTGTATATATACGCAGATAGGGGCAGCACGGTGGCGCAGTGGTTGGCACTGCTGCCTCACGGCGCCGAGGTCCCAGATTCGATCCTTGCTCTGGGTCACTGTCCATGTGGAGTTTGCACATTCTACCTATGTTTGCGTGGGGTTCACCCCCACAACCCAAAGATGTGCGGGGTAGGTGGATTGGCCACGCTAAATTGCCCCTTAATTGGAAAAAATGAATTGGGTACTCTAAAGGTATTTTTAAAAATAAAGCAGATAGTATAATCAGCTTTATTAATAAGCACATTGAGTACAAGAGTAAGGAAGTGATATTGATCTTGTCCAAGACACTAGTTAGGCCTCAACTGCAGATCTGTGTGCAGTTCTGGACGCCATACTTGAGGAAAATATGAAGGCATTGGAGAGAGTACAGGGGATATTTACAAGAACGAATCCAGGGATAAACAACTGTAGCTATGAAGTTAGATTGGAGAGGTTGGGACTGTTTTCCTGGAAGAAAAGAAGGCTGAGAGGAGACTTGATAGAGGTATTCAAGATCCTGAGGGATATTGATAGGGTAAATAATAAGAAACTGTTCTCTCCCAAGAGAGCATCAAGAACTAAAGCACACAGATTCAAAATAATTGACAACAGGAGGTAAAGTGATGTGAGAAAAATAATTTCATCCAGAGGTTGGTTGAAGTTTGGAAGGAACTTCCTGAGAGGATGGTGGAGGCAGGTTCGATCAAGGTGTTCAAAATGGAATTGGATTGCTATCTGGAAAGTAAGAATGTGCAAGGTTGAAGGATAAGCCAGGGGAGTAAGACTAGATAGAATTCTCTTTCAGAAAGCCAGTGTACACTCAATAGGCTGAAGGGCCTCCTTCTGCACTATAAAGGTTCTGTGATTTTGCAATTTTGAAATAAAGGTTTATGTTTTAGTTACAAAAACGGGCAGAGGAAATCTTCCTCCTTAATATTTATTCCTGATATAGAAAGACAGGAGAAGTCCCAATGAGATTAAATGCATTTTTACTAAACTGGAATAAGACAGACTAAAAATAAAAGAATCCTCTTCCAAATTAACACATGTGATATGCAATAATTAACAGTTCTATGTGATAGCTGACAGTAAGATCATGCTTCTTACAGCAATATATATATTTATATAAATCAATCCTAAGAATTTAACTTATCTGCATATCAAACCATTATTGAATTTCTGTCATTCTTTCCATTTGAATAAAATTGGAGCCCATGAAATGGCTGTCATCTTACACACTCCAGAGGCACCAAGTTAAGAGCTATTTTGTTTGTTTATTTTGAAGCAAATGGTGAGTTATTTATGTGGGGAAGAAATTGTCACGTGATTGATGCAAACCGACCAGCATCGCATAAATTCTGGAGTCCACAGAAAATTGATCTTGGCATTCAGGATATCCACAGCGTCAGTTGTGGCTACTGGCATGCCACAGCCCTCACAGGATATCCTACTGGTAAGAGATAATTTATCTTATATCATTTTACATAAACTAAGCTTAAGATTTGGATAACACATTATTCACAGAAAAGTTCAGCTGTATAAATGTTCTGTGCTTGTGTGCATATTTTTTCCTAACCTAGAGCACTGTAACTTCAACAAACATCAAATGTGTAGCTTTTATTTGGTAAGTGGGAATGTGTACTTTGAAAGCTGGACAGGAAACCTGACACATGATAGGTCAGCAGAATGTAGCCATTAGGGTATGTTTAGTGAATTTGCACTCCCAGAATGCATCTTTGTTCAGTAGAATGCATTTTGGGAATTTCAGCACAATGTTCAATGAGCCACAAGGAATATCCACCCATTAATGTTTCTCTATTCCCAAATCTAGATATGCACTCCATACAAATGAATCTCCATTATAGGAATATTAATTCATAAAATAGACCCCCTAATGCCCAGTTATGCATATTCCATTGTCACAAGAGCAAATGTTTCAGTAGACCAACTGCACAATTTTGCTGAACAGAAATATACATACATATATGATAGGAAAGTTGAAGAGATTTATTTGCATACAATATTATGTGGTACAGAATTTAAATAAACATCTTCTAAATATTTCTGGTGCCAATGAGTATAGTCTCCTCTTCTACTCAAGAAGAATTAATTCTTTTACTTTGGGCAATTTTGATGGCAACCAATCAAAATGGCTATTGCTCACAATTTTATTTTTGTTGGTTTTATTAAACACAGCCTCCAACATGGGAACAACATAGACAGAATTTACGGGAGCGATTTTAAACCCTCTCTGTCCGTGAGAAACACGGCACAGGCTCAAAATCCAGAGAAAAGCAAAAAACGTGGTTCTCTCCGGCACAATCGACTTTTGGAATCTTCCTTATCCCTTGCCAATGGAGTAGTGCAAATCACATGGCATGAGCCCAGGATCTCAGTTTAACTCATTAGTATGTCATTAGAAAGCACATCCAGACCTTTCCCTTCACAAAATCTTCACCCAGAGCTGACGTGACGTCTCAACAGCATCATTTATACAGTGTATGGCCAGGTGTGAGCTGTCGAGGGGATTGGTCCAGGGCTCAGAGGTAAGTATAGTCCTTGGGAAGCTTGGGGTGGGGGGGGGGGGGGAGGGGGGGGGGGGTTGGAGGGCCATACCCAGGCAGTACCCTGGTACACGTTGTCACTGCCAGGTTGGCATTGCCAACCAATGCCAGAGGCTGTGCAAGGGCAGGACCCCAGTGGGAGCCCATGTGGGGGGGTTTGTATATGTCTGGTGCATGGGGTGGGGGGAGAGCAGACATGGGGGATGGATCTGCCAGCGATGGCTGTCAGGAGTGGGGGAGTTCTTCTGGCAATGACTGTCGGGGGCAGGGAGAGCCCTGAGACATCCAGGGCGCGATTCTCCACTCCCACGCCGGTTGGGAGAATCGCCTGGGTCGCCAAAATTTCCCGGGACGCCAGTCCGACGCCCTCCCGCGATTCTCCCAAGCGGCGGGAACGGCCCGGTCGAGTTTCGCGGGCCGCAGGCCGGAGAATCGCCATTTTGGGTGTCTCTGGCGATTCTTCGGCCTGCGGCCCACGAAACTCGCCACCCAAAATGGCGATTCTCCGGCACCCCCGCTATTCTCAGGCTCTCTGAAGGAGGACCTCCTTCCTTCCGCGGCCCCGCAAGATCCGTCAGACATCTTCTTGTCCACTTACTCAGGCTCATGATTCCAAGAGGAATTCTGCTGACAGGATTCATTCTACTTTTCTCGTCGGGACTGACACTTCGTCATTTTTTGGTAAAATCCTGCCCGATATGTGTTTCCTTTCAAAACCTGTGATCAGTATGTAGATGAAGGTGATATTAAATGGGAAATGTTACATTGTGGTTTAAATAGTAAGATAGTTTGATTTATTTTATGCATACTGATGGTTAAAATTAACTTTCAGTTTAGAATTTGACCATTAGAAGAATCATAACTGAAATCATTAAATGTTCTGCACCTTACCAATTGTGAAAAGTTCACATGGATTTGGAAAAATGAACACCATGGGGCGAAATTCTCCGGTATAGGCGCGATGTCCGCCGACTGGCGCCCAAAACGGCGCAAATCAGTCGGGCATCGCGCCGCCCCAAAGGTGCGGAATGCTCCGCATCTTTGGGGGGCCGAGCCCTGACCTTAAGGGGCTAGGCCCGCGCCGGACAAATTTCCGCCCCGCCAGCTGGCGGAAAAGGCCTTTGGTGCCCCGCCAGCTGGCGCGGAAATGACAACTCCGGGCGGCGCATGCGCGGGAGCGTTAGCGGCCGCTGACGGCATTCCCGCGCATGCGCAGTGGAGGGAGTCTCTTCCGCCTCCGCCATGGTGGAGACCGTGGCGAGGGCGGAAGGAAATGAGTGCCCCCACGGCACAGGCCCACCTGCGGATCGGTGGGCCCCGATCGCCTCAGGACCCCGGAGCCCGCCCACGCCGCCTTGTCCCGCCGGTAAGGTAGGTGGTTTAATCTACGCCGGCGGGACAGGCATTTTAGCAGCGGGACTTAGGCCCATCCGGGCCGGAGAATCGCTGGGGGGGGGGGCCCGCCAACCGGCGCGGCGCGATTCCCGCCCCCGCCGAATATCCGGTGCCGGAGAATTCGGCAACCGCCGGGGGCGGGATTCACGCCAGCCCCTGTCGATTCTCCGACCCGGCGAGGGGTCGGAGAATCTCGCCCCCAGATGTTTTTCCTTCCCTTTGTGACAACACTGCAATAAACCTCGTATACTTGTGTCTTTCTTAACAATAGCACGGTGGCACAGTGGTTAGCACTGTTGCCTCACAGTGCCAGCGATTAGAGTTCAATCCTGGTCTTGGGTGACTGTCTGTGTGGAGTTTGCACATTTTCCCTGTGTCTGCATGGGTTTCCTCCTGGTGCTCCTCCCACAGTCCAAAGATATGCAGGTCAGTGAATTGGCCATGCTAAAAGGAATTGCGCCTGAGTGCCCGAAGATGTGCAGGTTAAGTGAGGTTACGGGGATTGGGCAGGGGATGGGCCTCAGTCGAGTGCTGTTTTGGAGGGGCAGTGCAGACGTGGTGGGCCGAATGCCCTCCTCCTGCATTGAATGGATTCTCTGGAATTCTGTGGACTCTATTCTATGTGTGTGTAACATAGAACATAGAAAATACAGCACAGAACAGGCCCTTCGGCCCACGATGTTGTGCCGAACCTTTGTCCTAGATTAATCATAGATTATCATTGAATCTACAGTGCAGAAGGAGGCCATTCGGCCCCCTGAGTCTGCACCAGCTCTTGGAAAGAGCACCCTTCCCAAACTTAACACCTCCACCCAACACCAAGGGCAATTTGGACATTAAGGGCAATTTATCATTGGCCAATTCACCTAACCCGCACATCTTTGGACTGTGGGAGGAAACCGGAGCACCCGGAGGAAACCCACGCAGACACGGGGAGGACGTGCAGACTCCGCACAGACAATGACCCAAGCCGGAATCGAACCTGGGACCATGGATCTGTGAAGCAATTGTGCTATCCACAATGCTACCGTGCTGCCCTTAAGAACAAATAAATCTACACTATATCATTTTACCGTAATCCATGTACCTATCCAACAGCTGCTTGAAGGTCACTAATGTTTCCGACTCAACTACTTCCACAGGCAGTGCATTCCATGCCCCCACTACTCTCTGGGTAAAGAACCTACCTCTGATATCCCTCCTATATCTTCCACCTTTCACCTTAAATTTATGTCCCCTTGTAATGGTGTGTTCCACCTGGGGAAAAAGTCTCTGACTGTCTACTCTATCTATTCCCCTGATCATCTTATAAACCTCTATCAAGTCGCCCCTCATCCTTCTCCGCTCTAATGAGAAAAGGCCTAGCACCCTCAACCTTTCCTCGTAAGACCTACTCTCCATTCCAGGCAACATCCTGGTAAATCTTCTTTGCACCTTTTCCAGAGCTTCCACATCCTTCCTAAAATGAGGCGACCAGAACTGTACACAGTACTCCAAATGTGGCCTTACCAAAGTTTTGTACAGCTGCATCATCACCTCACGGCTCTTAAATTCAATCCCTCTGTTAATGAACGCGAGCACACCATAGGCCTTCTTCACAGCTCTATCCACTTGAGTGGCAACTTTCAAAGATGTATGAACATAGACCCCAAGGTCTCTCTGCTCCTCCACAATGCCAAGAACTCTACCGTTAACCCTGTATTCCGCATTCATATTTGTCCTTCCAAAATGGACAACCTCACACTTTTCAGGGTTAAACTCCATCTGCCACTTCTCAGCCCAGCTCTGCATCCTATCTATGTCTCTTTGCAGCCGACAACAGCCCTCCTTACTATCCACAACTCCACCAATCTTCGTATCATCTGCAAATTTACTGACCCACCCTTCAACTCCCTCATCCAAGTCATTAATGAAAATCACAAACAGCAGAGGACCCAGAACTGATCCCTGCGGTACACCACTGGTAACTGGGATCCAGGCTGAATATTTGCCATCCACCACCACTCTCTGACTTCTATCGGTTAGCCAGTTCGTTATCCAACTGGCCAAATTTCCCACTATCCCATGCCTCCTTACTTTGTGCAGAAGCCTACCATGGGGAACTTTATCAAATGCCTTACTAAAATCCATGTACACTACATCCACTGCTTTACCTTCATCCACATGCTTGGTCACCTCCTCAAAGAATTCAATAAGATTTGTAAGGCAAGACCTACCCCTCACAAATCCGTGCTGACTATCCCTAATCAAGCAGTGTCTTTCCAGATGCTCAGAAATCCTATCCTTCAGTACCCTTTCCATTACTTTGCCTACCACCGAAGTAAGACTAACTGGCCTGTAATTCCCAGGGTTATCCCTAGTCCCTTTTTTGAACAGGGGCACGACATTCGCCACTCTCCAATCCCCTGGTACCACCCCTGTTGACAGTGAGGACGAAAAGATCATTGCCAACGGCTCTGCAATTTCATCTCTTGCTTCCCATAGAATCCTTGGATATATCCCGTCAGGCCCGGGGGACTTGTCTATCCTCAAGTTTTTCAAAATGCCCAACACATCTTCCTTCCTAACAAGTATTTCCTCGAGCTTACCAATCTGTTTCACACTATCCTCTCCAACAATATCGCCCCTCTCATTTGTAAATACAGAAGAAAAGTACTCATTCAAGACCTCGCCTATCTCTTCAAACTCAATACACAATCTCCCGCTACTGTCCTTGATCGGACCTACCCTCGCTCTAGTCATTCTCATATTTCTCACATATGTGTAAAAGGCCTTGGGGTTTTCCTTGATCCTACCCGCCAAAGATTGTTCATGCCCTCTCTTAGCTCTCCTAATCCCTTTCTTCAGTTCCCTCCTGGCTATCTTGTATCCCTCCAATGCCCTGTCTGAACCTTGTTTCCTCAGCCTTACATAAGTCACCTTTTTCCTCTTAACAAGACATTCAACCTCTCTTGTCAACCATGGTTCCCTCACTCGACCATCTCTTCCCTGCCTGACAGGGACAGACATATCAAGGACACGTAGCACCTGTTCCTTGAACAAGTTCCACATTTCACTTGTGTCCTTCCCTGCCAGCCTATGTTCCCAACTTATGCACTTCAATTCTTGTCTGACAACATCGTATTTACCCTTCCCCCAATTGTAAACCTTGCCCTGTTGCACGTACCTATCCCTCTCCATTACTAAAGTGAAAGTCACAGAATTGTGGTCACTATCTCCAAAATGCTCCCCCACTAACAAATCTATTACTTTCCCTGGTTCATTACCCAGTACTAAATCCAATATTGCCCCTCCTCTGGTTGGACAATCTACATACTGTGTTAGAAAAGCTTCCTGGACACACTGCACAAACACCACCCCATCCAAACTATTTGATCTAAAGAGTTTCCACTCAATATTTGGGAAGTTAAAGTCGCCCATGACTACTACCCTATGACTTCTGCACCTTTCCAAAATCTGTTCCCCAATCTGTTCCTCCACATCTCTGCTACTATTGGGGGGCCTATAGAAAACTCCTAACAAGGTGACTGCTCCTTTCCTATTTCTGACTTCAACCCATACTACCTCAATAGGGTGATACTCCTCGAACTGCCTTTCTGCAGCTGTTATACTATCTCTAATTAATAATGCCACCCCCCCCCACCTCTTTTACCACCCTCCCTAATCTTATTGAAACATCTATAACCAGGGACCTCCAACAACCATTTCTGCCCCTCTTCTATCCAAGTTTCCGTGATGGCCACCACATCGTAGTCCCAAGCACTGATCCATGCCTTAAGTTCACCCACCTTATTCCTGATGCTTCTTGCGTTGAAGTATACACACTTCAACCCATCTCCGTGCCTGCAAATACTCTCCTTTGTCAGTGTTCCCTTCCCCACTGCCTCATTACATGCTTTGGCGTCCTGAATATCGGCTACCTTAGTTGCTGGACTACAAATCCGGTTCCCATTCCCCTGCCAAATTAGTTTAAACCCTCCCGAAGAGTACTAGCAAACCTCCCTCCCAGGATATTGGTGCCCCTCTGGTTCAGATGCAACCCGTCCTGCTTGTACAGGTCCCACCTTCCCCAGAATGCGCTCCAATTATCCAAATACCTGAAGCCCTCCCTCCTACACCATTCCTGCAGCCACGTGTTCAACTGCACTCTCTCCCTATTCCTAGCCTCGCTATCACGTGGCACCGGCAACAAACCAGAGATGACAACTCTGTCTGTCCTGGCTTTCAACTTCCAGCCTAACTCCCTAAACTTGTTTATTACCTCCACACCCCTTTTCCTACCTATGTCGTTGGTACCAATGTGCACCACGACTTCTGGCTGCTCCCCCTCCCCCTTAAGGATCCTGAAGACACGATCCGAGACATCCCTGGCCCTGGCACCCGGGAGGCAACATACCTTCCGGGAGTCTCGCTCGCGACCACAGAATCTCCTATCTATTCCCCTAACCATTGAATCTCCTACAACTATTGCTTTTCTATTCTCCCCCCTTCCCTTCTGAGCCCCAGAGGGATATGTAAGAGGGATATGTTTTCCTACCCTTCGGGTGAGAATCCCAGTTAAATATTTTGAGCAAGAAGCTTCTTATAAATTTAAAAATAAAAGAGATTATTTATTATCTCACAGTTGCAATGTAATTTAAAATACATACCCTCACACACAAAAAGATTTGATACAGAAGGTAAAACAACATGGTTGCAACTTAAAATTATCTAAGTCTCTTTTGTGACAGGCCTGTAGTTTCTGAGATGGAGGTGATGCCTGAAATGTGAAATGAAAGTTTGGTGAAGCAAAGTAAACTGCAAAGTTTCTTGTAGTCAAATTTTCACAGAATTGTTGAATCCAAAGTTGGAACAGGTTGTGGGGATTCCTTCTCCCACTTTCAAGGTATTTCTGTTTTATTGCTTTGGCTGCTTGGATGACTTGCAGCTGGTTCAATGGTGTTTGGTGGAATTTTCTCTGTTTGTAAGCAGCTTCTTGCTGATTTAAAGGCAGACAACTGAAATGGCTTCCTCATCATGTGAGTTGCACAGATTCAAAGTCCTTTTTCCAAACAAAGGATGGTGTGTTGATTACATATCCTGTTATCCTGTGTTTTCATTTGACATTTTGTGACTTTGAGACAGCCCGTGTCCTTGTGTTTGAATAACCCATTCAATTGATAATGCCATTTGGAATTAGTTTCAGGAAAAGGCATTGGTTCAATATCAGTCTGGAAGATTCATTTTGCTCCCTCTTGAGTCTTGGCGCGTGGTTTCAATCCAGGTGATTCTCAGGCTGCCATCTCTTGCAACATTTTGTGATCAGTTCTAAAAATATAAAAACAAAAACATTTGAATTTGAGAGTAAACTGAGACATCACGAAAGCAAAAATGTGATCTATCTGAAATAATTATAATTCAACACTTCTAAAAGTGTTAAATTGGCACAGATTATATCAGTAGCAAAGATCATATAAGTAGCAAATATAGTATTCGACCAGCAGTGGAGATCATAATGTTCACTTGAAATGATCCAGTATAACCTTGGGATAGCCCATTGTTCTGGCCTGGATCAATTCCCAGTAGATTGGGCATGTATGTGATAATTTGTCAGTTGTAAATTCATTAATTTTGCCACGTGTCTTCCTAATTTATTTAATTTGTGCTTTTGCTGAACTAATAAGGTGGCTTAAAATGTATAACCTTGTGAATGTGAGCTTCAGGCTGAAACTGAGTGAGTTTGGTCAAAGGGCCTTTGATCCGTGCCACCACTCTCAAAGTTGGGTTCTGTTGCTAACTTTTGGTTGGCTCTTAATTTGGTTCTGTTCAATCACGTTTTCTCAAGAGCCGCCAGGTATCTTTCGACTCCGCCACAAGGTTCGGAACCGAATGCTGATCAATGACTCGATACACCAGTTAGTAAGTTCAAAAGCAATGCTCATTTATTTACACACAGTCAAATCTACTTATGCATAAACTCTACAAACTATACTACCACTATTACTAAAGCCTATACTTAGCTTCGGGCGCCCACTCAGTCAGAGGAACAATGGCCGTTGCTCGGTTCTAAGGTTGCTGGGTTGAGCTGTTTACAGG
Organism: Scyliorhinus torazame; assembly: GCF_047496885.1. NCBI lineage: Eukaryota > Metazoa > Chordata > Chondrichthyes > Carcharhiniformes > Scyliorhinidae > Scyliorhinus > Scyliorhinus torazame. The sequence continues at coordinate 95,907,653 of NC_092715.1, forward strand.
GTAGCAGCTAGGAGTGTCTATCTCGTAGCATGCGTGGACTTGGGACTTACTTGGTCTGATGCAGCTGCTAGGCAGGTCTCTCCCTTCGGTGAGAGCCAAAGCCAAAGGAGGAAGATTCTCCCTTGGGTGACACCTCTGATACTGAAAAGGGCTTTGCGCTCTTTTGGGCAGGCCTTGAACTTGGCCTCAACTAATTGGGTCTTTCTCAATCAGTTGTATCGATTTTCCTCCAATAGAGGGGTGGTTTCCTGATCGCTGGGCGTGTCCTGGTGACTGTCAGTCTGCTTTGTCTTAGCTTCTTCTGGCGCCGGGGAGTCTGTCCTAACATTGTGAATCTAAATGTTTCCCTTTTGTCCCTGGAGCTGGCTCATTAGTATGTAGATTGTTTGGTAGTTTCTGTCCTGTCTGAGAGTTTAAGGTTCTAATCAACAGACAGAGCTTGCACCTGCTTGTTTCTTAGCATTGTCCAATTTTCCCTGCATTCTTTGCGGGTGTCCATTTTGTAATCGGGACGTGGCCATCCCAGATGGCTACAGTTCCATCAGCCTAGAGCTGCCAATGGGATTTTAATTGGGTTAGTTCCAGTCAGGCAGTAGAAATGGGACAGGTTTTGAACTTCCAGCAGGAGTTGAGATACAGCAGCACCCTTACTCCATCAGCGCCTCACCCAAAACAGTCACTGATTCCCTGTCAACAAAATGTTTAGCTTCACTGATGCATCTTCATCTTGAGTTTCTTTCAAAAGGCCAACCCCCACCTCCACCTCATTTTGAATGTAGAAATCAATTTTGCTTCCATTATCCCTCTCCCTCCCCATCCAGCACTATAGGATTTTATTATGTTTGGTCATCAATAAAGATTTCATTGCTTTCAACAATCTCTTAACAAGCAACGTGTGTTTCTTTTCTTCTTTAATTGATTCTGCCCTTTTTATGATGGTAGCAAGACAGACACATTTTGATCCTTTTCTACTTATAATATGTCTTGATTAGCAATTTACCTAATTTGCACCCAAGGATAAATAGAGCCCACAAAGCAAAACTATTATTATATAAACATTATATCCAGCTAGGTATCAATTATGCAGGACAGACAGAAAAGTATTTGCATTCTCTATAATGCATCCCTTCTTTGCACAGTAGTCTGATCCCTGTTGGGATATTATATTCTTCGTTGATCATTCACTAATGAGTATGATTGTCCAACTAAGAAACTCTGTGTCTGGTCATGGGTTCTGTGGGTCCTTGCGTGACTGATGAGCCCACTCAACTAGCCACATCTCCAACTGCACACTTGGCAGGTATTTCTGGGACGTAGGTTTGGTTCATGGACTCGAGATCGCTAGTATTCCTTTCTCAGGCTCCTTTTCCGGACCTCCTCTTACCGTCGGTTGTTCTACAGAATTGTGTCCCTTCAGTCAGGAGGTTCTACAAGTTGGTTATCCAAGGGTCACCCAGGTGTTGATACCTATGCTGCATTTCTTGAGGTAAACCTTCAGGGTGTTTTTGAAGCATGTCCTTTGATCTTCTCTTGTTCAGGAGCTTTCCATGAGCTAGGTAAGGAAAATTTTCTTTGGCAGTCAGGACTTTGGCATCCTAAACACATGTCTGGAGCAGTGGAGTTGCCTTCGGATGATTATGGCATCGATGCTGGTGCTCTTGGCTCCTTCAAGGATGGTGAGGTTATTACGCCTTTTCTCTCAGTTGATGCAGAGAATTGCCTCGGACTGCATTGATGGTACTTCTCCAGGGCCTTGAGGTAGCGTCTGGACGTAGTCCAGGTTTCTGAGCCATAAAGAAGAGCTGGGAGGATGATTGCCTTGTGCGCAAGGATCTTGATATCAGCTCACATGTTGTGGTCATTGAAGACTCTCATCCTTAGACGTCCGAAGGAGGCACTCGTGGGTTGGATATAATGTTTGATCTCCACCTCAATACTGGGAAGCTTGTTCTTGACAAGGGGAAGCGGGGTGATGATGAGGATGGAAAAAAGGGTGGGGGTGTTGACACACCCCTGCTTGACTACAGTCTTGACCTCAAAGGTTTCTGTCTTACTTCCATCAGTGAGGACTGTTGCCAACATTTTGTCATGGAGGAGCTGGAGAATGCTGATGAATTTCTCTAGACAGTCGGTCTTTGACAGGGTCGTCGACATCACTTCCCAATTGACTCAGTCAAAAGCCTTGATCAGATCAATGAAGGTTGTGTAGTTTGGTTGATGTTACCCTGGTATTTCTCTTGAAGTAGTCGAGCAGTGAATATCATGTCCATTGTTTCATGGTTTGGTTGGAAGCCACATTGACTTTCCGGAAGAATCTTTTCACAAACTGGGAGAAGGCGGCTAATGACGATTCGGGTAATAATCTTCACAGCGATGGAGAGTAGGGAAATTCTTCTTAGTTTCCACTGTCGGCTTTGTCTCCTTTCTTGAAGATGGTGGCGATGACAGCATCCCTGCGGCGATCAGGGATTTCTTCTTTGTCCCAGATTTTCTGATAGAGATGACAGGAGATCTCTCCTCCTCCAAGTTTCAAAGTCTTGCTGAAATCCCACCCACTCCTGCAGTTTTTCCATTCATCGTGCGTTTAATGGCAGCTTCGACTTCATTCACACTTGGTGGGAGAACAAGATGGTCTTTGATGGGGGATTTCTTCAAACACATCCTCATCTATGGTCGTATCACCTTTGAAGTGTTGTCTCCATCAAAGGCTGATATTATCTCTGTCTCTCAAAAAAGTTCCATCTTTGCTCCACAGACCCTGGTTTGAGACCCAGGGTTTGAGTCCATTTTTGCCTTGGTGGCACTGAAGAAGCCTAGATATCATGCTTGTCAGCGAGGAGTTGAAGCTCCTTAGATTTCTCAGTCCACCATTGGTTCTTGATTTCCCTAGTTCCTCTTTGTATCTTCCACCTTTACATAATTTCATGATCAACATAACCTTTTATTCTTTTCTCCCTCATGTACCAATCTAGCTTCCCCTTAAACATATTGATGTCATTCACTTCAATCATATTACAAATTTGTATCATAAAGAGCAGAGGGGACACATTTTCTTATAAGTGCTCTACAATTAAGAACACATCCTCTCTGTAAAAAAAATGACATTCACTCCTTACCCATTCAAAATCTTTGACCTCACATTGTGTTACTGAGTGGCAAAATTCAGAATAAATTCATGCTTCTAAATTGTGGTGATTGAAAAATGCAGAATTCAGCTGATTTATGATCTTTAAGAGCCATTAATGAGATTAAGCCGTCCATCTACTTCTCACGGTTTTCAGTGTAGACCTGGGTTTTACAGAGATGTCACCAGTTCTGTAAGCAACTTTTTCTAGTCAAGATTTTATAACTTGAATTAATAACACTGAAAATGAAATATAATTCATCTGTTTCTTTAGGAAGCTACTTGGTCCACAGGATGAATCAAAGTGAAACTGTTCAGTCATTTATCTTAAATGATCATGTATCGGTTTATTTGTCTATCTGCATTATATCCCAGAGAAGAGAGTTGGGAAGCGACTTGTTCCCCCAACATTTGTCAATGCCACTCCAAAGACCTGGCACCGGAAGTGCCCAAAAGCAGGGCCAGAGCGATACCCAACTGACCCTTTATGTATCATTCTTTGGCCGTATTTTGCATGTCCTGGTATTCCATGGGATGGTGAGCTAGAATATCAATGAATGGCACCATCATCATTTATGCACAAAAAAGTAAAATATGAAAATTAAAGCTCCAGCCAGCTCACATGTAATTAGGGAAATGTGTCTAGTATCCCTTTACACAACGGAACAGTTTGACTAAAGACCTATTTCACTTCTTTCCAGCAACTGCCAGGCTTCTGAGCTTCAGTCACTGAAACACATGACGCGCTTTGCTTGCATAATTTAGAAATCTGAGTTTATTTTACCCTGCTCTCTTTGGGTTATTCCATCAGTTAAGTAACACATTCAAATAATCAGTAAGCCTAACCAATTTTGCAGTGACATATGTTGCTTCCTATTTGTAAATACACAATTTATACTTAGTAATGTGTGTGGTTGCAACATTCTGTTTTACAATTCTCTCCAGCACAGGCAATTAGCAATAAGTGGTTATTGGTTTGCCATGCACGGTTCCACAGGCAGACATCAGAAAAAAACAATGCTCACGATGTTAAGTTTCTATTCACATAGCAACTTTAATGTTAAAGTAAGTGCTTTGAATGTTACGCACTTATCACAAAGGAGTCCTTTCATTCTGAAACATTTCCTGACTATTCCAGTTACAGAGTTCTTCTAGAGAAGCCCATCCTGCTGAGCCACTTCAGCTGCTAATGCCACAGTATTTGTGCTATGAGTGGCACATGGTCATGGAAATGTTCATATGATTAGAAATATTAAACTATTCATAGGCTACATCTCCTAAATTTGTGTTTCATCTACATTAAAAATCATTTAAATACTCGGCAAAAAAGAATAATGAGATAAAATAGGTCCGCAACACATCTAGCAGGACACTCAGTTGTATTACACTGCTAGAAGGTCAATAAGGAACTAAACCAGACAAACCACCCACCATTGACCCAGGCACCAGAAATAACAATGGCAAACTCAGCTCAGTCGATCCTGCAAAGTCCTCCTGACTAACATTTGGGGGCTTGTGCCAAAATCGCGAGAGCTGCCTCATAGACTAGTCAAGCAACAGCCTGTCTTGGTCCCACTCACAAAATCATACTTTACAGATAATGGCCCAGACACCACCATCACCATCCCTGGGTATGTCCTGTTCCACCAGCAGAATAGACCCAGCAGATGTGGCAGCAGCACAATGGTATACAATCGGCGTGGAGTTGCCCTAGGGGTCCTCAACATCATCTCTGGACCCCATTAAGTCCCATGGCATCAGGTTAAATATGGGCAAGGAAACTTCCTGCTGATTACCACGTAACACAATTGATGGGTACAGCTTACTTGGCTAGACAGCTGGTTCGTGGTGCAGAGCAAAGACCAGCAGCGTAAGTTCAGTTCCCGTACCAGCTAAGGTTATTCATGGAGGCACCGCCTTCTCAACCTTGCCCCTCGCCTGAGGAGTGATGATCCTCAGGTTAAATCACCACCAGTCAGCTCTCCCCTCAAAGGGGAAAGCAGCCAATGGCCATTTGGACTACAGCCACCTTACCTTACCTTTACTTCTCCATGTTCAACACCAGTTGGAAGAAGCACTGAGAGTGGCAAGGGTGCAGAATGAACTCTCGGTGGGGGACTTCAATGCCCATCATCAAGAGTGGCTCACTTTCGACTTCCGGTGATGGCGGGCAGGAGGCAGCCGCGCATTGGAGGGCTCCCGTTCGGGAACGGCATTGTCGGGTGTTAACGCCCGGTCCTAGGGCCAGCGAAGGCAGTAAAAGTCGGGAGACAGCACAGAGGAGGGGAATGTCGAAGACCAGCAAAAAAACGGCTGTGAAAAAAGCGGCTGAAAGTCTGTCAGGGAGTGGAAAGGTCAGCGCGGGGTCAGTAAAGAAAATGGAGGCTGGAGCACCAGGGGAGGCCGCATTGCTTACGGCTGAAGAAATAACTAAGGTGATGGCTGCGGAATTCGAAAGGCAGTTTGCAAAATGCATGGAGACAGTGAGGAAGGAGATGAGGGAGGTTTTGAGTGTGCTGGTGGAGGAGGCGGTTTCCCCGGTGATGACGGCGGTGGCGAGCACAGTAGCGGAGGTGCAGGAGCAAGGGGAGGCACTGAAGGAAGTGGAGGAGACGTTATTTTAGCACGGTGATCAACTTGCCTCGATGGGGAAGGAGATGCGGAAGGTGATGGACATTAACAAGAATCTGCGAGGAAAAATGGAAGACCTGGAAAATAGATCCAGGCGACAGAATTTGAGGATTGTGGGGCTGCCCGAAGGAGTTGAAGGACCAAAGCCGACTGAGTATTTTGCCGCGATGCTGGCAAAACTATTGGAGGAGGGGGAGGATCCCTCCCGATATGAACTGGATCGGGCTCATCGGTCGTGGAGGCCTGTACCAAAGGCGAGTGAGCCGCCAAGGGCAGTGACTCTGTGCTTCCGTAGGTACAGTGTGAAGGAGAAGGTCCTGAGCTGGGCCAAGCAGAAGCGGGTGGTGCAGTGGTCTGCAGCTGGTATACGTGTATACCAGGGCTTTACTGTGGAGCTGGCGAGGAGGCGGGCTGCCTTCAACCGGGTGAAGAGGGCACTGTACATTAGCAAGGTGCAGTGCGGCATTGTATATCCAGCGAAGCTGAGGGTGACTTATAAGCTCAGGGACTTTTATTTTGGAACGGCGGAAGCAGCGGAGGAGTTTGCGAAGGCAGAAGGACTGTGGCAGAACTGACAAATTGAGAAATGGCCATGTGCCGATGTAACCTCATGACTGTATTTTCTTATTTTATGTTTCACTGCGTGCGGGTGTAGGGGCTAAAGGAGCCAATGTTGTATATATTTGGACAAGGGAAGGGATGGAAATTTCACTCGAAATGAGGGCTCTTTGGGTGTAGGTGGATATGCGGGGTGTGTGTGCTAAAAGGGGATCTCTGGGCTTTCCTAGGGCCGGGCAAGGGGGAAAGCGACCCGGGCGGGGGCCTCCACGCTGGCCGGTTTAAGCCGGCCAGTGAACGGGAGTGAGGTGGGGGGAGGGGCTGCGGCCATCGGAGCCTGGCAGAACAGGGTCCGAATGGTCTAGCCGGGGTGGAAAGTTGGGGGGAAGGAACCGAGGTTGGGAGGAGGAGCTTTACAAGAGGCAGTGGACCGAAGGAGCTGGAGACTTGGGGGGGAGGGGGGTGGTGGGTGTACAACTCTTAGGTATCATGTACGGTACTCTTTCAGAGGTTGGATGGTGTTGAGTGTAGGGGGGGCGGAGTGGACTCTATAGGTCAATGGTGACCATGGGCGGTCCCGGACTCGTTTTTCTTTTTCTCCTTTGTTTTTTGTTTCCACACAGGGAGGGTTTGGTTTATTGGATGCATATATTGACAGGTGGGCCGTTGTTTGGGGTGGTGGGAGGATGGGATCATTGGTATTGTTAAGGGGATTGATTTTGTATTTGTTACCATTTACTGTTTGTGGGTGGGGTGTAAATGTTTGAAGGAAAATGTGAAAATGTAGAATAAAAAAATATTTTTTAAAAAAAAGAGTGGATCACTTTCATCACATTAAGGGCAGCACGGTAGCACAAGTGGCTAGCACTGTGGCTTCACAGCACCAGGGTCCCAGGTTCGATTCCCTTCTGGATCACTGTCTGTGCGGAGTGTGCACATTCTCCCCGTGTCTGCGTAGGTTTCTTCCTGGTGGTCCGGTTTCCTCCCACAGTCCATAGATGTGCAGGTTAGGTAGATTGGCGATGTTAATTTGCCCTTAGTGACCAAAAAAGGTTAGGAGGGGTTACTGGGTTACGGGGATAGGGTGGAAGTGAGGGTTTATGTGGGTCGGTGCAGACTCGATGGGCTGAATGGCCTCCTTCTGCACTGTATATTCGAAGTTCTATGTTCTAACCAAGCTGCCCGAGGCTGAAAGGACATAGCTGCTAGATTGAGTCTGCAGTAGGTGGTGAGGGAACCAACAAGAGAGAAAATCATACTTGACCTAACAAACCTGCTCGCTGCAGATGCATCTGTCCATGACAGTATTGGTAGGAGTGACCTCCACACAGTCCTTGTGGAGATGAAGTCCTGACTTCACATTGAGGATACCCTCCATCGTGTTGTGTGACACTACCACTGTTTTAAATGGAATAAACTTCAAACAGATCTAGCAACTCCAGACTAGGCATCCATGAGGTGCTGTGGAATCAATCTGTAACTTCATGAGCTGAAATACTTCCCACTCGACCATTACCACCAAGCCGGGGGATCAACCCTGGTTCAATGAAGTGCAGGAGAGCCATGCCAGGAGCAGTACCTAAAAATGTGGTGTCAACCTGGTAAAGCTATACAGGACTACTTGCAGGCCAAACAGTGTAAATGGCATGTGATAGACAGAGCTAAGCAATCCCACAACCAATGGATCAGATCTAAGCTCTGCAATCCTGCACCGACCAGTTGTGAATGGTGGTGGACAATTAAATAATTCACTCGAGGAGGAGGCTCCACAAATATCCCCAACTGTAGCCATCTAAGCTGGCCACCTGCAAAGGACCATGGGAATTATGGCTAAGGGAGGACTCAGAGAGAGACACAGCCTATGTGTATCTAAAGCACAGGTAACCAGACCTGATCGAAACCCCCGCTCGTTTGCATTTTAATGGCCCATTTTCCCAGGATAATAGAACTCCAATCAAGCAACCGGTACAGCCACAGACTGATCGGCGCCACTCCCTTACTCAGAAAGCACAACTGCCAAGGTCAATGACCGCTAAGGACCCTCCCAGCCACCAAGGCACCCATCCCTTTATTGGCCGAAATGAAAGACAGCGATCAGAGCCCTGGTCGAACTATTGGGTCCAAGGTTAAGGACCACCCCAAAGAGCGCGAAATCCCAGAGGGATAAAAGAGGACACAGCCATGTGTTCTGTCTCTTTTGGGTCCGGCCTGTGCCAACCCAATTGTAGCAGGAACAACCAGCCAAGTTCAAGACCAACGATCGCTATCTGACGGATGAGCCCAGCAGAGACAAAGCCACTTTCTACGAACCAGCCAAGTGAAATCCAGATAAATGCCTTATCCGTTTGCACAGTGCCAGTCGCCCTGAAGTTAAGTATAGGTTATTGTAGCTGATAGGTGTAGTTTAACTCTTAGTAGATATTGTGTTTGCATGTTGAGCTAACTCTTGTGTATGTAAATAAACCATCTTTTGAACTAACTAACTGGTTGTGTGGTCATTTGATCGATATAAGGGAAAGGCTTGTGGTTCACCGAGATAAATAGAAATACCCACAGTATTGGCGACGCTTTTGGGACCGAAACATAGCAACGCAACCTCAATGGTAGGCGAGCCCAGCACATCAATGCAAAAGGTAAGGCTGAAGAATTTGTATCAATCTTCAGACAAAAGTGCTGAGCAGATGGTCCATCTCAGCCTCGTCCGAATGTCCCCATCATCACAGATGCCAGCTTTCAGCCAATTCATGAAATGGCTGAAGGCACTGGATATTGCAAAGGCTATGGGCCCTGACAATATTCCGACAATAATACTTAAGACTTGTGCTCCAGAACATGCCACACCCCCAGTCAAGCTGTTCCAGTACAGCTACAACACTGGTACCTACCTGGAAATGTGGAAATTTTCCCAGATACGTCCTGTATTAAAAAAACAGGACAAATTCAACCCAGCCAATTACCGCCCTATCAGTCTACTCTCCATCATCAACAGTGCTATCAAGCAGCACTTGCTGAGCAATAACTTGCTCAGTTTGGGTTCCGCCAGGGTCACTCAGCTCCTGACTGCATTACAGCTTTGGTTCAGACAAGAACAAAAGAACTGAATGCCAGAGGTCAGGTGAGAGTGACTGCCCTTAACATCAAGGCATCATGTGATCACTTGTGGCGTCAAGGAGCTCTAAAAAAAACTCGAGTCAATGAGAATCAGGGAGAAAACACTTCTCTGTTGGAGTCATAATTCGCACAAAGAAAGATAGTTCTGGTTATTGGAGGTTAATCATCTCAGTTCCAGGACATCGCTGCAGGGGTTTCGCAGAGTAATGTCTTCGGTCCAATCATCTTCAGCAGTTTCATCAATGACCATCCTTCAATCGTAGAATTCCCCACTCTCAATATCCTGGAGGTTACCATTGACCAGAAACTGAACTGGACTAGCCACATAAATACAATGGTTTCAAGAGCAGGTCAAAGGTTGGGAATCCCATGTCAAGTAATTCACCTCCATACCCCCTAAAGTCTGTCCACCACCTACAAGGTGCAAGTCAGGAGTGTAATGGAATACTCTCCACTTTCCTGGATGAGTGCAGCTCTAAAAACACTCAAGAAGCTCAACACCATCCAGGACAAAGCAGCCCACTTGATTGGCGTCTCATCCAAAAACATACACTCCCTCCACCACTCCAACACAGATGCCTCAATGTGAGGCACCTTGGTTGTCCCCAATCTGTCTTCAAAGCATCCATCTCTCCTAATGGGGCTGCCAAATATTCAGAGCTTCCAGTCCTCTGATCAAGCCTGTTGCATTGGCCAATTAGGCGGCCACCTTCCAGAAGATTTCGAGGCCGGTCCCATAGCTGGAAAGATCGGACTTGGGACTCCCATTTTGACCTAACTTCAGGGTCCCGAAGGCCGCAGCAAAATACAGCGCAAGGAGTCACAAGATTAACCCAATGCAGCCTCAAGTAGTTGAACATTTGGCTTCTGTCCAGCAAGTTGTACTTTCAAATACAATGTAGTTAGTTGGTCAAATCTGCCTCAAGAAGATCATGTTAATGAGATCTTAGGCAGGAATTGAAGCACCTTGGAGTAATGGTGGACCATTTGGCTTTTCCTGCTGATATCTATGCTCCCAGTAACAAAGCAATATCGATGCTAGTTGTGGGGAGTTCACAACATGGTTTGTCATGGTTTCAACCTTTAACCTGTAAGTATAACAATTAAATATTTGCCTGATTATATTTTGACTGGTCACTGTAGTATCAGGTAAACCCATTACAGCATGTAAATGGTTAAAGAAAACCCATCAAGTTGCCTTTTCCAATGACACCTTGTAGGATTTTGAGTCACAATAGAAAAAAGGAACATCCCAATATGCTTCCACAGCCACATCACAGAATCTACAGTGCAGAAGGAGGCCATTCGGCCCATCGAGTCTGCAGCGGCTCTTGGAAAGAGCACCTACCCAAGGTCAATGCCTCCTCCCTATTCCCATAACCGAGTAACCCCACCCAACACGAAGGGCAATTTTGGACACTAAGGGCAATTTAGCATGGCCAATCCACCTAACCTGCACATCTTTGGACTGTGGGAGGAAACCGGAGCACCCGGAGGAAACCCACGCAGACAAGGGGAGAACATGCAGAGTCCACACAGACAGTGACCCAAGCCAGGAATCGAACCTGGGACCCTGGAGCTGTGAAGCAATTGTGCTAACCCCTATGCTACCGTGCTGTCCACATATTCTCAATTAAATATTTTAGGGTCTGAAAAGAAACTGAACAATCTTAAAACAGCAGGGAAGTGAGACAGCTGTCCTACTAGTGCACATAGAATGATTTTGCAAAGCAAATTCCCTGGACTTGAGTCCATTGTCAATCAAAGTTCACTTTTATTTATTGGTCTGTGATATATAAAAGTTGCAAAATCAATATGGAGTTGAATCAGCAACTTCTGAAGATTGTAATTAAATATTCTTTTGTTCTGCTCCCTGTTACCAGCTATTTCTTGTCACAAGTAAATTTAATTGTTCATCTTGACTTTTTGAATATAGGATCCCTCTATAACGAATGCCTGCAGCAGCAGGGAAATATAGCAGGAAATGACTAGGAAAGCACTACAGGCATTATTTTCTGTTTGTTTGAATCAGTATGTGAAAGGTGAGCCTTCCCAGGCCTATCATCACCACTTTTGTGATTAAAACCTTGCAGGCCTAGTACTAAGAGTCTCTGTGTGTGAGGTGTACACACTTCACTTATCTGTCAATCTCCCAGCCCGCTGGCTTTTCAGGCTTTAGAGAGGAACCATGCACTGTTCAATTCGCCTCCTGATAAGGTGGATTCTGCTGAAGCAACATGGTTCAGTAAATATAAGATTTAATGGAAAATCAAACTCAGCCTCTACTTTAGATAGAGGAGGTCAGAGATTCAACAAGTTGCAAATTAGTTGCAAAAGAACTTGCAGAATGCTACCCTTCAGCAGCATAATGGCAGATATAGTTATTTGGTTTTTAGTGCTTTGATATCAAAGCTCTGCAGTTAGATCCAAGCTCCCCAAACAAGACATTTCTCACAGTAATGGCTATTGATTGATTGTGGGTTGTGGGAATCCGCTGATAGTTATATGTCTTGAGAACCGGTGTACTGTTTAGGTTGTTTGGTAAATAAGCTCTTGGAGTCCAGAGATATCTCTTCACTGAACTCCCCAGGGAAATTTGGTTTCAACACAATCCTAAATGGGGGCCTTCTAAAGCACTTAACAGTGTCTTTCCAAATTATTAAACTAGTCTAAACAGTTAGGTTATAATTAAGAACTACTGCTGCAACCCTTGTGCCGGTTTGGATTATCACATTCTGGGTTTTTAAAACATAGAATTCAAAAGATCTTCCAACTCCTGTAAATGTGTCACTGCTTTTTTAGTTTGTTGGATTTTCAGTGTAGTCTAGTCAAGTCTGGCTAAAGGAGTGCATCACCCTTCAACCGGAACGGTGGTGACCAATTAACAATGGTCACAGATTCCGGAATATCAGTAAGCAGTGCTGGGCTGCAATTGTCTGTGTGACACCATTGGTTTATTTTGTTTGCTTCTATTCTATTACCTCCCCTAGGGATGGTGCATTTCACTAATGGCCTGGTAAAAAGTTTCGGCAGAGTTTGTTCATAATCGTAGTTGGCTTGACAATGGGATTTAAATTCAGGCCCTTTGAAGTACCTAGCATTATCACACAAACGAAACTTTCGAGTTTACGTTTTCATCTTTCCAAAATATATCACGAAGGGATGTCATTTAGCTCAGCTTTACTGTATTTTTATTGCTTCAAGCTCAGTGTGTAATGAATATTATTTGGTAAGTAATGAGGAGTTGCCAGATTTTAGTATTAGGTGGAGACAAAAGAACAAGTATAATGAAAATAACAAGTGAATTTAATCTTTCTTGGACTGTGAGTAAAGGGTACATTTTTATTTATGCAACAGTGAAAAATGGATGATAATGGTTGGGAAGCCTGTATTTTCTCTTTCTTTTTAGTTCCACAAATTTTACTTTTAGCCAAAACCTATCCCAAACAGTGTAATGTCGGGCTGGAGGAGATGAATATTAGCGGACCTTGCAATGAGCTGATATATCTCACACAAGGTTTTTATAAAAAGAATTCTAGTGAATAACTGGGAAAGCAAAGAGATATAAGTTTCCATTGTATGTTGTTGAAACAATTCAGCTTAAGCATGTATAAGAAGTCACGTTGATAGTTAATTGGTGAACAACGTGGCTCTAGTGTACCAAAAAAAATCAGAGCTTTCATATTTTCTTTCACAATTTATATTTATTTACATAGAATTTACAGTGCAGAAGGAGGCCATTCGGCCCATCGAGTCTGCACCGGCTCTTGGAAAGAGCACCCCACCCAAGGTCAACACCTCCACCCTATCCCCAGTAACCCCACCCAACACTAACGGCAATTTTGGACACTAAAGGCAATTTATCATGGCCAATCCACCTAACCTGCACATCTTTGGACTGTGGGAGGAAACCGGAGCACCCAGAGGAAACCCACGCACACACGGGGAGGATGTGCAGACTCCGCACAGACTGTGACCCAAGCCGGAATCGAACCTGGGACCCTGGAGCTGTGAAGCAATTGTGCTATCCACAATGCTACCGTGCTGCCCCTGAATTGCAGACTGAATATTATCCATAATATTAGCTACTCTGTAGCTATATATTGTTCATTTCCTTTGTTTTTCTTGGCAAATATTTCTAAATGAAATGAGTCCAATTATTTATCAATGTGATAGTGTGTTTAAGAGAACACATACATCTGTTTGCCTTTACAATTTGACAGTGTCATGGCCGACTTAGTTTGCTAAACAATATCTAAATGTCATATTTAGCAATAAGGTGCTGAAATGCTACGTTGAGAGGAAAAGGATATACTCCTGTGTTGTTTTTTTCCAAACTCTTTAAAGTGCTCTACAGCTGTTGATGGTTGTTTGTACTGGCATTACAGAGCGGCACCATGGGAATAAAGAATCTGGTTTCAGTGAAACTGGAGAGAGCTTCAAAGGGGACAACCACTATCCCAAATTGATGGAATCTTCACAGGAAGAAAAAAGGGATGGGGTAAGGAGCCGTACAGCACTATCTCTCATTATGTCTCAATAATCCTTTCCAAGTTTCAGCTCCATTTAAGCAGGGATGAAACTACACAATCCTTGTGCTTAACTTTCAGTTTGACTTGAATTTACTTTTTGAGTCAATTTCAAAATTGAAGTTTTGTGGAGAAGGGGAATTTTAAAATAGATTCTGGCTTATTCTATTTGGTGCTAAGAGTCATGTGATGGGAAAGAAGTATTTGAGTTAAAATTAAGTATCTGGTTTTGACAAGATGTTGTGACACACACACCCACACACCTGGATTGTACACAGAGGCAGTGGTCTTAAATCGGGGCTCCCACCCTCATGCCGGAGAATGATCCACCTCTGAGAGCCACCAACCAATGAGATGGCCAGCAACACCAGCAGGAGCAAATGTGCCAACAAGAACAAATCTTTCACAGACACCTGCAGTGGGATTCTCTGTCGACGGGATTCTCTGCTTCGCCGCCATCCAACACACGCCCACGGATTTCGCAACGACGTGGGATGGCCACAATGGGAAACCCCATTGGCTGGCTGCCAGAACGGAGGATCCCGCTACCGGTGGGGGCACCCTGTGCTGGAAAACGGGGCTGGCGGGATGGAGAATCCTGCCTCTGAATTTTAAACCTCAGACGACAGACTGGAAGGTAAGTGAAGTGGCCTCACCAGGTTCAGTCAGGTTCCGGTGAGAGAGAGTGGGGTGGTGTGGCGATCAAGAAACGGGGGAGCATTCAAGTAGGGGAAGACCTTTCCACAAATGGGGCCCTTGCATTGAGCACAAGGTGCTTGAACAGGAGGGAACCCCCTCCTCCAAGCCCAAAGTCAGGCTGCCAGGGTAAACCTGGCGCCTTCACCAATTAAGGACCTCAATTGGCCCAAGGGCATATATGGCAAACATCACCTAGCTGATTTTGCACACCCCACCACCCCAGAAACCTGATCCTGGGAGCTGTGCAATTCCCAGCCCACACATATCACAGACACGCACACACAGACACACTCAGACACACACACATTGGGAGTGGGTCGTCATCATCCTCCGCCCCATGGACTACACCCGGCAATACTGCCGACCCAGGGCTAACACCCTGTGGTGAAGCTGGTGGGAAGCTCGGAGTATGGTGGAGGTGTTGGGGCCGGGGGGATGGAGTGCAAGGTGGAGGCACTTGTGGGGGGGGGGGGGGGGGGGGGAGTGGGGGATGGGACGGTTGAGCTGCCTAGTCAGCGAACATGGAGGTGATCAAGTTGTCCCATGCGTGACAGATCTGGTGCAAATGTTTCGCGGCTGCCTGTGGTTGACTTGGCTCCATGTCCTGCCCATCCTAGCTCTCCTTTGCATCCTCCTCGTCGGACATGGTGTTCTTCCTCTTCCTCCTCCAGCATGCTACCCCTCTGCTTCATGATGTGTGGAGGAAGTAGCAGGCCACCAAGATGTGGGAGACCCTCCTTGAGCTATACTGGAGGGCTCCATCAGAGTGGTCCAGGCACCTGAACCGCATCTTCAGGACACCAATGGCACTCCTTGTCGCTGCATGGGTGTCATTGTAGTGGGTCTCCGCATAAGTCTGGGACCTCCGAATAGGCATTGTCAGTCATGACCACAATGGGTAACACCTGTCACCCAAGACTCCTAACCTGATGGAGCGGCTTGAAGGTGTCAGACACCGATGAGTGTGCCAGGACAAAAGCATTGTGCACACTGCCTGGCTACCCGGTGCAGATGTGCACAATTTGCAGCCGGTGGTCACACACCAACTGCACATTCATTGAGTTAAAGCCATTCCTGTTGATGAAGGGCACCCCCTCATGCACTGGTGCCCCGAGGAAGGTGTGTGCCCCATCTGTCACCCCTTGGACCTGGGACATGCATGCGATGGCGGCGAATCCTGCTGCCCGGGCAACCCAGTGGGCTCAGTCCAGACTGAAGTTGACATAAGGTTCTGCCCAGGCACATAGAGAATCTGTGATGGCATAGATGCACCTGTGTACTGACATCTGAAAGATCCCAGACAGGTCCCCACTCGGCACCTGGAAGAACCAAGTGGCAAAAATGTTCAGCCGACCGTCAAGTTGACTGACATCGGTCGTGATTGTTCTACCCCATACCCCTGTGGTTCCAGGTGCACCATGATCTGGCACAGTTGTCGCACGGTCTACTCAGCCGCAGTCACGCTCGGTCTGGCAGGTCCTCAAAGGACGTACACTGCCAATGTACACGGGGCCTGATGCGGCGCCACCTCCTCACCTCCTCCTCAGCCTGTTGGGCAGCCAGTTCTCCAGCCTCACCCGCTGGCCCCTGTTCCTCTGGAGAAGGCTCCTGTTCTGCAGAGTCCGACCTGAGTAGCTCCTGCTCGTGCAGGCTCAGTGGGCAGGATTCTCTGAGCCTGAGGCTAAGTGTTGACGCCGTTGTTACCCAGTCTTTATCTGTTTTTATCATATACAATTTACCATCTTCTCCTTTTCTGTGACATTGACAGTATCCTCTGCTTTAGTGCAGACAGATGCAAAGTGCTCATTTAGCATCGATACCCCAACCATGCTCTCTGCTCCACAAGAAACTAACCTTTATGGTCCCTATTGACTACATTCTTTCTTTGTCTACCTTTAACTATTTATATATTTATAAAAGGCCTTTGGGTTCCCTTTTATGTTACCCACTCATCCATTCTCATTCATCCTTTTGCCACTTTCATTTCATGTTTCACTTCTTCCCTGTACTTCTTGTATTCAGTTTGGTCCTCGACTGAATTATGAGCCCAACATTTATCATACGCTTCCTTCTTCCGTTTCCTTTTAATCTCTCATCTTTAGTCATCCAGAGAGCACTAGCTCTGGATGCCCTTCTTTTCCTACTTTAGGGAATACATCTAATCTGTATCTGAACTATCTCCTCTTTGAAAGCCTCCACTGTTCAATTATTGTTTTACCTGCCAATCTCAGATTCCAATTCTCCTGGGCCAGATCCCTTTTCAGTTTATTGAAATTAGTCCTCCTCCAGCAGACTATTTCCACATTTGATTTTTCCTTGTCCTTTTCTAAACTTAATGATACCCTGACCTTTGTTTCCCAAATGCTCTTCCAGTAAAACACTTTATTCCTCAGAACAAGATCCAGTATTGCTCCCTTCCTCATTGGGCTGAAAATGTATTAATCAAGAATGTTCTCTTGGATATATTTCAGGAATTCCTCTCCCTATTTGCACTTGACACTGTTATTTTCCAGCTTAGATTGGAGTAATTTAAATCTTCCATTATTACTACTCTGAAGTTCTTGTGTGTTAGAATCATAGAAGGTACAAAAAAAGGCCACTTAGACTGTCCTGCCTGCACCAACTGAAAAAGAGTCACCCTGCCCAATCAACGTTCTAGCATTTGGTCTGTAATCCTGCATTTGAGGTTCCTTCACTGTCACTGGGCCAAAATCCTGGAACTCCCTCCCTAACAGCACTGTGGGTGTATCTACACCATATGGACTGCTGCGGTTCAAGAAGACAGTGATCATCACTTTCCCAATGATGGTTAGGGCTAGGAAGTAAAGAATAAATGGGCCCTTGCCATCCACTCTGTCCAATCCCCTCATAAATTTGTACATCCTAATCAAATCTCCCCTCAGCCGCTTCTGTTCCAAGGAGAGCAACCTTAGTCTATCCCAATCTTTCCTCATGTGTGCAATTTTCCAATTTTGGCAATGTCCTCATAAATCTCCTCTGTATCCTCTCGAGTGAAATTCTATCCTTCCTGTAATGAGGCGACCAGAACTCCACACAGTACCCAAGTTGTGGCCTAACTAATGCTGTGTTCATTTCCAGTATAACCTCCCAAGTCTTATATTCTGTGCCTCAGCTAACAAAAGTAAAGATTCCATTCTCCTTCTCAACCATCTTATCAACCTGTCCTACCATCTTCAGGGATCTGTGGACTTTCACTCCAAGGTCTTTCACTTCCTCTACACCTCTCATTATCCTCTCATTTATTGCCTTGTTTGAATTCCCCAAATGCATTCACTTCTCACTTCTCTGGGGTGAATTCCATTTGCCACTTTTCTGCCCACCTGACCAGTCGATAGCAAACCTCCTCGCTATGTGCCACACGGCCAATTCTTGTATCATCTGCAAACTACTTGATCATTTCCCCTAAGGGGCTGGTTTAGCACAGTGGGCTAAACAGCTGGCTTGTAATACAGATCAAGGCAGCAGCGCGGGTTCAATTCCCATACCGGCCTCCCCGAACAGGCGCCGGAATGTGGCGACTAGGGGCTTTTCACAGTAATTTCATTGAAGCCTACTTGTGACAATAAGCGATTATTATTATTATACTTATACTTCAAAAAGCAGGGGACAGCCGAGCTTATAAATTAGGACAGGGGTAGGCCATTTGGCCCCTCAAGCATGCTCTGCCATTTTTAACCAGTCTGTCATGTGAGACCTTGTCAAAATCCTTGCTAAAATCCATGCTAGACCACATCAACAGCGCTACAATGAACAATCCTCATTACTTCCTCAGAAAATTCAATCAGATTAGTCAGACACGACCTTCCCTTAACAAATCCATGCTGATCGTCCCTTCTTTTTTTTTAATAAACATTTTATTGAGGTATTTTTGGTATTGTAACAACAACAAAATAAACAATGTACATGAAACTATAAACATTGTGCAAAAGCCGTCTCCCTTCCTTACAGATCCCACCTTTATTAACCCCCTACTCTAAGCTAAACTAACCCCCCCCCCCCTCCCTTCTGCTGACGATTAATTTTCTGTGAAGAAGTCGATGAACGGTTGCCACCTCCGGACGGACCCTAACAGCGACCCTCTAAAGCGAACTTGATTTTCTCCAAACAGAGAAAGCTAGCCATGTCCGATAGCCAGGTCTCCGACTTCGGGGGCTTTGAGTCCCTCCAAGCTAATAGAATCCGTCTCCGGGCTACCAGGGAAGCAAAGGTTAGAACATATGCCTCTTTCTCCTCCTGGATTCCCGGGTCTTCCGACACCCCGAAAATCACCACCTCTGGACTCAGTGCCACCCTTGTTTTTAACACCGTGGACATGACATCTGCAAACCCCTGGCAAAATCCCCTAAGCTTCAGACATGTCCAGAACATGTGGATATGGTTCGCTGGTCCATTTTGCACACCTGTCTTCCACCCCAAAGAACCTGCTCATCCAGGCCACTGTCATGTGAGCCCGATGAACGACCTTAAATTGTATCAGGCTGAGCCTGGCACATGTTGCGGACGCGTTGACTCTACTCAACGCGTCCGCCCATAGACCATCCTCTAACTCTCCTCCCAGCTCCTCCTCCCACTTGCACTTCAGCTCCTCGGTCTGCATCTCCTCTGACCCCATAAGTTCCTTGTAAATGTCAGAGACGCTCCCTTCTCCTACCCACCCTCTGGAAACTACCCTGTCCTGAATCCCCCTTAGCGGTAGGAGCGGGAAGGTTGACACCTGCTTACAAAGGAAGTCCTGCACCTGCAGATACCTGAATTTGTTTCCCTTCGCCAACCCAAACTTCACCTCCAGCACCCTCATACTCCGAAAGCTCCCCTCTAAAAACATGTCCCCCATCCTCTCAATCCTTGCTCTCCGTCAGATCCGGAACCCATCTGACCATCCCTTCTAAGTTACAATTTATCTTGTCCATGAGAATTTATTCCAATAATTTGCCAGCTACCAAGTTCAGCCTGACTGGCCTGTAGTTATTCAATCTATCCCTCGCTGCCTTTTTAAACAAAGGCATAACATTAGGAGACCTCCAATCCTTCGGCTGAATTTGGATAGCAACAAAACAATCTGAAGTATATTCCACCCCCACAGTGCCAGCGCCAAGAGGGAACTCAACATCTCCTTGAATGGCAATGAGACTGAATCATGAACAATATCCCATTTATCTTGGTATAACCCTTGACCAAACAATGACAGACAAAAAACATCTGAGCAAGACTACAGCAAAGATCAAATCATGAAATAACCTCTTCAGAAAACTTTATGACATGCAGATACACAAACCTTAAGGACCTTAGCTCTTGCCTTAGTCTTCTCGATTTCAGAGTACTGTGCACTGGTATGGCACAACTCATCCCATACCAGTCTTGTCGATGCCCATCTCAACATAACAATGCATGTCATCTTGGGTACCCTATTATCAACTCAACACTCCTGACTCCCAGTCCTGAGCAACATCTCGCATATAAGGAGAGAGATTGCATGAAGAAAGCTCCTGGAGAAAGTTTACATCAACACAAGCCTGCCATGACACAAGGACCTGACCAATTCACCTGCTGCTTGCTTTTCTTTATGCCAGCCTGTATAGCTAAGACCACTATGCCAAGGAATAACAGCAGAGGCCCTATGGCGGTAGGAATGGAACCAACAGGCCACCATTAAAAAATATTTACTCATCACAGATCCCACAGCCCACCCACCTGGCTTCAACCTGCCACGCCAACATTGGGTACTCTTCAACCCTTTCTGCACTGGTCAAGACCTTTGTGCAGCAAATCAGCTCAAGTGTGCCTTGCAGGGAACCAAGAATGCAGTTATGGTGCAACCCCATTCAATTACTCACATCCATGAAGACTGCCCATTACAAAGTTCAGATGAGATCTCCAAGAGCTCCATATAGCCACTGTAGAAGCTGTTGCCTGGCTTGGTGATTACTGTACACACTAAAAAACCTCTCTAGCACCTCACCTGTATCCAGTGAGGTTTGGATGATGATGGTCAGCCTGGGGTACATTTTATCCAGCCCTGGTAATTTATCCACTTTCATAGATGCTTAATACTTACTTAATAATATTCCCTTAATACCTCCTGTCTCCCTCTGTTTATCACATCCCATACTTCACATTCCTCCTCCTTAACTATGATGTTTTCATTGTCCCGCTCTTTTGTGAAGAAAGACGTAAAGTATTCATGAAGAACCATACCCACATCCTCCACCTCCACACATAGGTTACCTTTCTGGTCTCTTATGGGCCCTACTCTTTCCTTCGTTATCCTATTACTCTTAATGTAGTGATAAAATATCTTTAGGTTCTCCTTGATTTTGACTGCCAAGGCAATTGGGCAGTTTGCCTGCAAATGTGATTTGTTTCCTTCTCACTATTTGGTGATCTATAGGATACATCCATCAGCATAATAGCCCCTTCTGTTGTCACAAAATTGATTCTTTCAACTCAAAAGTACATCATCCATTTCAAGTACTGTAAAAGTAAGGAGGGATTAACTTAAAAATACAAGTGGGTTTGGTTCAATGGAGCGGGGTGGTGCGGAGAGGTGGTTAAAGGCTGGAAAACCTTTCCCAGCTCAAGTCTGTCTCCCACCTGCCCATTTCTGCTTTAGCTCAGGCCTGAGGAGGCAGGTGACCAAACCGATATCCAAAGAGGCAGGTTGGAACTTTATGTATGATAATGAAACTATAAGCTATGCAGTGCCAGGGTGCTGGGGTGCGCGGGTGCCAGGTTGCCACTTCCAAGTCAGGCCTGGCGGGGCTTTGCCAGGTTCCGGGGCCTCCCCAAGATCGGGGGTGAGGGGTGGTCACAAAAACAGCAGGGGGGTGCCTGAAGGAGGGAGGGGGTAAAGATTGAGGTAGTATTCCAAAATGGCACCCCAACCTACAAAGAGCCTTTTACTTGCCAGCAGGAAATCGTTCTAAGTGCGGCCTCGGCGAAGAGAATCTCCCTGGTGCGAAAGAAAATGGTAAAGTGCTGTTGAATAGCGAGGCCCTTCTCGGCGCTGCAGGTGCCAAGAAACACCCTGCTAAACACGCCGGTCAGAGGACTTTAAATGGAGTGTGCTGAATCACGCACCATAGCTTAGCAAACATGGTTACAGTATTATCATTCAACTTGCTATTGACCAAATATTTTAATTGTTCTCATACATTGTCAATGTCAGATGTAAATTAGAATATGACAACAGCATGTTGTTAGCAATCTGGGTAATGAATTCAGCACTCAAAGGGAATATATGAAAATAATTTTTCAAATTATTTTCCCCAGGAAGTATTACATGAAAACATCAGAGTGCATAATTGATCTTATTTTTTGAGTAGCCCAACATTTTACATGTCGTTAGAGATGTTGATATTAGGGTAATTTGATTCAATAAAGTCAGACCTAGAGTCATTTGAACTTGTACTACCTTTTCTCATCCACAATCAGTATTAACATTATTATAAACAGTAAATTCTGTCGGCAATACTTTACCTATGGATGTTATAGCACATTTGTAGATGAATTGTTGGTCCTTTTAAGGCAACCTCCCGAATCACCTGCTGGGACACAAATGCAGATTGGCGCTGTGACACCATCGACAGGGAAGTAAGTTCTTCTATGCAATTCTCAGGGCCCAAACACCCCTGTTTACATCAGATTGGAGGTCAGATAATTCAACCCAAGGTCTAAAAAACTGGATGAAAAATTGGCAAGAATAAGACAACCACACATGCCCTCATTATATGTAATCCATAATCATGATTTCTTTGTCAACTAATTTAACTCTATGCAGGTACTGGGGCCTCCCCAAGGTCGGGGGTGAGGGGTGTCACATAGCTAATTTAACAGTGGCGGATCATTCAGTTATCACCATGCTGTTGGGGTGAACAACACATTTTTCATTACATTTTCTTGTTTTGACATTTCTTTGTGTATCAGATATTGACCTGATCATGCTTACAGTGCGACCTTTCAGCCATGTCATGTAAAAATCAGGGTCTGAAATTGTAATGAGAAGTGAAAAAAAAAGCTCACTTAGATATTTGATTAAACTAAAACAGCAAATAAGCTTCAAGAAACATTCCAAAGCAGATTAGACTCATTCCACTAATGTGTGCCCATTTATGTTTCGGAGAAGAAACCTCCGAAGTATCATCCATAATTGGGAGTTCAGCGTGCAATCCAGTTTGCATAGTTAATGCAGGGTAATGGAAGATTTTCTTGCTGCAGGCATTGTCTCCCTTTTCACGTCAAGATCATCCATCCAGAAATTGGTGCTCCATGAATCAAGCCCATAGTTTCTGAGCAATATTTCCCAACCCTTTCCCATGACCATGTTGCTAGTGGAGCCACAGGAACTCATTCCTCTGTTTATACATAAAGCTAGAAAACCCACTGACTGTACTTTACCACAAGAAATAGCTTGTTTCCATTTTAACTAATTGACCAATTTGGATAGTTTGCTTCCACTGCCATTGGACCAGACAGATTAAAAGTTAGTCGTAAAGTAAGAAAACTCATAACAATGAATTACCTGATAAAAAATGACTTCACATAAATATGGCCAGTATGAAGGGTGTGGAAGAACAGGTAATATTGTTGAAATAAGAATGTCACCCATGAACCCATTAGCCCTCCTGACCACTGAGAAGGACAACATGTTCATTGGGTTTATGCTGAGATTTGCACAACAGGTTCATATGTTTCATTGGTAGTTGGCAAGAACCTGATGCTTTTATGTATCATTGGAAAATGCCGGCTGAGAACAGCAGAGTCTCATCTGTTGTATAGGGAAATGACTGTGTGAATATTATTTGTTAAATTGACCTGTCTTAATGAGGTAATGCTACCAGACACTCTAAATATATTATTCTTTTTCGGCTCCTTCAATTTATTACATCCATATACAATCCAAATCGACTTTCTTGGCACAACATTCATTGATCTGAATGCTAGGTGTTCCAATCCCACTGTTTTAAGAGCAAAGATTATGGGCTTGATTTTCCACTGGGAAACCCCATTGGCTGGCTGGTGGGATGGAGAATCCTGCTGCCAGCGCGAGGGCACACCGCACTAGCGCAGGGCGGAGAATCCCACCCTATACCTATTTGCATTGATATTCCAGATGCATTTGAATAGCTCCTCTGAAGACATCATTAAAGGGATGCTATCTTTCATGACCACATGTGGATACGGTCACTCATATAACTTTTTCCTCACGAGCCCTTACTTCTGTTAAAAATAACTGGCAATGCGCAAAGGTAATTTTTATATTGTTCTGATGCCATGGAATGTTTTTTTAAATTTAATAAAGAAATAATTTGCATTTACATAGCGCGAGGAATATAGGAACAGGACAGGTCATTCAGAATTTATTTTTCATTCATTCAAAGGATATGAGCTTCATTGGCCAGGCCAGCATTTATTGCCCATCCCTAATTGCGCTTGAGCTGCTTCTTGAACTGGTGCAGTCCATGAAGTGTAGGTGCACCCACAGTGCTGTTAGGGAAGGACTTCCAGGATTTTAACCGAATGATAGTGAAGGATTAGTGATATATATCCAAGTCAGGATTGTGAGTGGCTTGGAGGGGAGCTTCCAGGTGGTGGGGATCCCTGGTATCTGCTGTCCTCATCCTTCTAGATGGTAGAGGTCGCGGGTTTGGAAGGTGCTGCCTAAGGAGCCTTGGGAAGTTCATGCAGTGCATCTTGTAGATGATACATTGCCACTGTTTTTCAATGGTGGAGGGAGTGAATGTTTGTGGAAGGAGGAGCAATCAAGTAGGCTGCTTTGTCCAGGATGGTGTTGAGCTTCTTGAGTGTTGTTGGAGCTGCACTTATCCAGGCAAGTGGAGAGTATTCCATCACACTCCTGACTTGTGCCTTGTAGATGTTGGACAGTCTTTGGGGAGTCAACAGGTGAGTTACACGCCACAGGATTCCTGGGGCGGGATTCTTTGTCCCGCCATCACCGGCAGCAGGATTCTCCGTCCTGCCCGCCAGCCAATGGGGTTTCTCATTATGGGTGGCCCAATGCCATCGGGAAATCCCCGGGTGCAGGTGCACTGCCGGCGCAACAGAGAATCCCGACAGTGGAGAATCCAGCCCCTAGTCTCTGACCTGCTCTTGCAGCCATAGAATTATTATGTCTAGTCCAATTCAGTTTCTGGTCAAAGGTAACCCCCAGGGTGTTGAAATTGGGGGATTCAGAGATGGTGATGCCATTGTCTGTCAAGGGACAATGGTTAGATCCTCTTGTTGAAGATGGTCATTGCCTGGCAGCCTTGCACTTGTATGGCGCAAATGTGACTTGCCACTTGTCAGCCCAAGCCTGGATATTGTCCAGGTCTTGCTGCATTTGGACATGAACTGCTTCAATATCTGAGGAGTCATGAACGGTGTTGAACATTGTGCTGTCATCTACAAACATCCCCACTTCTGACTTTATGATGAAAGGAAGGTCATTGATGAATCAGCTGAAGGTGGGTGGGCCGAGGATACTACCCTGAGGAACTCCTGCAGTGATGTCCTAAAGCTGAGATGATTGACCTCCATCCACCACAAGCATCTTCCTTTGTGCCAGGTATGACTCCAATCAGAAGAGAGTTTATCGCTGATGCCCATTGACTCCAGTTTTGCTATCCTTCTAACGTTCATTACACCTCATCCCTGCCTGCCAGTAGCCTTGTGAATGGTAAGCAGCATTTCCACACTTTACAGCTAACACAGAATCAAAACATAGGCCAAGATTATCCAGGTGCCAATTTATTTTTGGGTTTCAACACAATTTTAGCAGGAATTACAGTGGGAGGCTGACTGAATGTCAAAGTAATTTGGTCCTCATTTAGTTACTGGAAACTTTGTCATGAAGGACAATCACCTACCTTTTCAACCCCCTTCCCATCCAAAACAGTACTAATGAACACACATAAACCATGAGCATGCTCAGATCCACTGATTAAGGGAAAATGTTCACAGAATGTTTTCAAATTTACTATTTCCCCCTTCTAGAAGTCTGAGGTAAACATTAACAGAGCTATAAAAACATCTAGTTAATCCTTTGAGGTGCAGATGCCATTGTCTGTGGTGGTTCTGGTGTTTGGTCGGGTTCCAGTGGTAGGTCTGTAGGTGACTGCTAAGGCAATCTGCACCCAGGTGGTTCTGCTGCAAATAGGGAAGGATATCCAAGGCAATTGAGTTTGGATGAGTTGTTGGGTTGGGGTTTCCTCTGCTTGCACTTTCTCTCTGTCCCTAATATGCATATGTTTTTGATGGAGGCCACATTGTTTTTCATTTTGTTGTGCCAGGTGCAGTGATCCTGGGCAAGCCTCTCCCAAGATTCCAAGTTGATATTAAGACTCCTAACTGAGGGGCAGCATGGTGGCCCAGTGGTTAGCACTGCTGCCTCACGGCGCCGAGGTCCCAGGTTCGATCCCGGCTCTGGGTCACTGTCCGTGTGGAATTTGACCATTCTCCCCATGTTTGTGTGGGTTTCGCCCCCACAACCCAAAGATGTGCAGGGCAGGTGGATTGGCCACGCTAAATTGCCCCTTAATTGGAAAAAATGAATTGAGTACTCTAAATTTATTTAAAAAAAGACTCCTAACTGAAACCTTCAGGGTGTTCTTGTATCACTTTCTTTAACTGCCATGAGAGCACACCCTGGACTCAATCACTCCATGGAAGATTTGCTTTGGTAATTGAGTATCAGGAATTCTGGTTACATGACCGGACCAGTCTAATTTAATTGTGACTGTCTCTATTTTGTGGATGCTTTACATGTCAGCTTGGGTGAGCAGCTCAGTCTCTGGTACTTTATCCTGCCATTTTGACTTCAGATGCTTTTAAAGGCAGCTCAAGTGAAAATGGTTGAGATTCTTGGCATGATGCTGGTGCACAGTCCAAGTCTCACATGGGTAGAGTCTTCGTCTTCTTCGCATTGGCAGAACATAGCCACCAACAAATTCTCTCCAACTAATTCTGTCTTGGGCCAAAGTCTCCAGTTATTGCCATATGTATCCCTTGGCTTTCATCTCCTTTACTGTATCCTGCCTCCATGTGTTTCTTGGTCTGCCTTGCTTTCTCTTTCCTTGCGGGTTCCATTTGAGAGCTTGCCATGTAATGTTGTTCCGTGGCTTCCTCAAAGTATGGTCTATTTAATTCCACTTTCGCCTTTTGATTTGGAGGACCATTGAGTCTTGTTTATTTATCCGTTTTTCTGTAATCAGTTAAATCCACTGAAGGGATGATTAGCTCTTTCAGCTTCACCAGAGCCCAGTTTGCCAGCATTACCTGTTACCGTCTCTCACGCCATGGACTTTGGGAGACGTAGAACAGAGTGGTCAGGATTATTGCTCTCAACTTTCAGTTTGGTATGCATATAAAAAGGTAAATGAGGGCAAACTTTGCACTTATCTGAGAAAAAGGTTATCTTTGTGCCAAGTGCAACACCTCCTCAACCATAATCTCTACCAACTAGAAGGACAAGGGCAGCAGAAGCATGGAAACACTCCTCCTGCAAGTTCCCTTCCAAGTCATACACCATCCTGATTTGGGACTATGTCTCTGTTCCTGGATCAAAATCCTGGAACTCCCTCCCTAACAGCCCGATGGGTGTACCTACACCACAAGGACTTCAGCGGTTCAAGAAGGTAGCTCAGCATCACCCTCTCAAGGACAATTAGGAATGGAGAATAAAAATTTTGGCCTAGCCACGCCCCGTGAAAGAATTATAAAAACAGAATTTTCGGAACAAACTAGCTGCAAGCTAATTTAAACACGAGACCCAAGCCAAAATTAACGCCCACAATTTTAAGGTTGGAGTATTTCAGAGGATCGATTGGAGAGGTTGGGACTCTTCTCCTTGGAGAGAAGAAGGCTAAGTGGAGATTTTATAGAGATGTTCCAAATCATGAGGGACTGGACAGAGTTTCTGCTCATAAAAGAATCAAGAACAAAAGGGCCAAGATTTAAAGTGATTTGCAAAAGAAGTAAATGTGATGTGAGAAGAAACCCTTTCACACAATGAATGGTTTGGGTCTGGAATGCACTGCCTGGAAGTGTGGTGGAGGCAGGTTCAATCGAGGCATTTAAGAGAGCATTAGATGATTACTTGAACAGGAATTTGAGGAAATGGCACAAAGTCATGATGCTCGTTTGGAGAGCAGGAGCAGACACGATGGACCAAATGGCCTTCTGCGCCATAACAATTCTCTGATTCTGTGAGTTTGTGCTAAAAAGGTAATATGCTCAGAGCACAGATTAGAAGCTGTTGGCTGAGTGTTATTATGAAATTTGACCTTGGAGCTCATCGGCATAATTGTGGCTGGATATACAAATCAGACATCCCAAGGCATTGAGCGGGTATTGAGCTTTAGGTGGATCTTGGGAGAGAGGAGGGACACAGTTGCTCTCCGGCCTAAATACTGCAAAGGCTATTGGCCCTGCTAACATTCCAGCAATAATAATCAAGACTTGTGCTCCAAAACTAGCCTCACTAGTCCAGCTGCAACAGCATGTTACCGGCAAAGTGGAAAATTGCCAAGATATGTCCTGTACACAAAAGGCAGGACAAATCCAATCCAACCAATTACCGCCCCTTCAGCCTGATCTCAATCATCAGAAGAGTGGTTGAAGGTATTATCGACAGTGCTCTCAAATAGCATCTGCACAGCAATAAACTGCTCACTGACACTTAGTTTGGGTTCCAACAGGGTGACTCAGATCCTGATCACCTTGGTCCAAAATTAATAAAAGAGCTCAACTCAAGATGTGATGTGAGAATGATTGCCCTTGAATGAGTATGGCATCAAGAAGACCCAGCAAAACTGAAGTCAATGGCAATCAGGGGGATAAATCTCCACTCAAAAGTCATAGGGTCGTAGGGCGTGATCTTACAGCCACGTTGCGCCTGGCGTGGATCGGTTTCCAATCTCACTGGCCTGCTCCCGTTGACGGATTCTGGACCCCTCCCAGATGTGGCGAAGTACCAATTAACACCGATTGAGTGCAATCTCCATTTCATTAACGAGATGGAAGTCCTATCTAACGGCCTCCTGGGATCTAACCAACTCTCCAGCGGGAGGTCACTCGGGCGCCCTTCAGCACACCTATTCCTATTGAAAAATGAGAACCAGCACAATGCCTGCCATGGGGATCTAAGGCAGTGAGTGGCCATTTTCAAAATCAGGCATGCAGTCCATGGGCACTGGAACTGTTGCCCCAGTGCTTGGGTTGGGGGCTGGGGGTTGGTGGGGGGGGGCTGGGTGCCATTGGTGGGGTGTCGCACCTGGGCTCGGGGGGTGGGGCTGAGGTGCCAAGCGCCTGCAAGTCCTACAGGCATTCCCCAGATTGTGTACACCCATAACAGGGGCAAGTACAGCTGCTGCTCGCATCCAACCAAATACCTCCAGGACAGAGCATCATTTGGGTAATATGGTCACTTTAACTCCCTTTGACTGTGAGCAGATGCTGGCTGCACAGCTGAATGCTGTTGTTAACATGGAATTGACATTGTTAGTTATTTGAGTACTTCACAGCTGCAGGTTGTGTTTGCTGCTGTTCCTGCTGGTGGCTGCAGATGCCTGAATGCTGCTGTTGCTGTTTCCTTCCTTTTCTGTAACCATTAAGAAAGACAATTTTTTTAAAGATACCTGGGTGGGAACACCGGGTTCAGGGGGATGTATGAGTCCAGACGCCAATCCGGTTACAAGCAAGACGACACTGCGGGACCTGTGCACGACATTGAATCAAATGGCCCACCTGCTAACGCGGTTGAAGAAATGCATTCATAGATTGCTGATGCTTTTGGTTGCTGCTGTGGTGAGTGCTGCGTGTACTGGCACATCACCAGGGGTTAAACATGTTGGACGTCAAGGTTGTTCAACTGCACATTGAGTGCCAGTGAAATATGTGAATGTCAGGATTTGGTTCCAGTGAGATTGGGCCGTGTGGGAGGGCCCGCACAGCTGCGGCTCCTGAATGGCGAATGGCACTAATACATGGAACATGTCACACATTGATGGACGGATCATTTCTGCAGACAAAGGTCTGGACATGATAACACATTCTCAGGCTCATTGTCCGTTTCTGCTGTGGAACCTGCAAGGGTGATACCGTGTGTTTGGTTTTTTTGCGTGAAAATGAGCTGATAAAGCTTTGAATTGGTACCAAGATGGAACGGTGACGTTTCCTTGTTTTTTAATGGTGAGTGTGATATATGGAATGTTGCGTAGTTGATTTTCAAATCTTTGCTACTGTTGACCATTTAACAAACAAAATATTCTCAAGTGTAAGGTGAAGTCACACGGGATCAGGGGTGAACTGGCAAGGTGGATACAGAACTGGCTAGGCCATAGAAGGCAGAGGGTAGCAATGGAGGGATGCTTTTCTAATTGGAGGGCTGTGACCAGTGGTGTTCCACAGGGATCAGTGCTGGGACCTTTGCTCTTTGTAGTATATATAAATGATTTGGAGGAAAATGTAACTGGTCTGATTAGTAAGTTTGCAGACGACACAAAGGTTGGTGGAATTGCGGATAGCGATGAGGACTGTCTGAGGATACAGCAGGATTTAGATTGTCTGGAGACTTGGGCGGAGAGATGGCAGATGGAGTTTAACCTGGACAAATGTGAGGTAATGCATTTTGGAAGGGCTAATGCAGGTAGGGAATATACAGTGAATGGTAGAACCCTCAAGAGTATTGAAAGTCAAAGAGATCTAGGAGTACAGGTCCACAGATCACTGAAAGGGGCTACACAGGTGGAGAAGGTAGTCAAGAAGGCATACGGCATGCTTGCCTTCATTGGCCGGGGTATTGAGTATAAGAATTGGCAAGTCATGTTGCAGCTGTATAGAACCTTAGTTAGGCCACACTTGGAGTATAGTGTTCAATTCTGGTCGCCACACTACCAGAAGGATGTGGAGGCTTTAGAGAGGGTGCAGAAGAGATTTACCAGAATGTTGCCTGGTATGGAGGGCATAAGCTATGAGGAGTGATTGAATAA
This sequence comes from Scyliorhinus torazame, assembly GCF_047496885.1. Classification (NCBI taxonomy): domain Eukaryota; kingdom Metazoa; phylum Chordata; class Chondrichthyes; order Carcharhiniformes; family Scyliorhinidae; genus Scyliorhinus; species Scyliorhinus torazame. The sequence continues at coordinate 95,938,312 of NC_092715.1, forward strand.
ACTCGGTTTGTTCTCACTGGAACGAAGGAGGTTGAGGGGCGACCTGATAGAGGTATACAAAATTATGAGGGGCATAGACAGAGTGGATAGTCAGAGGCTTTTCCCCAGGGTAGAGGGGTCAATTACTAGGGGGCATAGGTTTAAGGTGAGAGGGGCAAAGTTTAGAGTAGATGTACGAGGCAAGTTTTTTACGCAGAGGGTAGTGGGTGCCTGGAACTCACTACCGGAGGAGGTAGTGGAAGCAGGGACGATAGGGACATTTAAGGGGCATCTTGACAAATATATGAATAGGATGGGAATAGAAGGATACGGACCCAGGAAGTGTAGAAGATTGTAGTTTAGTCGGGCAGTATGGTCGGCACGGGCTTGGAGGGCCGAAGGGCCTGTTCCTGTGCTGTACATTTCTTTGTTCTTTGTTCTTTGTATTCCCGTGGGTACACTTGCCATGTTTCAGATGAGTGTCATTGCTCAGCATTCCAATCAAACTGTGAGGCCTGGACACTTTGCCTGGATCCTGGAGCGGCTGCACCACACAGGCAGCAGCCAACAATCAAACACTCTAACACTGGGCTTCAGCATTGGGGATATCCCCACGACCAGAGGGTAAGGGTGTGGACCAGGAGCCCAAACCCCCAAATCTTTCCGGCAGGGGTCCGGGGTCCAGGTCTAGGGTCCCCTGCAGTGTCCGGGGGTGCGTGTGCAGGGGTCCCCCAGCACAGCTGGCTTGTTGGATGACACTGTGAGAGATGGTGGACATGTAAGGGTGGGAGGCTTGCGTCTTTGAGGGTCATAGCTGATTGTCAGTCCCTCATCTTCTCCATTTCCTCACAGATATAACAACATGAATGGTATTGTCACGGTGCTGGTGGCAGCCCAGACAGCCAGATGCTGGAGAAGGCAGCAGCAGCACTGACGCCCCATGTGCAGTGGGGCCGCCGCACACCCTGCAGACCTGGCAGCCATCAGGCCGGGTAAAGACCCAAAGGGGGAGACCAGCAAGGCCCAAGGTGTACAGGCGTCGTTGGTCATTTGAGGAGATGCCGGACAGCATTTGTTGCAGGAAGCTCTGCCTCAACAAGGAGACGGTGCAGCACCTGCGCCATGTCCTTGCGGATGATACCCTATCCCAGTGGCTGGGAAGGCAAGCACAGCCTTGAACCTTTATGCCACCAGTTCATTCCGGGGCTCGAGCGGGGACCTGGGCAGTATTTCACAACCTAGAGCCCACAAGCGTTTGTGAAGTCACGGATGCCGTGTATGCCCCGGCAGCTGACTATATTAACTTTGAGCTGGACTAAGCCCATCAAGTTGCCAGGGCAGCAGGATTCTCCGGGATGTCCCATGTTCAGGGGATGATTGATTGCACGCATGTCACCTTGCGCGCACCAGGGCATCAGGGAGCGCACTTCATTAACAGCAAAGGGTTCCATCCCTGAATGTTCAACTCATGTATGACCACCACCTGTGGGTCATGCATATGTGTGCACCCTTCCCAGGGTGCATGACAGTTACATCCTGGAATACTTGGAGAACTTTGCCTTCTTCGAGGACCAGGTTGGCTCTTGGGGGGAAGGGGTACCTGCTGAGGTCCTGGTTGATGATGCCAGTAAGGAGGCCGAGACTGTCGTGGAGACCCGTTATAATGAGGCCCATGTTGCCATCTGTGCTGTCATTGCGGTGCATCTGACTGCTGAAAATGCGGTTCCGATGTATGAACCGCTCTGGTGGTCCGCTTTGTGGCAGTCAGCTGTGCCCCCCCCCCCCCCACCTGGAACAGCAGCGGGGCGACATGCTGGGTGATGGAGGAGGAGTTACATGCAGCCTCGCTTGAGGAGGAGGAAGAGGAGGGGCCGGACCAGGAGGGGCTGGGGGACGGGCCAGGAGGACCCACCCATGGGTCCAGCCACGGAAGGAGGACGGGCTGCAGGGGCAGCGAGGGTCTGGTATGCCTGGAGAGTCAGGAAAGCTCTCATCCTCACCCACTTCTCTTAGGGTGAGGCTTCGTCCGACATCTAACCCCCTCCCCCCTACACCCCCACCCTCTTGTTTTGTGTAATAACCTTTGATGTGGCCCTTATCAAATACCTTTCAGAAATCCAAGAACACTCCACATTTATAGATTTCCCATTACCAACTTTCTTGGTACTTCCTCAAAGAACTCTGGTAATGACTGTTACCAAGTTTGTGTTTCTTTTTCAGAGAGGGTAAGTATTCATCTCTTCAGAAGTCTTCATCAAATCCTCAACAAGAAGAGTAGAGGTCGAGTCCCTCAGCCAAGCCACATTATGTATGAGAGATGTCACAGACCCATCTTTTACTCTTGTTGAAACAGCTCCCCCCCACCCCCACCACCTTGGAAATCATTTTTTGATTGACAACCAGGCTCCCTGATCACTACCTTCAATTCCACAATGTTTATTTACACATGGTTAAGTGGTTTTGAGGGCTTGTGGTTTCTGTTATTGATACTTCAAAGGGTCTGGATGATTGACACTTTTATTGCTGGTCGTGAAATTTTTTTTTTAAATAGTGGAAAGTAATGAATGGTTGATTTTTTTAAAAAGCTTTTTTTACGCATCCTACTATCACTATAGGATTCATTGGTTCTAACCAATGTATGTTGGTTCAATGTGTATGAAAATGCTGTAGCTTGGTATAGGGGGCACGAGGGACCATGGGGATATGATGGAGGGGTATAGTTTGGCATAGAGGGTATGGGTCAAAGAGCATGGTGGAGGGCCATGAGGTGACATTGGATGGGGCATGACGAGTGTATGGGGTTGTTTGGGAATGTTTGAAATGAAGGCTGGAGGGCCAGTGTGTTTTTATTTTAACTGGAGCAAAGTAATAAGACGGGTTGATATTGACAGACATTTTCTATTGATTGTTATTTTGTAGTTGTACAACTAAAAAGCCACATCCTGCAATTCAAAGTAGTTGATTCAATAATCAGTAAGATAATTTAGGATTGTCAGTGAAATTTTCAAATTTTTCATACAAGAAGATTGAATGCCCTATTGGAGAAAAACTGAATTAAATCAGAACCAAAATATTTATTAATACCAAGTACTGTACAGAAGATGCAAAACTGAAGCGCTACAGTGCCACCACTAACTAAAGAGTGTAATCACAACTGACAAGTTTACATAGCCAGTTTTCATTGTAAATCTGTGTGTAGGAACATATAGTGAAAAAACTTGATAGAAGGATGGCAAAAATATGGCAGTAGGCAATAGGTTTTCAAGATGGCAAGTATGTACAGATGTGAAACTTCTAACATAGGGGTTTGGAATAAATAATTATCAGAAAGGGCCACCTGGTTTATAGTTCTGGACTTGACTTTGGAGGCCTAATAACATGTCAAATTAATTTGTCAGTAAGAAGGGATGAAGGGGATGGTGCTGGTTTACATGCTAGACACCTGTGTCGAGTTTGCACATTCTCCCCATGTCTGCATGGGTGTTTCCAGGTGCACCGGTTCCCTCCCACAGTCCAAAGATGTGCAGGTTAGGTCGATTGGCTGTGCTAAATTACCCCTTAGTGTCCAAAGATGTGCAGGTTAGGTGGATTGACAATGATCAATAAGCAGGCTTACGGGGATAGGCCTCGGTAAAGTGTTGTTTGAGAGGGCCAGTAAAGACTCGATGGGCCAACCGACCCCCTTCTGCACTGTAGGGATTCTATGGATTTCTATGAAATCTCAAAATAATCTTCTTGTCAGAGAGCTTATTAAGGGCCATTCTTCGTAGGAAACAAAAAAATTTGTTACATGTACAAATTTCACAGTAAGTGTGTTGAAATTTTCAGATTCGGGCAACAGAACTGAAAAACACAGAAGAATACCTGGAAAATTTGCAGTCAGCCATTCAACCTGGGAAAGAAGGTTCATGCCAGTATGTAACCTTGACACAGTGTCCTAACTGCATGGATGAACCTCAAAAGAACAACACTTTCATGAACTTGAGCATTCAATCTTCACATACTTTAAGAGGTGCTGGGAAGTCCCAGGCATCAGTTGGAGCTGGGAATGAGAAAGAACAACAGAAGGAGACACACTCCTCACTCCTGGCACGACGCAAATCCAGAGTGGTTTATTTGCCCAAAAGAAAGCAGTTGCAGAGAAATCAGAACTTTATCTCAGTACAATCGCTTACAAACACAGAAGGGAATACACAAACAGGGCAAAAAAACAAGGGAAACCTACCTCTTTTAGGGCTCACTCAACATGTCTTGCAGAAGATGCACTCGCAGAACGACTCTTCCAACTTGTGGTCACAATGTAACACTGAGGTAACTGTCGCCGAAGAGAATGAATGCAACAAATAGAAGTAAATTTTCTCAGGGCTTCTCCTGCAGTGTGGCTGTAAGTTTAATGATGCCCACATTCACACATAGAAACAGGCTGCAGGATTTCTGCCAGGATTACCTAATGTAGCGGGAGAAGCCCACGATGAAGTTCACCCCTTAAATTGTGCTCTAAACAATTGTTCTTGTCCACTATATTTACTTAGTTTTTAAAGTGCCCAAAACTTGTGCATCACCTCAAAGGAAATTTGCACCCCAAATATGCGTGGACTAAATGCTCACATTTATAGCAGCAGCATGGCCACTACTACTGTGGCACTGACCCTATTCAGGGCAGCATCTAATTCCCACTGGGCCTGTGGCAGCCTTTGTCGCTGTGTATTCCTCTGCAAAGGTCAGCCACTCCATCCAAATCTTGAGTTTCTTTACGGCCTAAGAACTTTGGTCTGTGCCAATGAAAAAGAAAATTGGAAGGTTTGTTAAACAGGCAGTCGATTTGCTGTGAACTTACTTCATGCTTTTGGCATTGAAGAATGTCATCCTCTTTAATACTGTTTCCCATGCTTTATTGAGCACATAGACCATAAGACCATAAGACATAGGAGCAGAATTAGGCCACTCGGCCCATCGGGTTTGCACCGTCATTCAATCATGGCTGATATTTTCTCATACCCATTCTCCTGCCTTCTCCCCATAACCCCTGATCCTCTATGTAGTCTTCCATGGTCAGGAGGTCAATCCATCTTCCCAATACCTCTTTTAGCATGTCTTCTTATCTGAGACCCATTCATAGAGAGTCTTTTGATTACTGCAAGTGGGGTCATCTCTGTGGGATTTAAATATGAAGAACATGACATTTCTTGAGTGATACAACAATAGTTTAGCTCTACAAAGTCCTTAAGTTAACAAAGTTTGAGGCTTGTCCATCTTTTAAAATGTATTTCTGTTTCCTTTGTTGCTTTTGATTTTCCCCAGGCTTCCCTGTTATGAACAGAAATGGGTGACAGGCAAATAGCTGCCATTCCTGTCCCAATGCCATGAGGTATGGAGACACAGCTGGGGTGATTTTCATTCCTCCATGTGACAAACCATGTCATCGCTTCTCATTGCTTATCCCTTACAGCAAGGGTGAGATCAGGAACTCATCTAATGGGACTTATGAGCGCAGGGTCACATCTGCTAGTCCAAGAAACCACACATCACAGAAATAAAAACATAATTGTTTTTTAATAAGAATTTGTGCACTGAAGGCAGTGCATTTTATCGGTGCTACAATCAAATATAGCAATTCTGGTCATTTTAAATTTTGGGGGGAAATACGTTTTGATGTCAGCAGTGCCTCTTGAGTTATATCAAATATAATATAGGATTTTGAATAGCAAGTATTTGTTTTAAAAAATAAACCAAATGTCCATATAAATCTCTGATGAATGTGTCCGTGTCACAGACAAAGATTTGTCTGGATATGAGTGTGTCTTTGCAGATGCGGGCAAATTTATATTTTAGCAATGCAATTCTTATTAGCTGTCAGAGCAAATATTGTTTCAGTTGTTTTCTGCAACTTTGGTTCATTTTATATCCATATTTGCTTCGAAGCACAGCCATTTTGCCGTGTTCTGCCCTAGACCATGGCTTCCAATCTGTGACAATCGAGACGTATAGGTGCATCTGGTACATCGGTACATGTACCAGGCAGTTCAATGCAAGTGACTTTCTTTCTTTTCCTGATGTTTAAAGAGTTAAAAATGGACAACCCCTGAATTACTCGATATATTACATCATAAATGATTGTGAGTCTCCTTTGCAAAAGACTACTTTCAAATGTGAATTAACTAAAACAGCACAAAATACACCTGTTCCATGGAAATTGCAATATCAGTATCAAAACGATTATTTAAAACTTTACTTCACATATTTGCTTAAAGTTAAAAATACAATTCTACAATTGCTCATCACAAAAAGTTCTAAAGCCTGTACATAAGTGAGACACTAAAATTCTTAAAAGATGTAAAATATTCCAGCTTTACGTTACAATATAAAAAAACACAATAGGTAAAAAATCTAGCTCTCTATGAGGAGAGAATTAAAGCCTATAATTTAATGTCTGACCCCGGTGTAGTGATTTATGATATCAGCTAAATTTGCTCAATTAGATCATAGTTGAGACCAAAACTATGGCCGAAACCATAGGATATGAAGACCAGAAAAAATAATCCTGAAAACCTGGTAATAAAATTAAAAATAACTTCTTCAGTTGCATAAACCAAAGGCCCTAATTATAAATGAACAGATTCACAGGATATAATCCTCAACCCATTAATTAAAAAAATCCCCAAATCCCATGTGATTAAAAACTTATTCAGTCGCTGTAAGGCAATGGTCTTGATTATATCATTGCTTCTCACTGCATGGTGTCCATTACTCTGTAGTGGTAGTTTTACAAGTGTGTGTTGCCAGCAGGAAGTCTTGCCTGCCAGCAACACATACTGGAAATTCATGACTGGTTTTCTGTTAACTGCAATGCAAACAAGTGTTTTTGTTTAGGTCAAAACATGTTGTGATTTAAAACAAAATAGTAAACTGATACATTGTCACATTTGTTTTTATTTTGTATTCTAGAGATATGGTAAAGAAATATACTGTCCCAAAAGTACTTCAAATCCATCCCTGCCCATCTTTTCCAGTAGTTCACTTCACACAAAGACTGGTGGAGGTTTCCAATACGCAAGAACCAAATCCGGAGTGCAACCCATAAGTGTGCATAAAGGAAGGCCCAGAATGACCCCTCATCTCTCACCTTTGACCTGTGACACTGGCACCCAATTCATTTTGGACTTGAAATCAACAGAAAAGATAGCTAGCCGCCCTGTGTGCAAACAACCCATTTATTCTTCAGGAACAGCTTGGAAAGATGTATCCAAGTCGCCTGACCCTGTGTTGTCACAGAAGCATCTGAACCCTAACTCATCCACCAGCACATGTATAACCTTTGACTTTGTAAATGCTGGATTTTAACCTTATTAAAATATGCTGCCTCTTTCATCTTTTAGAAGCTTCGCAGCCAAGATCTCAATTAAATTTTTAAAATGGAAATTTATTTTCTGTGCATCTCTAAAGATTTTGATTTCAGACACCCTCTAATGATTTAGGAAATGTTGGCAACCACAAATTATGAAGCAATTGCTTTTAATTATTGACAGTGACAGGCTTTATCAAATAAGCCTTCATTTCACAATGTTAATGGATACAAAAAAAATATTTTCTTTCAGCATCTAGCATTGTCTCTTCCTTTCAAATAAGATTGCTGTTAATTAATTAGGGCTGTACACAGACATTCCAATAATTGGGCTGCCATAGGCATGATCGGTAAACAGCATTGCACATATATTTCATAGAATTTACAGTGCAGAAGGAGGCCATTCGGCCCATCGAGTCTGCACCGGCCCTTGGAAAGAGCACCCCACTTAAGCCCACACCTCCACCCTATCCCCGTAACCCAGCAAACCCACCTAACCTTTTTGGACACTTAGGGCAATTTATCATGGCCAATTCAACAAACCTGCACATCTTTGGATTGTGAGAGGAAACCAGAGCACCCGGAGGAAACCCACGCACACACGTGGAGGATGTGCAGACTCCGCACAGACAGTGACCCAAGCTGGGAATCAAACCTGGGACCCTGGAGCTGTGAAGCAACTGTGCCAACCACTGTGCTACCGTGCTGCCCACAACATGTTTATAGATACAAAGTAGCGGGCACAATTAAAAGGAAAAAATTTCCTGTTGTGGGCAGGTTTAGCGGGGTGTTTCCTGGAGGAACGACCCCATTATTGAATGGTACTCTTATTTTTTCAGGCCTCAGAAGGGAAGATCCTACCAAGGCCCCACTGACCTTTATTTCCTGCACCAATGAGCTGTGCTCGCCAGTGCAGGGAGAGATTGGCGCCCTGATCTCTTCATCCCCCAACACAATCCCCGGACCTCCCCAACGCCCCAACTTATCTAATGGGAGGGGGGGGGGGCATGGGTCCTTGAGCCCCCACCTCATAACAGCAGCGCTACTTGGGTGAAATCTAATGGCCATGCCTGATTTGGGACATGATATAGAACATAGAACATAGAAAAATACAGCACAGAACAGGCCCTTCGGCCCACGATGTTGTGCCGAACCTTTGTCCTAGATTAATCATAGATTATCATAGAATTTACAGTGCAGAAGGAGGCCATTCGGCCCATTGAGTCTGCACCGGCTCTTGGAAAGTGCACCCCACCCAAGGTCAACACCTCCACCCAACACTAAGGGCAATTTTGGACACTAAGGGCAATTTATCATGGCCAATCCACCTAACCTGCACATCTTTAGACTGTGGGAGGAAACCGGAGCACCCGGAGGAAACCCACGCACACACGGGGAGGATGTGCAGACTCCGCACAGACAGTGACCCAAGCCGGAATCGAACCTGGAGCTGTGACGCAATTGTGCTATCCACAATGCTACCGTGCTACCCTTAAGAACAAATTAATCTACACTATATCATTCTACCGTAATCCACGTACCTATCCAATAGCTGCTTGAAGGTCCCTAATATTTCCGACTCAACTACTTCCTCAGGCAGTGCATTCCATGCCCTCACTATTCTCTGGGTAAAGAACCTACCTCTGACATCCCCCCTATATCTTCCACCATTCACCTTAAATTTATGTCCCTTTGTAATGGTTTGTTCCACCCGGGGAAAAAGTCTCTGACTGTCTACTCTATCTATTCCCCTGATCATCTTATAAACCTCTATCAAGTCGCCCCTCACCCTTCTCTGTTCTAATGAGAAAAGGCCTAGCACCCTCAACCTTTCCTCATAAGACCTACTCTCCATTCCAGGCAACATCCTGGTAAATCCCCTTTGCACCTTTTCAAAAGCTTCCACATCCTTCGGAAAATGAGGTGACCAGAACTGTACACAATGCTCCAAATGTGGCCTTACCAAAGTTTTGTACAGCTGCATCATCACCTCACAGCTCTTAAATTCAATCCCTCTGTTAATGAACGCTAGCACACCATAGGCCTTCTTCACAGCTCTATCCACTTGAGTGGCAACTTTCAAAGATGTATGAACATAGACCCCAAGATCTCTCTGCTCCTCCACATTGCCAAGAACTCTACCGTTAACCCTGTATTCCGCATTCATATTTGTCCTTCCAAAATGGACAACCTCACACTTTTCAGGGTTAAACTCCATCTGCCACTTCTCAGCCCAGCTCTGCATCCTATCTATGTCTCTTTGTAGCCGACAACAGCGCTCCTCACTATCCACAACTCCACCAATCTTCGTATCGTCTGCAAATTTACTGACCCACCCTTCAACTCCCTCATCCAAGTCATTAATGAAAATCACAAGCAGCAGAGGACCCAGAACTGATCCCTGCGGTATGCCACTGGTAACTGGGATCCAGGCTGAATATTTGCCATCCACCACCACTCTCTGACTTCTATCGGTTAGCCAGTTCGTTATCCAACTGGCCAAATTTCCCACTATCCCATGCCTCCTTACGTTCTGCAGAAGCCTACCATGGGGAACCTTATCAAATGCCTTACTAAAATCCATGTACACTACATCCACTGCTTTACCTTCATCCACATGCTTGGTCACCTCCTCAAAGAATTCAATAAGACTTGTAAGGCAAGACCTACACCTCACAAATCCGTGCTGTCTATCCCTAATCAAGCAGTGTCTTTCCAGATGCTCAGAAATCCTATCCTTCAGTACCGTTTCCATTACTTTGCCTACCACCGAAGTAAGACTAACTGGCCTGTAATTCCCAGGGTTATCCCTAGTCCCTTTTTTGAACAGGGGCACGACATTCGCCACTCTCCAATCCCCTGGTACCACCCCTGTTGACAGTGAGGACGAAAAGATCATTGCCAACGGCTCTGCAATTTCATCTCTTGCTTCCCATAGAATCCTTGGATATATCCCATCAGGCCCGGGGGACTTGTCTATCCTCACGTTTTTCAAAATGCCCAACACATCTTCCTTCCTAACAAATATTTCCTCGAGCTTACCAGTCTGTTTCACACTGTCCTCTCCAACTATATGGCCCCTCCCATTTGTAAATACAGAAGAAAAGTACTCGTTCAAGACCTCTCCTATCTCTTCAGACACAATACACAATCTCCCACTACTGTCTTTGATCGGACCTACCCTCGCTCTAGTCATTCTCATATTTCTCACATATGTGTAAAAGGCCTTGGGGTTTTCCTTGATCCTACCCGCCAAACATTGTTCATGCCCTCTCTTAGCTCTCTTAATCCCTTTCTTCAGTTCCCTCCTGGCTATCTTGTATCCCTCCAGCGCCCTGTCTGAACCTTGTTTCCTCAGCCTTACATAAGTCTCCTTTTTCCTCTTAACAAGACATTCAACCTCTCTTGTCAACCATGGTTCCCTCACTCGACCATCTCTTCCCTGCCTGACAGGGACATACATATCAAGGACACGTAGTACCTGTTACTTGAACAAGTTCCACATTTCACTTGTGTCCTTCCCTGACAGCCTATGTTCCCAACTTATGCACTTCAATTCTTGTCTGACAACATCGTATTTACCCTTCCCCCAATTGTAAACCTTGCCCTGTTGCACGCACCTATCCCTCTCCATCACTAAAGTGAAAGTCACAGAATTGTGGTCACTATCTCCAAAATGCTCCCCCACTAACAAATCTATCACTTGCCCTGGTTCATTACCAAGTACCAAATCCAATATTGCTTCCCCTCTGGTCGGACAATCTACATACTGTGTTAGAAAAGCTTCCTGGACACACTGCACAAACACCACCCCATCCAAACTATTTGATCTAAAGAGTTTCCACTCAATATTTGGGAAGTTAAAGTCACCCATGACTACTACCCTGTGACTTCTGCACCGTTCCAAAATCTGTTTCCCAATCTGTTCCTCCACATCTCTGCTACTATTGGGGGGCCTATAGAAAACTCCTAATAAGGTGACTGCTCCTTTCCTACTTCTGACTTCAACCCATACTACCTCAGTAGGCAGATACTCCTCGAACTGCCTTTCTGCAGCTGTTATACTATCTCTAATTAACAATGCCACCCCTCCCACCTCTTTTACCACCCTCCCTAATCTTATTGAAACATCTATAACCAGGGACCTCCAACAACCATTTCTGCCCCTCTTCTATCCAAGTTTCCGTGATGGCCACCACATCGTAGTCCCAAGTACCGATCCATGCCTTAAATTCACCCACCTTATTCCTGAAGCTTCTTGCGTTGAAGTATACACACTTCAACCCATCTCCGTGCCTGCAAGTACTCTCTTTTGTCAGTGTTCCCTTCCCCACTGCCTCAGTACACGCTTTGGCGTCTGAATATCGGCAACCTTAGTTGCTGGACTACAAATCCGGTTCCCATTCCCCTGCCAAATTAGTTTAAATCCTCCCGAAGAGTACTAGAAAACCTCCCTACCAGGATATTGGTGCCCTTCTGGTTCAGATGCAACCCGTCCTGCTTGTACAGGTCCCACCTTCCCCAGAATGCGCTCCAATTATCCAAATACCTGAAGCCCTCCCTCCTACACCATTCCTGCAGCCACGTGTTCAGCTGCACTCTTTCCCTATTCCTAGCCTCGCTATCACGTGGCACCGGCAACAAACCAGCGATGACAACTCTGTCTGTCCTGGCTTTTAACTTCCAGCCTAACTCCCTGAACTCGTTTATTACCTCCACACCCCTTTTCCTACCTACGTCATTGGTAGCAATGTGCACCACGACGTCTGGCTGCTCCCCCTCCCCCTTAAGGATCCTGAAGACACGATCCGAGACAACCCTAGCCCTGGCACCCGGGAGGCAACATACCTTCCAGGAGTCTCGCTCGCGACCACAGAATCTCCTATCTATTCCCCTAACCATTGAATCTCCTACTACTATTGCTTTTCTATTCTCCCCCCTTCCCTTCTGAGCCCCAGAGCCAGACTCAGTGCCAGAGACCTGGCCGCTAGGGCCTTCCCCCGGTAAGTCTTCCCCCAACAGCATCCAAAATGGTATACTTGTTTTGAAGGGGAACGGCCACGAGGGATCCCTGCACTGTCTGACTGTTTGTTTTCTTTCCCCTGACTGTAACCCAGCTACTCTTGTTCTGTACCTTGGGTGTGGTTACCTCCCTGTAACTCTTCTCTATCACTCCCTCTGCCTCCCGGATGATCCGAAGTTCATCCAGCTTCAGCTCCAGTTCCCTAACACGGTCTTTGAGGAGCTGGAGTTGGGTGCACTGCCCGCAGGTATAGTCAGCGGGGACACCGGTGGTATCCCTCACCACCCACATCCTACAGGAGGAGCATGCAACTGGCCTAACCTCCATCCCCTCTTACCTTACAGAATATAGCTGCCCTGTGGACCAACTGGACCTCCGCCCTACGACTCTGCTCCCAGTCAGCTGCACTCTTTGTAAATTCCTGGCTCCCTTCTCGCTCTTTGCGGAAATGTAGGAAACAAAATGAAAGGAGTACCTTACTCCCTCCTCACCTAACTCCCTCAGTCACCAAATTCTCACTATAGCACTCAAATGCACCAAATTCAGCACTCCCTCAGTCACCAAACTCTCACTATAGCACTCTAATGCACCAAATTCAGCACTCAGTGCAAACAAAGTCTGCACTGTAGGGGATCACTTTTATACTGTGAATCTAGCCTCTGAAAACTGGCCTAATCCAATTAACTAAGTAACAAGCTCCAGCTGCAAGTACCTACAAGTAGAACCTTTGTTTAAAGCTGATTGAAAATTCACCTTCTTCTAAACCAAACAGCAACTTTTAAGTTAATTAACTAAATAAAAGAAAGACTAGACTTTAGATAAAAATTAAGTCTTATAAACCCTCAGTCACCAAACTCTCACTATAGCACTCAAATGCACCAAATTCAGCACTCAGTGCAAACCTATGATATGGCCTGAAAATCCTGCGAGTGGCCTCGAAGAGGAGACCCCAGCCAGGCACCATTTATCATTGGTCTCCACAAACACGGACCAGGTGGAATGGCATTTGGTGGGGGGGGGGGGGGTCTCCCAGGTGATCAGAGACCTCCGAGTGGTCAGCTCCTGGAAGAATGGCATACTGGCATTGCTGATGCCAACTGGGCACCTTGGCACTGCCAGCCTTGTATCCTGTCAGAGCCACCCCGGCATCAGCCTGGAACTGCCAGGATGCCCAGATGATAGTACCAAAGTGGCATTTTGCCCGTGCTGGGGATCGGCCCTGGAGATGCTCTGCCCTTAAGAGGTGGGGTGCATGGGGGGGGGGGGGGCCTCGAGGACCCTCCAACAGTTAAGTTGGGGGGGGGACTGGGATCTCATTGGGGGATCGATAGATCAAACCTAATCTCTTCCTGCAATGGCAAGGGGAACTCTTCAGTGCAGGAAATGAAGGTAAGTGTGGCCTCGGCAGGGAAGGAAGAAATAACAGAGGCCCTTTCAGTAGCGGGCCTGTTCCCGGCGCTACAAGTGCACTAAACCCACCCACAATGGGACTCTCGATTTTTTCTGTTGAATCACGCCCTGCATCTCTAATCACATTTTGGAACATCCTGCATAAAGGGGGCTGGCTTCGAGAATAAGCTTTTAATTAAGCTTCAGCAATGAAGTCTGGAGTCAAACTGATTTGCAGAAAGCTTTTACCTGGTGCCTTTGTGCTGCCAGCAGTACAATGAAGCTGTAGTAACTGATCTTTGGACCTCTGCAGACAAGGAACTGGTGGCAGTGTTGAAAACAATGGAGATTCCTGAAATTCTACAGAGTCACGGGGATAAAATGAAATTCTTCTTTTGTATTAACTTCTCAATGCATGACCAAAGTAAAATATACAACAGCTTGGATAAAGGTTACTGCACATTCTGTTTTATATATAGCAAATTTCTGCATTTTGTGGTGCTTATTAGTAGACAGCACATTGCATCCAGATAGGCTTAAAAAAATGATAATTTTAAGCTAGACAATTAAATATTGTGCAAATTTCAATAAGTCAGGTGCACCATGACTGATGTGATTATATCTGTCTGCCTTGTTAAATGAAAACCCAGTGTTTAATCAACTTAACCATCAGACATAGTTTAACAACGATTAGTGCAAGAAGTTCACACTGAGAAAATCTAGAACGAAAATGGGCAAAGAGGAGAAATAACTAAATATGGAGACATTCTGGGCCTAGCTTTCTTCTTTGGCATTATTTGTAATTAAAATGAATTCTGTGCATGATTAGGAAATGGGTAATGGAGGAGGGACGGCGTGGGGGCGGCTAGAGGTGGCGTCATGCAAAGGCACCAGCCTAGGGGCACTAGTAATGGCACCGCTGCCATTCGCGCCGGCACGATACACCACAAGGCGGCACTGAGGGTCTGGGGTCAATGGAGAAAGCACAGGAAGGAGTTTGGACCCCGATACGGAATAATCATAGATTTGTTCCATGCAAGATAGACAGGGGGTTTCAAAGCTGGCACAGGGCAGGCATTAAAAGGATAGGGGACCTGTTCATAAATGGGACTTTCCCTAGCTTGAAGGTGCTGGAGGAGAAATTCAGCCTGCCGCCTGGAAATGCCTTCAGACACCTCCAAGTCCGCGACTTTCTCAAAAAACAGGTGGGGACATTTCCGTTGCTACTCCCTCAAAGGATACAGGACAGGGTGATGTCTGGCATCTGGGTAGTGGAGGGGAAGGTGTCGGACATCTACCAAGAACTGCAGGAGGCGGAGGAAGCCCCAGTGGGGGAACTGAAGGGCAAGTGGGAGGAGGAGCTGGGTGGGGAGCTGGATGAGGGCATGTGGGCTGATGCCCTAGGCAGGGTAAATTCCTCCTCATCATGTGCCAGGCTCAGCTTAATTCAGTTTAAGGTGGTACATCGGGCACACATGGCGACGGTGAGAATGACCAAGTTCTTAGGGGTGGAGGTCAGCTTTGCGAGATGTTGAGGGAGTCCAGCGAACCATGTCCATATGTTCTGGGCATGCCCGGCTCTTAAAGAATTGTGGCAGGGCTTTGCAAAGGCTATGTCTAGGATCTTAGACACGCTGTTGAAGCCGAGTCCAGAGATAGCGATCTTTGGGGTGTCAGAGGATCCGGGAGTGCAGGAAGCGAAAGAGGCTGAGGTTTTGGCCTTTGCCTCCCTGGTAGCCCGGAGACGGATCTTGCTAATGTAGAGAGAGGCGAAACCCCCGAGTGTGGAGACCTGGGTTAGTGATATGGCTGGGTTTCGTGTGGGTGGGGGGGGGGGGGGGGGGGGGGAACTGTTCATTTAATGTTTATTCTCTTTTTGTATAATGGAACAGCTACCTAGGTTTGTTAAATATTCTTCTTTTACTTTTCTGTTATTGGTTATGTAAAAATTCTGTTTGAAAAAAGCTTTAATAAAAACAAATTTATTTTAAAAAATGAATTCTGTGCTTAAATATGTGTATTTTAAGAAAACCAAAACTTAATTATAATTTGTTCTGTTATACGTCAGCATTCAACTATTGTGAAGAATTGAAAACATGGTCTGATAATTGTGAGGTGAAACAAACCTGTTCGGTAATTCACTTTGCAGATGTCCAGTGAGTCAATCAAGTGATCTGTAATCACAAACCCTGTCAGAAAATGAACAAACAATGGACTGTGATAAAATGGTGGGATATTCTGGTGTGCTTGTTCCATGTGGTGAATGCCATCTGTAATTGTCATGTCCTGTTGGCTTTGTTCTTTATTTGAGTAGGGAAATTAAACCAAGCACTGTTACTCTCATCCAGGGAATCTACACACAAGGAGGGCTGGAATGTTGGAAAGAGGTTTGGGTTGAGCAGAGAGGACTTACAAAAGGGATGGGGATGTTTTTGATCCAATATGCAGGGGTAAATTCTATCTTCACCACATGTACAGCAATCTGGCAAAGCAGGTTGGCAACCCATTGCAGGATCCACCTTATTTTCAGGTGGGCACTATAACAGACAAGTGATCCACTCCACCACTGTCCAAGCTGTGCAGATGAATGTTTACTTCAAAGACAGGATTTTCCCCCCAAAATGACAAAGCGTCAGGTTCTGACTGAAACTGGGCATGTTTTCTTTCCAGATCTTCTGACACTTTGTCAAAAGGAGCAGGAGGCATGCTTTGCGCCATCATTCTTGAGGGGCAGAGTCTAAAAGGGTGTGATTTTTAAAGGACACCCCAATCTCAAAGTTAAGAGACAGGACCCGTTCTTCCTCCATGAAAATTGAGACTCCCCTGTCCATCCTCAGCGGCAATTTCCACCCTAGCCCCCTTCCACACATCCAATATGGCCAACATCGGGACTTCATTCCCCGCGATCCACTAACATAGCTGGCATTCCCATATAGTGGGAACCCACCTGCCAATGGAGTTCCGTGGAGGTCACACCCCCTGGTAGTGCCAACCTGATGTTGCTGACCTGACAGCGCTGACCTGGCAGTGCCAACCTAGCATTGCGCGCACCCCCCCGCCGCATATGACATCCCCAGAAGCAACGGCGTTAAGCTGTTTAAGCATATTCAAATCAATTTAAATTTAGGATAATCAGGCCCACGATCTCGCGAGAGTTGGCAGCCATTATGGGATTTGTGCCTGTGACAAATGGGCCCGTGAAAAATCATGGTGCAAATATTTTAATGCTACCATTATTACATTATGCTAACATATTTATTTATTCGCATATAAGGCTATTTCACAAAACAATGTGTTTTTGATGTTGACTAGTTATTATTCTCTGACTGGAAAGAAAGACTTACATTTATATAGTGCCTTTCTTAGCACTTTAGAGCCAATGAAGTACCTGATGCATGAAGCATGTGTGGTGTATGTTCCTGAATATGTTGAGTCAATATTCTTGCTGCAGAAATGAGCGCAGAATGCATTTTATTCATTGAAATTTTCACAAACATCAGATGTATGTATTATCTACCAACCATACACAAAATGATGCCATCTTGATTCCCTTCACTTGTAACTGTTCTCAGGTTTCATTCTTGAAGTTCCAGGGGTCCAAGAACACACAGGCTGATACATTATGACATCATATTATGTTCGCCCACAGCCAGAATGACTGTCGCTAAAAATCATGAAAAGCAAGATAAAAATACAACTTGAGTAGTGAAACCTCACCTTTAACATGTACCAATCAGGATCAGTTTGAAAGAATAGCAACCATTCTCATCCATATTCTTTAATGCTTCTATGCCTGTGTTACTTATTCTCTTCCTTTGCTTAAGGCCTCTACCCCCTACTTTCCATATCTCCTCTCTCAACCCCCCACCCCCACCACCCTCCCGCCAGGGAAAGCGATTAATAGCTTCCAATAGTGGTACTTCTGAGCTGGCCACCAGAGAGAAAGCAAGACTAGCTTTAGGGGGCTTCACTCTCTGATTTTCTTTCTACCCTCCTTTTAGGAAAATGACACATCAAATGTCCAGTATCTTCCTTTTACAGCAACCCTGAGATCAGGAATTACAGACAGACAGATATAAAATGATCCTGCTGCTCTGTGAAACATTGCATTGGAGGAGTAGTGGACTACATCTCCCTTCTCTGCCCTAGAACACGAGATTTATCACAAATTGCATTTTTAACACATGAAACCTGTGAGATATAAATTTGTGAAGATCTGTCAGTGTACCAATTCTTAACTAAAATCAGAATAATTGAGGTATGCTGTGCGATTTTTTTCCTTCATTATGTGATAAAAAAAAACAAATGCATTCTTCAAATGAAAATACATCTCTGAAAAGCAAACTTAAAATATTAAATACTGAAATGGAAGTCATATGTATAAGGCATAATTTCATATCAACCTTTTCCTTTAAATGTCAATGCAAATAAAAATATGTCTTTAACGTTCTTGAATGTATGTCTTTATTGGTTTCATATGATAACCTTTTTGGAGAGTGCAAAAGAATTTATTGCACATCTGTTCTGTATTTTCTTTTTTATTAGGAAAAAGGGGATGAAACAAGCCCCCCCCCCCCCCGCCCCCAACTACCACCACCATCACTGCCTTTACTCCCAGTACAGATGCATCAAGCATTATCAGAGGTGGGGGCATTACCTGCAAAGGATTTATTGATTGTTTCATAAACTATACCCAAATGACTTTGGTAGGAAAAATGAGTTAAGCATAGAAGTCCAAAGGTGTTAAGAAAATATGAAAAGTTCATGCCAATGTTGAAGTCATGCAGTGCAGTTTGCAATAACTAAAGGACAAAGCCCCACATCTTTAATTCAGTAGTGGCTAGTAAATAAGTGGAATGAAAATCAAACCGTTCTGGTTTATTGGTACACATGTGTGGAATTGTAGATCAGCTGGCTTTTATTTTCTGGGGTTGGGTCAGCCACTCTTTTGTAAATGTCTTTTTTACCCTATACTTAACTGTTCTCCTCCTCCTGCATAAGCTGTGCATCATTACCTGGATAAGAGCTTGAGTACAGAATCTGTCCACAGTCCACGGTCAGTGTTCAGTATGGCATGATGCCTTGTCCTTTGATATTACTAAAATGGTTTGTGATGGAAAAGCATCTGGCACCTGCTAACTATATTTACTTGGTAGCACAGCTATGACTGGAAACACACAATGTTGGGAGCTGTGGTAAGGAGAGGGACCTCGATACTCATGGTGGCCAGACATAATTCCACCAAAGTATTTTTTTTTGCTGATATATACCTCAGCTTGGCATAACGTATGTAATGGGCCTCATGAAAATGGCAGACAAATAATGTTATGATCTAAAAAGAAACCTGTAACAGATATCAGTTTCTTCAGGTCATTAGGGACTTCTAATAACTTTTTATAGCAAACATCCCCTGTCTAAACAAGGAAAGATTTTCACTCAAGACTTTTAATTGATTTTACTTGGTCTCAGGCCTCATGAGCGTCACAAACATTAAGTTACTTGTTTATCCTGTAAAAATCACACCGACCAGTGTTCCAAACAGTGAGTTCTGAATCTCAGACGTGCCGAGCAGAGGATATGGTGTTTTCCTGCAGAGAGTAAAGAAAAATAAACAGGAAGCAAATCACCCTTGGTCTTCCTCTCTCTCTCCCTCACCTCTTACTGACTGGTTACAAAGAAAAGGCCGAACAACAGATCCATTCCATATTCCCAATATCAAAAGATTTTAGTTTTATTAATATCCTTTCACATTAGTAATCTCTCACATGGCATGTAAAATCTTCATAGAAGTTAAGGAAATTTGTTCAAAGCTCGCCTAGATTTTTTAAATTAAGTATTGTTATATAGCTGCTTCTCCAGCCTACTTTATAGTAGTCTTTGACCTGAAAGTGATTTAAGAGCTCTGTAGTTAACCCAGTCAGATTTATTTTCAGTTTTTATATATAGCTACTACATTTGCTTGACATCCAATCCTGTGAAACATTTCCAGTTCTCAATGAATCCTTCATGACTATGGAAAGTTCCCCATCCACCACATTCTCCACAAATTTCTCTTCATTTCGCTCCAACAGTGCAGGATGTACGCAATCCAGCCAAACAAATTCCTTAGTCTTCAATTCACTTAATTTCGGAATACTCTCCATTGGTTTCAAGATCTTCTAGGATATTTGTTGTACAACGATACAATCCCACCACTTTTAGCAACCCCTAAAAAAAATCCCCACCCCAGTTATTGCGGGCAAACATCCATATTGGGCAATTAACACTATCCATTTACTATTCCAATAGGAGTTACTCAGAATGACACCAGTTATACCTATTTAAATACTTTGGCTATTCCAGGCAGATGTAACTGTTCAATCCGCAGTTCATACACCTTGTGAAAGTGTGATTACCTTGGCTACTTAATCTTCTGTCATTGTTATCGGGATAAATCTTGCACTAATCAGCATTGACTGCAGCAGAAAACATGGCTGGAAAGAGGAAAGCGATGAACCTCAGCATGAAAATTGACCTCCTAAACAAGATGGATGAACTGCTGAAGCTGAGCCAATATGATCTAGCATAGCACCAGGATCTCCAAAATCTACTGTTGCTGCTGACTTTACTGCCCTGCTCATATAGCGGGCAGGACGCACTGACACAAATGCTCTGATATAAATGGTGGGGCTGTAATGGAGTAGTAAGCCAGTGTTTACATCCTTAATGAATACTTCCAAAAAACGATCATCAACCAACTTATTTTTCCTCCATTGTCAAATAGATAAGAACATAGAAGCAGAGGTAAGCCATTCATCTCTCTGATCTGCCATCCAGCTGCATATACCTGCCTTCGCCTTATATCCTTCATTAACTTTGGTTAACAAAAGCTATCAATCTCAGATTTGAAATGAATAATTGATCTAACACATTTGCTGTTTGGAGAAGTGGGTTCCATATTTCTACCAGCTTATCTATGCAGGAGTGTTTCCTAATTTCAATTCTCAAAGATCTATTCTCCCTCGTCCGAACAGGCGCTGGAGTGTGGCAACGAGGGGATTTTCACAGTAACTTCATTGCAGTGTTAATGTAAGCCTACTTGTGACATTAATAAAGGTTATTATTATTAGTCTCATCAATCCGTGGAAATATTTTCTCTCTATACACCTTATCTGTTCCCCTTAATATTTTGAAAACTTTGATCAAGTCATCCCTTAATCGTCTAAATTCTCTCCTCTTAATTTAACTCTTGGAGTCCTCCATCCTTCGTTCCAATCTTCTGATGGCCTCTCAAAACTCTGTCTGACATTACCCTGCCTGTCTCTGCAGCTCCAACATCTCTCTCAGGGCTGATTCCAGAATCTCATCATCGGACTAAAACTCAGCAGGGCCTGGTTTCTAGCAGCCCTCCAAATGTCAGAGAAGTCAGTTGACACTGCCTTCACCTGCTGTGAGGTGATCACCAGATAGTGACCTGAGCCTACTTTAAAATCAGGACTCACCAAGGTGTGGGCACCCACGTTGATGGAGGGTGCAGGTGAATGAAGGGATGAGTTTTCATCAGATACCTCCCCAGGATCCTCATCCAAGGTGGTCTGGGGGCTGGAGTTGATGTATAGCTGGCGGTCTCCCTCTGCCTTTTCTTGCTGGTGGCTGAAATAGAAAAAAATAGATAATTTGTGATTGACTAGATGGGCACCTACATTTCCGTCACTCACAGTGATTGTCCGCTTGAGGCCAACATATACTCGATGATTTCACTGGTTTGTTGGAGGAGGCTGACCTTGCTCTCCATACAGAAATGCTCATTTTCCACTCCTGCCAGCTCTGCCATCTACTCCGCATAAGGGGAGAGTGTCCTCAACTGCAGAAATTCCCTCACCGCTTGGTCTCTCTTCCTCTTGCTGTGGGAGATCCTGTCCAGCACCAAGACAGATGGGTTGACTGTGAGCAGCACGAATGAAAGAGCAGATCAGAAGCACGCGTGCCTGCTGTGTATGTTCTGAGTCCTCCCAGTGAGAAATGAAGAACGACTGGAGATGTTAGGTTTGTATTCACTGGAGTTTAGTAGAGTACGAGGTGAGTTGATTGAAACCTTTGAGATACTGAGGGGTATTATTGACAGGGTGGATGTGGAGAGGACTTTTCTTCTTGTGGGAATATCAACAACTAAAGGTCATTGTTTAAAAAGGCAGAGTTAAAAAGACACCCAGTTAAGACCGAGTTGAGGAGAATTTTTTTTTTCTCAAAGGGCAATAAGTTTTTAAAACTCTCAAAAGGCAGTGGAAGTAGCGTCTGGGGAGTTACTTTGGTTAGGGGGTCCCCATGGCGGTCCCTTTAATTAGGGGATCTCTGGGGGGTCCCTTTAGTTAGGGGATCCCTGTGGGGGTCCATTTATTTGGGGTCCCTGGGTCTCTGGGGGGTCCCTTTGGTAAGCGTTCCTATGGGGGTCCCTTTAGTTAGGGGGCCTCTGGGGGGTCCTTTTAGCTAGGGAGTTCCTGTGGGGGGGGTCCCTTTAGTTAGGGCGTCTCTGGGAGTGTCCCTTTAGTTGGGGGTCGCTTTGGGGTG
Source organism: Scyliorhinus torazame (assembly GCF_047496885.1). Classification (NCBI taxonomy): domain Eukaryota; kingdom Metazoa; phylum Chordata; class Chondrichthyes; order Carcharhiniformes; family Scyliorhinidae; genus Scyliorhinus; species Scyliorhinus torazame. The sequence continues at coordinate 95,960,592 of NC_092715.1, forward strand.
TCTTTCTATTTAGGAGATCTCTGTGGGCTGTCCCTTTAGTTAGAGAATTCTAAGATTCTTTGTGCAAATATTATAGAACAAAGTTAGCCACCATTCAGCTACCAGTGAAAAGCATTATTGGATAATAGTTATCGGAATAAATATTTAGAGGGTCTCATGAGGAGGGGTTTGTAGGGGAGGGGTCGGCAGGTCATGCATTGGGGAGTGGCCTTGGATGGACTTTGGGGGTATCTAAGGAGTTAACTCCTTGGTCCACTGTGAGGGTCACCATGTCAGATTCATGCTTGGTGATACCTGAAGTAATCCCCGCCCACATGATTCCTAGCTCAGAGGACTGGAGAGTCACGGGGCCCCAGAGAATCTGGTGCTGGGCCCGCTGGCATCCTCCTGCTGGCGCGTGGGCATGAACCCTAATCCACCGCCAGCTGGGAGCCGGAGCATAGCAGTTGGTTCGACACCTGACGCGTACCTCGATTTCGGCTGGAAGCCTGATTCTCCGCCCAATCACGTTGTCGGGCAGAGAATCTAGACCAGAGTTTTTCATTCAACACAACAATCCAGTGAAGTAGTTAAGTGTAAATTCAGACACTTTCAACAAAGCAACAAGGATGATTACAATCTGATGTCCAGAGTGAACTGAGGAACCTAATAAGTGTAACAATACATAACAGTGGCCTACATCATGCAATTATTCTGTGTGCACACACCGCTTTTCAGCAGTTCTCCAGCCTGATTCCTTACGAGCATGTGAAATACAATTATTCATACAGCTTCAAAATCTGCCAGTGAGGTTGTGTGAACTTCATAAAGTCAAAAGAATAAAATCAAAACCTAATGGAGTGTCGAGGAAGATTTTTCCACACCGCAACGATTTCCAGATCATATGTAAACTTCCTTTAGATACTTGCTTCATGTTCTATGGCATGCTCTTATTGCTCTTCTGTTGATTATTGATAGCATAACAAGATATCATCCATGCTCCAATAACTATTATCCAATAATGCTTTTCACTGGTAGCTGAATGGTGGCTAACTTTGTTCTATAATATTTGCACAACAGATTCTTAGAATTGCAAGAGTGTTTCTGAGTGCTGACTGAGCTCATTACCAATTCATGCATAATTTGCTTCTTTTTGACCCTGTCTAGCTTAGAGACACATGAAAATATATTTTACTAAACATCATTAAGAATATTCCTTTTTTTTGGAATGTTGTAGCATGACAGAGTTTTGCTACACTGCTATTATACAGCATCATATGGACTAAGTACTTAGTTCAACAAGTTGCATATTGCAGAAAGATCACCTGACAACTCTCTCAGCCAAGATAAGAAGCAGAATATGAGAGATAATACACAGTAACAATAAGATCCCAGAATTCTGATGATGCTTAAGGTGGAATGATAGCAGGTCTCCAGACCGGAGGTTGCAAAATGGATTATATATTGGTTACACAAGGATCTTTTGCCAACCCCCTATGTTCTTATGAAGCTTCAGTGGAGCTCTCACCAGCTGAAGGACCCAAGAGCTCAGCAGCCAAAGGCAATTGATCCCAGATGGGATTGATTACCTTGTTTGTCTCAGCAAACGGCCCCGTTCAGAGTTAAAAATATTCTTTTCTATGTTTTCTTAGGCCTAGGAGGGCCTCAGGGAACGTACGGTGAAGAGGCTGTGAGTGGCTCTGTGTTATCGGAACGAGCGCCACTGAAGCAGCCTTGTTGGCAGCCCACCCTGATGATGTAAATGACCCTATTCCTGAAATTTTGGATGGGGTACACATGTTTCTGGATGGGAAGATCATGGTTCTGCTCCATAACTCTTCCATTAGTGGGTCAGCCCCAGCAGAATGCAAAATCTCTGAATCTATCTGGATTGTTACCGTTGCATCAATATGAAACTATTTTAGTGTACATCAATGTGAAAGAGGCAGTTGTGTTGTGAAGTAGATTGCTAAGTGCATCGGAGCCAAGTGCTACAAAATCTAATAGCATTGTGAATTTTTTCCCCTGTTTCTACAACTAAGTGAAATTGGATGCCCTCACCCATGCTTTTCTAACATTTAAAATGAGGGACAGTTTACAATATGTGTATCCAAACAGATATAGGCATTCATTTCTAAATTCAGTGTAAGGTGCAGCTGACAGAATAACTCAGCCGACAATAGTCTGAGGATGCTGGTCTAAGGTCAGAATTCATTGTACAAGTTTAGCATCAGATTCCTTTTTTCTGTTTTCCATTAGGAATCCAGCTAAGTCTCCAACACTGCACATGAGGAATTGCAAATGCAAACCTATATCCTTTTACTCCACAGTACAAAGTTGCAACAGCAAGAAGCACTGGGGAAGAGACAAAGTGGAAGTTGTTATTAACAAAACTTGTAAAACTCTGAACTTTGGATGTTAGTATTTGATGCCATTTTCTACAAGGCAGAAGAAGATTGAGGATGATTTGCGATGAAAGCTGGAGATGGACAATGTTTCACTTGTTGAGGATCCAAAACTAGATATCATAAACATAAAATAGTCACTATTAAGCCCAGTAGCAAATTCAGAAGAAGTTTCTTTACCCAGAGAGTGGTTCAAATCAGGAACTCGCTACCACATGGAGCAGCTGAGGCAAGTAGCACTGACACTGTTGGTGGTGTGCTACAGATCACTCTGGGAATCCAAGTTGCTGTGGCAACATGTGTTTTATCGTCTGGAGCTATGGAGGGTGATGGTGGAGGCTGCAACTGCTTTTCATCACGTGGTATGTGTTGAAAAGATTTAAAGGTTGATAATCAATATATCTGGTCACGTTGTGAACACATTTTCCTGGGCCATCAAGTCAGGATGCAAGCACAAAGCTTCTCACTCAGAGGCAGAGACGCTACCCACTGTGTCACAAGACCTCCATATTGTTACTGGTAAGTTGAAGCTAAATAACCACATGAAGGAGAAAGGTTGCATTGATCGGATTAGGTGAAGAGGGGTGGAGGCTTGTACAAAGTGTAAACAGTGGATCCAATGGGCTGGAAAGTATATTTCTGTGCTGAACATTCTAGGTAAGTATTGATGCCTCCTGATTGATGTGTGGAGGGAGAGACAGCATAGCTGTACCATTCTAGGAAGAATATTTTCAAGTTAAATTAGTGAAGAGGTTAATTTTAAGTTTGGCATTTATTAAAAAATTAATTGGGAAACTATTGAGAATAGTAATATGTTGGGAATTCATAACTATCAGCAGAGGTTCAGGAGTCCTGCAAAGGGAGGAATACATAGATCCTGTTAACTGTATTTGAATAAAACACATTAGGGTTGCTTTGGTTGGGATGGGAAATTGTTGCACAGAAATAAAATTTGACAATAAATAACCACTGAATACTGCATCCAGTTTGCCGCACACAGTTCAATAACTGGACAATGAATTTAATGACACATCCCATAGCTTATGGGAAATGTGTGGGAAGGAACACGAACACAAGTGAAATATACTCAGGGGATGCAGCAATGGCGAAGGGGGTGCAGTGGTATTTTCACTGGGCTAATAATCCAAAGTTCCAGGATAATGCTCTGGGGAGATTAGTTGAAATCGTACCATGACAACTGGTGAAATTTAAATTCACTTCAAAAAGCTGAAATTGAAAAAGCTAGTCTCAGTAATGGTGAGCAAATTTGCATCATTTGTCAAAAAAACCATCTGGTTCACTAATGCTCTTTAGGAAAGGGAATCTGTGTCCTAACATGTGACTCCAAACCCAAAACAATGTGGTTGCCTCTTAAATAACACCTGCAATGACCTAGCAAATCACTCAGTTGCATCAAACTGCGAGAAAGTCGAAAAGGAATTAAGCCAGATGGGCCATCCAAGAGTTCCACAAATATATCCATTCTCAATTATGTGAGAGCCCAATGAAAGTGCAAAAGACAAGGCTGAAGCATCTACAACCATCTTCAGCCAGAAGTGCTGAGAAATGATCCACCTCGGCCTCCTCTATAGACGCCAGTCTTCAGCCAATTCGATTCACTCCACCTGATATCAAGAAATGGCTGAAGGCACTTAACACTGCAAAAGCTGTGGATCCTGACAACATTCTGGCAGTAGTACTGAAGACTTGCGCTCCAAAACAAGCGGCACTCCCAGCCAAGCCTCTCAAGTGCAACTACAACACTGGCATCTAACCAGCAATGTGAAATATTGCCCAGATGTTCACGGTCTACAAAAAGAAGAACCAATCCAAATAAACCAATTACCGCCCCATCAGGCTACTCTCGATCCTCAGTAATGTGATAGATAATAGATATTTTTTAAGAATAATCTTTATTGTCACAAGTAGGCTTACATTAACACTGCAATGAAGTTACTGTGAAACGCCCCTAGTCGCCACACTCCAGCGCCTGTTCGGATACACAGAGGGAGAATTCAGTGTCCAATTCACATAACAGCACGTCTTTCAGGACTTGTGGGAGGAAACCGGAGCGCCTGGAGAAAACCCACGCAGACAGGGGGAGTGCATGCAGACTCCATACAGACGGTGACCCAAGCCGCGAATTGAACCTGGGACCCTGGAGCTGTGAAGCAACAGTGCTAACCACTGTGCTACCGTGCCGCCCACCGAAAGGCTTGTCAACAGTGTTCCCCACTAACACTCAGCAATAACCTGCCCCCTAGTGCCCAGTTGGTCCAAACATGGACAAAAGAACTGAACTCAAGACGTGAGGTAAGATGACTGCCCTTGTCCACAAGGTAGCATTTGACTGAGTATAGCATCAAGGGGCCCGAGTAAAAGTGCAACCAATGGGAATTGGGGGAAAACTTTCCACTTGTTGGAGTCATATCTAGAACAAAGGATGATGGTGGTTGCTGTTGAAGTTAATTGTGGAAGCAAGACATCACTGTAGGAGTTTTTCATGGTCCTAGGCTCAACCACTTTGTTCTTACCATCATAAGTTGAGAAGTGGAAATGTTCACTGATTATTGCACAATGTTCAGCACCATTTGCAACTCATCAGATGCTGAAGCAGCCCATGTCCAAATGCAGCAAGACCTGGATGGCATTCCAGCTTGGGCTGACAAGTGGAAAGTAACACTCATAGAAACACTGCAGTGCAGAAGGAGGTCATTCGGCCCCCGCACTATCCTCATAACCCCACCTAACCGTTGGACACTAAAGGGCAATTTCGCCCAGCCATTCCACCTAACTTGTACATCTTTGGGCACATTCATGCCACACAAGCGTCTGGCAATGGCCATCTCCAACATGAGAGAATCTAACCATCTCCCCTTGTTGTTCAATGGAATTACCATTGTTGAATCCCCCACGATCAATATCTTGGGGGTTAGCATTGACCAGAAACTCAACTGGACCAACTGTAGAAATACTGTGGCCACAAGAACAGGTTAGAGGCTGGGAATTCTGTAGTGTGGAACTCATGCCCTGACTTCCCAAATCTCACCCGCTGTTATAATATGCCTTTAAAACATAGCAGCATACCATCACTAGAAGGGAAATGTGTCAGGTGATCCAGTCTCAGATTCACTTTTGGCCTGTGAGCAGGACACATCACGCACAGCTCTGCTGATGTCTTCAAGTTTTATACCTATGTACATATGTTTTCATGTGACTGGTCTCAATAAATGAACCGACAACATGTTTACTCAATCCTTTATGAATAATTTTTGCTTTTATCTCATTATAAAAACAAGGCAAACACCATCTACAAGGCACAAGAGTGTGATAGAATACTCTCTACTTTCTTGGGTGACTGCAACATTTAACAGATTCAACACCATCCAGGACAAAACAGCCTGCTAGATTGGAACCCCTCAACCATTTTTAACATTCACTCCCTTCTCTACCGATGTAAAGTGGCATCCAGGTGTAGAATCTACAGGATGCACTACAGCAACTCACCAAAGCTCCTTTGAGAGCACCTTCCATATCTTCCACCTCTACCACCTGCCTGGCACCCTGGCAATGCCCCTACCAGCCCAGCAGTGCCATCTGGGCACCATTGCAGTGCCAGGCTGGCAGTGACAGGGGCCCAGGTGGTATCAGATGTGCTTGGGTGCCACCCTGCCCAGAGGCTGATCATCTGGGGGCCTCCGATCACCTGGGAACACATTCTGCCTGGTCACTGCTTGTGGAGGCCAGTGCTAAATGGTGCCCAACTGAGGTCTCCTCAGCGAGGGGATTCAAATCCGGGTGCTGGTTAGATCCAGCGATTGCATATTCAAGGGTGCATAACTGTAGACTTAAATATGCAAACATTGGGCAGGATCCAGATTGCTAAACCTCACGAGATCCCGTTTGGTCTCGTGAGGCGCAGTGAGCAAGGTAAATCTCATAAGTGGCCTCTCGCAGATTTTGCCTGATTAATTAAAAAGGTGGGCCACCTCAAAATATGTTACATATGAGATTTGGTCGAAGTCAAAGCATTCAGTGAGACCATTTTTTCAAATTAACGAAATGAGGGATATGAAGTGACATCAAGGCAGCATCTGATCGAATGTGGAATCAAGGAGCCCTAGCTAAACTGGTGTCAATGGGAATCAGGGGGAAAACTCGCCTCTGGTTGGAGTCATACCTAACACAAAGGAAAATGGTTGTGGTGGTTGGAGGTCAATCATCTCAATGCAGGGCATCAATGCAGGAGTTCATCAAGGTAGTATCCTCGGCCCAGGCATCTTCAGCTGCTTCATTAATGACCTCCCTTCTATTATAAGGTCAGAAGTGGGGATGTTTGTGGATGACTGCACAATGTTCAGCACCAGCCGTGACTCCTCAAATAATGAAGTTAACCCATGTCCAAATGCAGCAAAAACCTGGGCACTATCGAGGCTTGGGCTGACTAGGGGCAGGTTACATTCACACCACACAGGTGCCAGGCAATGACCATCTACTACTAGAGAGGATCTAACCACCGCCCCTTGACATTCAATGGCATTACCATTGCTGAATCCCCCACAATCAACATCCTGGGGGGTTACCATTGATCAGAAACTGAACTGGACTAGTCATATTAATAATGTGGCTTCAAGGGCAGGACAAAGGCTAGGAATCCTACAGTAAGAGACTCACCTCCTGACCCCCCAAAGCCTGTCCATCATCTATAAGGCACAAGTCAGGAGTGTAATGGAATGCTCTCCACTTTCCTGTATGAGTGCAGCTCCAACAGCACTCAAGAAGCTCAACACCATCCAGGACAAAGCGGCCCTCTTGATTGCTCCTCCTTCCACAAACATTCAAACCCTCCACCACCGACGAACAGTGGCAGCCATGTGTACCATCTACAAGATGTACTGTAGTAACTCACCATCGTTCCTTAGAGAGCAGCAACCAAACTCACAACCACTACCATCTGGAAGGACAAGAGCAGCAGATACCTGGGAACCTCACCACCTGGAGGATCCCCGCCAAGTCACTCACCACCCTGACTTGGAAATATGTCGCCGTTCTTTCACTGTCACTGGGGCAAAATCCTGGAACTCCCTCCCTAACAGCACTGTGGGTGTACCTACATCTCAAGGACTGCAGCGGTTCAAGAAGGCAACTCACTACCACCTGCTGAAGGGCAACTAGGGATGGGCAATAAATGCTGGCCTAACCAGCGAAGCCCACATCCCGTAAATGAATACACATTACAGCCACCCAGTAGAACAGTTATACCTAAGGAATACTCAATGTGAAATAAAATACTGGAAATGCTGGAAGGAGGCTGATTTATTCATAGTTTTTAAAAGGGTGTTGATAATTATCTGAAGAGGGAAGATTTGCAGGGTTACAGGAAAAAGTGGGGGAATGGGATGAGCGGAATTGTTCTCGCAGAGAGCAGGCATGCAAAGAGCAATCCCCTTTACTGTGTTGTAACCACTCTATGATTCAATGAAATCTGAAATAACTGAAATAATCTGAAAGTATGAAGGTTGATAATTCTAGATCATTGCCTTAACTTTAAACTGAAAATAAAAGTCACCATCATCCCAGAGGCTGATTTCCCCTTTGAGAAAGAGCTGACTGGTGGTAAATTAACCGGAGGGTCACCACAACTCAGGTAAGGGGCAAGGTTGAGAAGGCAGGGCCTCTATGAATAGCCTCAGCTGGTATGGGAGATGAACCCATGCTGGTGGCATCACTCCAAATCATGAACCAGCCAGCCAACTGAACTAACCAACCTCCTTTGATTCTCATTAAGGAGCATCAGTAAAACAGATACCATTTGGACATGACATGTTTATTAAGATGCAGCTTTTCTAATTTCTGTGCCAATTTGCAGCAGTTCTAAATGCATATGCACTTACGTCAAAGTAGCAGCATGATGTTCAGAATGGGTCCTCTTCTGATTGCACAATCCACCTAGGCTGAGTAATATGAAGTTCCCTTGGGAATGCTGCCTCCCAACACTTGGACTCGGCATCATATGAAGCAGAACCTAGCGTAGATGAAACTGAGCCTAATAGAAGCTGAGGCAGTCTAAATGGACATTCCCGACTGTCCAATAAAAATATTACTGGCAGCCGCATGGTGTGCACATGGACAGCACTCTCCCCTGCCGGGCAGAGTGAGATTTGCAGTGTAACATTTAAATGTTCTCAGGCCACCAGTGAAACACAACTGTAATTTTCATGTTGAGATATGTGAACACTATGCATATATTGATGAGTGTATGTGTTTTGGATGGTTGGTGACTTACATTAGATACATGATAGCTATTATATTTGCACTCTCTATTTTAATAATAATGCAAACGTGATTGTTTTCAACACCTCAATATCATTGAAATAAGGCAAACAAATGATAGCTTCTAATTCAGCTTCCTTTGAATAATTTATATGGTTTTACATCTAGTGTTTGCAATATTACATTGTAGTACTGTGGGATTGGAGCAAGTCGCTAACATGTGATGCCATATACCAATCAAAGCCCACTGTTAGTTCACACTAACCGCATAATGACAGAGCAATCAAAATGTTGAGAGTGGTGGAGAGGGGCAAAGTGGAATCAAGCCACTTTCAGTTGTCACGATAATTTCACATTCCCTCTTTCCTTAATCATCCACTCTAAGCATTTTATTCACTCTGCCTAATCTCTGCTTTGTCCAAGTTCCATCATCATGTTCAAATTCTGAAACATTCTCCTCTCAGGTGTTTCAACTCCTCTGCACCACAATTCAGTTACGTTTACTTTAGAGATGGAAAGGGATAGGTATATACCGCAGTGCAAGAGTTATAGCTGGGGGAAAGGCAATTATGATGCGATTAGGCAAGACTTAGGATGCATAGGATGGGGAAGGAAACTGCAGGGGATGGGCACAATTGAAATGTGGAGCTTGTTCAAGGAACAGCTACGGCATGTCCTTGGTAAATATGTACCTGTCAGGCAGGGAGGAAGTGGTCAAGCGAGGGAACCGTGGTTTACTAAAGTAGTTGAATCACTTGTCAAGAGGAAGAAGGAGGCTTATGTAAAGATGAGATGTGAAGGTTCCGTTAGGGCGCTTGAGAGTTACAAGTTAGCCAGGAAGGACCTAAAGAGAGAACTAAGAAGAGCCAGGAGGGGACATGAGAAGTCCTTGGCAGGTAGGATAAAGGAAACCCCTAAAGCTTTCTATAGGTACGTCAGGAATAAAAGAATGACCAGGGTAAGAGTAGGGCCAGTCAAGGACGGTAGTGGGAAGTTGTGTGTGGAGTCCGAGGAGATAGGAGAGGTGCTATATGAATATTTTTTGTCAGTATTCGCACAGGAAAAAGACAATGTTGTCAAGGAGAATACTGAGATACAGGCTACTAGACTAGATGGGATTGAGGTTCATAAAGAGGAGGTGTTCGCAATTCTGGAAAGTGTGAAAATAGATAAGTCCCCTGGGCTGGATGGCATTTATCCTAGGATTCTCTGGGAAACTAGGGAGGAGATTGCAGAGCCTTTGGCTTTGATCTTTATGTCGTCATTGTCTACAGGAATAGTGCCAGAAAACTGGAGGATAGCAAATGTTGTCCCCTTGTTCAAGAAGGGGAGCAGAGACAACCTTGGTAACTATAGACCAGTGAGCCTTACTTCTGTTGTGGGCAAAGTCTGGAAAGGTTTATAAGAGACAGGATTTATAATCATCTAGAAAGGAATAATTTGATTAGGGATAGTCAACACGGTTTTGTGAAGGGTAGGTCATGCCTCACAAACCTTATTGAGTTCTTTGAGAAGGTGACCAAACAGGTGGACAAGGGTAAAGCAGTTGATGTGGTGTATATGGATTTCAGTAAAGTGTTTGATAAGGTTCCCCATGGTAGGCTATTGCAGAAAATACGGAGGCATGGGATTGAGGGTGATTTAGCGGTTTGGATCAGAAATTGGCTAGCTGTAAGAAGACAGAGGGTGGTGGTTGATGGGAAATGTTCAGCATGGAGTTCAGTTACTAGTGGTGTACCACAAGGATCTGTTTTGGGGCCACTGCTGTTTGTCATTTTTATAAATGACGTGGAGGAAGGCGTAGAAGGATGGGTGAGTAAATTTGCAGATGACACTAAAGTCGGTGGAGTTGTGGACGGTGCGGAAGGATATTGCAGGTTACAGAGGGACATAGATAAGCTGCAGAGCTGGGCTGAGAAGTGGCAAATGGAGTTTAATGCAGAAAAGTGTGAGGTGATTCATTTTGGAAGGAGTAACAGGAATACAGAGTACTGGGCTAATGGTAAGATTCTTGGTAGAGTGGATGAGCTGAGAGATCTCGATGTCCATGTACATAGATCCCTGAAAGTTTCCACCCAGGTTGATAGGGCTGTTAAGAAGGCGTATGGTGTGTTAGCTTTTATTGCTAGAGGGATTGAGTTTCAGAGCCATGAGGTCATGTTGCAGCTGTACAAAACTCTAGTACGGCCGCATTTGCAGTATTGCGTGCAGTTCTGGTCGCTGCATTATAGGAAGGATGTGGAAGCATTGGAAAGGGTGCAGAGGAGATTTACCAGGATGTTGCCTGGTATGGAGAGAAGATCTTATGAGGAAAGACTGAGGGACTTGTGGCTGTTTTCGTTAGAGAGAAATAGGTTAAGAGGTGTCTTAATAGAGGCATACAAGATGATCAGAGGATTAGATAGGGTGGACAGTGAGAGCCTTTTACCTCGGATGGTGATGGCTTGCATGAGGGGACATAGCTTTAAATTGAGGGGAGATAGATATAGGACAGATGTCAGAGGTAGGTTCTTTACTCAGAGAGTAGTAAGGGCATGGAATGCCCTGCCTGCAACAGTAGTGGACTCGCCAACATTAAAGGCATTTAAATGGTCATTGGATAAACATATGGATGATAATGGAATAGTGTAGATGGGCTTTAGATTGATTTCACAGGTCGCCGCAACATCGAGGGCTGAAGGGCCTGTACTGCGCTGTAATGTTCTATGTTCTATGCACACAGTCCCCCCAAGTCCCACCCCAAATGATCCAGTCCCCACATCTGGTCCAAAACTTCAATTCCCTAAAGTTGATATAAAAACTCTTTCTACTGCTATCTGATGGTGTTATTCAATAGTGTTATTTGTCTTTCTTACTGCACATCCCAACATCCTCCTCACCCGGCAAATTCCTTCCTGCAGGGATTACGAACAATACCATCAGAACTTTCCAAATATGAAATATGCCTTGTAATATTTTAGATTTGGGGCAGAAATGTTACTGCACTTCTCAGGGAGTTAAACAAATAATAGAGCCCTCAAAGAGTTAATATGTAAGAACTGTTGCAGTCTATAATAAGTTGACAGGAACGGTGACAACTTTACCCCAGTATATACAAACTGGGTGACACTCTCCATGTGTTATTTTTTCCCTGACTGCGAATGAGGCCCAATTCAAACCATCTGCCTTAAGGCAAGGGGTGAGTGATAGCACCCACAACGCACTGGTCTTGTCTCAATTAATGACTGCTCCAGAAACAAAGCAAGCAACTGTCGAGGCAAACAGTTCAGACCACAATGCATCTGATCCACTTCCAGCGAGAATAGGCCTCTGACAGCAACCAGCGCTCACAACATCCAGCCAAATGAATGGTTGGAAAGCAGAAGAGATTCTGCAGTCAGGTGTGGGATAAAACAGTTAATTAAGAATGGCCTTATGCCTTTCCACCATTACTAACCAGTGTTGATCAAATTAAAAGTATTTGTGTGGCGGAAAAATGTCAGTTTACCCACAAAATCATAACTACATTCAAATGCCCAATTTTGAGACACTTACATAAAGCTCGGCTCCTCCTCCCTGAATTCCTTCTGCATCTCTAGGTCAACTGCCTCACCTTTTCTCTTCATGCCACTCAGAAATGCAAAGCCATCTGAGGATTTGTGGTTGTCTTTTTGCACTAACACCGCCAGAAGATGCACATAAAAATATATTCTTGAATGTGTTATTATTGTGAGCATTATGAGTATGTCAAAGAATGCTATTCCCAGAGTTACATTTACTTTACAAATGCCACATGCTACCAAAAGCAACAAGGGCATTGGATCGGAGATTTGCATGTTATCAATTTGGGAACACCAATTTATGAAAATAGTGCATGAAATCAGAATGGTATGTGTTTAATTGTAGTATATGGATTTGGAGGGAAGGAATGTTTAACATAGATAACAGTTAAACAGATTCCCTTCATTTAAAAAAAAACTTGCAAAGAACCTTATTACGGCTCTACGATAAGGACTCACCTCTTAGCCCAGCAGGGCATAGATAGGTTGGAGATTTGGGCAGAGAAATGGCAAATGGAGTATAATCCAGACAAATGTGGGGTAATGCATTTTGGTAGGTCTAACAAACAGAGGAAATATACCATAAATGCCAAAACTCTTAGGAATATAGAATGTTAGAGAGATCTGGGCAAGGGCAGCACGGTTAGCATTACGGCGCTAAGGTCCCAGGTTCGATCCCGGCTCTGGGTCACTGTCCTTGTGGAGTTTGCACATTCTCCCCGTGTTTGCGTGGGTTTCGCCCCCACAACCCAAAGATGTGCAGGGTAGGTGGAATGGCCACGCTAAATTGTCCCTTAATTGGAAAAAATGAATTGGGTACTCTAAATTTATTTTTGAAAAAAGAGATCTGGGCGTGCAGGTCCACAGATCTTTGAAAGTGGCAACACAAGTGGACAAGGTAGACAAGAAAGCATACGGAATGCTTGCCTTCATTGGACGGGGCATTGAGTATAAAAACTGGCAAGTCATGCTGCAGTTGTATAGAACCTTGGTGAGGCCGCACTTGGAATATTGCGCACAATTCTGGTCGCCAAACTACCAGAAGGATGTGGAGGCCTTGGAGCGGGTGCAGAGGAGGTTTACCAGGATGTTGCCTGATCTGGAGGTGTTAGTTATGCGGAGAGGCTAAATAGGCTTGGACTGTTTTTATTAGAACGATGGAGGTTGAGGGGTGACCTGATAGAGGTCTACAAGATTATGAGGGGCATGGATACAGTGGATGCGCAGGCACTCTTTCCCAGAGTGGCGAGGTCAGTCACCAAGGGGCATGTGTTTAAGTTCCGTGGGGCAACATTTAGAGGAGATGTGTGAGGCAGATGTTTTACACAGAGGGTGTTGAATGCCTGGAACGCGTTGCCTGGGGAGGTTGTGGAAGCAGATACATTAACTGTGTTCAAATGGAATCTTGACAAATACATGGATTAAATGGGTATAGAGGGATACGGCCTAAGGAAGTGCTGTGGGTTTTGGCCAAGGTTGGTATCATGACCGGTACAGGCTTGGAGGGCCGAAGGGCCTGTTTCTGTGCTGTATTGTTCTTTGTTTTTTGTCCAATCCACTCACCTGGGACTAAAAATTCAGTTAGACCCATTAGTGGCCGCAGGGCTCACACTATGCCATTGCCCCACACCTGGTCAAGGTAATGCAGGCGCCAAGCAAACTTAATACTGTCTGTTCATCACCTTCTGAATTTTTCTTTCAGATATCCAAGATCTGCCACTTGACCAACCTGTGTAGCTATAGGCTGAAAAACATCAGCAAGAGCCCAATTTTGAAGAAGCATCATCACTTGATTTGGCTCTTGCAGCCACCAGCTCAAATATTGGCTTTAGAGCACAGCATAGGAACAAGATCAGCATCTGGTGACTCCCAAGTACAAGTGGGCTGTAGCCAAGCCAGAGAAAGGATAGTAGGTTTGCCATACCACCATCGGGCGAGGGTGCAGTTGAGTTCTGCAGCCGAGGGCTGAGATGATAACTTTGATGGAGCTGTGTAGAGGAGAACATTGATAAGCATATGCAACAAAATGCTTGGTGCACTAGCAGGCATGCGACAGCACATGTTGTCCTGTCAATGAGCATGGAGGAGTCCAGCTCTAACTTGGCAAAGGTTTTCATGCAGTGTTTGGAGCCCTTTCTTTTCAATGTTTGCCAACTTTGCGATAACATTTGTGGACCCAGTTGTCATGCAGACCCAGCCTTTGCCCCTGCGCCAGGCCCGATTCTGGCACGGAGGCTCGGAAAATTCCGCCCGTGTCTGGAAGCTAGAGAGCTGCCAGGACAGAGACAGTGAAACAAATTCACTGTTGTAACACTCACCTGGGCGTATACCTGCTGACTCAGACAGAGAAAGCAACACGTGCCAATTCTGTAAAAAGAAAGCAGTGACCTGTGTTTAAACCCCTCAGATCCTTTAGCTGCAAGCCATTCACTCATTTCCCTTTGTGGGCTGTGATTGACAGTTTCCACACATAGCTGTGAGCCTTGCTTCACCCATCTTTTTCATGGTTCAGTAATTCTGAAGTGCTGTAATCTCACTGCTTACAAACAGAACTAATTAAAAGAGAGTTAAGTGCATTCCAACCACCCCGGTTCATGCCCGAGGACACCTGTGCTCCTCCATGGGATAGAGGGGAAGCTATAGTGAGATCCAGAAGCCCCACTAGCCTCTGGCACAGACACTCATGGATTCCCACCAGCACCATGCAGTTGAGGCCCTCAGTCATGGAGCGGACAACCCCTGCCATGGAGTGCATACCCTGCACCAAGGTTTCCACTGCAGATGCCACTCTTGCAGTGCTGGCCTCATTGCCTAAGAGTGATGGCACCATCTCCTCAGACAGAAGATGACCCGACTCCTTCAGTCAGCCTTGCAGTCTGGGGAGGGATGCTGTCATTCCTTCCTTCCATTTACAATTACATCAGCTCTGGGATTCAGGGGGTCATCATCGGCGGGTTGCACAGCAGAGCCGTGAGCCCCAGAATTTTTCCTAGTGCCTGATCCCTGGGACATCGCTGCCTCCACCTGCTTTGAATCATCAATTCTAAGATGCTCACCAGTGAATTGACCAGAAGCCTGCCTACTAGGTAATACATAGAAACATACATAGAAAATAGAAGGATGTGGAGGCCATTCGGCCGGTTGAGCCTTCTCTGCCATTCATTATGATCATGGTTGATCATCTATTTCAATACCCTGATCCCACCATTCCCCCATATCCCTTGATCTCTTTCGCCTCAAGAGCTATATCAATTCCTTCTTGAACCTCAACTGCTTTTTGTGGTAAAGAATTCCACAGATTCACCACTCTCTGGGTGTAGATATTTCTCCTCATCTCAGTTCTAACGGGTTTATCCCTTATCCTAAAACGATGACCCCTAGTTCTGGATTCCCCAACAATTGGGAACATTCTTTCTGAATCTACCCTGCCAAATCCTGTTAGAATTTTATAAGTTTCTATGAGATCTCCTCTCACTCTTCTTTTTAAAAAAAAATTTTTTTTTATTCTCCTCCTTTTTCACATTTTCTCCCACATTTACATCCATCAACAATAAACAATAATCAGCAAGATATGTCAGTCCCCATAATAACAACGATCCCATCTACCCACCAACCCCCAAACCTCAAACCGCATGTTTACATAAACAAATGGCAAAAAGGAATCAGGGATTACCCGTAGTCACCCTTAATCTTACACAGCTCCCCCCCCCCCCCTCCCCCCGCCCCCCCCCCCCCCAGGTCTCCAGCTCCTCCCGTCCACCGCCTCGTGTAAATCTCCTCCTCCCAACCTCGGTTCCTTCCCCCCAACTTTCCACCCCGGCTAGACCACTCGGACCCTGTTCTGCCAGGCTCCGATGGCCGCAGCCCCTCCCCCCCACCTCACTCCCGTTCACTGGCCGGCTTAAACCGGCCAGCGTGGAGGCCCCCGCCCGGGTCCCTTTCCCACTTGCCTGGCCCTAGGAAAGCCCAAAGATCCCCTTTTAGCACACAAACCCCGCATATCCACCTACATCCCAAAGAACCCTCATTTCGAATGAAAGTCTCGTCCCTACTCTTGTCCAAATATATACCACATTGGCTCCTTTAGTCTCTACACCCGCGCGCAGTGATACACAAAAGAAGAAAATACAGTCATGAGGTTACATTGGCACATGGCCATTCCTCAATTTGTCAGTTCTGCCACAGTCCTTCTGCTTTCGCAAACTCCTCCGCTGCTTCCGCCGTTCCAAAATAAAAGTCCATGAGCTTGTAAGTCACCGTCAGCTTCGCTGGATATACAATGCCACACTGCACCTTGCTAACGTACAGTGCCCTCTTCACCCGGTTGAAGGCAGCCCGCCTCCTTGCCAGCTCCACCGTAAAGTCCTGGTATACACGTATACCAGCTCCAGCCCACTGACCACCCGCTTCTGCTTGGCCCAGCTCAGGACCTTCTCCTTCACACTGTACCTACGGAAGCACAGAGTCACTGCCCTTGGCGGCTCACTCGCCTTTGGTACAGGCCTCCACGACCGATGAGCCCGATCCAGTTCATATCGGGAGGGATCCTACCCCTCCCCCAATAGTTTTGCCAGCATCGCGGCAAAATACTCAGTCGGCTTCGGTCCTTCAACTCCTTCGGGCAGCCCCACAATCCTCAAATTCTGTGGCCTGGATCTGTTTTCCAGATCTTCCATTTTTCCTCGCAGATCCTTGTTAGTGTCCATCACCTTCCGCATCTCTTTCCCCATCGAGGCAAGTTGATCACCGTGCTGCAATAACGGCTCCTCCACTTCCTTCAGCGCCTCCCCTTGCTCTCGCACCTCCGCCACTGCGCTCGCCACCGCCGTCCTCACCGGGGAAATCGCCTCCTCCACCAACACACTCAAAACCTCCCTCATCTCCTTCCTCATCGTCTCCATGCATTTCGCAATCTGCACCAACTGCTTTTCAAATTCCGCAGCCATCACCTTAGTTATTTCTTCAGCCGTAAGCAGTGCGGCCTTCCCTGGTGCTCCAGCCTCCATTTTCCGTGGTGACCCCGCGGTGACCTTTCCACTCCCCGACGGACCTTCAGCTGTTTTTTTTCCGGCCGTTTTTTTGCTCACCCTCGACATTTTTCTTTGGGGTATTTTTCCCTCCTGTGTCTTCACTGTGCCTCCTCCGTGCCTTCTCCCTGCTTCTGCCGCCTCCGTGGACCCTGGGACCAGGCTTAAAGCCCCGAAAATGCCATTCCCGAACGGGAGCCCTCCATTGTGTGGCCGCCTCCCGCTCGCCGTCACGGGAAGCCCCCTCCTCTCACTCTTCTAAACTCCAATGAATTTAATCCTAACCGACTTAGCCTCTCCTCATATGACAGCCCCACCATCCCTGGAATCAGCCTGGTAAACCTTATCTGCACTCCCTCCACAGCAAGAGTATCCTTTCTCAGATAAGGATACCAAAACTGCTCACAATGTTTCAGGTAAGGCCTCATCAATGCCCGATACAATTGCAGCAAAACATCCCTATTCCTATTCTCAAATCCTCTCGCTATGAAGGCCAACATACTATTTGCCTTACTTACTGCCTGCTGTACCTGCGTGCTTACTTTCAGTGACTGATGCATGGGGCACCAAGATCTCACTGAGTATCCACCTCTCCCAATTTACACCCGTTCAAATAATAATGTCTTCTTATTTTTTCTACCAATTTATACTGCATATATACACATTATAATGCATCTGTCATGTATATGCCCACTCATTCAGCCTGCCCAAATCCCGCTGAAGCATCTCTGTATCCTCCTCACAGCTCACCCTCCCATCCAGCTTTTATCATGTGCAAATTTGGAGATACTACATTTAGTTCCCTCATTCAAATCATTAATATATAATATGAATATAATATAATAGGGATCCTAGCACAGATCCCTGCAGTATCCCACTAGTCACTGCCTGCCAATCGGAAAAAGGCCCACTTATTCCAACTTTTTGCTTCCTTTCTGCTAACCAGCGTTCTATCCATCTCAAAACACTACCCACAATTTCATGCACTTTAACTTAACATGAGACCTTGTCGAAAGCCTTCTGAAAGTCTAAATAAACTACATCCAGCAGGTCTCCCTGATCGACCTTACTAGCTACATTTGCAAAGAATTCCAGAGGATTTGTCAAGCATGATTTCCCTTCCATAAATCCATACTGACTGTCTGATTATCCCACTGGTTTCCAAATGCCGTGCTATGAAATCCTTGATTCTCGCAACTTCCCTACTACTGACATTAGGCTCACTGGTCTACTGTTCCCTATTTTCTCTCTACCTCCTTATTGAATTAGCTATATTAGTGACCCCTATATTAGCTACCCTCCAATCTGTTGGAACCATTCCAGAGTACAAAGAATTTTGGAAAATGACCACCAATGGCACTTCTATTTCTGGGGCCACTTCCTTAAGTACTCTGGGATGAAAATTATCAGGCCCTGGAGATTTATCCACCTTCAATCCCATTAATTTCCTGAAAACCATGTCTCTACTGATACTAATTTCCTTCAGCTCCTCACTAAAATTTGTATTTCTCAGACATTCCGGTGCATTATTCATGTCTTCCTTTGTGAAGACAGAAGCAAAGTACGAATTTAGTTCCTCAGCCAATTCTTTGTTCCCCGTTATGAATTCCCCCGTTTCTGACTGTAAGGGGCCTACATTCATTTTTATCAATCTTTTTCTTTTTACATACCTATAGAACTTTTACAGTCAATTGTTATGTTCCCTGCTAGCTTACTTTCATTTAGTAATTTCCCCTTCTTCATCAATCCCTTGGTCTGCCTTTGCTGAATTTTAAACTGTTACCAATCCTCAGGTCTATTGCTTTTACTTGCTGATGTTTATGCCACTTTGAATCTAATACTATCTCTAATTTCCCTTGTAAGCCATGGCTTGGCCACAGTTCCCTTTTTAATATTGCGTCTGAGGTGGAGTTCACCTATTTGTTCTGTGAGTGCCTGCCATTGCCTCCACTGTTCTTCCTTTCAGTAATGTTTCCCAGTCCATCATAGCCAACCCATGCCTAATACCATCATAGTTACCTTTAATGAGGTTCAGGACCCTGGTCTCAGAATCAACTACCTCACTATCCACCATGATAAAGAATTCTATCACATTATAGTCACTCATCCCCAAAGGTTCTCTCACAACTAGATTGCCAGCTAATCCTTTCTCATTGCACAACACCCTGTCCAGGATGGCCTGGGCCCTTGTTGGTTCCTCAATGTATTAGTCTGGAAAACCATCCCGTAAATACTGCAGACATTACTCCTCTATTGTACTGTGACTAATTTGACTCACCCAATCTACATGCAGATTAAAGTCACCCATAATCACAGATGTTCCTTTATCACATGCATCTCTGATTTCCTGTTTAGTGCTATTCCCAACATTACCACTGCAGTTTGGTGGTCTGTATACCACCTCTACAAATGTTTTTTGCCCTTAAAGGTATTATCATAGTAACTTCATTGCAGTGTGAATGTAAACCTACTTGTGACAATAATAAAACATTAAATAATCCCACCAAGTGGGAGGATCTGCGCTGGTGGAGGGTACGGGTGACAGATGTGATGCCTCTTCATTGATTATATCCAAGAAGCCTCCCTCAGAGTTACTTGGGTCTAGTGATACCAGGAGGTGTTAGGATGGTCTAGGCTGCTCGTCTGATTTCCATGCAAGGGGCGGGAGATGGCACGAGAACAGTGCGGAGGATAAATGATGCAACATGTTTACTCGTGTGAGTTTCGAGAATGACTGTGTATCCTGAGGGTTCTCACTTTTTCACAGAACCCCCACTTCACCCTCTGCACAGGCACAGTCAGGTTCTTTCCCAGCCCATATCTCTTCATATGGGGTCAGGTTTCTAAGCTGCCGCATGAGGTTCCCTCTCATGCCAGTTGTGCTCGCATTTCTCCTGCGGAGACATGAATGGGGAGAGTGTAGGTGGGAGTCCTGCCAGTTCAGATGTTTGAGGAGTGGCGTGCATGGGACTAGAGTGGGTGCAGGAATGTGAGAAGCAGAATTCAGACTGGAGGTGCAACATGGAGGGTGGTCGGAGGGGAGAAGAGGGCCTCGACACCTGTGGGCAACCTTTGAGGTGCCTGACTGAGAGATCACCTTGGAGTGCGAGGGGTGGGCGAATGATGTAATGAGAGGCTGGAGACGGCAGACGTATCCTGGTCATGCGAAGAAGGTAACTCATCTTCTTCCTGCAATGCTGCCCGTCCTCTTCTGGAGAATTCTGCCCCCACCAAGACAGTTATTGCCTCCCAGGCGGGGATAGAAACACTTCTAGCGGTCGCCTCCCAGATTGTGGCGACAGGACATCCCGCCTTTGCTGCACACCATCCAGGAGTCAGCTGGTGGGCGCCAAGAGCGCGGTGTGGTTCTCGTGGGGCGAAAAATCTTTTCTTTAAGAGGCATAAGATTTCATGATAAAATCCCATTAACTCGGTCAGCAGGATTCGTTACGTTTTTCTCACAGGGATTGACACTTTGCCATTTTCTGGTAAGATTCCGCCCAACATCAACAATACCACTTCTGTTTCTAAAACAGTTTTTATTTCTGAACAGAGATCTTAGGTTCTTTTTCTATTCAAACATTAAGGAACAACATTTTAATAACTGGTTGTGATAGCAAAATGTGATTTAATTGATAAATCTGACCTGTTGAGTAGTTTCTCCAGATGACATTTGTAGTATGCTGTACGAATGAAAGTTATTTTATAAAAGTAAAGTCCCCATAGTCTCAGATGACCACAGGCTGCTTTCCCCCCTGAGAGCAAGAGTTGGCTGGTGGTGCTTTAACCTGAGGATCACCGCACCACAGGTGAGGGGCAAGGCTGAGAAGTTCATGAAGCTTGAGATGTTGCATTAATTTTTGTTTTTTCTTGACTTCTTTGCTTCACTAACACCATACTTTGTCAAGAACAGTCACTAACTGCTTTATTTGGAGATTATTTAAATCTTGCTTGGAAATAGCAAATTTGATGATTTACCTATTTGCTACACTTAAAACTGCAGAAAGAAATCAGGTAGTTATATTCATTCAACTGCCATTATTATCCATGCCCATAAAATCAGAAACCCAAAAGGGCCCATAAACTATAAAATCCACAAACAAAACGATAGCCTCAAACACGTTTCATGGTTCAAATTTAAGGCAGCAATTAACAACTAACAATCCAAAGATGTGCAGGCTTGGTGGATTGGCCATGTTAAATTGCCCTTTCATGTCCAAAGGTTAGGTGGAGCTCCAGGGATAGGGCGGGGGAATGGGTCTGGGTGGAGTGCTCTTTCGGGGGGGGGGGGGGGGTCAGTGCAGACTCAATGGGCCGATTGGCCTCTTTTTACACTGTGGGGATTCTATGATTTCACCTGAATTCAGTTCAATTGCACAAAGTGAGCACAACTGCATAATATCAGTGCTGATGTTATACTCACCACAATCTCACAGTCAAGCAAAAATAAAATTGAATGAAAATAATGGTGGAACAGCATGAGAAAATGAAAGTTAAAGTGCAGCAATTTGGCTGAAGGATGATAGCTACTGCACATATGATTTTACTGAAAGTAAGTAACTGAATAACTAGAGGGTCAATGCATTAGGGTTGCATGTCTGTGTGAAGCAGTTTATGAAAAATACCCCATAGAGTAACAGCAAACCTTATAACACACAAACACCGCAGGTGTGTGATCGAAAGTGAAAACATTGATACTTCCCTAGATCGGATTTAAAAAACCATTAACATCTCAACAGTGTGCAGTGTCCATTTGGCAAGCTGTAGCTTGTTTTATTTTTTTACCAATGAAAATAACATGTATGTATTGTTGTATATTGAAAAATTCTCAAAATAATAAAGAGGTGTTCAATCAAGTTTTATTGCTAAAACTTTGCACACAATTTTCAAAAGATAATCTGCCAGCATTGTTTTAGATAAAGAAAATTAACTTCAGAGCTCCACACATCCTTTCTTCCTTGTAAATAATGGCCATAATGTGGTTGATTTGATAGAGGGCTGGATTTTGCAATGATGAGTTGAACAGCACTCACCGTTTTTAGATTGGACAGCAAAGTCCGGAGACTGCATATATGCAGTTAAATACATCATTCAGGAAGTTGATGCCCAAGATGCCCTGCTCCTCCAGAAGCTGCACTATAGTTGTGCCTCACCAATAGCCTCACAATTTAAATGCATGCAATGGCATGAAGTTGCTGTACTAATCTAATATATATGAACTAAATTCACCAAAAAATGTATAAGTTTTATATACTGCCAAACAACTTCTGTGAAAATTAAGTATAACGTCAAGGGGAGAAAGTGGTAGTGGTAATGAATCTGGACTAGTATTCCAGGGGCCCAGGCTAATACTCTGGGGAAGTGGGTTTGAATCCCTCCCCGGCAACTGGTGGAATTTGAATTCAATTCATAAATCTGAAACATAAAGCTAGTCTCAGTAATGGTAACCATGAAACTATCATTGATTGTTGTAAAGACCCATCTGGTTCACTAATGCCCTTCAGGGGAGGAAATCTGCTGTCCTTACCTGGTCTGTCCTACATGTTACTCCAGACTCACAGCAATATCGCTGACTCTTAACTCTCTGAAATGGCTGAGCAAGCTACTCAAATCAAGGGCAATTAGGGATGGGCAACAAATGCTGGCCTTCCCAGTGACGCCCAGGTCCCACTAAAGAAAAAAAATACAGATTATGGTTGGAGATTTTTTTTAATTCAAAAATATATTTTCTTAATTCTTTCTTTCTGCTTCATTTATTTCTCTCTTCCTCTTTGTCCAACTGTCTTTTCCTCTATTTATTTCACTGCCTGTACTTGATTTGACAATGAATTCAATATTTTAATTAATGCTTTCTGGCTCAGACTCTGCACTACTCATGAATGAGTCTTTAACCTGTTTGGTTAAGGAGATACAATTGCTTCACACCAGTTCCAGGTGTCCTCTAAGAGGGCACCACACTTTCCAAACAGTTGGTTGACAGGCAATTCTGGTGCAGAAATTCATAGAAGGTCTATGGGCAAATGTAAGTGTAAATGAATGCTTGACACCATTTGTTCACCACTGACCACAGAATCTGACCTATTAGGCTTGAGAGGGAGATGGGAGAGTAACAAATCGAGGTTTTCAGTTTAAATAAGGCAAACTTTGAAGAGATGAGAAATTAATTCAGCGGAGTAAATGGCTCAAATATTAACGGCTGAACTTACAGAGAGTGAGAGTGAAGTGGTGCAATACAAAACCAGTACATAACCTAATGGGCAAAGGCTACACTTGTGCAGTTCAGCACAGTGTAACTTAATGGGGGACGAGACAATGTCAAGTTAAAGAAAAGTCCCACCCAAATGCATGAAAGCAAAAATCTAGTAGACTCAGTGCTATAGGGAATACAAAGAAAGTAGGAGGTATAAAAAGGAAAATGAAACAGCACTGTAAAGGATATTAAAGCTAACAACAAAGTTTTTATAAGTATATTAAGAGAACAAGAATGATAAAACCAAAATGGGGGCCCATTAAATGCAGATGCACAGAGGTCCACCTAAACTGTTGCTATACATTCTTGAGGGATTTTGTCATATAGGAAGAGCTCTAAAAAGGGTAAGTTGTCCATGTCGTTGATTGTGATGTGGAAGAAATCTTATTTTTAAAATTATAAACAAAAATAAAACATAAATCCTGCCTCTTTAGCACGTCTGACCTGAATTACGCTTCTATTTCTGAGCCAAAATGTGGTTAATGTTTTTTAAAATTATTTTAAGAGTTACCTTTAGCTGGTGGTCAGAGGTCACATTCAATCAGTTAATGCACTATATTAATTTACAAAATGTCATAATACTTATGGCTTTAAAAATGTTGTCCCAAATTTCCAAGAAAAATGCATGTCTTATTTCTTTAGTCAGAAATAAAACCTTCTGTCAAATTTCCTGATTTGTGTGCTGTTCTGTTGTCGAAAAATTCAGTTTGTAACACTTTCTTTTCACCAGCAGGAGATGCGATTCCTTCTATTTCCTGCAAATGTTTGGCCAGGATGCTATCACTGCTTCGAACGTGCACTTTGTCACTATGCTAGAATAACTTTTAATAGAATAGAGTCTCATCGGTGAAGTTAATATTTTAATTTCCCATGCTTCAAAATACAGTGGCAATTCTGCAAAATATTACCACAGCCCCAAATGCATTGCTAAATTAAACAAAAGTAGATGTTTACTGAAAGATATGTGCAAGTGCAACAGCACCTTGCCACAGTACCCACTCACAGAGAGCGAGAGCGCAGAATCAGAGAACAAGTCACCTTGGATTGCTCTTGAGTACTACCCAGGGGTTTGATCATTAGGAGATTCTTAGGAGCAGGTTGGCTGCTTGCACTTAGCAAGCCAATGGTGTATACCACAGGATGATCTTAAGACAATTGAACATATTTTCCGAATAAAATAGTTGTAATATAAATCAAATTAGCTAACAGAAAACATTTTCGCATCACAGCTGTTGATAATCACTAATGTTCTGAAATGTTGTACAGATTAGATACCTGACATATTTCCACAGAAAATTGTGCAAAGTAGAATTAGAGAAATAATATCAGTGCCAGCTTTTCATCTAAAAATAACAGAAAGGCCTTGCAGTGAGACTGAATCAAGAACTGAAGGAAAGTTTCAAGATCTAATTTCCATATACTTCCACAAACTTGAATAGTGTGCACTTCATGTTGACCAACGATTAATGCATTGAAACACTTCAAATATAAATATTTTTCCCACAGAAAGCCAGTGTGCATGTCAACAAAAAGGAAATATCTTACAGAAATGCTGGAATTAGGGCGAACAGCACCTGCATACAGAATGCAATGTAGTTTTAATATCTGTTCAGAATTTATTATTAAAATAACCTGATGATAATATGAAGACCTGTTTTATTTCGTTTCCCTGTTGTTTATTGTTCAGAAAGGTATGTTCTGGAATTCTGCAATTGTTATATGAAAATGAAAAGGAAAATCGTTTACTGTCACAAGTAGGCTTCAAACGAAGTTACTGTGAAAAGTCCCTAGTCACCACATTCCAGCACCTGTTTGGGGAGGCTGGTACAGGAATTGAACCCGCGCTGCTGGCCTTGTTCTGCTTTACAAGCCAGCTGCTTAGCCCACTGTGCTATACCAGCCCCGATATGTACAGGATAGTTGTAAATGTGTGTTCAACATTACTGTGTAGCTAGATTCCATCTATACTAAATATTCATCAATGCAAAAGCATTTTTGCTCTAGATGTTATTGCTGGGATAGAAAAAAATTTAACATCTTGCCAATCAACCTCTTCTGACAGCATCAATAATTATGATCAAACCTTACTTCAATTACTCTTTCATTATACTGATCTAAATTGCTGTTTCTTCTTCAAATCCTGAAGATCTTACGGTTTTATGTTTTACAATATGACAGTTTTATTGATATTACTTAATATATTTAATGTTGATATATGGTTAAACCTACAGCAATGATCAATGTATTGATAAAATAATATATTTCCCAGAATAGAAAAATGGACCTATCCTGGCCTTGCATATTTAGTTTTCCTTCTTCCACTTGGTGTGTGGAAGAACGATTTATAGATGAAAGCTATTTCAAAGGAATTGAAAGGCATGCCAATTTAAAAAAGGCAGTAAAGTTATTTTATATTTATTACTTATAGAGAAAGCTCAATATTATATATTGCATGTAAATATTATGTGTATACATGACGAAACAGCAATGAAATTCCTATAGTTATTCTTAACTTTAACAACAGCAACATAACACAAACACTTTGAGTTGAACTGTTGGTGGTAGATCAGCAACACAGTAAACCTGAAACAGAAGGACTGGTTTGGAAAAGAAAAGAATGAATGTGATGCAGACAAAGCAGTGAGTGGGGAGTACTGTAGTTCTAAAACCACTGGGAAATGTGTCCAATTTGTTTGCAAGCTATTAGTGGCTTTATAGCATCTGTTTTCATTTATCTATACTGAGGAAGTTCTGAATATTTTTCATATGGATCAAAGTAACTGAAAAATCGTGATTGTTTATTCAGGTTCAGTGTTAGCAGTTTTCAAGTGCTCCTAATGGTTAATTTATTCAAAATGGATGGACTTTGCCATTATCTGTGTGATTTGACATGTAACCAAAATATTTTCATTAACTTTTTTAAAAATGACGCAGCAAAAAGAAATTAAGTATCGTTGAGTCTAAAAATGATATACTAAAAGCAACTGGGGGTTGAAATGCTGAAATAAATTAACCCTTGAGTAATTTTGGGCAGGTTCAGTTGCAAATGGACATAACTTTACTGGTATGAGTGGCATTTTGTTGCCAAAATTAATTTATCCCAACTTTATTATTACATTAGCAAAATCTCATGAGAAAACAATTATAAATAAAATTGCTTTAATATACATAAATGTTTCAGTCATAATCTGATGCATTTTTTGGTTCTTGGTCGAGTAGAACGATTAGATTGTTTGTTTTTCTGCACATAAATGTTACAAAAACAGAGAAACTGATAAATGATACCTACTGATTAATCTGCATTTTCTTTTTAGAAAAAGCTCTTTAAATATATTACACCATAACTTACAAAATGTATCTTAAAGAAGCATGCATACTGAAACTCACACTTCACCACTCAAACACACTTAAATTAATTTTGGAACAGATCTTTGTGTTAAATATAATTATGTAATCTTTGGAAAAATACAGAAGATACAATTCATTAGCATATACTTTATATATATTTAATTAAATGAAATATTCATAAAATATTTCTAATGGGCAGTTTTCAACAGTCAATATTTTCATCAATTATGGATAAAATAACTTCAAGAAGAAAGCTGGTACAGCAGTGAATTGTAACAGCTACTTTGTCTTTATTTGCAAGCAAACGTAAATGCCATGGAACAGTGACAGGCAACCCAGGCTAGTGACTGGGCCACCAGAGTGGCCCTCTTTCAACTCAATGGCCCACAAGATTGAAATCAGGCTCGTTCATTGACCGTGACCACCATGAATAAGATTAAATACATTTAATCCACACCGAATATTTCATGATGAGTTATCAAAAATACTTAATCATTTATATGTTAATGGAACTCTCATCAACTTCAAATGGTAAAACAAAAAATAAATATTAACACTTTGGGTGCAGAGGGAGCACACAGCTCCCACAGTCAATGTTGTCAGCATACACGTCACTTCACTTGCTCTTGTTTAATGTACGTATCACTTCAGTCATACTGGTAGGAAAAAAAACTACGCAGATAGAAATCAGTGGAATGCGGCAACATTACATATGGGCCATCGTCAACAAACCATCTCATGGGCCGCACTCAGAACCCAGATGGGCTGCATGTGGCCCCCAGGCCACATGTTGCCCACCACTGCCATAGAGAGACCACTTTATTTGTATTATCACATGCAGTAAGACTGATTGGTTGTTTGTTTTCCTGTGGTAATGCAGCTGTTCAAAAAAAGTGCTAACCTATACAATGTTTATTTTAATATTCAAATGTTATTCCTACATTGAAATAATACTAGTGTTATCCATCTAGGCAGTTTTTACAGACGTGTTGAAGGCTAGTAGCTCGCTTCAAATGGTATAACTTTCCAAAGTTATTTTTAAACAATAACTAAGCAGTTCTAGAAAGGTTGTTCATCTCATTGTTTAGACAGAAATCAAAGAATCTTAATAATACCTGTGCAAAAAAGCTTATTTATTAATGCCCTTGGAACGCGGTAGAAAAGGTGCATCCTTGCAGTCAACTGGGGGATTTGAGCTTTGTGGTTCTATTTTTACAAGAATGGGCTGATTTGTCTTAGGCTATTACCGTCTATTACTGCTGAAAGTATCCTGTAAAGGTGGGAAGCAGCGAATCCTGGCATTCTGCCTAAAGAGAAATCAATGAAACAAATTAATCCTTCGCAGGCTGCAATGACACAGTAATCCATCATTCAGAGCTGCTTTTATACACGAAATCAGGGAGCAAGCAGGGAGAAAGAGCCCTGGGGGATACCATAGACACTCACTCACAAAATACAGCAAAAGGAAACTGGGGAATCATTTCATTTGGTTGCGTTACATTTTAAGTTTACTGTCCGATGTTAATATTTTCAGTGGGTTAAACACTGATTCCAAAGTATGCACCCAAGGCTAAATGGACATTTATTGCGAGGTGCAAAATTACTGGGAATGATACTTAATTGGATGGACAAATAAATAAGAACTTGACCCTAGTGTGGTTTAATGAATATGGGCTGTACCACAAAGTAAATAATTAAGAATAGAATGTCCGAGAGAAATCGACTTGAGCAACCACTTGCCTTTCCAAATACAGCTGAGCTAAAAGTACGCGTAATGATAATAGCGGCGGGTCTACAGAAGTTTTTGTCTACAGTTGACGTGACCCAACCATCATCCACAACTGTCCTTTAAAATATTGATTATCTTATGTTAGTATGTGGGGGCCCGCGCCAGTCTGCCGGTGCTGAGCATCAACTCTCAAAAGATCTGGCTTACTTCTTATTCTATTAATGTAGATATTTCAGCCACACTTCATAGGCTACACAATATATCTTTATGAATGTGAACCTAATTTAGGAACGTATCATGAAGCCATACAGAATCGGATTCTATTTCAGGTACCGATTGAGAATCAATGGTTTATCTCCCTACAACCTAAACTTTAGCAACTTGCCATATGTTGCATATCAATCAGATAGGTAAGCAGACAAATCTGTTTCAGTAAGATCCTAGTCCTGTTGCTATAATGTGAATGAAGTGAACCGTTTTACTTTCAGTGGCTTCTGGTCAGTCGGCCACAAAACCAGTAGCCAATATAACAATCACTTGATGATATAGATACTGTAAAGTACTATATTAGAATCCTCAAAAATATAATATAAAAGTGTATCATCAAAATGAGTTACACAATGCAACATGTTTCAAAAACGTTGCTTTGGTAAGTCAGAAATAAAGACACATGACAACTTGGAAATTATTATTAATAATTGGGCCCAACTGAATAGCATTTATTATTGTGCGTGTAGGTATAGAGCTTATTTGTCGAATATAAAATGTTAGTCGTGTAGTGAAAACGTGAGCATATTTATATGAAGTCAGTACTCTCGAGTATTGCGTTCTATGGAGTTAGACTGTTATTTAATACACGTTATTAAATATGAAAGCGGTCATTCCAGAAGACGCCGAATGCTCATGAACGCTGAATACACGGAGGTCGCAACAGTTTGTGAATGCTGGAATTGAAGAAATGGCAAGCGACTTCAATTCTGTTTCAGCAGTACGCTGCTCCAGCATACTGAAGATGTGTTAATATATTCATAAATGTTAGATTTCCAAAAGATGATTAGTAACTCCGGATCTTTATTCGCGGCCCTTCGGGGTAAAAAAACTGGAACCGACTGACTGTGTTATTGATTTGCATTATTTAAAAATGCAATTACTTTGCAATTTAAAAAAAAAGTTTGAGGTAACAAAGTGCATCGCCAGCCGTATATTGCATCTTTTGAGAGTAAATGTTGCTACGCCTTGTACTATAGACCTTAGACTATAGTTTCCTTCTGCTAGTAATAGCGCCTGGTGAGATTTCTGTTTGTTTTAATGATTCTCTGTTGAACAAACTTGTAATAAGACGAACTATAAAATAACAGATTGGATTGAGGATGGGGAACCTCTTGTCAATTACGTACACGTAAAAGAAGAAGAGCACAAAGGTGTTGAAATGTTAAACCATCCTGGCAAAATAAACTGTGAACACCAATGCTCTTAAATTACCGCAGTGTTTTCATTATATCATGACTTTCTGTCCAAAACAAAACTTTTTCAGCTCACGTCAGTTATCTGTTCTGATTGATAAGCAATCTGAAAATGTATCATAAAGCAGCGAGAATAAAATAGCAAAGTTACTTGCTGTTGGCGTCCAACGCGTTGCATTTCATTGCTAATGTATGGCTTTTAGGAACGAGTGCTTTCAAATTCCCCCGCCCTTATTATTTTAATAAGACGTGGCCCAATTTCCCTCAGTTCGAGTAAAGCGATTAAGGCACATTTTCTCTGTTCTCCTGTCAGTTTTGCGGGAGAAGCTCGAAGGAGGAGCTGTGCAAACACCTGAGATGTGAGATGTGAGGGCGATAAAACCCTGTAATGGAACAATTTCACTCCCTGCTTCCAGAGGGAGCTCACAACAGAACAAGATCACCGTTCATCCCTCTCTTCAATATTCATCTGCCACATATATCATAGAGATATTTCGACCTTTTGTATACTTCCCTAAGTGCCTTCTTTCTAAATTGATTATGTTGAAATAAATGAATGAAAACATCATTTATATGTTTGATTTGAACAGAATTTGTCTTGGAAAAGATAAATATGTAATCAATTGGAGTTTGACTTCGCTGCAACCAGCTACCCACTCCACCCACCCCCGCACGGCCCCCACCGTACCGTGTTCAAATTGTGACAGGTGAAATATTTCATTGAATCATTTCTACGAAAGTTCTCACTTTTCCCTCTGAGCCATATACAAGGAAACAGGAGCTAGGTTCCAATGACATTCATATAACTGTTAATGCATATTCCACTCCTGGCTTCCCGCATGCCAGGCGTTTCCCCTCCCCCACCCTCACGTCGACACCCAGAAGGGTGCATGTGTTTGACATTTTACATAGAGAAAACATAGCATTTAATTCCAATCATTTAAAAAGCTGTCGATTAATCTGATCAGCAATATCACTTGTGAGGACAATGTTGGGAATCATGATCGTTTTATCGTCCTAAGTTAACTGTACAAATTATTATTTTGTCAGAAACCTGTAGAAATCACGATAGAATATGTTATATGAGATGGTTTCCCAGAGAAAAGAAAAAAAATCACTGATATTGATTCACATATTACCCGCTCTTCAGCAGATTAGAAATCACGTGATCCAAATCAGTAGTCACGTATCTATTGGAACAAAAATGTAGTGTAGCTGGAATTATAGATTAAAGATTACTTTCAATCACATTTCCTTTTGATCAGACTTAAATCTATATATGAATTGAGCTGTGGGAACTTTAATAATGATATTAGCTAGAAGTCCATACAAATAATGTTAAATGCATATTTGAGTTACAGACTAGGAGGATAATATGGTTCTAGTCACCCTTACTCGATTGAAAATTGAATTAAATTATTAACACTTTCCTTCCTGATACTTAAAATGTACAGTCCTTCTTATGGATTCCCCATTTTACCATTTAGGGTTTTTTTGAGAATTGGCAGTCTAAATGTCAGTTGTCCAACCAAAGGGTTATTAGGTCTTCTGATTGACCTCGGCTCCAAATGTGTAAGAAAGGTATTTTCCTTAATTTAAGCAATTTGCCTTTGGGAAAGAAAACGAATAATAGCATCCCAATAAATAGCAGCTACCTTCATACCAAAATATGAGGGTGTGCATTACGATTCTTGATGCTTCAGGAGAAGTGTTATTAAATATACATTTCTGACTTTATTGTGCACTTTGGAAGTGCATCTTTTCTTTTCATTCACAGGGGCTCTCTCCTCAAAGTACGTTGTATCAGAGCTAATGGTCACCTCAATGAATGAGTCCATGCCGACTCCAGCAGTTAGCTTTAAGCGGTTGATATTGGGTTCGGTGAAAGACTCTTAAGTCCCAATGAACTGTCACTCGACGTTAATTGTTTTTTTTTCCTTCTGGTCCCTACGCCTTGCCTCGGCTGGTACAGTCCCGTCAAACTCAATTCTACTTGATGGTTCGGGGCTTCCCAGTATACCTTTTTCTTAAACAGGGACCGTAATTAAATAACTATTTAATCACAAATGATCAGTTAATACTATAATTACATTACACAACAGAATGACTAGATTGCTAGCCTGTTTCATCAAAACATCCTTTATGTTTGGATAGAGAAATGTTAAAATAAAGACATATAAAGACAAGGCAATAAAAAAGAACAGAATTAACTGTTGAGGAAATCACAACCCGACTCCTTAGGAGTACGGCGAGTAAAGGAAATAAAACTGTCCTAACATCAAACCCACAGAACCAAGTCCAAAGCTGCATTGAAACCATGCTTATTACCACCAGCGAAGTTGTATTATTCTTCACAGAAGTAATGACCGCCGAGCAAAATATGCAATTGGAAAGCTAGGATTATCATGACCGTGTTGGAGAAAGTTTGCAAACTTTCACTCATTAAACAATTGATAATACCTGTCATCAGGATTCACTTTGCTCAGAGCAGCTTGGGGTCTCTCCGCCAGTTCAGAGGAAACTGCGTGGAAAGTGATTCGGGGGCAAAGTTTGTGTGTATTTTTCCAACGTCCATGCCCGAAGCGACTACGCATTAACAGGACATGCGTTTACTTAATGCTGTGAGGTGAGGCTGTCCATGGGACTCTGATCACAAATAATGGACGGAATCCTTTGGCGTCCTTAGTTAACCCGTCGGTTTGTCTGATGCTAATAGATTTACGATATCTGCTTATACGCCCATTCACCGTAATTAGCATGTATGTTCTAAATAGATGGCGGTTTTGTAAGCAATAAAGCAATTACCCATTGCTGGAACTGACAGACCTTCCAAGAAGATCCAACCACCGCCTAATTGTAAAAGTAATCCCGAGCGTCGTTTCCTGCTTAAAAAATCAACTCCCAAATACTACTGCTTTAAAGGTATCTTCAGAGGCAATGCTCTAAGCAATTGATTCGATTTGACGTGTTGTGAAAAATAATATTGAACTGTCCTTTTCTGATCTAATATATAATTTCCTCTGATTTGTATGTCTGGCTCGCACACTGAGGTTATTTTGCTCTTGCAGAACATGGTCAGATATGTATTTCATTTAGATGGTCCAGAATGTCTCCTAGTCCTGTTCCTCTTTTAACTGTTTTTCTTGTTGCTAGTCCACTAGAATAAACACTTTATACAACGAACATTAATTTCCTATTTCATTTGCATCCACCGTGATCCCCAATTTGAAAAGGCGTATCCTTCCCAGTTAAAGATATTGAATTGTTGTTGGTCTTTTGCGCCGCAATAGGGGGTTTAAGTAGGAACAAACTGGAAGATTTAGACTTATTTTAGCCAATGTGATCTTTAAATCTGCTGTTCAGATTACACGCCTAATGGCCACATTAAATATAGGTTGCATGCGGCATTAAGGTTCCAGATAAGTGTATAGAATACCGTAACTTTGTTGTAATTAAGGATCTCTGCTACCTGGTTTGCAATATTACCTATGGTGAAAGGAAAATCAAACACTCAAATAAACTCCCTTTAGGCCCAATCTAGCGCCAAGATAGTGAATGGAATGTTTTATCCGACCTGATTAGAAAATTAATTGAGTTAAATTGTTTTTTGACAAAACCAGGTCGCAGGTATTGACAATGAAACAAGCCATCCAAGGAGCTGATAGCAGCAAACTATTTGAAAAAGTTTTCACACACAACTGTTTTGTCATCCACAGTGTTACTATTATATAAATCTAGCACATTCATTAAAAACTTGCTCAAGTGGAGTACCCCAGACATGTCAATGAGAAGGGATTGAGTTAAAATGTGGGTTTATTACAAGCCAATTATAAGGCCTCCAAAAATTCCTGAGGCTTTCGATTTGTTTTGAGATTACATAAAGCAAGGGGGTGAGGCAATTAGCTGCGCTGATTCTAACGGTAAATGCAGGTAAAGGCGGGTTTTCGCTTTCTCGCCAAGATTCCATTAAGTGCGATTAGATGTGTCTATTCAGATCCGATGATCCACAGAGAGAACGCCAGCAGATAAAAGGCGATGTCAAGTGACCTTCTCGTCTCATTCACACCAAATTCACCCCCAGAATAGCCAGGGATGAATTCGGACAAAGAACCCCCTCCTCTTCTTTTTGACGCTTCAAGAGACTCAAAGAACGAGGGTTAGCTCAAAAAATGCTTCGTGTATATTTTTACGTGTTTTAAACATCTGTCTGTTGTTATCACACGTAGGATGTGACCTAAAGTTGTCCGTGCCTGTTTACAGTTGAGTAAAAATATCCAGAAAGCCAGTATTGCTTATATAAATAGCTAAAGTGATCCACATCTGTCACTACCATACCCCCTTACTGGTGGCTGTGGATAAGGCATAACTTTCTTTGGACAAATTAGGCCGAGGCACAGAAATCTAACACCAAATTCTACAGGAAACAGTCATTCTTAGTCATGCCAATGGAACTGACTGCTGGATGGGAGCATTTTTGTCACAAAATCACCTTATTTATTGCAGGTTAAATTAGTCAAGGTTTAGCTGCTGGAACCTAAAAAAAATAAAATAACGTTTTAAACGATGACTCAATGAAGCATTTCTGTTTCATTTATTTATCTCTGCGAGGCAAAGGGCGATCTTAGTAAAGCCAGGCCAATGTTCACTTGGGTAACTTTATGTGTTCAGAGCACCGATAAAATGCTGCAGTGAACTCGGAGGAAAGTGACTGCGTCGCCTTTGTGTTCAGTTCATATTTTCTCTTGGCTCGGCATTTGGGTTGCCTTTAGATTTCGTGCGCAAGTTAAAGACCAGACGCACGATCATTAGGTTTCAAAAGGATCCACGGCACATGTTTGAATTTGAGTCGGGAAAGTGCAAGAAAATGCCTCGTGTAAAAAAAAAAGTTTTGCACCGTGGCTGACTGGATACAGCTGGAAAAGTTAAAATTCTCTCTCTCTCTGTCTCAGTCTCTCTCTCTTTACCCTCGGGAACTCTGCAACAAAAACAATCTTGGGTAATGGGGCAGGTCAGCGGCCCTAACATGGGGGAGGAGATCTGACTGAAAGACCAGCCATTTTTTTTCCCAAGATTTACAAAAGTCTCGAAACCAGATGCCTTAGTGGGTGGGTTGGATGGAAAAATCGGGGGACAAAATGCATTCACCTCAGTGGAAAATCTTCACTCTGACTGTATTATAACTATTATTATCAGTATTCATGTTGGTTTCAAATTTATAAGATTGTGTTTCGAAATATCCAAAGAAGCCTGCAGCATGTTGATATAAATTCAAGACTATTCAAGTAACATGTGCAACCTGCTAAAGCAATGCTACTTTTTCATCTAGGGAGAAAATAATTTACAGGACAAAGCAAAGCAAGCTTTTACTTAAATATCTGTGACCACAAACAACCGCAATAACATAAAACTCCAATATGATAGCTGTTTATTCTTCAGAGTGGGAACTGATGAAGTATAGTTTGGGGGTGGGGGGTGTCTACTTTGAAATTCAGCTCTTAAACTCAGAATTTAAAAAGTACAGGGATAAGAAAGTCAATCAGCTGAAATGACATAGGTACAGATGAGCAGTGTAAGTCCGGTCATTCATTCCCAAATGCCTCGAGGATGGGAAGGCTGGGAGGGACCGACTGCACGTCATTTTGCCAGCGGTTCTCCCTACCTCAGGCCTGGCCTGAAACGATTCGACCTCCCGCTGGAGACAATTCCCCCCTTTCTCTGCGTCTCTGAACCTCACATACTGAATCCCGCATTCCTCTTACGCTGACATGACAGAATTGCTGTTTTCTTCGAACTATTTTTGCAGTACCCTCTGTCAAAACACTGGCGTTTTATTGAAATGGAGAAAGAAGCACTGTAAGACCAGGGAGACAGAGAGAGGGAGAGAGGGCTGAGTGAGTGAGGGCTCGGCCAGGTGGCAGAGCAGTGTATTGTGTGTCTGTATTCCGGGGCCAGTCGATCATTTTGCTGTTTCTTTATCTGTTGACACTATCACTTAGCCAAACATTGGCCAATCGATCTTTTCATTAGGTGATCAAACAACAAATAGAGCAGGTGAGAAGCTTACTTTCTTGAAGCTTACAAGTTGGGCATACCTTGGATTCACGCCGCTCTTGATTTTTTTTTAAAAAGAGCATATCAATTGAAACATGGGAGTGGTAGGGAAGATTCTTGCCCCTTGTGCGTTATACTACATGTGCCTAATGTCTATAATCTGGTTACTTTAAGATTAGCGACAATAGCAATCACAAGATAAGCACACACATCAATAAATCCACCGTTACTCTTTGCTTTGTACATAAGCACCAGAATAGCTCTGGAACAACATTGCTGCGGCCGTAGGGGAAATATTCGGTCGCGAACAGCCTTATCATTGCAACACGTATTGTGTAATGTACAATCAGAATTATTTCCTTTGCAGTAGAAGACACAGCAATAAACAGTCTTTGGAGGCACAGCATGTCAGCCCCGTATTTAAAGAATTGAGTGTTTCAGAGAGCCGCGGACTATTCTGGGCGGCTTTTGTTTTTAAATGGAAGCGGGACACAGAGAATGAAAGTAAAGTTGTTACTTGCCTGCTGGCGTGCTTTGACCATTCTCGCTGCCGCCGGTTACAGGTGCCTGCTTTCAGCACTTCACACTTTCAGCAAGTTTCCAGGAGGGATGCAGCAGCCTGCCTCCCAATGTCCACTCTGCCCCATTCTAAGGAGGAAAAGCCCTGATGACACACTTACAGAATTTTCTCTTTGTTCCCCTTAATCTTATTCGTTTCACCTTTTCACTGATCATAAGACATGGCCGAGACTTTATTTAAGAAGCGAGAGGGGGGGGGGGGGGGGCGGGAGGGGGGAGGCGAGCTCCACTGTTGCATAATAACGGCGCTTCATCAATGCATATACAATAGGTGCGGTTGAGGATGGCATCCGATTGTATACTGTGCTCAGCCAAGGCAACATTCAAGAATCGAATTCATTCATTTAAAATTAAAGTAGTTGATCAGATTTGTGAGCGTGTGTGAGCGTTGACTGATGCAAAAAGGCCGCTGGCCTTTCTTCATTTAAGTTACCTAAGCAATTATGAAGGTTGACCACGCTGAGTTTACGCTTTACTTTTGAACAAACTAAATATTAAAAGTAAGGAATGGACGCAATGCATTTGTTAATCATACCGACAGCACACTGTCTTACTTAGGGCTGTTTGTCACTGAGAATGTATTTGCTTTTATTAGAGTTAAGCTTTTTGTCATGGCTGATTTGTACAAAATAGGTGATAACATTACATCTTCGAGTTACCAACATTGCTCCAATATGTGTGAAGCAGGGACCTTGGATTTAGTGAAACGAATAATGATCTGGGCCGATTGAATCGCGTTTTCATTTGTTCCACTGATATAATGATTAATGTTGAAATTTTAGGGTTAATAACATTTGGATTAATAGTTTAAAATACTTACTTTAAAATTCAATAAATTATTCGCATTAAACAAATCCCTCAATAAAAGCCCATCTGGTGGGTTATCCAGCTGGGTGTGTGTATTATATTTGATAATTGTCTACTGTACGCTAGATGGCAGCCGGATACAGCTGTTCTGAGATTTAATTTACGTCAAATACAAGGCACGTTAACAGCCTCCGCACTTTCTGCTGGACTTATCTCTACAGTTACAAGCACAGCTCCCCAGTCTCCAACACAATGGCAACTTTCCGTCCTCTGCAAATCACAATTGAAATCTCACCGGCATTGTAGCGAGGCATCAAAGGATAATTCAAAACAGAATAAAAATGAAATATTAAAAAAGCAGTCGCTCACCGAATTAATATTGCAACAGCAAAAACAATGCTTTTTTTCTCTCTCGTTCTGACACAAAAGGGATGAGGTGCCCGCTTTATTTATTTATTTTAAAACAATGGTCCCTCAAAATGCGAAAAGAAAGTTTGATTGTCAACTAACTTTTTTTTCATAATGTGAAATTTCGAGGCTGCTCGCTGCATTGTTTTATTACAAGCACAGGGTCCTCGTGTTGCTTTTTTGTGGTGACCACAGGCGACCCATACTAATAAGGTCTCAAAGTAAATACCAGCGCAGGAGATCTAATGTAAATTTTGCTTGTCAGAGCGTCGTAGGTAATAAATAAGACGGCTAACCAATAGTGTGCAGGAGGCTGGCTAACCTTAGCCTCCCCAGCCCCAATTCAGGGCTATGACCAGTCGCCTTTGATTATCAGTTGCCAACAGCCCCTCTCTTGGCTCCTTGACATGAGCTCCATATAAGGCAGCGATCTCCATAGAAACGTGTCAGTTTCAATAGTAGTGTCAAAGTTCACTATATACAGGCATTCGCGCAGATCCCCCTTTCGGAAAAATTGCTCCGCTAGTCTTCCCGTTTAAACGCATTCATTTTGTCTCCCCCTTGCATATTCTATTAGTTGTTTTTTCTTTCCTCTCTTTCTCTCTCCACTCTGCATGAGAGGTTGGAAATAGGGCGCTTTAACGTCGACCGTCCTTTTTTTTGTCCTGGTGAGTTTTTTTTCTCTCTCTCTGACAATTCAGCTCTTCTATTTTCTGTTCCTCTCCGGAGAAGAAGGGATTTTGCATACTTTACTTCGGATCGCGTGGTTATTTTTCTGTGCGTGTGTCCCTTCGAATTGAGGGCGTCTCTTTTTCCCCCCAACTCCTATTATCTTTAACCCCTCGTTCCCTCCTAGATTGCTTTCCTGAATGGCTGACTGCGTGTTGCCCTGGATCTGGCCTCCCGACACTTGCGTACCCTGATCGGGTTCTTTTTTATTCTATTCTTTTTTTTGGGGGGGGAGGGGGTCCTCATTTGTTTCGGTTACTGTTGATCAACACTCACTCATTCATTCACTGCTCCTTATGTGTGTGTGTCTGTGTGCGTTGCTTTGATCGCAGTTTTATTCCTCTTTTCTCTTTCTCTCTCTCTGTCCCTTTTTTATCTCCATTTTCTGTTACCACCATCCAAGTCTGCTCCCTGCCCAACAGGACACACACACAAAAAAATCCCCCGTGCGATCAACTTGTTTTCCCGCACTTTTTGGGCCCGAGATTATGGCAATGGTAGTTAGTACTTGGCGAGATCCTCAGGAGGACGTGGCCGGAGCCCAGGGCGGCCAGTCTGCACAAACGCAGCCGGGCCAGCAGCAGCAGCAGCAGGCGGCATCGGGTGCTCCCCACACCCCGCAGACCCCAGGCCAGCCCGGGCCGCCCTCCACTCCGCTCGGAGGCAGCAGTCAGAGCGTCCAGCCTGTGGGCGAGAAGCAACAGCCCTGTCAGCAGCAGCAGCAGCATATCGAGTGTGTGGTGTGTGGGGATAAATCCAGCGGCAAGCACTACGGCCAGTTCACATGCGAGGGCTGCAAAAGTTTCTTCAAGAGAAGTGTTCGGAGAAACTTAACGTACACATGTCGTGCCAACCGGAATTGTCCTATAGACCAGCACCACCGCAACCAGTGCCAGTACTGCCGCCTGAAGAAATGCCTCAAAGTTGGGATGAGGCGGGAAGGTGAATATTTTATTAAGTATCACTGTAAATGTTAGAAGATGAGAGACTCAAATCTTTCATTGCGCGATTTTGCTTCAATCTGCATAAGCGCTTCGGTGGTGAAAGTCATTCTAACCGGTTAACCAGTTAAAAATCAGAGATGCGTTAGCTGTCAATTCATAACCTTAAATACATTTTTTTGCAAAACAAAACGTTGCTTCACCTCAAAAAAATATCGAACTCCGCAGCTTCAAAGTTGAGAGAGTTTAACAATTTCAAGCATGGCTGCATATTTTTTTGTGGATTCAAATGGTTAATACATCGGTCTTTTCCCCCCCTGTAATTGTAAGTTAATCGTT
This sequence comes from Scyliorhinus torazame, assembly GCF_047496885.1. Taxonomy (NCBI): domain Eukaryota; kingdom Metazoa; phylum Chordata; class Chondrichthyes; order Carcharhiniformes; family Scyliorhinidae; genus Scyliorhinus; species Scyliorhinus torazame. Next base: position 96,000,459 of record NC_092715.1, read on the forward strand.
TGCATTCATGCATTAGATGTTTGGAAAATTTTCCAATTGTAACCGTGGGTGGGTGTTGCAGTTTGGGGGAGGTTGTTTTTTTGCAATCCAGCCATTCTTTCCACAATATTGTGTTTCGGATTTTTTTTAAAAACAGACACAATGTGGAGTGCTCTGACGGGTAAAACTCTGTTTCCTATTTCCTTTGCTTATATGCCGATTTTTTTTTTAAAAGGTCGCATAGTGTAATTTTACATGGGAAATGGAGCTCATTGTGAACTTTAAAAATGATCGCAAATAGTGGTTTTAAAAAAATGGTATTTCTGAAGCTCCGGGTGGGTGGATTGCGCTTTGTGGCTGTACATTTCCTCTCCTTTTTTCTCTTTCTGTCAGCGGTTCAGCGAGGAAGAATGCCTCCGACACAGCCAAACCCAGGCCAGTACGCGTTGACGAATGGGGACCCTTTGAACGGCCATTGCTATCTGTCTGGATACATCTCCTTACTACTGCGGGCCGAGCCTTACCCAACCTCTCGGTATGGGAGTCAATGTATGCAACCCAACAACATCATGGGTATCGAGAACATCTGCGAACTGGCTGCACGATTGCTTTTCAGCGCCGTGGAATGGGCCAGGAATATCCCTTTTTTCCCAGATCTGCAGATCACAGATCAGGTGGCTCTGCTCAGGCTGACTTGGAGTGAGTTGTTTGTTCTCAATGCCGCCCAGTGCTCGATGCCGCTGCATGTGGCTCCTCTGCTGGCTGCTGCGGGGCTCCATGCATCGCCAATGTCTGCAGACAGGGTCGTTGCTTTCATGGATCACATAAGGATCTTCCAGGAGCAAGTCGAGAAGCTGAAAGCCCTCCACGTCGACTCGGCAGAATACAGCTGTCTCAAAGCTATTGTGCTATTCACATCAGGTGAGTGGTTTGGCAAGGAGGGAGGGGTGGGGGCGAACGGGACAGAAAGTTCTGCAAATTGGATCTCAATCAATAATGTTGCTCGCTGGGTGCAGTAAGGTTGCAGGGCAGATCAGATATGAATGGTTTGGGCGGCTGGAGCTTATTTACGTATAGGATGGTATCAGTCGAGTGCTATAACAATGTTTTATTTTAACCAGGAGGGTTTTATTAAATAACATAATCTGATGTAAATCAATTGGAAATTGATCAGTGAAATTACAAATTAATCGTCTTTACAACAGCCCCCAAATGTTGATAAATTATTCCTACATCGAGGGAACTGTTGGTAAATAGAACAATCAGTGAGAGAGACACACAAATATATAATGCGATTATTGCAGAAAATTTTAAATTATATGTGGCTATTCAAAAGCTTCACATTGGCCCTGGTCCCTCCTTCCCCCCTCCAGTTTTGACCAAACTTGTTTTGATTGTTAGCCAGAGGGGAATTCGTAGAAAGCCTATCTCAGAGCTGTCCAAGTTTCCCAAAGCGAGCAGCGTTTGGATGATCGAGAGGTTTATTTTTTGCCATTTTCTTTCTCGCTGGCCTGGTTGTGAGGCCGCTGGAAGCTACTGAAGCTTCCAGGAGGCTTGTTGTGGTTTTACCTTAGGTTTGCGGATAGTATTTTCAACCTCTTATTCTGGATGCTGTCCAAGTGCTGGGGGGTCGTGACCCAAACTTCCCATTTTACTGAATTAATTCATACGCAAAAATATGGCTTCCAAGCATATAAATTAAAGCGTTCACAAATTGCCCAAGAGCCTTTCCTGAAAGAAAGCGCGATCTGGCCCTTGTCTGTTCCACAAAATGTTGCAAGCTCGGCAGTGTACAGCAAATGTGTATACACAGATACAATTGGAATTTCCAAATTCACCAAGTGCTAACAAAAATGGAACAAACGCCAAGCCTCCAACAACCGGGTTGGTGCTTCATTCGAACGCATTTTACACACATTGGAAATGTTGCCCACAATATGACCACACAGTTGTATTATCAAATCTGGCAGTACAAAGGGGGGGGGGGGGGATTTCAAGCATACTATGACAGACCTGCTTTCCTGTGAATGCTGTGTGTCTGGGTTGCACGTCTTCTGTTTATCACTGTTAAAATCGGGACAAGATTACACTGTTATATAGGGTTAAGTGGAAGACTGCTTTGCGGAGGAATGCATGAGAAGCATGTGTAACACATGCTGCAAAGGACTAGGAACAATAACACCGTACCAGTATCTATCACACAATGTTCTCAGACACTGGTGTCTCTGGCCTGGTTCTCTGCGGGAAATGGCGTACATCTGTACTTATTATTTAAGAGTGTCTTTGTTACTTATAATTCAAAGCTTATGTTGGCTATTTCTTCTGGCATCGGAGACTATACCAGCCGTAAGATTTGCAGCAAAAAAAGCAGAAACGTTATCAGATAGCTTGTTCGCCTCCAACATATATGGGGGGGGGGGGTGTGAGTGCGTATGCGTGTGTGTGTGAGAGAGAGAGAGAAATAAAGAGTGTGTGCATTGGTATATACAAAAATATAAACGAGGATTAAAATAAAACAAAGGGTCGACTGATAGCGGCACTAATTCTGTTTTTCTCTGGCTGTCAAGACGCCTGTGGCCTGTCGGATGCTGCCCACATAGAGAGCCTGCAGGAGAAATCTCAGTGTGCACTGGAGGAGTATGTGAGGAGCCAGTACCCGAACCAGCCGAGCCGCTTTGGCAAGCTGTTACTGCGATTGCCTTCTCTTCGCACCGTCTCCTCCTCGGTCATCGAACAGCTCTTCTTCGTCCGTTTGGTAGGTAAAACCCCAATTGAAACCCTCATCAGAGACATGTTACTGTCGGGGAGCAGCTTCAACTGGCCTTATATGTCCATCCAATGATGAGAAAAGGACACCCCTCCCAAAAAAACACACAAAAAAAAAACCACAAGCGTTTTAGGCGAGCCTCCCTCTCCATTCAAGAACTTGACATTTCCTTTAGGATGATATCTGAAAATAAAAGGACCTTCCAAGAGGCCAAACTGTTGACTGTGGGATCTATTCTGTGAAAAGGAACTGAACTGCACCATATCTAGAACCACACTTACCACAAGCATCGCTTATCATTTTGTAAAATATTAGTCTTTATTTTCCTTTTTTTGTAAAATTTAAAAAAAAACATCGTATGCGCATTTTAAAAAAAACAGAATCAGAAATTAGGGGGAAAATAACATTTTCCAAATAATTATAAAATTGTCCTGTGTCTATGTATCTATATCTGTTTTGTATTTTTTTTCTGGTTCCAAACCAGGTTTCCTGTGATTCTATACTAATAATTTTTGATATAACCTTTTGCTTCTTATAACGAGTGCGATTTATGTCGTCAAAGCTATGTTCTCCAAGAATTAAAATTGAAATCAGAATTAAACAAATAAAAAAAGAAAGGATTTAGCACAAAATTTAAGAGAAGAAACTTTTTGTCGCTTTAAGCGTATCCAACAAGCCTGCAGTATTGGCAAAACTGACGTTTTAAAAAGTGAGCAGATTGTAAGAGAACACTGCTGAAGGATGATAGAGAAAACATGTTTTTAAAACTATCACACAGTGAACCATCTAAAGAACACTTGTATCCTGTGTCAGTTCCCATTGCCTTGGTAGAAATAAAAGTTTTGGTCTGAGTGTTCAGGACACTTTTTTCTTTCGATTTAAAAAAAAAGTCTCCATGAACTCTGGAATTAGGTTGATTGAAGTTATTGATTTGCATTCAGGACTGACCTTAGTTAAAGTTTTGTTTTGTTACGATAACGATTGCCCTCCCACTCCCAACCATCCCAAATCTCCCCACCCCCTTCACCCCAACCCAATTGTCTCTGCCTTTCCACGTGGAAACAAAATTGTTTTATTTTGTGTTTGTTCCCCTCTCCCCCTCCCCCACCCTCCAAACTCACCTCATCGCCCCAGTTTTTAATCGTGCAACTAAACTTTGCTATCAGTACTGCCGAGCCTGTTTACCTGTAGACTTAAAAAGAAACACACACACACAACGTCCAGAAAAAAAGTACACGCGTTGTACCCTTGCAGACGCGTGGTACCGTGGCGTTGTTCTGTGGGTATGATGGAATATTCTTGTAAAAAACATTGTTACGCTGGAAACAATTTCGAAAGTGATATAAAAGAGATCTATCGCTGCCGTGTTTGTGTTATCTGTTCACTGATGGTGTCGTTCTCTGCTTCGTGATCGACCAATGTAGATATTAAGGGAATTTCCATCCCACTGATATTTGGACATTAATTGCCGGGGCCTTATTAATCATATATATGTGTACACATTCCTCATCGTCTTTCAAATGCTACCATGAAAGTTATAGTTATATGCTGGATAAAATATTCAGAAGACTTTAAAGAGCTAACCGCATCCAGACAGTGGAGATGTAAACACTGCTGTGCCTTGCCTAGAAAAGGTTGTTGTAGATTTCAGTGGCAGTTTGCATTAGTATTTTATAATCCGGATCAAAGCTCTAGCACACACTATCATGGGAAAGCTTTCTTTAACAACTGGGCATCGAAATTAGATGTAATGGTCTGTTCAGAATAAAGAGAGAGTGGCTGCAAAAATGTGTGTTGTGCTGGTGGAATATCATGTACATTGTGTGTGAGAGAAATAGAGATGTGCCTCATATATAACAGAAAGTGTATGTGCATGTGAGAGTGCCTGTTTGCCAGTGTGAGAAAGTGTTTGCGTGTGTGTGCTTGTGTGTGCGTGAATGGGTGTGTTTGTCTGATTGTCTGTGTGTGTCTGTGCGTGTCTATGAGTGTGTTTGTGTGAGAGTGAGCGTTTTGTGTGTCTGGATGTGTGCGAGTGTCTGTGTGTGTGTGCGCGCGAGTGTGTGTGCGAGTGTCTGTGTGAATGTTTGTGTATGTCTATGTGTGTCTGTGTGTGTGTGTACGCTGGTGTCTGTGTGTGTGCGCGCGAGTGTCTGTGTGTGTGCGCGAGTGTTTGTGTGAGTGTTTGTGTATGTCTGTGTGTGTGTCTCTGGGTGTGTGTGTGTGTTTGTGTTTTGATTTTCCTGCCTATGCTCTCAAGCTTTCTCTTTGCATTTAATGTGATCCTGCTATCTGGCCGCTTGGGGTTTTTAACATTCTAGTCGCAAAGCTGCAGGATACACAAGGCAATGGCTATAGACACTTTTAGATGGAATAATTAACGTGTAAATAGATGTCTATGTATGTTCGAATACACATGTATATATTCACCCACAACAGCAATATGCAGTAACAATACCTAAAAATGCCTACATACGCAAGTAAGATGGAGAATTAATAAAGAAAGAACTGAGGCATTGCTGTGCAAACGTTTGTTGCACTTAACATTATGGATATTTCAGGATTTTAAAAATTCTGTTCAGTGCTGTTTCAATGGGGTTGACTACAACTTATTGTCAGTTGTCGCTATGAGCGTTGCCCCTAGGCCCCTGTTTCCTTCAACCCCGACTTTTACACTACCCTTTTACGGCCGCCCATCGACATCAAAGCCCTAATAGATAATGATTTTTCATCGTTTCACCGTTAAATCCAATTAAAATACTGTTTAAACTTGTTAGTACAGAGTATGACAGGGCGTCCTGTGGTATTTCATAACATGTCAGGAACTGCGGGGGACAGTGGTTATATTCCAAAATGCCTTTTCCCTTATTTTGAAGCACTATTTCTAATTAACTGTTTGCATTCAGTTGTAAAACAAATCTATTATATTCCCTGGCTGTTGGTGAGACCTCAGTCCGGATTTCAGCATGATATGTGACGACCCAATATCTTTAATAGCGCACGATGCCATTCTATAGAGATGATGTTGATTGCCTTGATGTTGTCTGTGATAGTAAACGCGCAGCTCTGACACTATGTAAATATTGCATTCCACTTTCTCTTTGGTAAACACATGTTTGTACATTGAGTACAGGTTGTTTAATAACCAATGCATTTTTATTTACTGACACCTGCTTTTAACCTGCGCACTCATTTCGTGAGGCTGGTGTTATCTGAACCCTACGCGTTCTAGGTTCCTTCATTGTAGTTATCTCTGTTATTATTTTTAATTTGAATTTCCCTTTTACTACGTACAACTGATAAGCTATCTCGGAACCCCCACCACCCCCACCACCACCCCAAGGGATCAATTTAATTGGAATCTTCAAATATTAGTAATCCTCCCAGAAAACGAAGGGGCGAATTGTGTTGCAAAATACCAATGTTTAACCTGAAACTAAATGCTAATTTCAACTTTCCATGCCTGAAATTGGCACTTTTGTGAGGCACTTGGCTTTGGGTAATGTTCTTCAGCCGAAATAAAACACGGATGGGCTTGGAGGTGACCAGGAAATGTATTTTTAAAGGCAATATTTTAGCTTCTTCGAGAAATTGCAGTCCAATCCAGCACTTTAATCACATGGGCAGCCAACACATTTAAGGCAGATGGTAGCAAACAAATATGGCGGCCTTTAAAGATTTTTAGATACATTTAAAAAATGTTTCCCCTGTCCAGTTTCAGTCCTTTCTTGTGAAACAAAAAGCCCAAACCTCTGGATCCATAGCTTCATTTCTGGCACCGCAATTCATGAAACTAATCTGGGAAGGATGTAGTGTGTGGTCAAGTATTAATGATCCGAACAGTGCGTGGATTATATTTTCATATCCTGGAGGCTGTCCTTTAATTTTTTACATTTGTATTATTTAATTTTTATGTACCACAATGACTTTTATATAAAAAGTAATGTAATGAACTACTTTCCCACACACTGCAGTTAACACGTTTAAATGCTGCTTTGTGTTCCTCTCTATGTCAAGTGAACCCCTCTGCAAATGCAATTGTTTCTATTTTAGTTACATTGTCTTGTTTATTCGCCAATAAATTCTTCAGTGGTTAAGAATGGGATTTCAAAATGGTTCTACTGGAAAGGATCTAATATACTGTGATGTTGTGACTTTTACCCATTGCGTTTACAGTAGGGCTAGTGTGAGAGGGAGAATTGGTGTCAAACCTCAGGAGCAAACTCCGAAAAAAAATAGACCCACAATTAAAGAAGTTAAGGTTGTTTTATAACAGCATATTTCCAGTTTTCTCAAATTAAGACGATTCAAAGGGTCCAGGATGAGCAAGAAAGGGTGTCCCGAGCTTCACATTTCATCGACGGCAACGCAGATGTTGACCTATTGGTGGGATTGGGCTCAGATCGCTGTCAATGCATAAATGAAGCTGAAAATTAATATGAACATTTAAACGCAGGAAAGGTGTACGTGTTTCACTTTGATGTTAGTGTACTTTTAATAAAATATGAAAGCAGATGTATATTGTTCTTGTAATAAATCATGTGCAGTTTGCAAATAATGTTTTGTTCTTTCATGAAACGTTATACTTGCATCTTTTTAAAAAAATTAACAAGGCCAGACTTTAGAGCTGTTGGTTGCAGAATGCCCCCCCCCCCCCCCCTCCCGCACGACATCGTTCCGGCCCTGAATTATCAGAATCACAATTCTTCAACCCTTCTATGCCCGAATCCGCTTTAAAACATGTCGGCTGCTTCTTTTGGTGTTTGATTTTCCTTCTAAAGCAGGCCTGGATACTACTTTCCAATCTTCTTCTTTCTTCGTGTTTCGCTGAATTGTCATTGAACACTGACTTGTCTTTGGCTCGTGTTTTGTTTGATTCCCCCTTAAGCATTGCTGGCTCGTCTCCTTCCCTATCTAGATTCAATTCCCTTATAGGTCTCCCCATCAACCCCCCCCCCCCCCTCCCCCCGAACCCGACCCCTCCACCCCATTCTTCCCAACCCAAATTCTCCTCAGACTGGGTTCTCTTTGTTTTTGTCCCATTATTGCACGATTTTAATATCTTTTACACTGAATTTTTGCTGTTAAACGCGCTACCTGGACTGTTATGCTCCCTCGACCTTTTTTCTCTTGTCCTACTTCATTTTTACAGGGGTGGATTTTAAACCGCTGTAACCACAAGATTTGTTTAAAATATTTTTTAAAAAGGGACTCCCTTAGGGGAGCTAACTATGCAAAGGCGAAAGCACTATCAGTCGGTTCAAACATTTAAAAAAAAATAACTGTACTATTACAGTTTCAGTTGAGTGAAATGAATATATTTTCATTCCATCTGTCCATCTTCACCGCTTACTCTTGTCACTTTTTTTGCACAGTTTGAACACGCTTTAAAAATAACAAATTAAAAAGATACTTGATCGGCCTAATTTTAAGCTGCAGAGCGCCATTGGTGTTATATTCAATATAGTTTGGGAGAAAGCGAGGACTTGAGATTAATCCTGAAAAGTAATTTGTTTTAAAAACAGTCTACTTAAATTGAACCCCCGCCCCAAAGCTTTTGTCTAAAAAGGTGGTTTTATTTTACAAACAGATGTCATTTGCCAAATAGGAGAAGTATGTTTACCTTCTAATACTTTCCCATTTAACTTCTCGCATTTCCAAACCCCAGTATTTTCACAAAACAAATCTATTAATCTCCATAAGTGCAACAAAGTTAGTGCCTGTTCAGATTTTGCACTGATGAGCTGGTGGCCATTGTAATTGACTGACGTTTGAATTTAATGGTAAAAATGTGGGTGAAGGAGTGGAAACTAATAAAACTCTTTTTTTAAATAGCGATTGCACTGGGTACATGGCGTCTCCGTGTCTTTCACTGAGAGAGCCCAAGAGTTTTATTCCTAAATGAGTTAAAGACCCATTTACTGATGTCGTGTTCTATTCATCAACCTACAAGACGAGATTCTTACATGAAACTATTTGTTTGCTTACACAACCAGCTGGGCGCAATTTCACGTCTGAGATATCCATCTGAAAGCGACTCTCATTTATTATCCCCACTTGTCAGGGAGTACGTTTCAAACCCTGCACCGAAGACTCTGTGTTTCAGCATCCACCCACCTCATAAAATAAAAGCCTCTAAAAAGTTTACATCTCGCATTTCACTATCTGTCCAAGAGAGTGCACGAGTGCACAGCCCAAAGCTTTGTAATGTCACTTATTGGGGATTCCATTGCAACTCTCTCTGGCATGTCCTCTGATTGAAGATACGCACATACGCCATGTATTTAATTGTTGCACTTCGGAAAGAAGGCCGCTGACTTTCAGACAGACACAAAGTTTATTTACCGCCAGTTCTCGGGCAAATATAAAACGCAGTTTATCATTTACTGGATATTTAATGAATCGAAACATTGTGTTAGCATGACATCTTCTCCAATTTATCGATGTGATGAATCATTGCCCAGTCCACGATGCCTTGTATGAAATACGCAACATCACGTGCATGGCATCATATGAACAGTTCGGCGGTTATTATTTATGTCTTAAGGAATATGGACCAAGCCGCATTAACACCCTAGGCAGAAGTGGGGAAGGGGGGGGGGGGGGGGGCTTGTTAAGATGTATGTGAGGTTGCAATGTCACTGTCAAACAACATGAAAGGATTTCTAAAATTCTCAGCAATGATATGTACTTCCTGATGTATTATTAATAAAATGAATTGATATAACATCGTTTGCATTGTTGACAAATGGATTTGAATAAAATGGACTGCAAAATGAAACAACAAGGCTATGTGGGTTTATTTTCCCCTGTCTCTCAGTAAGTCTGTTAACAGGCAAGATGATAGCTGTATAATTGTGTATATATCTTCTTGTCTATAGAGTCCTAGATCAAGCTGAGGCAATGGATCAAATAAAACGCTACGGGATATAAAATATACCAGTCGTGAGGGCTTTTTTTTCCAAAGGGGGCTGTGGGATGGCTTCTGTAAGCGAACCGTTTGTGTTGATTTAAGAAGACGTTTGCTGTGTATAACATTCAAGGCTGATAATATCATTGCTCGGCCAGATAAAGCATTGCCCAAACCATTGGGTCAGCTATCGATCCCTGTGCGCGCACACACAGCTCCAGTCTTCGCTGCAAAGCCTCATTAGCATTCTCGGCCCATGGACCTGCATTGACAACTAACAGAGATATCTATGTCCTCACTATTTGTTCTCTCATTTCGTCTTCATTTTTGTTTCTGCGGGGGCTCAAATGTCCACACATGTTACAAATAGTGTTTCCTCGTAGAAATAAGAATCGATGCGGTTTGGAGAATGCAACATCCTTGTGGAGCTGCACAAAATACTTGCCTATGTGGCCTACATGATATTTTCCCTGCATTTGTCGTTTGCAGCTTCCAGGCTGATAATAACATGTTAAATGAATGAAATGAATAAAGCAATCAGGGCATTTCTTTTGGCACCAGGCATTAAATTGTGGTTTCACACGCTGTGTGACGCTGCCCATTTCTTCAGCTGTCACCATTTCGTCTGAGTTCCCCCTCATTTGATTTCCCAATAATAACTCTACTCATTACGTAACGACGGCATCATTCTAAACTCAAGTCAGCAGCATTGTGCAGAGTCTGGGAAGGTGCTGCACATTTTACTGACACACATGGCCAGCGCAACCGTGTGCTGGCAAACAATTTATTCTGTGCAGTCTTTTCTCCACTTTCGCTCTTGTTGGTCCTAACCATGCTTAATGTCTTTGGCGAACAAAACAACATCTGCACTTGAAGCAGAACTCTCCAAGTTTACAGTCCTGCTTTACCCATGGTATTGCAATGCTTGGCTGTAATTTTCGAAACCAAGATTCTTATCGATTAGAAACTTATTTTCAAAGTTGTTTCCCCCCCCCCCCCCCCAACACCCCTCCTTCTTCTCTAAGCCTTGTTCCTCGCTTGCTTTGTCGATTTAAAATATGCATGTCGCTCAGGAATGCAAGTCACGAGTCCAAACTTTGTGTCCAACCTCCCACATGAAATGATCCTTTTATAAGGAACCCGATATGTCTCAATCTGCACTTAACTGGGAGCCTTTGGGTATGGGGAGCGTAGCCCCTTCTAAAAAAAAACACAGCACCGAGATTCCATCCAAAACCCCAGGCTTTTTTTTCACAGGGAAGAAATCTAGCACACATAATAAAAGGAGGCAGCGGCCAGAAGGGAAAGTCTGCAAAAAGTAAGAGTTTTATTTCTTTTGAGATTGGATTTAGGTTGTCATTAAGTACAAATGTAGCAACACGTGGCATTTGCATCTGAGCGCTATTTGTATATGTTTGGGTGTGAGTGTGAGAGAGAGAGAAAGAGAGGGAGGGAGAGAGGCAGAGCGAGATGGGAAAAAGAGTTTGCAAAAAGTGATGAAGAACAGCGGTATTATTTTTTAACAGTACAGTTATGGAGCAGTGAGTAGGTGAATTCACAAATTTACATATTTTAAAAAGTATAAATTGATATAAAACGGTTTGGAGAAGACTCTAAAGGCAAGAATACAACAAACGAGAACACGTGAGAAGGATGGCGATTATAGAGGGGGGGGTTGTTGGGGTGAGAGAAGGGGGCTTTTGTTTGCAGACCCGGGGTTCAGTGAATGGTAAAGTAAATGGAAAGATTGAATAAGCGCAGAGTGGAGAGGTTTCACTTGAAGATCTGACAGACACAGGCGATGGCCTCGGCTGGAGTTTCTCTGCAGCTTGTGTACAGTGAGTGTAAAGAGAATGAAACATTGAAGAGTCAGTGGGAATGTCAGGAGATTCCTTCTGCTATGCACTCTGATCACCAACAATGACGTCAATACATTTGAAAGACATCCTCTGCAGAGTACAAGACGTGTATGTGCGCATATTTGTTACAATATATATGGAAAAGGCCCCCTTCTTGCGTAGGCCACACTAGGTATGGACCATGGTGTGATTGAGATGACCTTTTCTTATTTTCACCACATTCACATGTGGAAAACTTAACACGAGTAGAGTAATGGGGGAGGGGGTGCAAACACCTGGGTTTTCGTCCATAGTGCCGCAGCACTTGAAGTACACAGCAGCCGATCCGTGATCTGACTCCATGATCAACTATCTCTTTAAAAGTTATTTGGAAACATTCTGTTGCAATTATACACCATGCTGAGCCCAATTTTATTAGTGCCTTATTTTAATAGTCACATTGCTTAGTCAACAGCGCTTGCATTTAATAACGGTCTCTCGCTCCCTCTATAGATTAATATATATATACACCACTAACCCACATACTGAACTGTCACTATCCAAATCACTGACAGAGGATTAAAATATCAACCTGTTCACTTTTCCCCAAATGTTTTTTCAAAAACTGCGCGCACATTTTACATTGTATTGTTCGTTAATGCAGATCCACGATTATGTACTGGGTCGTAACTAAATCTAGAAATACACTCCACAACGATACCGTTTTCAATGGGGTCGAAGGGAGACGCCATCTGAGCATTTTAGTCATTTCTCCCGAGGTAAAAAAAAATCACAGATGTTGGTTTGCTAGACCTGATTTACACTCCAATTTCCCTGAAGTTTAATATATCCGAAGTAGAAATCATGTAGCATGACAATATGCGCGGGCTGGAACATTTGCAACGTAACACCGTATCCGCTGTATAACCAGCCAGTACGATACGTGGAAAAAAAAAGCATCTGCCTTTCCTGCAATGACATGTGCGAGGTGGGTCTATTGTGAACGTTGAAACGCTGTAAAGGGAAGAGGAATTGATGAACTGGCACACATACGTTTAGGACATTCAGGACAGTTTTATGACAAAAAGCTAGACCCTTCATATGGTTCTTTAGATTTAATATTGCGTAAACCCAGAGACCCAGTGTTGCTATATCGTAGCTATAACAAAGCTAAGAGAGGCTGAGAAAGATTTTGTTTAAAAAAACTCATAAACTGTACCACAACCAGCAAATGTTCAAATGTGAATTTGTTTTAATTTAATTGCACATCAGTACAGACAGGCGTGGAGCTGAGTGAATGATGTTGTGGCTAATATTCTTCTAATTTAGAATTTATTTACCTAATTTCTCAGCATGGCTCCTATTTTTCTTCATAATGGATGGCTAGATTGTTTTGTTAGGTTTTTTTCTCGTCTTCTCGTTTTAGCTGCAGCGCTCCAGATTGAACGTGTAGCCAGCAATACATCATGATATAATCAGTCCCCTCCCCCTTGCGAAAAGGGGGACGCGGACTCTTACTAATTCCCCAATATGTCTACAATAAAAGCCGTGCAGCCTTTGGTGAATTAGGAGCCTCAATGTTTCGCAGATGTGCCACTTAGACCAGAACTTGACCCTCTGATTCCCTCGTAAATAATCCACTACTAAACGTTCCCGTCAACATACATTTTCCTGCATAAGCAAGCAAGTCGGTAAAAAAAAAAGAGAGAAAGAATGAAAAACAAACAGAAAATACCTTCAACAGCAAGCTGCAAGCGAGGCTTTTCAATATAGATGCGCCAGGTAATGACTCTTTGCCGGCCACATCCCACACTTTAATATATTTGGCTTATTGCTGATATTGAGTCAGCCATTTTTAATTTTAATTCATAGAGAGACTTGCAAGAGAGCGAAGCAGCAACAGTCGATAAAAATCCTACAAGCCTGAGAATTGAGCGCTCCAGGGAGGACATCACTAGCTTTTGGTAGCACTTTGTGGCCTACATACCGTTGCTATGATTACAGAAGCACATCGTCTTCTTGTAAAAAGCCAAAGCTTTAATCTTTGTAGCATGTTGCCTTAAAGCCAGCCCGGACCGACGTTTGTTTAAAGTGAGAGTGAGTGAACCGCTGTGGCTGTGGGGAGGGGGAGAGGGAAAGGGAAGGAATAGCCCTTTTTCTGAGTGACATGACCTCTCTGTTCAAAGGCCAAGCAAGAAATAAACGCTCCTAATCTGAATGGGGGGAATTTTTTTGCAGGTTTGAAACCCTTTCTTTTGAAATGGGATGAATTTAGAGTCAAGGGGCAGCCTTTCTTACTCAACATCGGAGCATTTAAAGAGGTTCTAAGACCATACTAGCAAAGGACGTTGTCTGTTTTGCATTTTTATGAAAATTAATTCTGTGTACGTTGACAAAATCATTAAAATTATGTTAGCAGACATCACGTGGGGGGTTCTAGGAACAGACTGGACATAGGGTGGACAGAGACAGCAGGGGCATGCACGCTTTAAGACAGGGGGTCTTTATTAAGTTGGAGCATTTAGAGAAAGAGAAACGAATATCTTACAAAGCTCTCACTATACTACTGACAACAAAACCTGTCAGATCTTCGCTCTCTGTTACCAGAAAGGAGACAGTGTCCTCATGTGAACACCTTTCAAGGCACTATTTAGAGACGTCTTTGTGAATACTCACTTTCTGAAAGGGAGTCTTAAGTACAAAGGCGAGCTACGAAAATTCGCTCAAACTAAAGTTTATAAGAAAGTTTCATTCACAGTTTAACCAGCCTTTGTGTTATCACGATTATTTAACTTCAGACCGACACTTCCGAGTAGTCTTCTCATGTTTGGTAACGACTCAAATGCTGCACATATTTCAAATATTCTCTCTGTGGAGGACGCAGAAGGTTTCGCTGGTTATTCTTTGCTATTCATTCAGACAGTTGAACTCGGTTTACTAATTGTTGCTCTTCGGATTATACATTAATGTCCCTCCGAACTTCGCACGTGATTGCTGTGTGAAAATTTAACTCACGCTTTCCATAACATTATAAAGACAGAAGAAGGAAGGACAAAGGACAGTTTAATAAGCTATCATTGGACAGAAGGAATGTGGTGGTTTTAATAAGAAACAAGAGGAGGAGGGGGAGCAAAACATTCAGGTGAAGCTCAGTTTTTTTTTTACGAACCACATCAAAGAAAGTTTAAAATCCCCTGCGTTCAGCTCCACAGAGATTTCGCAAGTGGGGATGTTTGATATATAGATGAGAGTGTTAAGGTAAGACGTGCTGTCACAATGCACTCTTGCTAAAACTATACAATTATACACTGCAAAACTGTACAACAGGGGCCAGTACGCACCTTCAATATAAACTGTAATTTTTTATTCATCTCCTGCAGAATATTTAATTTGCAGTCTGCCTTATATGGAATTGCAAATATTAAAGCGCCGGCAGCATCCAGTTAACACCTTTTACTAAAGGGAGCATTTCGACAGACGTTAAGCAGTCTCTTTATAATGTTTGCAATTGATCTCACTTCTGTTGCCGTATCTTCTTTCTGTACCATCCTCCATTCATTTACCAACACAGACCAATAAAACATAAAGGAGAAATCAAACAATTTCTGTGAAACAATTAATGACATCTATTCTGCCACGAAACCATTAGAAGAATACTTTCTAACGTTTTGCAGGAATAAAGCTTAGTGCCGCTGGCATCTATGTTCTTTGCCTTTTAATGCTATTAACCGATGTTGTTCCACACTCTGCATTCACCGTGTTCTAACATATTGGTGTACAGTTATACTGATATGCCTTTGTCTATTGGCGATTAGCCTGTTCTGAAATCTGTATGTATTCGAAGCTTATGATGTGATTTTCTTTACATTTCAGTGAGCTAGTTTGGATTTTTGTAAACGAGGCTTCAGTTGAAGGTTATTGTCATTGTCGCTTCAAATTGCAGCAATTTTCTCAGTCTTCTCCTTAGCATAATGCTGAATCTCATTCTCTCTGCTGTGACTTTTGATGTGGGGAGAATGTAAGTAGATGCGTATTGTTTTAAAAGTGTTTGTTTCCATTGGATTCACACATGAGAGTTATTACGGATGCCTGGTCAAAATAATAACAGAATATGAACGTGCCCTTCCATGAATACCTGAAGGAAGAGAACAGAGATAATTACCATAGAAACCGCGATTATTAGTCTTAAAATGAGGTGTGAGGTAGACAGTATGTCTGATATTTTAGTTGTCTTTTCGATCCTTTGTTCGGTCGCTGTAACACCCCCGCCCCCCCCCCCCCCCCCATTACCCCCCTCCTCCTCATATCTACCAAATAAGACCCCATGACGTTTCTTGGCGCAGTTCGACCACAATTTCAGTCCATTTAAGTAGGGGCTGCTGGGCAATACAGCGCTAGGTTTATAACTGTGTTACATTTGCGGGCATGTTGTTCCCATTGAATTAGGCGAAGGACCAGGTGATTAATTGACGTGAAAGTTCGTGATTCCGGTTGTGTACATTTACTAGTTCTGTTAAACAAAATCTTGAGCTATAATAAACCATCCCAGAACTTTGGAGTAGAAAAATGAGCAGAGGTTAACTCTGAGGAAATTAGATGCACCACACCAGTTATGTCACTGTGCTGCTAACAACTTCAAGATGAAATAATTATAATATTCAAGAAAATAAAACCAGGCATCGTTTGTAATGTTGTATGAACTAATGAGTTGTGATTCAGTGTCAATATCCCCCCCCCCCTTTTAATAGTTAACTGTCTGTGCAATGTGATTATGAAAATAAAATGTCTTACATTTCTAGAGACATTTTAATAGCAGCCAACTTAGTGCGAAGAAGACTGCAGTCACAGTTATATATTCCAAAACAAAACGTTGGCTTGTTCCCTTTTAAAATTTCAATTTGCGTGCTGCAAGACCAAACAAACTATTTCGATTCGACTTGAACCTAGCAGGATAGAAGGTTTTCATGAACATTCAATGCAAAAAATAAATCGAATATGCACATTAATCTCTGATAAACCAGTTCACAGTAACTTCATTGCAGTGTTAATGTCAGCTTACTTGTGATAATAAAGATTATTATTAAAATAGGCAAAAGGCAAACGCTTCAAGTGCCGAATATGAGTTATATTTTACATAGGCTTTGTGTACTATCTTAAAGCACCTCACTGAGAGACTTGGCATAGCAAGGCGAAATATCCAACTAAGGTTTTCCTTCACCTTGTTTCATGGGAAGATGGATCAACACTACTTCGAGTTGTTTGGGAACGTTTTCCTTATATCCCCTCTGCCACCTGATATGAGTAAAGGTATAATTGCAAGATAACTGAATTAAAATATTGCAGAGGGCAGATACCATTTTAGTTAATAGGATACTCATCAGACTTTTTCCGTAGCACAGAAGTTAAGTGCTGACATTTAATACATTTACACGATATATATTTTAAGGAAGTAAATTCATGAACCTCAGATCACTGCAAGCACCGTTCAGCCACCTAATTAGGAGCATCGGATAGCAACGTGTCTCTCTTCATGACAATGTATTTCAACTCGAAGAGAGTCCATCTTGTAGATTGTTATTTGTGTTTCAAAACATTATTCAAAATAAATTCTACCAGCTACAAGACACAATGCTTGTTCGTCTGCGATAACTGCACAATGTTTACATTCATGAAACCAAGACAGATAGATAGATAGATACCAGAGCTAACCACCTTTACATAAATGTATGTATCGTGCACAATTAGATGCCAATGATTGACCCTTTGAAATATCATATTTGCTTAAAAGGTTTACAAGTGCTAGATGTTTGTCCCTATGTATCCCATTGATGAATGTTCACGCAGTCTTTCCATAGTTGTTAGATTGTTTGTCTAAATGTGCAGTGCTGTGATCTTCAGGGACTGTTCCACTCGTCCCCTGGTGCTGCGATGTAGTTTCGGAACTTGAGTGCTAGATGGCGCTGTACACAGCTCCAACTGCAGGAGGAGACGGAAACATTTGTTTCAAGCTGTTTTGCTTTAACATTTATTTTAAACACTTTCACGCACATGCACAGCTGTCCGGGTGTTTTAGATTTTAATACAATCACACAGCCCAGTTCGTTACATCGCGTTTGATCCCCCCACAAATGCACAGTCGATGTAGATCACAATGTATTAGTTTCCTAGCCCAATTATTGTTTAGCTTTATTAGATTTCGCACTAAAAAACACATCTGTAGCTGGAGGCACTTGAGACCTTATTGTCACATATGCTTCACAATGGTCAAAAATATTTTAAACAATAAACGCACTTGCATGTGATACGTTTTATCATCCATGGATATGAAATGCCATTGAAATGACACACCCTACATTTATAATAAATCATTTTCACCTTCTGGACATTTTGTCATTCAATTCTCCACTTAACATCTCAAACAACCTGAGAACTTATTCGGCAGTAACACTGCCTTGCTCGAGATCGGCATGGTTAATTATTGATCGCTTAACCATGAGCTCAGTACATTTTTAATTGCACTAGAACTTTTTCGACTTAGAATCAGTTAACGCTGCCCAATCGAGCGCTAAGTACAATATTTGCCTGCAATTGATAAACATGGAAGTAGCTTCCCGTACAGAAATGCATCAGATTTTGGTAAACGTGATTTGCCAGGGGGTTTGCAGGAACTAATTGTATTTATCGATCTGGCAGAAAAATTCGATTTGTAATATCAAATGAAGCTTTGAATAAAGATCGCAGAATTAGTCTTTTCGCGTCGGATGTTCCCTTCAAACTTAGAAAAAGAACAAGCAAATAAATGGGAACGAGTTTCAGTTTGAAGTAAATGGAAACCAGATTCCAGGGTCAGACAAAATGACTAACTTGCACGTTAGCGGCGACCCGATAGTTCTTTTCTACACGGTCTGCGGGGGGCGGGGGGGGGGGGGGGGGTTCATTTTCGCTCACACCCCATCAATTATATGTTGTTGATCAAACATATTAATCAGATTTTTAAAGTAAATACTAAGTACAGATCGGCTGCATTAAAAAAATATCATGTGTGGATCCCTATTTGTATAATTTAAAAGTGAGTCGTGGCTGAACGGGGCATTGCAAACTGCGTTCAATAAATTTGCAATCAATCTAACTTTTAAACTGCTTTAATCAATCTGTTTCAATGTGCTTGGTAATGCAGAGGCGTATTTTGCGCGAAATAACCGAATCGATCTGTCGAACATTATGTGAAAACGCAAAAGGTTTCGCCCGTTAGTTTTGCAATCATACCTAACTGGTCCGTAAAAGCTGAGGTAACTGAATATCGGTCACGCGTTTCAATCGCATTCTTTGTTCGTGGCTATTTTGCATTTGATTCGGAATTTTACACTTGCTTCCCGTTCACTGTCGTGAAACGGAAAGCCGAGCAGAACCGGCCGCGGCTGCACTGTAACAAGGTGGCACTGGAAACCCAGAGCAAAGAGCAGTAATCGTGGTGCAGTGGCGCGTCTGCAATCTCACCGCGCGGCAGCCGGGGAGTGGAGCCTGCATAGCGGCCACTGCACACCTGCAACACCAGGCCATCCTCCCACAGCAACTGCCAACTCTGTGGACAGCCAAGTAAATACAGGGTTAATTCGATTTATTGGCTGGTTAAATATCCTGTTAAAAAAACGCCATGGGTTAAAATTATTGTTCATTATCAATTTTTATGTAATATATTTCAGATACCTTAATTAATATTAACATAAAAAATGACGAGACCCATTAATTCAATATGGATTTTTAATTCAACGTGAGATATTGAATGACAATCTTCCTTATATGCCTTGCCAGAGTAACAACGTTAACACGATTCTCATCCACAAGTGAATGGATGGAATTTTACTTTTTAGAATTAAGACAGCAATATGGGATATATTATCGTTGCTGTTTGCTTTCCCCGGCGAAATTGTATTTGAAATTATGCCAGCTTATCTGTGTCATTAAAGCCATGATTCGATAGGAAATCTCCAAAGCAAAATGGTTCCATCTGTTAAAATCTTAACGATTGCTGTGCACACATGAACTAAATAGATTTGGGATATTTTGGAAGGGATCGAATCTGAAAGGAGCTTGAAAAAAGTTTGGAAAAACTTCTGCTCTGGTTTTTGATTTTAGAAATTCCCAGTGCCAGTTTAAAATGTACAAAAAATATCGAGAAACGAACCTTTGCCACTGGACTTTTTAAAGTCATCGGTATGGCATGTTCTTGTTCAATTTTTATACGGTACTTCCTTTTGGGAGTGAAAATTAGGCAAAATTACAATTGATGTGCATTATGAAATTAACCCAAGTGAAATAGACGCAGTTCAGAGCAGCATTGGGAACGCAAAAATCAGTGCTGTGCTAAGGAGCAGTTTTCTTTTCAATTTACACACGGATTTTCTGTCTGAGATCAAACGGCAATATCTTAAGATTGATATTATCAGTTATTAGAAACCAGTGTGTTCCAATGTTATTATTCACATCAAAGAATAGAAATAAACCATTATGCAACACGGTTATTAGGCGATAATACCCCTGTTTCGGCCTATTTCGTGACAAAAGACTTGCGTTTTACTGAAGGGATAATACTGGCATGAAAATATCATGTATTTTGGGGTTTTTCTGACAATACAATAATTTGAGTCGAACGATTTCTTCAGAGGTTATTCTAATATAAATGTTGATGCGACACTTTCAATTTCTCCAATTTAAAAATCGCAATCGATGAAAGAAGTATTGCCTTTTATAAATTCATTAGTTTTGAAAGCGGTTCATATATTTGGTAAAGATTTGGGATATGATATTGATTTCCATGAAAGTATCAAGGAAGCTTTTTCTTTTTATAGCATCACCATATAGTGGGCAGTTTGCTTTCACTAAATAGAAGCAAGTCCATCTTTGACGTTGACAAATGATCTACATAGAACAAAAGCCATTTAGGGATGACTTTGAAGGGTTGCAAGAGAAAAAAGTGGCCAGGTGAAAAGGGTTTAACCAGGTTCAGTGGACAGATGACAAGCCTGTCTCTAGCCGGAGCTGGTGAAGCAAGATCTAAGGCTAATAGAAGGAAGAAGGCTTGCTATTTGAAGTGGTTAATCACAGAGGAAATAAACAAGATAACGTGTTTGTTGCAAAGTTAAAATAAATAAATCTTCAAATGGCCAAACGCTTGTGAAATGTTATCCTAATGCTCAGGATTTTTATTTGCGAGAACGGGAGGTAAATACCGATCTGTCCAATATGTAAGATATAAGCATTTCAGACACTGTGCGACCATTCTTCAAGCAATTCTCTTGAACAATTGTATAAAATGATTAAAGTCACGCAATTCAACAGGTCGATGAACATATATATATATGAATACAAATATAATAGCGAATGTACAGTATTGTGCAATGCACTCCTTTTGCATGATTTAAAAGATTCGCGTAGATAACCTATGAATGATCCTAGTATCAAGAAAGCAAAATTAAATTCTAAGTTTACATTTTAATTTTGAAAGCAAGTTTCTCATACTTGGAAAAGAATTGAACAAGCAAGGCTGATGGCTGCCGATTCCTGTTTGCTACATAGATTTTAACTGGTGGAAGATTGTTTGAAGAACCTGGGCAGCAATTCGGATTCAGGAAGAGAAAGTGGGAAGGGGAATAGATTAGGATATTTTCATTTTGCTCTTTTTATTTTAATGCTGAATATTGTTGGGTTGCTGTCAGGATCTGGATATTTAGCACGAGTTTGATACGGACGGTGGCTCCAGAGGCTCATCTCCAGGGGGCTTTAATTAACAAGCTGTCGGGAAGCTGCAACTCCTGCCCAAAAGCAAATCCGTTCATACATTCCAGGTGTAATTCAACAGATACTTCATTTCTGGATTAAGTAAGGTCACTAGTACCAACGTTTTATTTTACAGCTTTCCTTTATATACCTATATACATACATACGTACATACATATGTAATAAGCCCCAATAAAACTTTCTGAATTGTAATATATATTTTCAATTTAAAGCTTCTGTCAGTCTCTGAATGGTAACAAAATCGTAACCAACAATAAAGGGCTTAGTTGGAAATATTTTCGAAAACGCAGTGAAAATTAAACGTCCCAGGAAGAGAAGTCAACCAAAAAGGCAGAAAAGTGCATCATGAAGATGATACAGAAAAGTGCTTCTGAATATTAAAATATTAAATACTGCAAGAGTTAATGAGACACACGGGGAGACAAAGGGAGTAGGTGATGTGAATTTAAAAAAGAAAGAGAAAAGTCGTAGAATCAGGCGGTTGAAAAGAAATAAAATAAGCAGAAAATCGAAACACAGAAACAATACTAAAAACAAGGATAGAACTAGCGAGAGCTAGTTTGACCCAATTGGCCAAAGAGCAGAATCTAGAGAAATATATCTGCTACCACGTGTACACATACATATATGAGGAACATGCGTACAAATGATGCTATATGTTATATATTTATTCAAACTTTAGATAATAAAGGAGTTGTAGGAATTCAAAAAAGTCACTTGTTTCTGCCCTTCATTAACAATGCTATGATGTAAAGGCCTTACTTTTCTTCCTTTTACTGTATTTGCCAAGAGATATGCCTGAAAAGTGCCTGATTTCTGACAGTGCTGCAGTGCGCTGTCCATGGTGCTACTCAATGCCGAGCGCTCAATGCCTGAGACTGCAGTAACTGAATGGTGTTTGACTCTGCAATCTCCCCACTACCAATTCATAGGGATGCACACCCTCGTGTTGTAAATAAGTAAATGGTACATGGCGCTCTGCTCTTTAATGTTTCCATTTGCCATCACCCCCCAAGGTTTTCTGTTTCGAGAGCTGACAGCAGCTTAAATATGTTTTCTTTGAACTACGGCGTTCAATTTTTAGATAGATGCGAACTGCTTGTGATGACAAGTAACTTCTGCTCACATATTATTTTACAACAACGTTCTCAGATGTGTTTTGGATTTTCACATTCAATGTTAATTATATATATATATATATATAAGGACGTGCTTAAAATGTCATGCCATGAATTAAACCACATCAAGTACCTATAGCTATAGTTTGTGTATTCAAATGTTATGCTGGAGAATTTATATTTCACAAGTTAGGCTCCGTGTAAAATATCTAACTTAAAACCTCAGTAAATATCCAAATGCAATGAGTAGAACAAATAATAAATAATAGTACAGTTATTTCTAGAATCTAGAAATGGGTATATTTAAACTATCCTTTACATTTTAAACGACATAAGTTGACACAAGGACGACCAATAGAAGGCAGGACAACATAAATAGAAATTGATGTCGGTGTCCCATATAATATTTCAAACATTGATATTTAATATCAACACATATATAGATGTGATATATAGTGATATATCGAGAGTTTCAGTTTGGTTTCCTGAGTCGCCTATATCCTCTGCATTCTGTGAGATGTTAAATGTTTCAGAGTAAATAAAATCAATCAATACTTGGCACTTTGGCCACCTCTCCAGATATTAAAACAAGTGCACAGAATAGGAACAGACTTCCCAAGTTGCTGTTGATTCGATAACAGTTTTAAAATACTGTCCAAAAGCAGAGGTGACAAATATAGCGACAACGGGGGGGGGGGGGCTTGATATTTTATCACGTAAAATTGCATCCATTTATGTTACAGTCAATAATATCCACTTCAAACGAGTTGGAGTTTCGTGAAATTAAATCTATTGATTAATTATTTGGCTGTAATGTCATCGGAGATCTTGGACAATGGGGGGACAAGGGTCGGAAGTAAACCTTACTGGACTGTCCAGTTCCAATCTCCATTGCCTTCTATTGTTTTCGCATTAAATTGCTATCGCTCATATTGAGCACAAAATAAGTCTGGTTTATTTTCGTGTATTCAAAGTGTTCCTCTGATAAAGTTGAGTAAAATGGTTCCAACTGGCTGAAATGTATTTAGTTTCAAAACGAGCTCTTTGAGCACAATGGCACCTGTGCACCAAAATGCAATGGATCCATGGATATTTGACTTATGTTTTATTCAGAGACCAGTGTGAGTTGATCCAGACGTCGATTTATTTAACTCTAATTTGAAAGTTCAGGTCCAGTAGCCCGTAGGAAATCAATGTGGAGATGCAGAACCATTTGGCGAATGTTGGCGCGGGTTGGACTGGCATCAACCTTGACCCTGAAGTCGTCGGTAGTTAAATCATTTTAGTTTTAACTATAAGTCTGGTTTAAAATATAATATATGATGTATGTAAGAGCGAATGCATCTCATTTTGCGACAGTTTAGTAAGATACTGGGTTTTCAAGACTACGCACAACTATTGTCGCTGCTGTTTGGGGCCCTTCGGAATCCCTATTAATAGCTTGTGGATATCGTTCCAATTCTGTCTTGCGGAATAAAAAGTTCGTTCGGTGCAAGTGAAGTGTGTTGTGGAACTTGTACTCTGCTTTCAACGTGAGATAAAACCGACCCGAAAACACAGTGAGTGGAGTAGTAACAAGCTGGAAGCTATGCAGCTACTTCTCAGCATTGGCACCAAGACAAAAAAAAACTTTTCACTGAGCTGAGAGCTGAATCGCTTGAATGGGAAGAAAGAAGGTGTTGGTCTGGAGCCTGTTGGTCGAGCAAGAGGAGCAAACTACCTGAGCTCCATCAGGGTCAGGGACGGGGACCTGGGTGGAGAAGAGCGAAGAGAACGCCAATCTGCAGGAAGCATCAGCCATATTCTTTAGAGAAAGGTGATCTTCTAACACCTCTTCAGTCTTACCTGCGCAGCAGCAAGTAACCAACAGCTGTCATTTGGCTAATTCTGCAATGCCACATTCCATAATCCTTAAGACCACAATATCGCAGAACCAGATGCGTTACAAGAACATTGCGCAGTCTCCTACCCTGCTTGGTGTGCATGTCTTTGACCTACCACAGTGTAGATGATAGCAGTATAAAGATAGTAAACATATTTGTCCCATTAAAATAGGAATAGTTTGGCTATCCGTGCTAATACAATTTAAGATTGGGACGCTCCACCCCCGCCCCCACCCCCCGCAATCTGCAATGATGCAGCACAGTGTATTTCGGTATAATTTCAGATATAACAGGCAGTGCACTTTTGAAAATAGCCCAAATTGGCCTTCTGCGAATATATCAGTGATATTGAGTGCAGTTGATGATCAAATTTCCGCTGCGTATCAATCAGGCATAAGGTTGATCAGAGTGGCCCCAACGGAAATTTGGCATTTCAGTTGTTGATCAATTTCAGGGCATGTGATCTGCTGATTTATCCTGCAATGTCACCAAAACGTTCAAATTTAAACAGAGATCCAAATTAAGTTTGACATAAATGTGTACAAAACCCTAAGATGTTCAGCGGCCCTTGAAAAGTGTACTGGTCTGTGTATGAGAGGCGCACAACTGCGTACATATGGATAAAGGGATACTTTTAATAGCAATATACCAAATCAAACATACAAATATACCAAATCAAATACAGACAAACGAGTCCGTATATTAATGTGCGGAAAAATCAGTGCTCTTCATGTGCAGTTACAATGGTTTTAGTTTTACGGTATAATAGTGATGATAGGTGGAGATTAGGGAAGAAACCCTGGCTAATTTCTGATTGGTACGAAGAGTATTTTACTCTTTAACTTTGGACCGTGAATTCATGTTTTACTTTCAAAATATCGAATCAGTATCTTTTTGTTCTCAGTGCGGGCAAGAATGCAGCAAGTTTAAGAAACGGATACCAATTTTGGTTTCAATAAAATAACTTGTATACCTAAATTTACATGTTTAACATTTCCTCAAATTAAAAAAAGAGGATTGCATCCGTGTGAGTTGAAAATACAATCCAAATGAATACAATCGTGTTTGAGGAGCTGTTCTCAATAGCGGAGCTTGGTTAGAGAAAATATTCATCGAAAATGCAAAAGTGTAACTAGCAGGGGAGGCCAATATCAACTAATAATTTCGTGGTTTCGCCAATATTTAAAAATTGTTGGCAATGAACATACGGTTAGAATTATTCTATATATATAAAATTCTGATTTTGATTTGAAAATAGAATTGGAATTGTGTGTAATGTATGAAATATACAACCACCTCATTATAAAGTACACCTGCAGTTAAAATCACTCATCAAACTGGTTTGTACGAAATAATGCATATAACCCGATTGCATCTGGCTAGCTATTTTATTCGACGAATCGCATTTTACGGAACTACTTTGAAGTAAAAGTAAAAGGACTGAAATCCCCACGTACATTTTAATCTCTATTATCACCGAGTAATAGATTTCAGTTACTAAGAAGCTATGTAAAGATTTCTACATCTCTTGAAGAAACACACATATTCTTTTTTTCTCTCCGAGAGACAGAGAAAAAAAACAAATCCCCAAGAAACTTTATAGAGCTTCTTAGGTTTTCCTTAGCATACGTGATAAAACATTGATTGTTGCAGCTTGGTGACCCATGAAATTTGGAGGTTAGTTTTCACTTCAGACTATAGCATATAATTATGCAAATAAAGAGCTGTCACTGATCCAGTGAATAAACTCACAAACACGAAGAGTACTAGCAACTAAAAAGGTTGAATCTAAAAGGTGAAGCTTTTGCCTATAAAAATATATGTTAAAATCACAAGAGTTAATGTTAATAGCATTCAGACGTATGGCTTAATTGACACTGGGAGATCTGCAAGAACTTTTATCGTGTGCTTCAGTAGTGCCTGTCAATCAATCAGAGGTGCATTAAACTATTTTTTTTGTATTTTTAACTGTTCTGATTGTTTACTGGAGCGATTCCATTCGTGTACTTCTATAAAGAAAGCTCGGTCCGTAATCGGATGAAACATTTTTGTCCATCACGTAATAAGCAACCTTGATAATTCTCACTGTGAGGTTTTTCCACGGGCACATGCACGAGGCCACCGTCCATTATTATCTTTCACATTCTTAATAAAGGTGGCACAGATTTAACATTTGAATTCATATGAAATATTTCTTAGCTATCAGATAGAAACTGTCAATCCTTGTCAATGCACTTGACCACTTTCAACAAGTGATAAGGACGTATGGATTATACTTCATTGACGTATATTAGCACATAATTAATATATAGCTCCAATACATGCATAAATACGTCAGCTCTATATGAATGTCATCTGAACTTCAAGGTGTGCCCCGCTATTTATTAATCGGTTATCAGTCACGAAGACCATTTATGTTTGCCTCCTGTCAGCAGCTAGGTATTTGTTTTTATATTTCTTAATGTTGGACAAAGATAATTCTACACTTGTTAGTAATACGGGAATAGAGAGACAAGTATCCGTTTCTTTCTAGGTCAGCTTTTTGGAGTCACAATGTTTATATCCAGTCCTATTTCCTGCGATAAACTAACATCAGAGAACAATTCAGTGAAAAACAAGCCCACAGCTGAGCAATGAAGAGGCCTGTAACTTATCATTTATAGGTTTCGCGATCGTATTTATTATTTATAGTTAAGTCATTTTTTAAAACTAGTTCCTACCTTCAATTATTGACACTAATTTTACTCAAACGCGGCGGACTGACAGGATGCCCACCAGATTTGTACAGGCTGCCCCATGCATCACGGCAGGAAGAATGCAAATTATTACACAACAGAATTTAACAACTGGCCGTAAATATAAGCTATTCAGAGAAAAACATTTTCACAGGGAAATGAAATGAAATGAAGAACACTCCTGCATGTACTACCAATCTGTACGCGGTGTTATGTGGACAGTATAGCTGGAAATCGTTAGCTATATGTTAATTCATATTCAGATAGGTGATTGAGTTCTGAGTTACTGCTTCAGGCCTATAGGTCATCGTATATTGATATGGGTCAAAGGTTCCCCCATCCTGCAGTATGTCGTACGATTAGAGATCTATGGGCGATAGAATGGATCCTTCACCGTTATTGCAAAAAATGATGTTCACTTCATTTCAGGTATCTCGAAAATAAGGTAGACAATAATTCTAGTTCTTTTCAAAAGATAAAACTTATATTTGCTTCAGATGGATACCCTCATTCCCTATTAGATGGAGTGGCACTGCATCGAGACATGATGTCCTACTTAAATCTTAAACGATATAAATATTTGTTTACAGCACATTCTCTTTTGAACTTTTATCCTTATAGACCAACATTGTGAAACATTTGTGAGATTCTTTCATGAAACAAACCGACTGATAATAACTCTGAAACTGTGTCCAGGTCGACATGTTGACATTCCAGATCTCATTGCGCAATTCACAACTGGTTTTCAGTCCAGAAAAGCGAGAAATCTGATCTGCTCCGCCTGACCCTGTTGCACAGGTAGGAAATGAGAGGGGAACATGCCTGCATTTGTATAATGCTATATTTCAAATTCAAAAGTAAAAGTTTTTATTTTTGCGTGCATTAAACACGTTTAGGGTATTGCCTGAGATTTAAGCTAAAATCGGGAATTCTGGATTAAAGGTGGATTAAAACGTTAGAGACAGGTTTAAAAACAACTCGCTTTTCCCAGGGTTGAATTTGAGGGTAGTACTTTTATCACCTGTGATAAGGACGACATTTTATTTCTTCAGAGTCACCAGTTTCCAATGTTCTGAAACCCAACGTCAAAAATTCTTGGAAGTAAAAATGAATTTTGTTTCAATTTCAAATGGGACAAACTTTAACATTTCATATATGTGAAAGGAACGCGTTTTCCCCCCTGTAAAGTTTAATCAGGATCTAAACGGTAATTTTCCTCTTTTCCCCAGATGTCTGGCGTGGGTAAAAGGAGGCAAGGTTCGAAGGCTTTGTTCCCAGTTGCACCAAAAAACCAAGAGGGATTACTGGGTTTGAAACAATCCCGGCGCTGAGGTTAAGAAGTAATTGAGTTAAATGAACTTTCGTTTCAATATTCTCATCTGATAAGGATGTTTGATAGTGACACGCCATTTTAATTCTCAGTGCAGATATCTGAATGACCAGGTGCTCTCACTTCTCTGTCCCAGTGTCCAGACTGTCACTGTGTCTGGAATTAGCAATACGATAGGCCTGGTAATGTCTCTGGACCCCACAAAGACTCGAATGGCCACTCATTTGACAGCTACTGTTTCTTCCGCTGAATATGTGACTTCCGCCTACAGACTTCCCATTGAAGATGAGGAAACATTGCTTCAAACTTGGGAAGTAACCTGATAACTGGAACTCTTTCAACTGATTTACTGCATCAAGGTCCAGCAAATGTATTAACGGCGAAGATGTACTCCATTCCTAAAACCGGTTTACTGGTTAATCCAATTGGAAAATTAAATAAAAATGTCAGAAATCATCATCATTAAAACGATTCGTTGTTTTGTTGAAAGAAATGTGATTTCAAGAGCATTTTCGACCTGAGGGTATTTCTTGGTTAGGCTCGGAGATGAATGGTTATTCTGCTGCCATACTAACCACATGAATCTGCCATTATTGTATTTCACATGGTGCCTTGCGAGCTACCATGATTGTTCTATTCAAGGATCGAGTCAAGCCCGACATCAACAAATTACTCCAGTTCTGATTGAAAGTTTTTAATACATGAACACCACTGACAACAAAGACACTGAAACTAAAGGGAGAATAAACCTTTATTTCGGTTCGGCTTGTTTAAACATTGTCATTGGAAAGTAAAACGATTTAAAATCAGGGTCATCGATACCGCTTGATAAAAGGAGAGAGCCTGATTTATGCACTGCAGAACACAACTTTTCATTTCAGCCGTTCAGTTTCATCAGATGGATTTCAAAACTATCACAAATAAAAATCACGGCTCCGCTTTAAAGCTTTTTGGTTTGAAAATTCATTTTCCTCTCCTTTACATTTCCCCCACTGCCCTGGTTCACAATTGCTTGGGAAGCTCCTATTCACTTAGTGCTGTCAGTCATTCTCAGCCGTCATCGAGTCGAGCTCATTTCTTTCCTTTATGATAGTTTTCAAAAGTAAGCCTGTAATATTTCAAAATCTGACTAATTACATTTCCGATTACAAATATATGCACGACGTTTAGTGCTCAACATAAAAGGGACCCGTCAACGCAGCAGATTCCTTAAACCACATCGTGCATTGCTTCAAAAAAATAAGTCTCACAAAGTAATTAGCTGAAGAGTATTTTACGGGTTCCAAATTTGATTTTACTTCCTACCAAATGGTTAAAATGAAAATCCTTTAAAATCTACAAATATTTCAGTGTCCATTCCTGCAGTTCCTTGACTAATACATAACTGTAAAAACAATGCCAACCAATTTTAACATGTCTAGAGATTAACTGATGAGTCAACACCATCAATTAAAATGCTGGATTTTGGGGTTAGTTCAGTTCATTTTACAATTTTCACACTTAAATTCTTTGCACATCTAAAGAATGCAGGGATACGGCACACATTCTGCAGGGACCAGTGTCATTTTGCAGAAAGTGCTGGAAATGTCAAATGACTTTAAACTCCAATCAAAGCTCCAGCTGCAAACCTCCTGTCCTGCTTCTGTGGGAGTGAGGTGCGCATGTGCCAAAAGAGCTACCATTGGCTTCCCCTGGGTCCTTTTGCCTATTCACATACCCTAATGGGGCTTTCCAGCTATTCAGAGCACCGGCAGCATTATAAACTCGAACAAATCACATGAATTAATCACTTTGTACGCTTCTTTGTGCAAATTCATATTTCTCAAACTTCGTATTGCTAAATATTTAATCAAAGGCACGTATTTTAATTCTCACCTAGCATTTTAGTGCTGTCCTTCCGACTTATGTCTATGCAATAACAGGAATTCGAATATTTTAAATAATCTACTCTCTGTTTTGTATTAGATCATGTTCTAAAGCTTGACAATGTCCCAATTTCCAAATGATTAAACAAGGTAATGAGTGATTACTCCAAGGATTTTTCAATGCATGTTTTAAAACATACTTTACATTACTCAAATTTTACCATTTGTGTGCCCTAGATTTTAGCAGAATCCCAAAGCTACGCTATAGCCAATGAATCACATCTCTCGAGCAATAACGAGCAAACTAAAACTGAAAAATGAACTTCCAGGTAAATTGGCAGGATTGAAACGTAATAACATGCAATTTATTCTGTTTTTTGTTGCAACTTGGAGCAGTGCTTCCTTACAATGCAATGTCACATTAACTGTAATGTTTAAGTTATTAAAGTCCCATTTTAATTATGTTACAAAAGCTGAAATGATTTAAAATGGACAATGAAGAATCATTTAAAACAAGAATTGCAAAGCATGTATGAGCTCAAGGAACTAATATACATATTCCAATAAAGTGTTTAAAAGTCTATCTTTAAAATAAATTGCTCAGCAACTAGCTAAAAGCAAGAAAATGCAAAAGTTCCAACAAATGTAAAATGGAAATTGTTACAGGGATCTTTCAACTACTTGTTTTATGTTTTTGAATACTCCGAGAAAAAAATGCCATGGTGGCCCCATTGTTTACACTGTCCAGTTTGCAATGTAGATTTAAAAACTCAGTAAGTCATTTATGAGGATATATTTATGTATAAACAGTGATCATCACATAATGGGTACATACCTCATGATTTAGAAATTTAATTAATGCCTTAAAAAAAAAAGATAGCTTCAGTTTATGTTGGCCAACAGACACATTTACAATGAATCAAATTCACTCAACGTTTCTTTAAACATTCTCCAGCTTTAAGAAGTACTGTTGGCTTATTTTGTAACACAAACACATAGTTTCAATAATACAAAGCTATCTTTAAACAGCTACAAAAAGTGACAGCTGGCATCATCAAAAACAACTGTCATCTTTAGCGACTTAAATGTATTTGAAGTCCCTTGAAAATTATGACAAGGCTTGAGTACGTGAAAGGAAAATGTTGAGTGGCTGTGATTCTCGGCTATTTTAAAAGCTGCTGTACACAGGCCGACAAAAGAGAGGCTGTCTCTTTAATGAAGAATAGTTGGCAGGCTTTAGGACGTGGGGGAAGCCAATAGCCCCATGGCATTAGCTCAGCGCAGGGCTGTGTCAGGGCAATTAGAGCCGCTCTGTGCTGCACTGTGCAGAACTGCTGTCAGTCTTGATCTGTGCACCGATCGGTGGCACCAAATCTGAGCTCGGGACCACAGGAAACAAAACCGGCAAACCCATATTGCTTTGACAGTTGCGCTCATCTAGAAATAATGCAAAATGCTATTTAGATGTATACACCGTGACCCTTTGCTCCACGAAGAAAACAATCTAATGAGGGACCGAGGGACTGCCAGCGCAAAAAAAGAGAGCAGGAAATGGCATTTTTGCTTCATAATTCTTCACTTTTCTTTCGATATGAGCTTCTTGTTGTCACCGTTGACTTAGATTTTGCTTCGGCGTTCTGTACCTCTAAAGCTTGAGTAAAGTAGTTGAAAATAGAATTAAAACTCTTCCAAGAAGTTAGCTCATGTCGTTCTGTACCTAGAAATGGATGAAAAACAAATAGAGTTAATGGACACCGTTTGAGTGGCAATGGCAGATATAGATATTGTTCTAAATATGGGGAAACAACCCATCTATGAAGTCCAATATTAAAAGATTGGCAAGGTTTGGCAAACTAGCAGCGAAAGGACCCCTAATTATAGCTTGTCGAAAGCAAGACAACAAATCTAGAAACATACATTATCCTCACCAAAAATAATTGTATGCTGAAACCACGTTAGTACTGAGATCATTTTAATATTAATGATGTGAAGGTCCAAAAGCTAATGTACAGTGGGACAATTAAGACCCAGAAACTGAAACGGCCTTGAAAGATGGAAAAACCATCAAGTCAATTCAGGATATTCAAAATGGAGAAGCTTCTTGTCGATTTACTAAACACAGTACAAGCTATTCCAAACGGCAATAACATACTTCATGAATGGTGTCATTGTTTATTACTAAATTTGCCCTGTAGAGATCTTGGAGCTGAAATTCTGCGGGGGAATATGGAGCCAGAGTTGTGGAAAAAGATTGTCGAGGTTCACACATTTCAGCCTGCCAGTCTCACAAGACCATACTGGTCATTTGATATTGGAGCCTTTTGTGTGAAGGAATTGTTTTATGGTTGATTCCAAATACCTCACGGAAGCAGAGCTGCACACCAAGCACAGGATTCCAATATGACAAACTACTTCCCATTCACCGACATTGTGTTGGATTCTTGATCCAAGAATAACTGTGAATTACAAAATCCAGATCCAAGCATAAAATGTCCTGTAATTATCTGCTTTTAATGCTCTGCACATGAAATTTGGCCAATCCACAGCCAAGTTTCATCTAGAGACAGAAGCATATTCTCAAAGTCTAATTACTTTTGTGTAAAACAAAAGATTTTGTTAACTGTTTTCTGTTTTGTTTATAGCGAATTACCAAATGAATGATTAAATGGGCTGTAGCACAAAGATTAGCAAATTGACTACTTTTATCTGTGGTTTACAGAAATCCTGATCCAAGCATAATCCTGATGCAAGCATAACATTTACAGGCAACATAGTTGTGCATTTATTATGTTTCAACTGAAATTCTTTAAAACGTCAGTCTGTGCATTATTTCTAGAGCACAGAATGTTCCTGGCCATTCTGAATGTGTATTCATTCAATTGAGACAGCAACAATAAAATAATAAAATAAATCTTGATTTTAAAAGGAACTGCTATTTCATAAAACTTAAAGGTATAGCTGAGATCAGAAGGTAGATGAGTGCTACATCCAGTGGTAATAAGTGAGTGCTGATTTTTCTGTCTGAAAAAGATGCATGCAGGCGAGGCACTGTAGGCTGCTAGGGTTGGGAACTGGCATGAAATATCAGCCTCCATATACCAGTGCTCACAAGGGTCTCACATTTAGTGTATGTGCATGGATTTTGAAATAAAAAAGGACAACTTATTTAAGTTGATGCCACTGCATTCTTCAACCATTTAACTGTCAGACTGCAACAACACTGATTTTAACAACTGAACAGTCGCACTCCTATAAGGGATGACCAGCTGTCATACAGCCTGGCACCTGACTGGCAACATTCAGATTCATATGAACAATCTTCATCCTTATATTAACTATTATGGATACTTAAATGCCTCTCTCACTCACTTGTTTGATGTAAAATACAGTTTCCAGGCTGAAGGTCAACTATCTGTAAGCTGCAATGGTGATTGACATGCCAGGTTTGCTTAGTGACAAAGCATGCTGCACTATCAATTAAGGACATAAAGCTAGGCCAAAGCTGTGTGATGTGGGTCAGTTCTTGTGAATAGGAGCTGGACTAACTACTAACACCCAAGGACTGGCTTGGCAAAATGCAGCACAACTGTCACTTAGTAGCAGCAAGTGATTTTGTCTATTGCTAACAGGTGTGATACAGGATGTACATGTCAGGGACTCAGTGCTTGAAAAATCAAAGCAAGTTTTTCAAGTTATTCCGTTTGCATGATCAGCTCACTAATCTTCTGGGTTTATCCAATAGTTTATTGAACCAAAAACAGACCACATGTCACTGGTAATTATGAAAAGAAATGTGCATGTCACATCAAGAAAGGAAGGACAGGAAAGATGTAGTTTAAAGTTGGCAAGCATATGATATTTAAAGGAGATTTCAATGTTGCGCATGACAATTACACAATCCTTGGTACAAAAGAAGTGCCAAAGATCGCAGCAACGTTAATTCAGTGAAGTTAACTACGAGGATGCAGGCAATACATTTGTAGAGATTTAAGCAATACCAAGATGACAGTCTGTGAATCAAGGTGGTGTGGTCATGTAATGCTTTGGAGTATCAATATAAAGCACAGTGTAGTGGCTCAATTACAACTTGAATCCTCAATCCACTGAGCTCCTGATCTCAGCCTCATTTATGTGAAGAATGGAAAATGAAGGTTGTGCAATTCCCACCCAAGAATGAGAAAGGCAGGGAATAGGGGAAATCAGAAGAAATATCCCTGGGACATTTCCACACACTGTTTGGTGGCCAGCTCAAGAGTGGTATTTGCAAATGTCTAAATACTCTGCTTGCCTTTTGGCTGCAAATGATGTGTAGCCCATGAGACCCCAGCAGAAGATAAGCAAGAAAGTAATTTCAAAAATACATAGAAATTTAATTTCAGAAGCAAAAGAAAAGATTGAGTAACAAGTCAAACATACATAAATCTCGATGACAAGAAAGTGTATCACAAAAAAATATTAGCCAATGAGTTAATTACACATTAAATTAGAATAATATTCAGTAACAATAATGAAAAGGAAATATCTTTTGACTAACTAAGCTGCAAGAGAAAAAAAATACTAGACTTTAAATTATGTTTGAAGGTCACAATGCATGAAGCAGTACATAAACATACAAAAGCCTGTTAGTTTAGGATCACTGATGCTTTGGATCAACATATATGCACTGACCATAAAATATCTCTATAATCAACAGCACATGATCAACCCATCAGTTTAAGGCAATGATGTTAAAATCATTAATTCTTCATTCTGAGTAATTATCATGTATCAAGAACAGAGAGCACACAAGAGTTGGCATCTGGACTTGAAGATTATTGCCAATGCAAAACCGAATGAAGCCGTCACATAAAATTGTTTTAAAAATCTATTGTTTCCATTTTAAAATCAAAAAATTTCCAGGAGTGATTTCAAGGCGATCTAGTCTGAAGATTCAAATGACCTCAAGTGCTTGAGTTAAACTTTTGTGATTTTTTAATCATCTAAAATTCAGATAAACAAAGAACAAAGAAACGAACAGCACAGGAACAGGCCCTTCGGCCCTCCATGCCGCCCGTCTAAACTAAAATGTTCGACACTTCCGGGGTCCGTATCCCTCTATTCCCATCCTATTCATGTATTTGTCAAGATGCCCCTTAAACGTCTGTATTGTCCCTGCTTCCAACACCTTCTCCGGCAGCGAGTTCCAGGCACCCACTACCCTCTGTGTAAAAAACTTGCCTCGTACATCTCCTCTAAACCTTACCCCTCGCACCTTAAACCTATGCCCCCTAGTAACTGACCTCTCTACCCTGGGAAAAAGCCTCTGACTATCCACTCTGTCTATGCCCCTCATAATTTTGTAGACCTCTATCAGGTCGCCCCTCAACCTCCGTCGTTCCAATGAGAACAAGGCGAGTTTATTCAACCTCTCCTCATAGCTAATGCCCTCCATACCAGGAAACATCTTGGTAAATCTCTTCTGCACCCTCTCCAAAGCCCCCACATCCTTCTGGTAGTGTGGTGACCAGAATTGAACACTATACTCCAAGTGTGGCTGAACTAAGGTTCTATACAGCTGCAACATGACTTGCCAATTTTTATACTCAATGCCCCGGCCAATGAAGGCAAGCATGCCGTATGCCTTCTTTTTGTTTTTAAAATATTTTGTATTGTCCATCTTTTTCACATTTTCTCCAAATTTACACCCAACAATAAACAATAATCAGTAACGAATGTAATGTCAATTCCCATATCAATAACAACAATCCCATCCTCCCACCAAACCCCAGACATTAGCTCGCATGTTAACATAAACAAATGACAAAAATGAATCAGGAATTACCCACAGTCACCATTAACACAGACAGTCCCCCTCCCCCAACCCTCCCAGCTCCCAAACCCCTAATGTTCGATGTGATCCAATTCTCAAAAGTGTATAATGAATAATGCTCATGAGTTGTAGAACCCCTCCATCCTTCCCCTCAGTTCAAATTTGATCTTTTCAAGCGTTAAGAATTCCAGCAGGTTCTCCCGCCACGCCAGGGCACAGGGTGGAGAGGTTGAGTTCCACCCTAGCAGGATCCGCCTTCGGGCGATCAACGAGGCGAAGGCTACAACATCTGCCTTCGCGCCCATTTCCAATCCCGGCTGGTCTGACACCCCGAATATGGCCACCCGAGGGCCTGGGTCCAGTTTCACGTGCACCACTTTAGAGAGTACCCCAAACACCTCCTTCCAGTAATCCTCCAGCTTTGGATGGGACCAAAGCATATGAACGTGGTGTGCAGATCCCCCCACGCAACGTTCACACATATCTTCTACCCCCTCAAAGAGCAGGCTCATCCACGCCCTTGTAAGATGCGCTCTATACACCACCTTGAGCTGTATCAGCCCCAATCTCGCACACGAGGTAGAGGCATTCACCCTCTGGAGCACCTCACACCAGAACCCCTCCTCCATACCCTCTCCCAACTCTTCCTTCCACTTTGCTTTTATCCCTTCTAGCGGAACCTTCTCCTCCTCCAAAATAGCCCCGTAAACCACCGATACTACCCTCTTCTCCAGTCCCCCTGTCGTCAGCACCTCCTCCAGCAATGTGGAAGCCGGCTCTACTGGGAAGCTCTGTATCTCCTTTCTGACAAAGTCTCGAACCTGCATGTATCTAAATATTTTCCCCTGCTCCAGCCCATACTTCGCTCCCAGCTTCTTCAAGAAATAAATCTTTTAGTGTCCTAATTCCTTTCTCCTCCCATCTCCAAAAATTTCCATTCCATTTCCCTGGCTCAAATCTATGGTTCCCCCGAATCAGCATTTGCCTTGACCAGGCCCCCAACCCGAAGTGCTGTTGAAACTGCCTCCAAATTCTCAACAAAGCTATTACTACCGGACTTCCTGATTATCTCCCCGGGGCCATCGGGAGCGGCGCTGTCGCTAGTGCCTTCAATCCCGACTGCCTACTCAAATTCTCCTCCATTCTGACCCATTGGGACTCAACTCCTCGACCTAGCTCCGTATCTTCTCTGCATTCGCCGCCCAGTAATAATACATCAGATTTGGAAGACCCAAACCACCTGCCTGCCTTCCTCTCTGTAGTAGCACCTCCTTAATTCTGGCCACCTTCCCTCCCCATATGAACGAGGTGGTGTATGCCTTCTTGACTACCTTCTCCACCTGTGTTGCCACTTACAGTGACCTGTGGACCTGTACACCTAGATCTCTCTGACTGTCAATACTCTTGAAGGGTCTACCATTCACTGTATATTCCCTTCCTGTATTAGGCCTTCCAAAATGCATTACCTCACATTTGTCCGGATTAAACTCCATCTGCCATCTCTCCTCCCAAGTCTCCAAACAATCTAAATCCTGCTGTATCCTCTGACAGTCCTCATCGCTATCCGCAATTCCACCAACCTTTGTGTCATCCGCAAACTTACGAATCAGACCAGTTACATTTTCCTCCAAATCATTTATATATCCTACGAACAGCAAAGTTCCCAGCACTGATCCCTGCAGAACACCACTAGTCACAGCCCTCCAATCAGAAAAGCACCATTCCATTGCCACCCTCTACCTTCTATGACCTAGCCAGTTCTGTATCCACCTTGCCAGTTCACCTCTGATCCCATGTGACTTCAGCTTTTGTACCAGTCTGCCATGAAGGACCTTGTCAAAGGCCTTACTAAAGTCCATATAGACAACATCCACTGCCCTACCTGCAGCAATCATCTTTGTGACCTCCTCGAAAAACTCTATCAAGTTAGTGAGACACAACCTCCTCTTCACCAAACCATGCTGCCTCTCGCTAATACGCCCACTTGCTTCCAAATGGGAGTAGATCCTGTCACGAAGAATTCTCTCCAGTAATTTCACTCCCATTGACGTAAGGTTCACCGGCCTGTAGTTCCCTGGATTATCCTTGCCACCCTTCTTAAACAAAGGAACAGCACTGGCTATTCTCCAGGACTCTGTGACATCACCTGAAGACAGTGAGGATCTAAAGATTTCTGTCAAGGCCTCAGCAATTTCCTCTCTTGCCTCCTTCAGTATTCTGGGGTAGATCCCATCAGGCCCTGGGGACCTATCTACCTTAATATTTTTCAAGACGCCCAACACCTCTTCTTTTTGTATTTCAATGTGACCCAGGCTACCTACATACCCTTCTCCAGACTCAACATTCACCAATTCTTTCTCTTCGGTGAATACTGACACTTTAGTGCTTGCCGATAATCATTCTTATGCATCATTATTTTCTACATAAAATCCTTACATTTTTTTCACAGATTGAGAATGGACAAAATACACATAGGTGCTTAATTTAAACATTTAATAAAGTCCAATAAATCAGAAAAAGTAATATTCCCTCAAAACCTAATTTACTCAGGTTACACATTTGAAGTTTTAATGATAAATATTGTAGATTCATGACCTTTTAAATTTGAAACAGATACTTAATATAATCAAAGAACAAAGAACAAGGAAGAAAGAAAAGTACAGCACAGGAACAGGCCCTTCGGCCCTCCAAGCCTGCACTGCCCATGCTGCCCATCTGAACTAAAACCTCCTACTCTTCCAGGGACCATATCCTATTCATGTATTTGTCAAGACACCCCTTAAAAAGTCACTATCGTATCTACTTTCACTAACTCCTCCGGCAGTGAGTTCCAGGCTCCCAGCACGCTCTGTGTAAAACATTTGCCTCGTACATCTCCTTTAAACCTTACCCCTCGCACGTTAAACCTATGGCCCCTAGTAATTGACTCTTCCACCCCGGGAAAAAGCTTCCAACCATCCACTCTGTCCATGTCCCTCCTAATCTTGTCGACCTCTATCAGGTCGCCCCTCAACATCCGTCGTTCCAGTGAGAACAAACCAAGCTTCTCCAACCTCTCCTCAAAGCTAATACCCTCCATACCAGGCAACACCTGGTAAATCCTTTCTGAACCCATTCCAAAGCCTGCACACCCTTATGGTAGTGTGGCAACCAGAATTGAACACTATATTCCAAGTGCGACCTAACTAAGGTTCTATAAAGCTGCAACATGACTTGCCAATTTTTAACCCTAACCCTAATGCCCTAACCGATGAAGGTGAGCATGCCATATGCCTTCTTGACTACTTTCTCCGTCTGCGTTGCCACTTTCTGTATCCTGTGTACTTGTATACCCAGATCACTCTTTCGATCAATATTCTTAAGGGTTCCGCCATTTACTGTATATTTCCCATCTGTATTAGACCCTCCAAACGCATTACCACACATTTGTCCGGATTAAACTCCATCTGCCATCTCTCCACCCAAGTCTCCAACTGATCTATATCCTGCTGTATCCTCTCACAGTCCTCATCGCTATCCGCAATTCCACCAACCTTTGTGTCGTCCGCAAACTTACTAATCAAACCAGTTATATTTTCCTCC
Source organism: Scyliorhinus torazame (assembly GCF_047496885.1). NCBI lineage: Eukaryota > Metazoa > Chordata > Chondrichthyes > Carcharhiniformes > Scyliorhinidae > Scyliorhinus > Scyliorhinus torazame. Next base: position 96,040,070 of record NC_092715.1, read on the forward strand.
AAATCATTTATAATAATAATCTTTATTATTGTCACAAGTAGGCTTACATTAACACTGCAATGAAATTACTGTGAAAATCCCCTAGTCGCCATAGTCCGGCGCCTGTTCGGGTACACTGACGGAGAATTCAGAATATCCAAATTACCTAACAGCACGACTTTCCAGACTTGTGGGAGCAAACCGGAGCACCTGGAGGAAACCAACGCAGGCACAGGGAGAACGTGCAGTCTCCGCACAGACAGTGACCCAAACCGGGAATTGAACCTGGGCCCCTGTATTACAAACAGCAAGGTTCCCTCACTGATCCCTGAGGAACGCCACAAGTCACAGCTGTTCATTCAGAAACGCATCCTTCCACTGCTACCCTCTGTCTTCCATGAGTGAGCCAGTTCTGATCTATTTTGCCAGCTCACCTCTGATCCCATTCGACTTTACCTTCTGTACTAGTCTGCCATGAGGGACCTTGTCAAGGCCTTACTGAAGTCCATATAGACAACATCTCCTGCCCTAGCCTCATCAATCATCTTCGTCACTTCCTTGAAAAACTCGATCAAGTTAGTAAGACATGACCTCCCCTTCACAAAAACATGTTGCCTCTCGGTAATATGTCCACTTATTTCCAAGTAAATCCGGTCTCGAAGAATCCTCTCCAGTAATTTCCCTACCATTGAAATATGGCTCACCGGCCTGTAATTACCTGGATTCCTTACCCTTCTTTTTAAAAAATAAATTTAGAGTACCCAATTAAGGGGCAATTTAGCGTGGCCAAGCCACCTACCCTGCACATTTTGGGTTGTGGGGACAAAACCCACACACACACGGGGAGAATGTGAAAACTCCACACGGACAGGGACCCAGAGCCAGGATCGAACCTGGGACTTCGGCGCCGTGAGGCAACAGTGCTAACCACTGGGCCACCGTGCTGCCGCAACTGCTACCCTTCTTAAACAAAGAAAAGTGTTCTCCAAACCTCTGGGACCTCCCCTGTAGCCAGTGAGGATACAAGGACTTGTCTCATGGTCCAGTAATTTCCTCCCTTGCCTCTAATATGTAATATTGCAACTATGATCATATTGGAATGAAGATGTTGGCCCCGATTTTCCTGGCCTGTCATGGTAAGCCCCGTCATGGGGGATGTGGCGGCCCAGCCAAAAGTCCATTGATTCTTTGTGGGACCGGAAGATCCCGGTGGTGGCCTAGCCAGAAAATCATGCCCACTATTTTTTCAATAATAATAATCTTTATTATTGTCACAAGTAGGCTTACATTAGCACTGCAATGAAGTTACTGTGAAAAGCCCCAAGCCGCCACATTTCGGCGCCTGTTCGGGTACACAGAGGGAGAATTCAGGATGTCCAATTCACCTAACAAGCACATCTTTCGGGACGTGTAGGAGGAAACCGGAACACCCAGAGGAAACCCATGCAGACATGGGGAGAACGGCAGATTCCACACAGACAGTGACCCAAGCCAGAATTGAACCTGGCTCTGTGAAGCAACAGTGCTAAACACTGTGCTGCCGTGCCCTCTCAGCACTGAGGAACAAAAGTGCAAAAGTGCTTGAACTCTTTTGCAGCCTTTGAAATAATTTATTTATTACTTCAGGAGGCTTTCGATATGCCCCCCCCCCCCCCCCCACAGGTTAGTAAACAAAAATAGAACATATCAGATTGGGTGTAATATACTGCTAGGATTGAGAATTGGTTAACAGTCAGAAAATAGAGAGTGGGAATAAATGGGTCTTTCTCAGGATGGCAGCCTGTTACAAGGACTTGGGCCATAACTGTTCCTAATCTATAAAAGTGATTTGGATGTGGGGACCAAATATAATATTTCCAAATTTGCTGATGATATATCTGAATTAGGAGCAGGAGAGGCCACTCAGCCCCTTGAGCGTGCTCCGCCATTCAATGAGGTCATGGTTGATCTGATTGTAGTTTCAACCCCACATTATTGCCTTTCATATAACCTGTCTCCCCCTGGTTAATCAAGAATGCACCTAGCTCAGCCTTAAAAATATTCAAAGACTCTTCTTCCACGGTCTTTTGGAAAAAATAGTACCAGAGACTCATGACCCTCGGAGAGAAAATATTTCTCCTCTCTGTCTTAAATCAGAAACCCCCTATTTTTACAAAAGAAGTGTTACAACACCAGGTTAAAGTCCAACAGGTTTGTTTCAAATCACTAGCTTTCAGAGCGCTGCTCCTTCCTCAGGTGAATTAAGAAGTGGGTTCCACAAACACATATATGGACAAATTCAATGATGCAAGATGATACTTTGAATGCGAGTCTTTGCAGGTAATTAAGTGTTTACAGATCCAGAATATGCGACCGGAGAGAGGGATAATCACAGTTTAAAGAGGTGCGAATTGTCTCAAGCCAGGACAGTTGGTAGGATTTTGCAAGACTAGACCAGATGGTGGGGGGTGAATGTAATGAGACATGAATCCAAGGTCCCGGTTGAGACTGTGCGGAACTTGGCTATCAGTTTCTGGTCGGCGATTCTGCATTGTCGCGCGTCCTGAAGGCCATCTTGGAGAATGCTTACCCGGAGATCAGAGGCTGAATGCCCTTGACTGCTGAAGTGTTCCCCGACTAGAAGGGAACATTCCTGCCCGGCGATTGTCGTGAGAAGTCCGTTCATCCATTGTCGCAACGTCTGCATGGTCTCACCAATGTACCACGCCTCGGGACATCCTTTCCTGCAGCGTATGAGGTAGACAACGTTGGCCGAGTCACACGAGTATGTACCATGTACTTTGTGGGTGGTGTTCTCACGTGTAACGGTGGTACCCATGTCGATGATCTGGCACGTCTTGCAGAGGTTGCCGTGGCATGGTTGTGTGGTGTCGTGGTCGCTGTTCTCCTGAAGGCTGGGTAGTTTGCTGCAAACAATGGTCTGATTGAGGTTGTGCGGTTGTTTGAAGGCAAGTAATGGGGGCGTGGGGATGGCCTTTTGCTTCTAACACATTGACATCTTTCCTCCAATAAGAACTTTAATAAGGACACCAATACTGTACACAATACTGCAGATGTGATCTCACCAATGCCCTGTACAACTGAAGCATACCCTCCCGACCTTTGCAATCAATCCGCCTCACAATAAATGAAAACATTCCATTAGCATTCCAAATTGCTTTCTGTACCTGCATACTAGTCTTATGTGATTCATGCACTAGGACACCAAGATCTCTCTGCACCTCAGAGCTCTGCAATCTCTCACCATTTAGATAATAAGTTTCTTGATACAAACTGGGTGGGAATGTGAGTTGTGAGGAGGATGCAGGAAGGCATCAAGGAAATTTGGACATGCCAAATGAATGTGCAAGAACATGGCAGGTATAATTTAATGTGAATAAGTGTGAAGCTATCCACTTTGGTAGAAAAAAACAGAAAGCAGGGTATTTCTTAAATGGTGAGGGGTTGGGAAATGTTGATATACAAAGGGACCTGGGTGCCCTTGTTCATGAATCACTAAAAGCTAGTATGCAGGTGCCGCAAGTATTTATGGAGGCAAATGGTATGTTGGTATTCATCGCAAGGGAACTTGTGTATAGGAGAAAAGGTGTCATGTTGTAACTGTATAGAACCATGAAGCGACCACATCTGGACCATTGAGTACAGTTTGGTGTCTTTATCTAAGGAATGATATATTTGCCATAGAGGAGTGCAACAGAGATTCACCAAAATAATCCCTGGCATGGTGGGTTGTCCTATGAGGAGAGACTGAGGAAACCGGGTCTGCATTCTCTAGAGTTCTGAAGAATGAGGGGTGATCTCATTGAAACCTACAAAATCCTTACAGGGCATGCCATGTTTGATGTTGATGTAATGTTTCCCTCTGGCTGGTGATTCTACAGAGGCCACTTAAGACTGAGATCAGGGTAATTTCTTCACTCAGAGAATGGAGAATCTTTGGAATTCTTTACCTCAGAGGGCTGTGGAAGCTCAGTTGCTGAGCATCTTCATGACAGAGATCGTTAGATTTCTGGATACTAATGACACCAAAGGATATGAGGATAGTGTGGAAAAATGACGTGTGATAGATGATCAGCCATGATCTGTTTAAATGGCGGAGCATGCTTGCCGGGCTGAATGACGTACTCCTGCTGCGGTTTCCTATGTTCCTATTTTCAATAGTATGCCTATCTTCTTAAAAATGTCTTCTGTATATTTCGAATGTTGACTATTTGAAGGCATAAGACAAATTCAGGCAGGGTCCCAAAGAACATTTTTTAAAAAATCATACATCAACTGAATACATTTGCATGTTGTAATATTGTTTCAGCTTTTACATAGTGCAAGAATATAACTGAAGCCCTTGAAAGGCTAATCACTAAAATGTGAAATCATTACCATCTGTCCAGAAAAAAAACCAAGGTGACAAGAGTTTAGTACTTTTTAGTGCAGGTCATGTATCCTTCATCCATAATCCAAACACCGAACACATCCAAAAACTGTATTCTTTTGAACCCCATCGAACTTTAGTGCGGGAAGTCTAGTTATTTGTCTGCATGCTTATCTTGTGATTTTTGTGGTGAACAGGTCAAAAAACTACTTTTTCAGGTACCCTGTCGTTATTATTCAGTGATACATCTTACTTTTTTTGCCATTTTATTTACTTTAGACTACAGCTTGCCTTGGCTTTGGCTATTGTAAGTTTATGTGCGGTATCCGAAAAACAAAATGATCGGAAATTCAAAATGAAAGTGGCCCTGAGGGTTTTGGATAAAGGATACTCAATCTGTAGTGCTCCTCATGCTTCTGGAGGTCGATGTGGTATGCTAACACTAGGCTGTGAAAATAAATTGTACAAATATTTTTCCTAGACATAATGGAGTATGAAGAAAGCAGTATTCAAAAACGTTTACACTTTAATGGTAGACATCATTCAAAAGAACGATCCGTATCATCCCTGAATTATATATTGTATAATGTTACTTACCTAATTATTATGTAAGTTCTCAACTCAACTAAAGTTAACCTCACAGATTCTGTTTAAACATTACCAGTCTGAAAAAGTTCTAATTAATAACAATATAAGATAAATATTAGGCGGGATTCTCCGCTGGCGTGATTCTCCTGTTTTGCCGGCGACGGGGGTTTCCCGACGACCTGGGGCTGCCACAAAATGGGAAACCCCTTTGACTGGCCGGCGTAACGGAGAATCCCGCCGGCGGGTCGGGGCAAAAATGTGGCGGGGCGGAGAATCCAGCCCATTGTGTCTGGAAACACACTGTGGTACGTGACTTTTCACTTTAAAAGCCAATATTGAGATATTAGATTGTGACAATTTTATTATATCTCCTTATACAAAGATAGAATTGGCTGAAGCAATTTTTGTGAGGTCGACTGTGTGGATTCAATGAGAATAAAAAAAACCTTTGTTTGCTATAATTTTTCCTCCTGTTTCAAGTCACCCACCCTCAGGGTTACATTTTTTTATGACTTTATTGCTCGACAAACGTCTATACACGATGGTGCATGTGTTGACCTTCTGTTTATTAGATTGACCTCTTGCTAGCCTGTGTTAATGAACAGTACTGAAAAAAGAAAAAGAGGAGAATCAACCCAACTATCTCGGATTTATGGGCACTATTAGTCACTGCCTTCAGTCAACTTCATAAACTTGTAATCTTCCAGTTAACATTGTAAGAATGTGTTCACATTCTCTTACCCCACTAAGCTTACAAGAATGATCATTCTATAACTTCCATATTTCAGATTAGTTATTTATAATTTATATCCAATCTGAAGCTCTATTCGATTTTTTTTTTGTAAGGCAATACAATCAATGATTTCTTCAGCCTTCACAGATCTGCGGTGAGCTAGTGCTTCAAACCATCATACAGACAGTTTCAAGTAGATCAAGCCATGACCATTGCAGCTGAATTGCAAATGAATAAAGTCTGCCAACAGGTCTGGAAATTGCTAAGTGCACTCATGTAAACAGAATAGACTTGTTTGCTTTGAAGGCAATCACATTTAGAATTTATTTGATTATATCAATATTATGCAGCATTTAAAAATAATAAAATAACATTCCTTGGTGAAAAAGTCATTTCTACTCATAGCTGATTTAAGAAAAATGTATTTTTCTGAAGGTGAATATTTGTGGATATTATGTTGCTAATAATTAGTACTATTAAAACGCTAACAACATCTTTAGTGATGAAACCTTCAGCCTAATCAGAGTTTTACTTATATTATTGATATATATATTTTTATATTTTTTAGACTACCCAATTAATTTTTTCCAATTGAGGGGCAATTTAGCATGACCAATCCACCTACCCTGCACATCTTTGGGTTGTGGGGGCGAAACCCACGCAAATACGGGGAGAATGTGCAAACTCCACACGGACAGTGACCCAAAGCCAGGATCAAACCTGTGACCTCGGCACTGTGAGACAGCTGTGCTAACCACTGCGCCACCGTGCTGCCCCACATTTTTATATTTAATGATCACAGAAATACCTCCTTAATTCCATCAACAAATGTCATACAATCACCTGCTGATCCGACTACATTTTTATCACCAGAACAAAGTAATTCCACAAAAATGAACACTTTGTGCTTTTCTGGGAGACAGATTCTAATTATGCTTCATCTTAATTTATTTACATATGAGTACAGGTTATAGTAAGGGAGAAACATTCTTGCCTGGGGCTACATCTCCTCCAACAATACATATGTGACTTGAAACATAATCACCAATATTTTGACACTGAACTACCTACACTGTTGCAAAACAACTTTCTAAAATGCTCTATACATTAAAATATATTGAAAGTAATTTAAATGTGTGGCCATGGTAAGTATGAACCCCAAAATTACTAATGTTAACAGATGGAAAATTAGTGTATTTTTATGATACTTTGTCCAATATTTTAATGGCGGCGTCAACTCATTAAAAATAAATGATTAATGTTTGTATGAAATTAGTGGGTAGAAGAATGTCAGGGGATAGATTAAGTAGCTACGTTGGTGTTTTCTAACAGCATTAACAGTAATTTTTAGACTACTTCTGTCGTAGTGGTGAAAGTATTTTGCCTAAATTTCTAAGAGGTCGATAACTTAGTGTGGCAATATGTATTCTCCCAAATTGTAGTCACATTGATTTGCTCATAAGCTTAAGAGATGTCAGGTGTAACTACTGCATGGCCAATGTGTCAGCTTGCTGTCAGTTATATACAAAGATTGTTCTAAATTAAGATCTTTCTAAATTCCGATCTGCCTATCTTCCAGTCTCGAGACATATGATTAATAAAAATACATTGTTCCTTTTGATAAAACACTTTCAAGAGTACAGAGGAGGATATAGAATGCTTTAAAATGAAATTTACTGATACAGGGCTGTCTGGACACTTGGCGCCAGCCTCCTCCACTGCAGGTAAAATGCCAATGATAATGGGAGGAGGCCCTTAAATGCCATTAATTGCCCAATTAAGGAGCTAATTTGTTCCACAGGGGAGAGGGCTGCTAAATGTCTTCCCCGGTGCGGTAAAATACCTGCGGCAGTGGCATTGCTGACATGGCACCCAATCATATGCCTGTCTGCCATCCTATTCCCATGGGGAGCAAAAACTTCCAGTCTGTTTTGATACATAGATACCATATAGAGCAGATTTGTGATCCAATTTGCTCTGATAGTGGCGGTGCTGCAATTGAATCTTTTCGACCCAAATAGCCATTGAAACTGACAGTATATGTGAAAGACATTTGAACATGTTTCTGGTGGAAGAAAGATCTGGGAATATGGTAATAAAACTAATAGATTGGTATGATTACTGAGAGGAGAGTAAGTTTGCGATGTGCAATGGACTCTTTTTGTTCCTAAATATATGATGATGAAGCGTTTCAGGTGTAATTTTCCAAATGTGAACTATGGAAGGGAGCTTCACATGCTGGCTGTACATAGCAGGACATTGTGGGTGCTCTGTAATGCCTTTGCATTGATTAGGTTCCATGCTGATTCAATGTCCATGATATGTACAGCTGGCGGGTGAGACTGCTTGCCAGTAATGCGCATTTATAAAGTTGGCACTATGGTGCCAAATTCAATTCAAAATAAATTGCTTCTTTTGTGAGAAAGAGCAACATACAACCATCTTGATTTATTCCTGAATGTGTCAATCATTTTGGGCCGTGGAAGCAGGAAGGTGAAGGTGCCTGTAGTTACTGCGAATTTCTATTCACGCCTTCCATTGCAACATCTTTATATAACTTTTCTGATTTCATATTGTTTTTATTGCTTCACTCCATTTTGAACAGACCTGCTGCTGAGTGTTTACAATGACAGAAGACGGGCGGTACAACGGCACAGTGGCTAGCACTGCTGCCTCACAGCGCTATGGACCTGGGTTCAATTCCAACCTTGGATGAGTGTCTGTGTGGAGTTTGTATGTTCTCCCTGTGTCCGGGTGCTCCACTTTCCACCCACGGTCCAAAGATGTGCAGGTTAGGTGGGTTGGCCATGCTAAATTACCCCTTAGTGCACAAGAGGTTTGATGGGGTTACTGGGATAGGGTGGGGAAATGGGCCTAAGTAGGGTGCTCTCAGAGGATCAATGCAGAAGCAATGGGCCAAATGGCCTCCTTCTCCACTGTAGTGACTCTATGATACTTCCCAACGAAGAAAATAAATCAACGTGCGGCAGCATAAGGCATCATTGGTGATCTAGGGAAGGCTTTACCAAAGTGTTGAAAAGTCACCATAGTCATTTTGTGAAACAAAAGAAGCTTTGTTTAAAACCTGTCTCACAGAATGCTAAGAAGTTTTTAAACAATCAGTTGTGGGCATTGCTGGGGCCAGCATTTGTTGGCCATCCCTAATTGCCCTTGAACTGAGTGGCTTCCTTGGACATTTCAGAGGGCATTTAAAAGTCAACATCATTGCTATGGATCCGACATCACATGCGGGCCAGATCAGGTAAGGATGGCAAATTCCATTCCCTAAAGGACATCAGTGAACCAAAGGGGTGTTCACGATGATCAACAATGGTTTGATGGAATGGTCATCGTTAGACTTTGCAGACTATTAGTGAATTCAAATTTCACCACCTGCCGTGGTGGGATTCAAATTCAGGTCCCCAGACCATTACCCTGGGTGTCTGGATTAGTGACTACTTTTGGGGGGGCACAGTGGTTATCACAGTTGCTTCACAGCTCCAGGGTCCCAGGTTCGATTCCCGGCTTGGGTCACTGCCTGTGCAGAGTTTTCACTTTCTCCCCGTGTCTACGTGGGTTTCCTCCTGGTGCTCCAGTTTCCTCCCACAGTTCAAAGACGTGCAGGTTAGGTGGATTGACTGTGCTAAATTGTCCTCAGTGTCCCAAAAAAAGCTTAGGTGGGGTTACGGTGATAGGGTGGAGGTGTGGGCTTAGGTAGGGTGCTCTTTTCAAGGGCCGGTGCAGACTCGATGAGCCAGATGGCCTCCTTCAGCACTGTAAATTCTATGACTCTATGGCAATACCACACAACCTCCCCTAATCGCAGGAACGTCCCTTAGTAGATCATTAATTTTGGTTGTGAGGAGTAAACTGCAGACGTGCTTTCCTGGTCTTTGTTGAAGCTGTTTAACAAAAGTGGATGACAGCAAACTAGGTGATAGCCTTATTTGTCCCCCCCCCCCCCCCCCTCCCTCACACACACACCCACACACACACACAAACACACTCCTTTTGTATGATCTCTGTTGAAGGATTGTGGGAATAAACTCACATCCTACCAATCTGATGCTTGGTCCACCAGGGTCACTTTGCTTCTGATCTCATAGAAGCCTTGGTCCAAGCTTGAACAAACAGTTGGATTTAAGAGGTGAGGTGAAAGTGACTGCCCTTGATATCAAGGCAGCATTTGACCCAGTGTGGGATCAAGGAACCTTAGGAAAATTTAAGTCAATGGGATCAGATAGAAAATTCTCCATTCATTGGATTAATACCCAGCACAAAGAAATATAAATGCGGTTCTTAGAGGCTCTGGGTATCACTGCAGGAGCTCCTCATGGTACTGTCCGAGGACTAAACATCTTCAGCTGCATCATCAAAACCTTCCTTCCATTGATTGCACAGTTTGACAGGTACTGAAGCAGTCAGTTTCCAAAACAGCAAGACCTAGCCATTATCACAGTGCTGTTTTTGGGAGCTTGCTATGTACAAATTGTCTGCCTCATTTTCTACTTCATAACAAGGTCTACAATTCAGAAGTATTTTATTTGCTGGAAAATGCTTTAGGACATCCTTATGTTGTGGAAGTTGCTGCACAAATACAAGTCATTCTGTTCTTTCTTAACTCATTGGGGCAATGACCAAAGAACATTACAAAACAGTAACAGGCTGCTCAGCCCACCACGCCTGCGCCAATCCAGATTCCTTATTTAGACCTACTACTTATTGCCCAAACAATCTGCATCCCTCCATTCTCCGCCCGTTCATGTGTCTATCAAGATAAAACATTGCTATCGTGCCTGCCTCCACCTCTACTGGCAACGCTTTCCAGGCACCCACCACCATCCTCTGCATGAAAAACGTTCTCCACATATCTCCCTAAACTTTCCCCCTTTTCTCCTTGAACTTGTGCCCCCTTGTAATTGAGTCTTCCACCCTGGGAAAACGCTTCTGTCTATTCACCCTGTCTATACCTGTAATTTTGTAGACCACAATCAGGTCTCCCCTCAGCCTCCATCTTACCAATGCAAAGATGTCAAAAAGCAAAAGTTGCTGAAGGGGACATTGGGGCATTGAATAGTGTAAATGAAAATTAGTTCATGCATTTCTGCTCCTTATAATGTTTTCCATTGCTTTTCTTGCGTTACTCTTAGAATTTGTAAGTTAATGAATAAAGAAAAATCATAGCTATCTCTTTTTTAGCTTAATATTTATTTATATAATGCTTTTAATTTAAAATATTATATTAAATTTACCACTAAAGCAAACTTCAAGTGCTCTATACACCAACAGCGGATGGAGTAGTTAAATAGTGCTTTAGATAGAGGTAAAGTCGCCATAGTCCCAGATGACCAGAGGCTGCTTTCCCCTTTGAGGGGAAGAGCAGACTGGTGATCGTTTAACCTGAGGATCACCACACCTCAGACAAGGGGAAAGATTGAGAAGGTGGGCCTACATGAATAGTGCTTTAGCTCATGGCTGAAGTACAACGAGGATTACCTAATTTATTTTACAACAGTTAGCTAATGGATTATATTTCACTTTTTTACAAGTGCTTACTTGTTCGGAAAATCCAAAGATGCACAGAATGAATATGGTTATTAAACATGACTATGAATGTTTATGACAAGAGTTAGGTCAGTAAAAGTAGTAAAGATAACCATTTAGAGGTAACGAACGATTTCAAGATTATGATCTGATGTGACCAATTAAAGATCTATTTAATAAATGAAACCACTTGTAGGTATGCTTGAACATGGCTTTTGTTAGGCATCTTCACTGTTTTTTGTACACTACTCACACTTTTGGCTAGTAAGGGGCATCTCAGCTCTTCATTCACTATGCTAGCATGGTTTAAGCTTGTCACAAACTGATCAAAGCCCAGTTTACTGGTTAGTCAGTGTGATTCTGCTTCAGTCACTGGATATGACTTTTATTCATCATAATAAAACTGGATTCAGAAACGGAAAAGTAACAGTTTCAAACAGTAAAGCTGACAAACACCAATATAGTTAAATAATTCAAGTGCATTAGCAAATGCTGCTGCAAAAACAGAACTGCTAGATTAATAGATCCAATTTAAACAACAGTTAATGAAATGCATGTTTGCAATCTGTCATTTGGATGAAGTAAAAATCATCAGCAAATATCAGAATGTCAACATTACTGATCCTTAAGACGTTTAAAGTATTTTATTACGATGGCAAAATCTTCTATTAATGTCATTATTTCCAAGACATGTTTCAAACAAAGCCTGTGTGTACAGTTCGGGAGAACAGTCATGCTGTTAAAAACTATCCACAATCAATTCACAAGGAGATTCACCAGGATGTTGCTGGGTTGGAGTGTTTCAGCTATCAAGAGAGACTGGACAGGGTAGGATTGTTTTCTTTGCAGTAGAGTAGGCTGAGGGGGGATCTGATTGAGGTGTATAAAATTATGAGGGGCATAGATGGGTTAGCAGAGGGGGTCAATAACCAGGGGGCATAGATTTAAGGTAAGGGACAGGAGAGTTAGAGGGGATGTGGGGAAAATCTTTTTCACCCAGAGGGTGGTTGGAATCTGGAACTCACTGCCTGAATGGGTGGTAGAGGTGGGAACCCACAAAACATTTAAGTATTTAACTGAACACTTGAAATGCCATTGCAGACAAGGCTATGGGTCAAGTGCTGGAAAATGGGATTAGAGGAGATAGGTGCTTGATAGACATTGCATACCCAACAGGCTGAAGGGCCTCTTTCCTTGCTATAAAACCTCTATAACTGTAAGATCATACACAGTATATAAAACCTTTTTGTTGACAACATCCTGATATCAGATTTCCAGCATCTGCACTATTTTGCTTTTGCAAACTGTCATACTGTTATGCAACATTTTATAAGTTCCAATTATGTCTGTTAGGGAATAAAAATTGGCTGAACCATTTGTGTGTACAAAGTAATTTACTTGGTAATTATTTATCTGCCTCCTAATCTATTGCTCTTGATAGGATTCCCCTATATCACATTGAACTGGATTTTGCTCCCAGGAGTAAAATAATTGTGCCAGCTGGCTGTTACAAATGCATACAGACTTTTTATGGGATCTTACATTGGTATTTGCTGTAATTGGAGAGCTGTTTCAGCACAATGCCCGTTCAGGAGATCTGGGACCTGTGTGAACAAGGTGAACAGCAATATATCTCCCTTAACCAATCAAATTAATCAGGTTGAAGAATTGTTAAATGAAGCAGTGCAGAATCTGAACCAAGAATGCCAGATGGAATATTTAATTCATTGCCAAATAATGTAAATAAAAGCAAAATAAAGAAAGATTGAAGTAAGAGAAGGCTATTAAATATAATAAGTAAAATATAAATTTTATTAAACCCTTTTTATTATTTTAAATTTCCAACAATAATTACATGTTTGAAAAAGTTGATTTTCAATGCCAGAGAAGTTGTTTGGCAGTAATATTAATATTTTACAATGTTCAACATGTACTTTCATTTGAATGGGCAAGCCCAAGCCTTTTCTGGTGACCTTAATAGGTATCTATCAATTAATTACAGCAGCTTCATTTTGCACAGCATACCAATAGTCGTTTGGTAGTACAGAATTAAGTATTGCTGAGAAAGGACACATGTTGTTGAGGTTTTTTGTCTTGTACTCATCAGGACAATTTGCAAGAATACCAAATGTATTCAGCAGCATGGTGGCACAGTGGTTAGCCTCACAGAGCCAGGGATCCTGATTTGATTCCGGCCTTGGATGACTGTGGAGCTTGCACTTTCTCCCCGTGTCTGTGTGGGTTTCTGCCAGGTTCCTCCTACAGTCCAAAGATGTGCAGATTTGGTGGATTGACCATGATAAAATTACCCCTGCATGTCCAAGGATGTGCAGGATAGGTGGGGTTATGGTGTTATGGGGATAGGGCGGGGGAGTGGAGTAGTGTGCTCCTACAGAGGGGTATTGCAGACACAATGGGTAGGATGGCCTCCTTCTGCACTGTAGGGATTCTATATCCCCTGTAAATGTAGAGGAAACAATAATTTATACTTTGTGAGAAGGGAATGCCGACTGGTTAATGCAAGTGGACTCTGATTGGTAGAGCCATTGTCATGGAGAATGCGCCAGGAATGCACCAGTTAACTGATGAGTGACAGTTAAATGCTAAGATTTGTATACATTTAAACCAGGCAGGTTGACTCTGATTGATTAGTCAAGGCATTTCCCAAGGAAATTAACCAGAGAATAGCTGTCATCTACTTTGTTTAATTGAAACAGATGCAATTTCATTTCATGTGTGTACGTATTCTTTCTGCCTGTGTATTAATATATATAGCTTCTAGTATGTGTAAGTGTATGAAACCACACGCTCCTTTGGTTGTTTGCAACAGGCAAGGATTTGACCGTACCCAACTAGCCTGTGTTTGCAAAACTCTTCACAGTATCCAACATTAGATGCGATTGCACAACTGGACAACCTTTGCTAAACAATCTTGAGTGTGCTATGAATTATGCTGACAACCAAAGATTATCAGTTGAGCTTTCAGTGTACAGCACTTACACATGCTGCACAGATCCCCGTTCTTTGTAGATAGAAAGAACATGTACACACATTGCGCCTGTTTCAACTAAACAAAATAGATGGTAGCCATTCTCTATTCCATTTCCTGGGTAGTGCTCTGATCAATCAGAGTCAACCTACCTGGTTTGAATTTGAACAAAGCTTGGCAATTAACTATCAGTCATCAGTTAACTGATACATTCTCCATGGCAATGGCAATGTTTCTACCAATCAGTACTCTCTCATTTCCTGAAGCATAAAAATTAATTTCTCTCCTCTACACATGGTATTCTTGCAAATTGTCCTGATGAGTACAAGACAAAAGCTTCAAAAACATATTTTTTTCAGCAATACTTTATGTAGCATGTTTCAATGTTACAAAGGTGTAATGAGAAATAAAAGGTACAGGACGAAAACATTTGGAGGATTAACCAAAAGGATTGGTCAAAAAGATAAGCTTGAAGGAAAGCCTTAAAGGGCTCATAGATTAATTTCCTCTCTACAATGGATTCTGAATTTAGACACTAGTTTCTTCATACTCCAAGCCAACTCCAACTTGTCTACAATCAACTGCATCCTACCACAGAACCTCAAGACATTGGGCTCCCTTCATGCTACCATCACCCTTTCTTTGTTCATCACCAGGGCATGTTTCATCTAATCTATTCCATGCCAATTTAACTCGAGTCCCTTTGAGCATTTTAGAACATAGAACATAGAACAGTACAGCACAGTACAGCCCCTTCGGCCTATGATGTTGTGCCAACCATTTATCCTAATCTAAGATCAACCAATAAGGACCTGGGTCCATTACAGAGGATGCTTTTAATATTAAAGTGACATAGCGAGGAGAATACATTACCTCTGGACAGAAGGATTCTATCTCACAGCAAATACTTATAAATTATCACTCTTTTATGAAATCAAACCATACATAACTTTCAACATTTCAATTTACAATTCAAAGGCCCTATTACTTGCTTTAGGGAGCCAATGTCCCGGCCACACAGGAATCACTGGCTTCCAATATGAACAGAAATTGGCAACTCTAATTCTTATTTTTAAATTGGACATATCATGCATCAATATCTGTCCAACCATCCTCAGCATTGATCTTAGAATCACAGAACTGTTATAGCACAGAAGGAGGCCATTCACCCATTGTGTATGCGCTGGCTCTTTGAATAAGCAATTCACCTAATGCTATTCCCCACCTTCTCCATGTAACCCTGCACATTCTTTCTTACCACATAACTATCCAATTCCCTTCTGAATGCCTTGAATGAACCTTCCTCAACCACACTCTCTGGTAGTGCATTTGAGATCCTAACTATTCACTGTGTGGAAAAAGCTTTTCCTATGTCATCATTGCTTCTTTTTCCAATTAACTTAAATCTGGGGGTTCTCGACCCATTCACGAGTGGGAACAATCTCTCCCAATCTACTCTGTCCAGACCCTTCATGATTTTGAATACCTCTATCAAATCTCCTCTAATCCTTCTCTTCTCCAAGAAAAAGAGTCCCAATTTCTCACATCTATCTTAATTAACTGAAGTCCCTCATCCCTTAAACTATTCTCGTGAATCTTTTCGGCACTCGCTCCAGTGCCTTCACATGTTCTAAAGTGCAGCATCCAGAACTGGGCACAATAATCTAGTTGAGGCCAAACCAGTGTTTTCTACAAGTTTAAAATAACATCCTGCTCCTCTACCCTATACCCTCGTAATAAAGTCTAAAACACTGTATGCTTTATTAATCACACTCTCAACCTGTCCAACCACCTTCAATGACTTAAGCACATACATTCCTACACCCGCTTTAGAGTTGTATCCTTTATTTTATATTGTATCTCTGTGTTCTTCTGACTAAAATGAATCATGTCACACTTTCCTGCATTGAACTTCATCTGCCACTTATTCACCCATTCCACCACCTTGTCTATGTCTTTTGGAAGTTCAACACTATCTTCCTCACAGTTTACAATGCTTCCAATTTTTGTATCATCTGTAAATTTTGCAAGTGTGCCCTGTACACCAAGGTCTAGATCATTATATGTCATGGAGAGTAAGTGTCTCAACATTGACCCCGGGGAACTCCACACCCAACCTTCCTCCAATCCAAGAAATGTCTATTAACCAGAAGCCTGTTTCCTATCACTCAGCCAATTTCATATTCATGTTGCTACTGTCCCATTTATTTCATGAGCTATATTTCACTCAGAAGTCTGTTGTATGGCACTATATCAATCAACTCTGGAAGTCAATGTGCGCCACATCAACATCAACTATGATTTTATGTTAAAAGATCTGTGCTGGCTTTCCTGAATTAACCCGCAATTGTCCAAGTGACAATTACTTTTGTCCCAAATTATATTGGTTCTCAAAGTTTCCCCATCACTGAATTTAAATTGACTGGCCTATGGTTGCTGGGCTTATATTTATACCCATTTTTGAACAGGGATAAAACATGAGCAATTCTCCAGTTTTATGACGTCCGGTGGCGACATGTAGAAGGAGGTCACAAATAAGGTAGCTCTTGCTAGAGTCCTTGGTTTTTGATCCTTTTCACCTGGTTCCCAAGGGTAATTGGTGGACAGATTTGTCCCATTTGATAGCCTTTGGTGACAGGATATCAAAAGACACAAAAAAGAATGCCGGAAAGAAAGGTGTGAACGGTAGCCCTTCTGAGGAACTGAGCAAGCTGCGGAGTCCTGCGGATCGAAGATGGTGGAAGCAAGCTCATTGGGTGGGGCCACACCCATCACAGTCGATAAGCTGATGGAGGTAATGGCCGTCGAATCAGAAAGGCAATTTGGCAAGCACTTCGAGAGGCAAGAGATGGAGTTGTTGGTGGACGACGCATCGGTCCTGATAAAGGAGGCACTGGGAAAGACTTTGGAGGCAGTGTGGGAGCATGGTAAGATGTTGAAGGGGGTGGAGGAGACACTGTCATTACATAGAAATCAGTTGGCCTCACTGGATGTAGAGCTGCAGAGGATGGAGGACAGGAACAGGGACCTGAGGGTTAAGGTCGAGGCGGCAGAACCTCAGGATCTTGGGGGTGCCTAAGGGGTGGAGGGCTTGAGGCCGACTGAGTATTTTAAGTCAATGTTTATGAATTTGATGGGGAAGGAGAATCAGGTCCCCCACATTGAGCTGGATCGGGCCACCAGTTACTTCTGGCAAAGCCAGAATGACCCATGATGATAGCATGTTTTTATAGCTATCGGACAAAGGTTGGGGTCCTGAAGTGGGCCAAGGAGAATCGGGAGGTTCGGTGGGAAGGCAGGGGTATTCGTATATACCAGGATGTCGTTGCAGAATTGGCAAGGAGTGTGGCCTTAACAAGCCAAAAGTCAAAGAACAAAGAAAAGTACAGCACAGGAACAGGCCCTTCGGCCCTCCAAGTCTGCGCCGACCATGCTGCCCGTATAAACTAAAATCTTCTACATGTCCTGGGTCCGTATCCCTCTAATCCCATCCTATTCATGTATTTGTCAAGATGCCCCTTAAATGTCACTATCGTCCCTGCTTCCACCACGTCCTCCGGCAGCAAGTTCCAAGCACCCACTACCCTCTGTGTAAAAAACTTGCCTTGTACATCTACTCTAAACCTTGCCCCTCTCACCTTAAACCTATGCCCCCTAGTAATTGACCCCTCTAACACGAGGAAAATCATCTGACTATCCACTCTGTCTATGCCCCTCATAATTTCGTAGACCTCTATCAGGTCACCCCTCAACCTCCGTCGTTCCAGTGAGAACAAACCTAGTTTATTCAGCCGCTCCTCATAGCTAATGCCCTCCATACCAGGCAACATCCTGGTAAATGTCTTCTGCACCCTCTCTAAAGCCTCCACATCCTTCTGGTAGTGTGGCGATCAGAATTGAACACTTTACTCCAAGTGTGGCCTAACTAAGGTCCTTTTCAGCTGCAACATGACTTACCAATTCTTATATTCAATGCCCCGGCCAATGAAGGCAAGCATGCCATATGCCTTCTTGACTACCTTCTCCACCTGTGTTGCCCCTTTCAATGACCTGTGGACCTGTTCTCCTAGATCTCTCTGACTTTCAATACTCTTGAGGGTTCTACCATTCACTGTATATTCCCTACCTGCATTAGACCTTCCAAAATGCATTACCTCACATTTGTCCGGATTAAACTCCATTTGCCATCTCTCCGCCCAAGTTTCAAAACAATCTAAATCCTGCTGTATTCTCTGACAGTCCTGCTATCCGCAATTCCACCAACCTTTGTGTCGTCTGCAAACTTACTAATCAGAGCAGTTACATTTTCCTCCAAATCATTTATATATACTACGAACAGCAAATGTCCCAGCACTGATCCCTGTGGAACACCACTAGTCACAGCCCTCCAATTAGAAAAGCACCCTTCCATTGCTACTCTCTGCCTTCTATGACCTAGCCAGTTCTGTATCCATCTTGCCAGCTTACCCCTGATCCCGTGTGACTTCACCTTTTGTACTAGTCTACCATGGGGGACCTTGTCAAAGGCCTTACTGAAGTCCATATAGACAACATCCACTGCCCTACATGCATCAATCATCTTTGTGACCTCTTCGAAAAACTCTATCGAGTTAATGAGACACGACCTCCCCTTCACAAAACCATGCTGCCTCTCGCTCATACGTCCATTTGCTTCCAAGTGGGAGTAGATGCTGTCTCGAAGAATTCTCTCCAGTAATTTCCCTACCATTGACGTAAGGCTCACCGGCCTGTAGTTCCCAGGATTATCCTTGCTACCCTTCTTAAACAAAGGAACAACATTGGCTATTCTCCAGTCCTCCGGGACATCACCTGAAGACAGTGAGGATCCAAAGATTTCTGTCAAGGCCTCAGCAATTTCCTCTCTAGCCTCCTTCAGTATTCTGGGGTAGATCCCATCAGGCCCTGGGGAATTATCTACATTAATATTTTTCAAGACGCCCAACACCTCGTCATTTTGGATCTCAATGTGACCCAGGCTATCTACACACCCTTCTCCAGACTCAATGTCCACCAATTCCTTCTCTTTGGTGAATACTGATGCAAAGTATTCATTTAGTACCTCGCCCATTATCTCTGGCTCCACACATAGATTCCCTCGCCTGTTCTTCAGAGGGCCAACCCTTTCCCTTGCTACCCTCTTGCTTTTTATGTACGCGTAGAAAGCCTTGGGATTTTCCTTAACCCTATTTGCCAATGACTTTTCGTGACCCCTTCTAGCCCTCCTGACTCCTTGCTTAAGTTCCATCCTACTTTCCTATTATTCCACACAGGCTTTGTCTGTTCCCAGCCTGCTAGCCCTGACAAATGCCTCCTTTTTCTTTTTGACGATGCCTACAATATCTCTCATTAGCCAAGGTTCCCGAAATTTGCCGTATTTATCCTTCTTCCGCACAGGAACATGCCGTTCCTGAATTCCTTTCAACTGACATTTGAAAGTCTCCCACATGTCAGATGTTGATTTACCCTCAAACATCTGCCCTCAATCTAGGTTCTTCAGTTCCCGCCTAATAGTGTTATAATTAGCCTTCCCCCAATTTAGCACATTCACCCTAGGACCACTCTTATCCTTGCCCACAAGCACTTTAAAACTTACTGAGTTGTGGTCACTGTTCCCGAAATGCTCCCCTACTGAAACTTCTACCACCTGGCTGGGCTCATTCCCCAATACCAGGTCCAGTACAGCCCCTTCCCTAGTTGGACTATCTACATATTGTTTTAAGAAGCTCTCCTGGATGCTCCTTACAAACTCTACCCATCTAAGCCCCTCGCACTAAGTAAGTCCCAGTCAATATTGGGGAAGTTGAAGTCTCCAATCACAACAACCCTGTTGATTTTACTTGTTTCCAAAATCTGTTAATTTGCATAAATCTTGCATAAGGGGCAGGTGGATAGAGGAGCGCCAAAGATTGGTGGATGAGATCTTGCAGGTGGATGGAAATATTCGAGTAACCTCATTCCAGAGCTTCTGATTAATAGGGAGAAGTTGCAGATGCAATTTGATCAATTGTCTACTAAAAGGCCAGTGCGTCAGTTGCAGCGCTCGAGGGGGTAATGTACGAATATGGGCAGAAGGCTAGTCGAATGGACAGTTGAGGCAGCGGCCTCGCGAGAGATTGTTCAGATTCAACATTCAGGAGGTGGACTAGTGTCTGCACCAGATAAAGTTAACGGGGTGTTTGAGGAATTTTATAAGAATCTCAATAGGTTGGAGTTGCTGAGGGAGGAGTCGGATGTGCCCGATTTCTGGAGGGGTTGGAGTGTCCTAAGATGGAGCAGGAGGACCGGGAAGAGGTGGAGATGCTGTTGGGGGTGGAGGAGGTCTGGACAGCCATTAGGTGAATGCAGACTGGTAAGGCACCGGGACCGGATGGATTCTCGGTGGAATTTTCTAAAACGTTTGCTGATCGATTGGTGCCGTTATTGGTGGAGATATTTGAGGATTCAATAGTGTGGGGATCTGTTCCGGAGACAATGATGCAAGCGTCCATCTCGTTTTTGCTGAAGAAGGTTAAGGACGCAGTGTAGTGTGGGTCGTACCGTCCAATTTCTTTAATAAATGTGGATGCCGAGATTTTGGCCAGGGTTGGCTGCGGTTGGAGGAGTGTCACCCTCAGGTTATTGGGGGGGGATCAGATAGGGTTTGTGAAGGGTAAACATTTTTCATCTAATGTGAGGCGGCTTTTGAATGTGGCGGTGTCTCTGGCAGAAGGGAGGGAGCAGGGGGTGATTGTGGTGTTGGTGCTGAGAAGGCTTTTGATAGGGTGGAATGGGGGTATTTGTTTGAGATGCTGGAACGGTTTGGGATACGGCCTAAATTTGTGTTGTGGGTTTGGTTGTTATATAAGGTACCTAAAGCTAGTGTCCATACAAATAATGTGATTTTGGGATACTTTCAGCTGCACAGGGTAGTGAGGTAGGGGTGCCCTGTGTCCCCCCTCTTGTTTGCACTGGCAAATGAACCTTTGGTCATTACCCTGAGGGCCTCGGTCAGGTGGAATGGGATAATGTGGAGGGGGGGCGGTGGAACATAGGGTATCATTGTGCGCTGATGATGATCTTCTTTTGTATGTGACGGATCCAATCCCCACAATGGGTGCTATCATAGCGCTGCTGAAGTGCTTTGGGGCTTTTTCACGGCATAAATTGAATTGGGAGAAAAGTGAGTGTTTTATGGTCAAACCACCGGGTTAGGGCTAATGTGGAGGTGTTACCTTTCCATTTAAAGGGTTCTTATTTTAAGTATTGGGCGGGGGGGGGGGCAGGTAGCTCGGGATTTGGCCCGGCTTCGGAAGTTGAACTTTGTGAGCTTGGTGAGTAGGGTTAAGGCTGACTTACAGAGGTGGGATAGTCTCCCTCTGTCCTTGGCAGCAGAATTCAGTTGGTAAAGATGAATGTTTTGCCACGGTTTCTGTTCCTGTTCCAGTTTCAGTGTATGCTGGTTTTTCTGCCAATATCCTTCTTTGGGGAGTGGATTTGGAATACGGTGCTGCAGAAGGACTGGCAGTCAGGAAGCTTGGTGTTGCTAAACTTGATATATTATTACTGGCAGCGAGTGCTGAGAAGGTTCTGGGATGGTGTGGAGATCCTGAGGCAGTATGGATGCAGTTGGAGTCGGGTTCGTGTAGGGCGTCAGGGTTAAGGGCATTCGTGCCATTTTCTCCGGGGAAATATTCAGCGAACCCGGTGGTGGTCTCCACATTTAAGATATAGAGACAATTTCGCCAGCACTCCAAAGAGGGGGCATTTCGAAGCTGGCAATGATTTGTGTGAATCACATGTTTTAGCCGGCGAGGTTGGATGCTAGTTTTAGGGCATGGGAGAAGGCGGAGGAAGGGATGAAGAATTTGTTTCTAGAAGGGTGATTTGCGAGCTGGGAAGATATTTCAGAGAAATCTGGGCTTTTACCGGTATCTACAGGTTCGCGAAAAAGATCTTTCTGACGTTCCCTGAGGTGTCGCCATCCTCGTTGTTGGAGAGGGTTTTGGCTTTTGCAGGGGTGGAGGAGGAGAGTACTCCGTGGATTTATGGTAGGATTATGGCAAGGCAGAAGATGCAGTGTTTGTGGATGGGGTTAAGGCTTTGTGGGAGGAGGAGTTGGGGTTGGAGGATGGGGTGTGGTATGAGACTCTGAGTAGGGTCAATGCAACGGTGTCATGTGTGAGGTTAGAGTTGATACAGTTGAAGATAATGCATTGGGCCCATTTGACCAAGGATACGATGAGCAGGTTGTTTGTGACAGTGGAAGATAAGTGTGAGCATTGTGGGAGCATGTGCACAGGTTCTGGTCTGTCCTAAGCTCATGGGGTTTTGGGTCTCCTACTTTAGCACCATGTTGGCAATTTTACAATTTGAGCTGAAGCTGAAGGGTTCGGAGGAGGAGGAGCAGTCTCTGTCAGGGAGAGAACCTGAGAACATCTAAGACACTCAGAGGGTAAGAAGGTAAGTAAGTGATTTTTACTCATTTTTACTTTTATACCTTTTTCAAATTGTGTGTGTCGGGGGGAAACTGAAGTGACATCACAGAAAAGCTGTGGCCTGAGTGGCTGGTTGGAAATCTCCACTAAATTTAAAAATTAAGCATTGGTAACTAATTAAACAGAATTACTTAATTATAATTTAGAG
Source organism: Scyliorhinus torazame (assembly GCF_047496885.1). Lineage (NCBI taxonomy): Eukaryota > Metazoa > Chordata > Chondrichthyes > Carcharhiniformes > Scyliorhinidae > Scyliorhinus > Scyliorhinus torazame. The sequence goes on from NC_092715.1 coordinate 96,062,915, forward strand.
GGATATCTAAGCCAGAGATCGGAGAGTACTATATTTAGCTTTCGCATTTCTATTAGAAATCTAGTGCTAGGAAACAGATAGTTAACAGTAACTTTGAAATTAAAAAAAAAATATTTTAAAATTTTTTTTTAATTTAAATTTTAATTAATTGACGCAATGTCAGTTAGAGGGGTGCAGTGCTCTGACTGTGAGATGTGGCAGGTCCGGGAGGCTTCCAGCGTCCCGGATGGCTTCATCTGCAGAAAGTGCACCCAACTGGAGCTCCTCACAGACCGCATGGTTCAGTTGGAGCAGCAATTGGATGCACTTATGAGCCTGCAGGTGGCGGAAAGCGTCATAGATTGCAGTTATGTAAATGTGGTCACACCCAAGGTGCAGGCAGAGAAATGGGTGACCACCAGAAAGGGCAGGCAGTCAGTGCAGGAATCCCCTGTGGTTGTCCCCCTCTCGAACAGGTATACCCCTTTGGATACTGTCGGGGGGAATAGCCTATCAGGGGAAAACAGCAGCAGCCAGAGCAGTGGCACCACGGCTGGCTCTGATGTTCAGAAGGGAGGGTCAAAGCGCAGAAGAGTAATAGTAATAGGGGACTCTATAGTCAGGGGCACAGATAGGCGCTTCTGTGGACGTGAAAGAGACTCCAGGATGGTATGTTGCCTCCCTGGTGCGAGGGTCCAGGATGTCTCCGAACGGGTAGAGGGCATCCTGAAGGGGAGGGCAAACAGGCAGAGGTCGTTGTACATATTGGTACTAACGACATAGGCAGGAAGGGGCATGAGGTCCTGCAGCAGGAGTTCAGGGAGCTAGGCAGAAAGTTAAAAGACAGGACCTCGAGGATTGTAATCTCGGGATTACTCCCTGTGCCACGTGCCAGTGAGGCTAGAAATAGGAAGATAGAGCAGCTAAACACGTGGCTAAACAGCTGGTGTAGGAGGGAGGGTTTCCGTTATCTGGACCACTGGGAGCTCTTCCGGGGCAGGTGTGACCTATATAAGAAGGACGGGTTGCATCTAAACCGGAGAGGCATAAATATCCTGGCCGCAAGGTTTGCTAGTGTCACACGGGAGGGTTTAAACTAGTATGGCAGGGGGGTGGCACGGGAGCAATAGGTCAGAAGGTGAGAGCATTGAGGGAGAACTAGGGAATAGGGACAGTGTGGCTCTGAGGCAGAGCAGACAGGGAGAAGTTGCTGAACACAGCGGGTCTGGTGGCCTGAAGTGCACATGTTTTAATGCAAGAGGTATTACGGGTAAGGCAGATGAACTTAGAGCGTGGATTAGTACTTGGAACGATGATGTTGTTGCCATTACAGAGACCTGGTTGAGGGAAGGGCAGGATTGGTAGCTAAACGTTCCAGGATTTAGATGTTTCAGGCGGGATAGAGGAGGATGTAAAAGGGGAGGCGGAGTTGCGCTACTGGTTCGGGAGAATATCACAGCTGTACTGCGGGAGGACACCTCAGAGGGCAGTGAGGCTATATGGGTAGAGATCAGGAATAATAAGGGTGCAGTCACAATGTTGGGGGTTTACCACAGGCCTCCCAACAGCCAGCGGGAGATAGAGGAGCAGATAGGTAGACAGATTTTGGAAAGAGTAAAAACAACAGGGTTGTGGTGATGGGAGACTTCAACTTCCCCAATATTGACTGGGACTCACTTAGTGCCAGGGGCTTAGACGGGGCGGAGTTTGTAAGGAGCATCCAGGAGGGCTTCTTAAAACAATATGTAGACAGTCCAACTAGGGCAGGGGCGGTACTGGACCTGGTATTGGGGAATGAGCCCGGCCAGGTGGTAGATGTTTCAGTAGGGGAGCATTTCGGTAGCAGTGACCACAATTCAGTAAGTTTTAAAGTACTGGTGGACAAGGATAAGAGTGGTCCTAGGATGAATGTGCTAAATTGGGGGAAGGCTAATTATAACAATATTAGGCGGGAACTGAAGAACATAGATTAGGGGCGGATGTTTGAGGGCAAATCAACATCTGACATGTGGGAGGCTTTCAAGTGGCAGTTGAAAGGAATTCAGGACCGGCATGTTCCTATGAGGAAGAAGGATAAATACGGCAATTTTCGGGAACCTTGGATGACGAGAGATATTGTAGGCCTCGTCAAAAAGAAAAAGGAGGCATTTTTCAGGGCTAAAAGGCTGGGAACAGACGAAGCCTGCGTGGAATATAAGGAAAGTAGGAAGGAACTTACGCAAGGAGTCAGGAGGGCTAGAAGGGGTCACGAAAAGTCATTGGCAAATAGGGTTAAGGAAAATCCCAAGGCTTTTTACACGTACATAAAAAGCAAGAGGGTAGCCAGGGAAAGGGTTGGCCCACTGAAGGATAGGCAAGGGAATCTATGTGTGGAGCCAGAGGAAATGGGCGAGGTACTAAATGAATACTTTGCATCAGTATTCACCAAAGAGAAGAAATTGGTAGATGTTGAGTCTGGAGAAGGGTGTGTAGATAGCCTGGGTCACATTGAGATCCAAAAAGACGAGGTGTTGGGTGTCTTAAAAAATATTAAGGTAGATAAGTCCCCAGGGCCTGATGGGATCTACCCCAGAATACTGAAGGAGGCTGGAGAGGAAATTGCTGAGGCCTTCACAGAAATCTTTGGATCCTCACTGTCTTCAGGGGATGCCCCGGAGGACTGGAGAATAGCCAATGTTGTTCCTCTGTTTAAGAAGGGTAGCAAGGATAATCCTGGGAACTACAGGCCGGTGAGCCTTACTTCAGTGGTAGGGAAATTACTAGAGAGAATTCTTCGAGACAGGATCTACTCCCATTTGGAAGCAAATGGACGTATTAGTGAGAGGCAGCACGGTTTTGTGAAGGGAAGGTCGTGTCTCACTAACTTGATAAGAGTTTTTCGAGGAGGTCACTAAGATGATTGATGCAGGTAGTACGAAGTCTTACAACACCATCGACACCGCAAACTGCCGACTCCACATCATGATGCAGGTAGGGCAGTGGATGTTGTCTATATGGACTTCAGTAAGGCCTTTGACAAGGTCCCTCATGGTAGACTAGTACAAAAGGTGAAGTCACACGGGATCAGGGGTGAGCTGGCAAGGTGGATACAGAACTGGCTAGGCCATAGAAGGCAGAGAGTAGCAATGGAAGGATGCTTTTTTAATTGGAGGGCTGTGACCAGTGGTGTTCCACAGGGATCAGTGCTGGGACCTTTGCTCTTTGTAGTGTATATAAATGATTTGGAGGAAAATGTAACTGGTCTGATTAGTAAGTTTGCAGACGACACAAAGGTTGGTGGAATTGCGGATAGCAATGTGGACTGTCGGAGGATACAGCAGGATTTAGATTGTTTGGAGACTTGGGCGGAGAGATGGCAGATGGAGTTTAATCCGGACAAATGTGAGGTAATGAATTTTGGAAGGTCTAATGCAGGTAGGGAATACACAGTGAATGGTAGAACCCTCAAGAGTATTGAAAGTCAAAGAGATCTAGGAGTACAGGTCCACAGGTCATTGAAAGGGGCAACACAGGTGGAGAAGGTAGTCAAGAAGGCATACGGCATGCTTGCCTTCATTGGCCGGGGCATTGAGTATAAGAATTGGCAAGTCATGTTGCAGCTGTATAGAACCTTAGTTAGGCCACACTTGGAGTATAGTGTTCAATTCTGGTCGCCACACTACCAGAAGGATGTGGAGGCTTTAGAGAGGGTGCAGAAGAGATTTACCAGAATGTTGCCTGGTATGGAGGGCATTAGATAGGAGGAGCGGTTGAATAAACTCGGTTTGTTCTCACTGGAACGAAGGAGGTTGAGGGGAGACCTGATAGAGGTATACAAAATTATGAGGGGCATAGACAGAGTGGATAGTCAGAGGCTTTTCCCCAGGGTAGAGGGGTCAATTACTAGGGGGCATAGGTTTAAGGTGAGTGGGGCAAGGTTTAGAGTAGATGTACGAGGCAAGTTTTTTACGCAGAGGGTAGTGGGTGCCTGGAACTCGCTACCGGAGGAGGTGGTGGAAGCAGGGACGATAGTGACATTTAAAGGCATCTTGACAAATACATGAATAGGATGGGAATAGAGGGATACGGACCCAGGAAGTGTAGAAGATTGTAGTTTAGTCGGGCAGCATGGTCGGCACGGGCTTGGAGGGCCGAAGGGCGTGTTCCTGTGCTGTACATTTCTTTGTTCTTTGTTCTTGTTCTTTGAAGCCCTGTCCCTTAGGTGCCATCGTTAGTGTGTTGGCTCTGCCGGAGCAATAGTCAGGGGCGAGGACTGACATTCTATCCTTCACCTCGCGGATTGTTTGAAGGCGGGTGCTAATGGGATGGAGGTCAACTTCTCCACCTTCAGTATGGCTGGGGGATCTTGTAGAGTTTTTATTTCTCAAGGAAGTTAAGTACACCGTGAGGAGGGCAATTGCAGAGTTCACCGGAAGTAGCAGTCATTAGTTGCTAGTGAAGGGGAGGGAGGAGGAATTGCAGGGGGGTGATTACTGTTGGGATTCCTTCCTCAGGGCCCTTGGATGCATCTCATCCAGCCCTTGGACCTTAACAAACTTAAGTACAGACAACCTATCCAATGCCTTCCTTATTCATTTTAAATCCTTCTGGTATATTAATTACCTCCTCTTTCACCGCGACCTTGGCAGCATCTTCTTTCCAGATATAGCTGTAAAACATTTATTTACTACCTTAACTATCCCCAGTGTCCCCATTTACCATCTGTCATCAGCATACCTTCACCTTAATCTCTATCTCTTTCATCATCCAGGGAGCTCTGGATTTGTTTGCCCTATCTTTCCCTTTCATACATCTGTATCCTTACTAGAACACTGGCCATTGTTTTCCCTGTTCATTTTCAACGTCTTATTCATCCCCAAGATGAGCTACACACACGGTCCTCTCCATCTTTTGATTGCCTGTTTCCACCTCACTTCAGGCTATCTGCTCGTGGAATCCTCATCCATGCGTTTGTCAAAACGAGGCTTGACTATTCAAATGCTCTACCAGCTGGCCTCCCAATCACCGTCCTTTAAATCAGACAAATCAAAGCCGCCTGTATTCTATCCACATCAACTCTTCCTCACCTATCACTAATATCTTGTTGACTGCTTTTAAATCCCTCTATGGTGTCATCCCTCCCTATCTCTATGACTTCCTTTAGCTCTACAACAACCCAGAACCCCACACTCTTCTCTTGCTGCCCTCTTATGTACCTCCCTGCCCCCTTCCTCCTACTTTGCAGGCAGGGTCTTCAGTTGTTTAGGTCCCATCTTTTGGAATCGCCTCACTAAATGTCT